>NC_050452.1:29757262-30357262 GCF_903995425.1 Onychomys torridus
CAAATGGAACATGTCTCTACTCCCAGTGTATAAACAACAGCAAGACAGACGTGGGTGCTTGCCTGGGAGCTTTCGAATGTGAAAAGGAGATCTCAAGAGAAGGTGCCTTTAGCTATCTTCACCCTACAGAAATCACTGAGAGGCTGTCATCTGCCTCTAATGCTTGTCTGTCATAACCCTGCTGTAATGGGGGCCCTGACACAGCTCTGTATCCCACTGTTCTGGCACCATGGCCTACACTGTATTAACACTTGCATGAGCCAGGCAGCACGGCTCAGAGTGGCTCCCCACAGTCTGCAGGCTGCTCCCAAATGCTTCCTCAGCAGGGAGAACTCCCACCAGGAAGAAGACAGGGCTGGGACAGTGGTAGGTCCCAGTGTGACCCCCACCACCCCTGCCTCCTCCCCATTTCCCTGTTCCTCTCCAGAGCGAAAGCCCAGCAGCCCTGGGGACTCTCCTCAGCTCCACTGGCTGCAGACACTTGAGTCAGGTCCCTGCAGACCACCTGGGCCATCAAGAGTTAATGCCATTCCCTTAGCGTCCCACTTGAGGTTTTTTCTTCCTGCTCAACTAACTGCTGAGGAGAAAGAACAGATGAAACCAGCAATTTGGTGGTAGACATGCCCCAAAATAACCCCCCTCCAGGAGGCACTGCCTGGGCTGTCTTGGGGCAACAGGCTCAGCCAGAGTGGGTGGGTTGGCTTCCTTTCTGCTCACCAACCTTGCTTGCCACACTTCCACCCCTGAGCCCACCGTGGACACAGTCCTGCCTGCCAGCCTAGCACTTTCTACCACCTGCTGCACCTGCACTCGAACCCGGCCAGTCCTCCCCAGAGGAGTACCAGGCTCCAAGAGCAGGCTCAGTGTGGTGCACTTCCTACCAGCCGCTCACACATCCTCCCCAAAGCCTCTCTGTCCACAGGAGGCACTCAATAGATGAGGATGTACACACCAGCCCATCTGCCAATGGTTGGCCAGGGTGCCTCCAATGGAAGTCCTTGTACTGTCTGCTTTCCCTGGGCCTCTGTTCCCCAACTGCAGCGGAAGACTAAGGACTTGCAAACCAAGGCCATGGGATGCCAGGGCCCAAGCAGTCCAGCTGCTGCCCTTCAGCAGCCCACACACAGGGCACATGGGGCTGTTAAACTCATGACAGTAAAGTAAGACTGGATTCACAGCTAGTGACTTCTGCTTTGGATAGTATGGAAGGACTTGTAGCCTGTCTCACAGAAAGCTCTGTGGGCTAGTGTTGCATGGTGGGTGCTGATCCCCAGTGGGTCCTCTTTCTAACCACTGTGTACAGAGCAGACCCAGCTGGAAAGGTGCATATAGGGACAGACAGAGCTGTGATCACTAAAGCATTGTGGCAAGCAGACCTCTGGGACCTCCACACACACACCATTCAGGGTGGCTTATTACCCTGCTACAGGCTGGCCCAGAAGACAACTACGCCCTTCTCTCTGCTGCCTTCCTCACACCTCCTGCCATCCCACAGAGTCACATAGCCTGTGTCATCCTTCAGGCTCAGCTTTGGCCAGCAGGGCTAGTGAGAAGTTCCCTGCCCAAGCCAGCCCAGTGGCATGGCCAATGCAATGCAGTTTTCTGAAGGAAGCCAGAGCTGAGCACTCTGCCTACCATGTCCATGTCCCATCTGTTTGCTGGGCAAAGTCCTCTCTATAGGGAGCCTCCTTCCCAGCCCTGGCTGGGACACTTCCCTCTTTGGATAAGCTGCCCTTCACCCCCTCAATCTGAGTCCATAGATGCAGGAGCCTTTGGGAAATGGTTCCTCAGCAATGAGATAATTTTTCATATGACCCTATGGTCCCCTTCTATAGAGGGCAAAGACAGCACCAGGATGTGGCTCCTCTCTCTTGTCTGTGCCATCCTTTGTCACCTGGCCCTAGAGGACCCCTGACACCTGCCTGCCCACACAGTAACCCCTAGAGCTAATGTGAAGCCTGGAGCACCCTAAAGCCTTGGCTTACCCCGGAGCTGTTCCAGAGGATCATAGCAACCTTCCTCCTCTGATGCGAAGTATCGGGCACAGTCTAGGAAGTAGGGCCACGCCATGTCGATGGCATCAAAGGCCGGCTGGCAGGCCTCCTGAAGGTTCTCACAGACATGTCGGCAGGGCCTTTGGGTGTGGCCTCCCTCACATCGGGGGACCAGCACTGAGCACCCCAGCAGCCTCAGGTCAGGGTTGCACTGGCCCTCAAGCAGAAAGTGCAGCACACCCAGAAGCATGTACTCAGGGCTGGACTCCACCGCCTCCCACGACCGGTGCTTCAGGGACGTGGGGAACGATGTCTGGTTGTAGGATGCATCGGCGCAGGTCCTGAGATGCAGGTCCACACAAGTGGCTGGAGAAAGAGAGTCAGCAGGTCACATGATGACCCATGCCCAAGTAGATACTACCTAAGACCAGGGCCTGCAATGATGGAGCACTCCATCTGTGGGGAGAAGTAAGGACAGGGCTACTATGGAAAAAATAGGGTCTATGGGAGAGCATGGGCAGGGTGGCTCCTAAACTGACTGCACCCAGCCACCTACCAGCAAATGGACCAGGATGGCAAGAACACCAACAGAATGGGAGCAGGCAGCATGATGAGGCCAATAGATCAGTAGAAGCAAGGATGAGCCTCAAGACAGCTCCAAAGGAGAGATGTCCATGAGAACACATCACACATGGGATGTCCTGTCCTCTAGGGACAAGGTTAAGTCCCCTCAGAAATGCATCCCCAGAACCGGCAGGCCTGGTTCTGTTTTCCTCTTACAAGGACATTGTAAGTGCTGACCAAAGGATGCTAGCTCCTCCGATATTGGACACTTTGTGCTGGACCAGCATGGATGGTTCCAATTGTCCTTCCTCCTTCAGCCCCCATTTGCCAGACGGGGCCTTCTAAACTTCTCCAGGAGCACAGGAAGCTGCTTAGCGCAAGATTGAATCCTCATTCCAATCTCTTTCTCTGCCACCTGTCACCTGTTCCTCCACCCCCATCAGAGACATCATGTGGTGCAGACCTAAGATCTTGCCACTTCACCATATCACAGTGTGCAAAGGGCACAGCTGTTCGAACTCAGCTTTTTCCTGCTCAAAGCATTTTAGATATGTTGATTTTTGTCTTATTTTTTGGCCTTTCGATTTTTTAATTCATTTATTTAGAGGTGGTTCATACCTCAGCAGGATGTCATAGGACAACTTGTAGAAGCCAATTCTTTCCTTCTACCTCTGGGTAGGACCCCGGGGGTTGAACTTGGGTGGTCAGTCTTGTCAGCAAGCACCTCTACCTACTGAGCCATATTGTCAGCCCAGTTTCTTGTTTTGTTGTTTTTGTTTGTTTGTTTGTTTGTTTTTGAGACAGCCCTCACTTTATAGCCCAGGCTGACTTAGAACTTCTATGTAGCCCAAGTTGGCTCTAAATTCATGATAATTCCCCTTCCCCAGCCTCCTAAATGTTGAGGTGACAGGCATGAGCCACCAGCTCAGCTGTAACACGGGTTGTTCTGGGGGGAAATGCTCCATGGTTTTGCAAATCTTCTCCACATAGAATACACCAGATATGCACATCTGGCATCAGGGAGATTTGCCTCTTCAAAAAAAACCAAACTAAACCAAAACAAAAAAAACCAGCTGTGTCCTCAGACCCGTCCTGAGCATTTTAAATGCATAGTTTCATCGAGATGCTCTATACCTCATCATCTCAGGAAGGATGAAACCAAACCTGGGGGTTGTGGGAAAAGACATATCCAAGTCCACAAGACCAGCTGGGCCTGCAGAGCCAGAAGCCAAGGACAGCTTCTCTGCTCTGGGGTGTGGATCAGAACAGCCTGTGCTTTAACATGCTAGAGGCTGTGGGCTCCGTCCTGAATAACACCCCCCCAAGAAAAGAAAAAGAATCTTATAGCAAGAAACAAAAGCAGGACTGGCCTTGGAGGACCCTGAGCATGCCCTGTGGCAGAGCTGGGCAGGCAGGGCGGGCAGGGCAGGGCAGGGCAGGCAGGGCAGGGCAGGCAGGGCAGGGGCAGGTGGGGCAGGGGCAGGTGGGGCAGGCAGGGCAGGGGCAGGTGGGGCAGGCAGGGCAGGCAGGGCAGGGGCAGGTGGGGCAGGCAGGGCAGGCAGGGCAGGCAAGCAGGGGCAGGTGGGGCAGGAAGGGCAGGCAGGTAGGGCAGGGAGGCAGGGGAGGCAGGGCAGGCAGGCAGGGCAGGGTGGGCAGGGCAGGGGCAGGCAGGGCAGGGTAGGCAGGGCAGGGCAGGCAGGGCAGGGCAGGGTGGGCAGGGCGGGCAGGGCAGGCAGGGCAGGCTACCCTTTTGTTTAGTCTAATTTTGCTGCATCTGCTGAGCCTGCTCTGCTACCCACAACTGAGGCCAGCATCTCTGCTTTGACAGCATGGAAGCCAGGGGACTGTGGAGTTTCTACAAAACAAAGCAGGGGTGGGGTGGGGTGGTACCTACCACTGTGTGTGGAGGCCAGCCTCTGACATTTACCTGGGAAGAGAGAGAATCCTAAGTTAGCAACAGACACATCGTCTCTCCCTTCACAGCCTTTGCAGAGTACTCACTGGGCATTAGCCCTGTTCCATTCTCTATCACCTTCACCCTCACTGGTCTGCACTGTTGACATCTAATCTCAAAGCAGCAGGGGCACCTGTCTCCCAGGTTAGGAGCCTGAGTCTGGCGAACTACAAGACTTGCCTAAGAAAGCAGGTGCATTGGTATTGTTCTGGGCCAGCCTGGCACCAACCTAGAGGGCCCTGTGGCCACATCCCCATGGCCAGCCATGCATCAGCTCCCACAGGGCCCTGAGCCATCAGCCTCAGAGTATTCCCATGACTCCCACCACCACCATACTCAGACTGAACATTATTCAAAGAGCCATCCAAACAGACTTCCCAGTCCCAAGGACACTGAAAGAGTGTGGGGTCTCAGAGCTGTGAGTGTTGGGGACTGCCTTTCTAGAAAAGAAAATCAACACACAAAACTATGCTTACAACTGTGGGGTCTCAAGGTCTTCCTAAGAGCCAGGCCTCATGAACTCTCCAGTAAGAACCAGGAAGGGTCATAAAACCCATTTGAACAGCCATGTTCAGCCAAGGCCTTGTTGGGTACCCTGTGCACAAGGAGAAGGTGCCAAGGAGGAAACTCTGCATCATGTTTCAACTGGACTGGCCCTGAGGTAGGGCCAGAAAGGACTTTGATGGCTTGGGAAAGGCCAGAAGTGTAGTGGGTTGACCATGGCCAAAAGGAGTCTCACAGGAGCATGCATGGGAGAAGAGAGAGACTCTGCTAGCATAGGAACGGTGGCAAATGCCTGGACTCTGTCCTGTTCAGGTGTGACCTGCCATGACCAGGAGCCTGGCACAGCACCGTTAGGCTTCTCACAAGATCCGGAGTCATGCAGCCGGTGAACACAGGAGTGAGCCATCTGTGCCTGCTACCTACAGAGAAAGCCGCAAGAGCTCAACCCCACTCTGGTTACCAGAACCCACTGTGCTCAGTGTACCTACTGTGAGTCAGGCTGCCTCAATACTGATCCTACTCCTGGGCTGTCAGGAGACAGGCAGCCTTTGAGACACCGTACCTCTGCCTGGCACGCACAGGGTAGCTCAGGTTTTTACCATCTTTGAGTTTGGGGATTGTTCTTGATAGTTTGGGGCAGGGTCTCATGTAGCCCAGATGGCCTTGTACTCTCCATCTGGCTACAGGTGATCTTGAACCCCTGCCTGCCTCCCTCACACATGCTGGGATTAAAGGAGTGCACATCATGACCAATTTCTACTCTCTTAACCAATGGTGAGAACTCACAGGTTCTTTTATAGTGTGGATCTGGGAGTGTACCCAAGCTGCAAGAAGGCCCTGGCACCCCAGGACATACTCTCCTCCTCCTCACACTAATCATACTGTACAAAAAAAAAAAAAAAAAAAAAGCATCCAGCCCCACGGCTCTGGGTTCATCTGCCCATGCAGTGGGAGCCTGGACAAGTCTGCCTTTACTGTTGGGCAGGTGAGCCTAGGATATATAAGATCAAGCTGAGCAAGCCATGTGAGCAAGCCAGTAAGCAGCACTGCATCAGCTCCTGCTTCCAGGTTCCAGGCTGCCTTGAGTTTGTGTCCTGACCTTCCCTCGGGAGGTGTAAGCCAAAGAAACCCCAAGTTGCTTTTGGTCATGGCATCTATCACAGCAACAGGAAGCAAACCAGAACATGCTCCACTCACATTTTTATTCCAGTGAAGGAATATTGAAGTCGTATTCCTGATTATTGAATTAAATTTTGTATATTTAAAATCAGTCTCACCCGTTTCTTCCCATCCTTGCAGTCCACATGGCTGACCTATATCAACCACGAGGTGGCAGCATTTCTTCAAGGCTGGGTTGGAAGTCGCCCTCAGTCCCACCTTCCCTCTTCGACTGCCCAGCAGGCTCTTGGCTAGAACCCCTCGAACAGAGCTGTCAGAATGCCCCGGGGTACAACAGGGCAGCTGCCCCAGTCACACAGCCGAGGAAAGAAGTCAGAGTAGGAACCCAAACTTAGGTTCCGTGAAGAGCCAGAGTTCTCTGTCAAAGAAAGACCTCGCAGAGAGGTGTATGTCAGGCTTGCTCCAAGCCCCTGGGACATGGAGACGGGGTGGGGATGGGGGGTGGAGTTGTGGCCATCCTTAGGTGTGAAACCTGGGCTGAAACCGTCAGGCAGACTCAGAAGCTTCCAGGATCTGAAAGCCTACTAAACTTCCATGCCTGTCCCTAGGGAGGGAGCTGGACCTGAAGAAGTTACTCCCTTCCTCCTGAAATACTCCTATTGTGATGGTGCTCAGCCCAGCCAGGGACAGAGCTCACCTGCGTGTTCTGCCCCAGTGAGGAAGCAGGTGTCTGTAAAGGAGCCTTGGTCTGGGGTCTGGGGGGCAGTGCTCCTGGCATGGGGCAGGCCAAGGAAGGCTTCCTGTAGCAGTGGTCCCAAACAAGCTTTTAACTCTATGCATTTTCCGAGACACCAGGAGTTCAGAGAAGGGCCCTCCTATGCAAGTTTTAGCAGTGCAATGCGGGCACTGGCTGCACACTGGTCCACACATATGCACTTGCCCAGTTGGCCTGCACTGTCCATTCTGCAGCAGGATGGATCGAGGGCCAGGGGAGACCAGGGGTGGGGTGGAAACCCCAGACAGCAGGCAAAGAAAAGGAGCATTGTGTTCCCAACATCCATTTGGCCAGAGCAGGCAGGCTCTCAGGTGACTATAAAAAAAATCCTGGCTCTTAAAATTCTGCATCTGATATCATGGGCTCTGAAGACCCTGGGGGCTCCAGTTAGACTCAGGGGGTTGCTGTTGAAAGACCCCGAGAATGTGAACTAGATGCACCCCCAAGTAAGAGGAAAACTGGAGCCCAGCTTCTGGAGGGGCAGTGGCACGGGAAAGGAGTCCAGGACTCCAGACCCATCCTCAGGATCCTCAGTTGAGATCCCTGGGTGTCCTTGGTCCCTCCCTTATCCCTGCCCTATCCCTGCAGAAACATTCCACCCTTCTCTGGGTCACTTCCAAAGACAAGTTATCCACATTGCAGCCAGGAGTTTCGAAGGAAGGGTCAGGAATCCGCTGTAGCCAGCACCTCCCCATTCCTGGAAGGACATGGGGACTCAGACTGCCTTGTCCTGAAGTCCTGGCACCTGCTCACGCTGACCTATTCGCAGATCCCACCAGCCCAGGTGCCTGCTCTGCACTGAACTGACCCTCCCAGCTCTGCTGTCTCCCTAGGGTCTCTGGCTCAGCTGCTGAGAAAGCCTGTAGCCCCAGCAAAGTTCTCTTTACTGCCTAAGGGTCACACAAGGTGGCACCCTTTGGACATTCTACCCAGGTGGTAGTTCTGAGACCCACAGGGAGAGAAAAGATCCCAGGTGGGCTGAGGTGGGTTTGTCTAAATCTACCCAGAGGGGTAGCTGGGACCTTACCGGAGGAGTCGCGTCCAGGCGAGCAGCTGGGGTTCGCTGCAGCGGCCAGCGTGGCCAGGGCAGCCAGGAGCAGCAGTGGTGTAGGCATGGTGGGCGCAGATGCGCTGGAGGGTGCAGTGATGTGGCACTCGCGGGTGGCGCTGCTGGGCCAGGCGGCTTGGGGGTGGGAGGGGGGCGAGGAGCAGGCGCAGGAGTCGGGTTACAACCGGCAGCGCCAGACACTGGAGAAGGGATGCTGGGGAGGAGGAGGAAAGACAGATAAAAGCCAACCTGACCCCTACCCTTCTGGGAGCCCCGCCTCCTCCAGAAAGGGACTTGCCTTCCTGTGGGAGGCTCTGGGGAGCTGATCGTCAAATCCCTGAAAAACCTTGATTTGTGGGTGGGTGGAGACTGCACCAGAAGTGGAGATGGGTCCTGGCCCAGAGTTGACCCCAGCTGGAAGTGAGCCAGGCCCTTGGTCAGAGCCAGTGAAAAGAGGTCCGTCAGGCCTCTCATTCCAATCAATTCCCAGTGTAGATTCTCTCTCAGGGAAGCTGTTTGCAGAGCAAAGGTGGTGGTACCATGGCACCCCTGCCTGGGTGCTGGCACCGCTCTGATCCTCTATGTGGGGCTGTGGTCCAGACAAGTTCCCCAGACTTTGAGTCCATCCCTTCCAGGGCCCAGCAAGCACCTGACTCAAGGACCCTCCTGGAGGATTGTGTATCTACCCCTGAAGGTAACCTGTAGGCAATGTCATGAGATGGGGAGGCAGCCCACTGGTGACCAAACTCCGGGTTATTATCTGGGAGAAATAGTACCATCCTTCCTATACACCTGGTCCCCCGGCCCATGCCTTCCCTACCTGTAGCTTCCTGGGTAGATCCCCAGGGCTGCCAGCACACAAGTAAAAAAAAAGATGGCCTGGAGTTCCATATGCTCTCCTTCTGGGCCTCACCATTTGGTGCAGGACAGACCCGGGTGTATCTATATGCACATCTACCTGCCAGCCACTTCTCACCACCCCACTGTCCCACTGCTGTGGTCCAGTCAGTGTGCACATGTCACAAGCTTGGGGACAGCACCTGTGAGACACCAAGGTAGCACTTAGCTCTGTCTGCAGCTGAAGGATTTGGCCCAGATGACTTTTAGGGGCCATATGCCTTCATGGACATCCTCTATCAACCCATCCTGGACAGCTGGAGGCTTGGACAAGCCACTTAGCCTTGGATGAGAGGTTTTAGTCCCTCTATGGAGCAGACCCACCCCTAGGGAGCACGGACCACTTCCACAGCTGCTTAAGTCAGAGCCCTGCAAGGCAGCATGAGTGTCCACCTGGGCTCAGCCTTGCCCTTCAAGGACACTCGGGTCTGCCCACCAGCCTCCTGAAACCCCACCTTTGGCCTTCCCTTTGGAGGCTCCTGGCTCAGTCTCTTGTCTCTGAGTCCAGCATGCAGGCTAAATGCTATGGGAACTGTGGGTCTGCTTCTTTCCTGTTCTGCCAGTAGGTTTGATTCTCATGCACACAAAGCATGCAGCTCTCAGTGGGGGCTTATTCTTTATCCTCAGTCATGCATAGGAACCCACGCAGCTTAGTGTCCACAGCCATTCAGACTTGAAATAAGTTCCATTGGGCTACCACCACTCTTCCGACCCCAGTTGTGCTGGGGCCAGACTCTCCCCTTTAATCCAACCTTGGCTCATCAGCAGGAGACAGCCCAGTCCTCCACTAGGTGATTCTTCATGGGGAAGTCACAGACAGGGATGCACCTTTCCAATGGGGAAGAGGCTGCCTCCTCTCCATCTGCCAGAAGCCCTGGACCAGACCGGGCAGCCACAACAGAGGCCTTGAGGCATAAAGCTGCATCACCAGGATTGAGCTGAGTAGCCAGATGCTACACAAGACTCAAAGCCTGGAGCAGGGAGTTAGATCCCACAGAGAACATTGCCACTGATCTTCCAGCTTAGTCATATCCCCAGTGAAGGGACCCCCAGTCCTGCTTGGCCAGCCTGGGCACCGTCCACTGACAATGGCATTGGTGGCCTTCTCTGACTTAAAGTGATGGGCACAGCAGCAAGTAGGAGCACACAGGTGGGATGGGTCACTCCCTGGCCCCAGTGATGCTGGTGTGATGTGTGACCTCCAGAGTGCTCATATCAGGGCAGGTACCAAACAAAGCCCTGGGCAGGGGGGTGCAGAAAGCCCTTAAACAACAGCCACCAGGCGGCAAGGGAGGTTGTTAGGGTATAGGTGTCCATGAGAATTGCCTGATACCGAGGTTGGGGGCTCTGAGTATGGCCAGCTGGGAAGGTGCTTGGTACACACAGGAAGAAGGGAGGTGGCTCCTCCAAAGAAGGCCAGAGTCAGAGCCCCTGGAGAGGACTGAAAACCCTGACCGCAAAAGCTTTAGTTAGAGAAGGGCCAGGTGATCAGGAATGGAGTGGGGGAGGGCTCCCCGTGCACAGCACAGCTCTCTCCCCAAAAGCAACAAGAGGAGGACTACACTGGAGCCACACTTGAGTGACCATGACCCAGACCGCACATCTAGCTAGGAACAGTTCCATGATGTTTTTGAAATTACAGAAAGTCACCAATCAAGGTTCTCACCGCATGCCTTGACAGTAGGTGGGGAAGTCTCTGCTGTGGGTCTCAGATGCTGTCTGGCATTAATAACCCTATTACCTGAGGGCTGGTAGAAGCTAGTGGTCTCTTAATACATTCTAGAAGGTTTCACTGGTAGTCACAAAGTTGCTAGGTCAGACACAATTGGGCAACCAATAGCCATCAAGGGAGCTAAAGATAGTTCAAGATAATTGGGCTCGGCACTTGCAACAGTCCAACTCTCCAAAATCAATAATTTTTAATCAGTAAATCATCCTCTAACCTTTAACACAGGTGTAGCTTTTTTCCCCCTGGGGACTTCAGTTCACTGGACAGAGAGGAAGGGCTTTCAGGCTGGGTGATGGAGTGGGGCCAGAACTAGCATCTTGAAGGTCTCCAGATCAGCTTATATTAGCTGAGTCTCTGTGGAGGCTGTGACTGTCCATGGGAACCCCAGATGAGGCTCAAGGAGGGCTGGAGTGAGGTGCACCAGGAGACAGGGTGAGACGTGCTTGCTATAGGCCCTGGTAGCACTGGAGACTTGGAGAAGGGACTGACAGTCTCAGAAGGCTGAGACAGCCTGCATAGGAAGAGTGCCTCTGGTTCCTCGGTCCTTCTGCCCCTGACAAGGAGATTCAGTGGCAATACCTGACCCCCAAATAACTGAGCATGGATTCTGTGAGGCCTGTGGGTCTCTGCTTCCTGCTGTCAGCAGTGATAGGAAGGAGACCCAGTTCTGTTGCCCTCAGCAGCCTGAGGAGTGTTCCCTTGATCTTTCAGGGACCTCAACTCATGTAAAACTGGATCCTTGGCCTTGGCACAGAAAACAGTTTCAGCTTAAACCAATGTGAAGCAATCTGGGGGTTATTAAAAGTGGGAAAGCTAGAGAGATGGCTCAGAGGTTAAAAGCACTGGCTGCTCTTGCAGAGGAGCAGGGTTTGATCCCCAGCATCCACATGATGGCTCATAGCCATGTGTAAACTCCAGTTCTAGGGGGTCCAACACCTCCACTTAGGGAAAGGAGGGACCCTCTGAATGAACACTGCAGCGCAACACACATGGGTACTGTTCTAGTCGGTGCTTTGTTGTTTTGTTTTTTCTTGTTTGTTTTTGTCAACTATATGAAAGCTAGAGTTTTCTGAGAAGAGAGAACTACAATTGAGAAAATGTATCTGCAAGATTGGCCTGTAGGCCAGCATGTGGGGCCCTTTCTTGATTGCTGTGGGAGGGCCCAGCTCATGGTAGTCGGGTTGACATGGGGTTCTATAAGAAAGCAGGCTGAACAAGCCACAAGGAGCAAGCCAGTAAGCAGCACTCCTCTGTGACCTCTGCATCGGCTCCTGCTTCCAGGTTCCTGCCTTGAGTTCCCGCCCAGGCTCCCCTCCGTGATGTTACTTGTAAGTTGTAAGATGAAATAAACCCTTTCCTCCCCAACTTGCTTTTGAACATGATGTTTCAGCCCTCACTAAGACATCTTTTGACGACACTGATCATATGGAAGGGTAAGTGAAACCCTTTCCTTCCCAACTTGCTTTTGGTCACGGTATTTATCACAGCAATAGAAACCCTGGCTATGACCAATGTGCATGCAAATGGGGTTTTCAGGTTAAAAGAAGAGCCAGCTTGAGAGAAGGAATTACCAGGTTCCATGTGAGGAACATGCATGCCCATGATCTGTGAACTTTGCTCCACGGTCCTAAGTCTGGTGAATTCTGATTGTAAAGAGTTAAGATGGAGCCCAACAGGACAGAAGATCCTGACATGTTCATTAGAGATCCCCACAGGAGACACGTGTCCCCTCCCAGCCATAGGTAATACACCAGTGTCCTAGGGAGACAGTACCGTCTGAATTCAACAATCTCAAGAGAAACCTGCATGAAGATGCCTTGGAACCTGCCTGGTGCCATGTCCTGGGTGTGAGGTCAATGGGGCTGAGCCCTGTGACACATTCCTCTTGAGGCACATTAACCCAGCTCCGTAGGCTGAGGCCTGCCAGCTTTCCAGGAGCAGCTTCTGCTAGGTAGTCTTCTGCTGTGGGCAGATGTGAGAGAAACCACAAAGGGGCCTGGCTGCTGCATGGGCCTGGTCACAAGCAAGAATGCCAAGAGTCTAACATGGAGAATCAGAGCCATGCTGCCCTTGTGGGCACGGGACAACAGCACAAGGCTTGTCTTTAGCTAGCCCCTTTTGACTCTCAGATAGACCTGGCCTGAAAGGTGTGTAGGTCAAGGGCTCCAGGGAAAGGAGCCGGGGAGTGCCATTGTCCCCCTCAACATGGCTTGTCTCTGCCTCCCACCCACAGTCTCCCAGTGCATGTTGGGAGATGTGGCCTTGGAGGCATGCTAGCCCAAGGTTACCTGATTGACTCTGGAAGAATCCTACCTTGCAAAAAGCAAAGTGCTTGTCCACACAGACTGCACTGACCTGTGCTCAGCAACACATCCCTGTACAGGGAGGTTCCTCATTTATGAGCTTGGATATGGGGCTCGTTCTGTGACCAGATACAAGACAATGTCTCTGGCACCTCAGACATGGAAAGAGACCCGTGAGTGCCAGCTTCTCTCCAGATCCTTGGCTGGGAACCCCCTGAGGCCTGTCATCTGAGCCTGAGCCCTCTGCTGCTCTGAGGGCTCCCAGAACAGAGACCTTTCCGTTGGGACGCCCCTGGTCACAATGTAGGGGCAAAGCAGATGATGAGCCAAAAGAGGTGCTGATCTTCCAGCCACTGGTTGGTGGTACCTCTTCCACTCACTGAGACATCGTGGCTGGAACACAGCAGGGACAAGAGGCAGCAGTCAGGGTGATGGGAAGGGACTAGGCAAAGCCTGGGCTTGGAGCCCAGAGATGGGAGTATGAGGGGCTAGGGAAGATGCCCAGACTGAGTCTGAGGATGGCAGACACCAGGATGAGAGGAAGCAATATAGAAAGGAAGCATTAACTCTCTTCTTGTTACAAAGACAACATGGGGAAGGCCAGCTCCCCCTCTTCACACTGGACACACACACACACACACACACACACACACACACACACACACACCCTGTTCGCCATACTGGCCAGCCCTCTACTCATTCTCTATGATCCACCTGTAACTTCTCACTTCTTTCGCCTTGTGCAGAGAGACATGCTGGGCTGCCATCCCCTGGGAGGGAGAAGCCACCTCAGAGCACCCCCTGGGGCAGGACAACTAGCAGCACACCCAGGGAGACAACTGTGAGCAACAGTGACACCTGCTGGAGAGTCTGTAGACCAGGGCATGCCAAGAGGTGAGCAGACCTCCCACACAGACCTTTGAACGGCTTGCAACCTCAGGCTGGCAATGACAATGGGTGAGCATCTGGCAGCAAAGATGAGTGTTCAGACCCATCCCTACACATACCAGGAAAGGAATGGCTGACTGCCTGAGCCCCGGGAGGACTCCTGCTGATCCAGGCCTCTGCTTCTCCTGAAGCCCCCTGTGTCATGTGCTACGAGGCACTTATTCCTCCAGTATGTGGTCAGAAGCAGAGACCAGAAAAGAGTCAGCATGGAAATTCATGGTGGCCAAATGACTGGAGTAGGGTGATACTGTCAAAACAATGCCCACCAACTCTTGCAAGCTGGCAACCAGAAGGTTTCAGTGCACAGACACAGTCCCCGGGGTGACAGGCCACATGCTACCTTGGGTACTGGTCCATGAGTAGTACCGGCACCTCCACAGCCACAACACTGATGTGTCTGCCAGTGGCTGTGCCCCATCCACCACACCTTGAGTGGCGTGAAGCAGAGCATGACCTGTGGCGACACAAATCAGGTGACAATAAGCACAGTAGCAAGGGTGGCAAGGCACAGGGCTCAGCGCCAACAGCATGCACAGCAAACAGGACAAGAGCAGGTGGGTGGGGGACTGAAAAGGGCAGAGACTGGCCCCATGCACAGTCCAGCAATAGACAACTATGAGCATGATGAGAAGTCCACAGTCGGCTCCCCAGTGCTCAGCATAGCAATGGATGCCAGTCAAAGTCCAGAAAGCCAATGAACACAGCCTATGCAGCATTATGAAGGGAATGTCCAAAGCAGCCAGCAGCAAGCGTCTCAGAGGCAGCATCTCCTGAAGCTCTGCACTGTGGACCCAGCAGAGCAGCTCTGGAGCATTGGATAGCAGCAATACCACCAACGCCAGGTTGCCAGGAGCCCCACAGGGGGTAGCAGGACTGTGCTCCTGCTTGGAATCCAGGAGCTGTCTGCAGTGGAGCAGACACTGCAGCTTCCCAGAGATTCCGAGCCAGGCAGAGTCCAGAACAGCTCAAGTGTGGGGTCTAGGAACCCAGACAGGATGCTGCGTATACTATGTGGTGTTAGGTAACTGGCACTGCTGGGAACAGCCACAGGTTGTGGCGCTGTCCTGGGTGCTGAATGTAATGCCCATCCCTTTGCCCGGGGCACTATCCCAATGTGCAAGGTAGTGGGAGGATGAAGGGAAGAGCTGCTGGAGAGCCTCTTTGATGCCACCTGTCTTTTTGACCCCTCTGACATCCCAGGGAAAAGATCTCTGTGCCCTTCTACTGTCAATCAGGCTGGCCCCTGAAGTAATCATGCCTTCCCCACCATTGGGCTTGTTGGGTTCTGAACATACAGTTGAGATTGAAGCTGGTAGGAACAGCAGTTGGATGCATCATCCTTTCTTCTCATATTCCACACCTTGACTTTCACCAGCTGGCACCAAACCTCAGCCACCCAGTGGTTCGTTGTCCAGTGGTTGGAGAGAGAACGAAGTGGGAGGTTTGAGAGGGACATTCTCAAAGGGATACCACATGGGGACAACCCTGGGACACAGAGCCTTTCAGCTCGGTAGCTCTTGATGCCTTGTGTGTGGGAGAGAGGGTCTCTCTCCACTCACTGTCCTCTCTTCCTGTTCCTGAACATAGCCCTTTGTGTCTTCCAACTCCTGGTGGCCAAGTGACAGAACTGAGAAAGATGAAGGTCTGGAAGCCGCTGGTTGCAGAGAGATGTTCGGATGCTTCTAGCATCTCCTCCTTATATACTTCTTCCCCAATGCCCAGTCTGGCCTGCAAGCTCGTGCCTGCCTTTCTCTTCCTTAGGAGAAGATGGACTCAGTGTCGGGGAGAGACTTCCCTGTGCCAATGCTTGATGGCTGGACAGAAGACAGATGGCCCTGGAGAAGGACAGGCTGGATGATCTGATCTCTTCCTGTCCCTAGTTGCATGGCTTTGAGTATATTGGTATCTTGAGGGCAGATGTGGGGGGAGGCCAGGGTGGCATCGGACCCATCCCAGTCTCCTAGGAGAAACGATTATGGAAGAAGAGTAAGATCCAGAGGAGCCAGAAGAGCTAGTTAAATAAGAAGGATGAGGGCTGGAGAGATGGCTCAGAGGTTAAAAGCACCGACTGCTCTTCCGGAGGTCCTGAGTTCAATTCCCAGCAACCACATGGTGGCTCACAATCATCTGTAATGAGATCTGGTGCCCTCTTTTGTATACATAATAAACAAATCTTGGGGAAAAAAAGAAGGGTGAGGGTAGATGGACCAGATCTCTAGGCCGTGGGCTGTGTCTGGGGCAGGCCCTAGAGTGCTCTGGCTACGAGACACCAGGAACTAGATAAGGTTCTGGGAGCTTTGGAGTGCAATGGGGGCTTGGCAGGACTAGCAAGGAGTGGAGTGGATCCTCCATCTTCAGATGTATCCCCAGCACAGGAAGCTCAGACCCCAGGTGACATACCCTGCTGGCCTCGGCAGTAAGAGGCTGGCGGGGCGGGGGGGATCTGGAAGCCTCCGTTGGGAAGAGACACTGGATGCGAGACCCTTGGGACTGACTCTTCAGTCAGGGGCTATTGGTAGGGCCTATCAGGAGAGAGTGCTCGATGCTTCTGGCTCTTTCCTGCTCCCTGTGCAGGCTTTGACTTTCTGAGCCTCACCATCTTCTTCTCTGAAGTGGAACCGTGGTACCCGTTAGGAGGATTAAATGAAGTCATGAGTATCAGCACCTGCCTCAACACTCACCCATGGGCAGTGAGGTCAGAGGGGATAAAAAGGAGACTCTTCCCTTATTCCATAGGCACCTGCTTCCAGGAGGGGCGCTGCCCAACGCCCTGAGGACAGCAAGTGTTCCAGAGGGTCAGGAGGAGGGTAGAGGGTGCACAATCCTCATAGGCCATATTGCCCTGAGGATCCACTGAGAAAATGTGGATGTCATGGTCTGGATTGAGTAACTGTTGAACTCTGCAGTGGGAGCAGCTATGGACACCAGTGTGTGAGGACAGACATCACCCCCTTCCTCCCGGGAAGGGAAGTAGCAGTGAAGCTGTGGGATGAGGCCCTGTGGAAACATGCTGTAAATGCTAGAGGCAACTCGGACCTGGTCACACATCCTAAAGGGCTCTGCAAGGATGGAACGATGCTGTCTATCCCTTGCAGAGGCTTGGCTGGAGGGAAGTTCAGCATATGCCCTTCCTTAGATGCTGCCAAGATGGCTGCCTCGATGATGGCCTGGGATCACGTGGCAGAACCTGAGCGCAGATGGAAAGTGGTGTGAGTCAGACGGTGACATCAGCAAGCGGGTCCGTTTCCATGGAAATGAGTTCATGGAGGGAGCAGAGACAGGGTGGGCAGCCCTCTCCTGCCCTGTCCCTCCACACTTTGGAGACAGATGCCACAGAGTACCACTGTGGAGAAAGAAGGTGGCACAGTTGGTGGGAGGGGATTTCTTAGGACCCTCACCCCCCCCCAGCTCAGTTCCCCTGGAAGTACAACTTTAAACACATATCCCCTTTGTCCCCTTACCCACTCAACATGTGTGGCAACATGTGTGGCTGGGCTGAGGGTAGGAAGGAAAGCCTGTGGGTTGGGGTACACCTATGCCCCATGCCCTGAAGGATCCTGCCAGCCAGGGCCAGAATGAGCAGGCCAACACAAGCAGAGGCCCCTTCAGCATAAAGTCTTCAGGCACCCCAGACAAAGGCACCCCTGCTTCTCACCCTGTTGACAGTTGTTCTAAAGGCCATAGCACCAGCCAGCCCTTCCTGGGGTTCAGGTAAAGTGGGTGAATCAGTGTCTTTCTGTGGCTGTGATAAAAATACCCTGACAAAAAGCACCTTGGGGAAGAAAGTTTTTATTATTGTTTCTTTTATTTTTAGCTTAAAGTTCCAGAGTGTTAGAGTCCCTCCTGGGGGGGGGACATATATGACAACAGACAAGGAAGATGTGGCAGCAGGATCCGGAAGCTGGCTAATCACACACAGGGGTCAGAAAGAGAAAACCGGAAGTGAGGTGAGACTACAAACTCTCAAAGCCCATCCTCAGTGACATACTTCCTCCAGCAAGGCCCCTCCTCCAAAAGGATCCATAACCTCCCCAAACAGCTCCACCTACTGGTGATGGAGTGTTAAATCATGCGTTGATGGGGGACATTTCTCACTCAGACCACCACAGAGGTCCTCCGCTTCTGATTTTGTCAACAGTTGTTCTAATGGTGATTACCTCAGCCAGTCCCTCCTGGGCTGCTGTCTTGCCACATGTCACGTTGTCCATCATCCCAGAAGCCAGGCAGATGTGGGCTCCATCTGCCCAGGCCCCAGGGCCCATCCCTAGGAAGTAGATGCTATGATCTCTATTTTAAAGTTTGGAAAACTGGGACACAGTGGCTAAAGATTCAACCAAGGCTGCCCTGGGGTAGTCAGAGCTGAGACAGAAGTTGTTTTCTTCCCTGGGTTGTTACCAGAATGCCTGAAGCCAGCAGGGGAAGAACAGGGTACATGGCACACCTAGGCAAAGTTCATAGCCCAGGGCACACATGGCTGCTCCAGAGAGGAAGCAGATCGGGAGGTGACTGGACAGCAAGCATAGGCCAGACCTCCATTCATCATGCAGGGAGCACTTACTGAGGGCAGCTCAGGGTAGTGACTCCTAGGAACAGAGTTTGGCCTGTGTCAGTGAGCGGCTCTGGCTATGGACTCCTAGGCATGGAGGACCTCTGCCCCACTCACGCCAGGTGCCAGCTCTTACTGGGAAGAAGTGCAATATGGTGTAGTTGTACCTGTCCCCAACAGCTCAGAGATCAGTGACCTTAGTAATTTGACATGGGCTGGAGGAGTTATTTGCCCACCCAGGTTCCCAAGTATACATTGACAAGGCCCACAACAACTCAGTCCCCAGCTATCTTAGGGTTCCTATTTCTTTGATAAAACACTATGATCAAAAGCAACTTGGAGAGGAAAAGGTTTATTTCACCTCATAGTTTCTAAGTCTCTCACTGAAGGAAGTCAGGACAGGAACACAGGGTAAGAACCTGTAGACAGGAACTTAGAGACCACACAGAGTGCCGCTTACTGACTTGACCCTCATGGCTTGCTCAGCCTGTTTTCTTATTGCAGCACCCAGGACCACCTGCCCAGCGGTGGCACCACCCACAATGGGCTGGTCCTCCCATGTCAATCACTAATTAAGAAAATATGCTCACCCACAGGCCAGTCTTATGGAGGCATTTTCTCAGCCATGATTCGCTCTTCCCAAATGACTCTAGCTTGTGTCAACTTGACAAAACACTATCCAGCACACGGGCCCTCCCTCCAGCTGTGGCTGCCTCATGTCTCAATCCCATGCAGCCCTAACACCAGCAGGCTACAAGAAAACTGGCCCCAGACCTCATCTACAACATCAGAAAGCCAGATGCTAGCCTCGAGGCTGCTCAGCTGCTCAGCTGTGTGGGTGGGAAGGCAGAGAGAGGCCGTGCGTCTACCACTTGCCTTAGAGAGCCTTTACTTCAGTGAGGTGGTCACCCCATTACAGACAACGGGGAAGTGCACTTCAGGTAGGAGAGAGGGAAAGGGATTTTCAGGGTGTGATAATGAGTCCTAACTGTCAACTTGAGGGACTCACCATGGAAAGTAACCTCTGGGCCTGTCTGTGAGGGAATCCATAGATTATTGACTCTAACTGTGGGTGGTACTGTTTCATGGGCTAAGGTCTCAGTCTGGGGAAAAAAGGGGGGGGAGGGAGTCATTTGAGAGCCAATCATCTCCCTCCACTTTCTGACTTTCTGACCACGGACATAGTGTGACAAGCTGCCCTGGGCTCCTGCAGCTGAGGCCTCCCTGCCTCGACAGACCACCCTCCAAACTGTGAGCCAAGACAACCACTTCCTTCCTTCCGCTGCTTTTCTCAGGTGTTGGTCGCAGCCATGAGACAAATAACTAATCCACAGGACCTGAATGGCTGTGACCTGATGCCGGCCTCCTAGGCAGCTCCCCAGATATACTCAGAGTTAATCTCAGCCCCCCAGACAACATAGTGGCTCTTGCCTGTCCCTCACCCAATGACTGCTGGCTTGCTTAGTCATAGACTGTTCCCTGAAGTAACAGTGAAGGCCGTGAACTCCTTTTTTTTTTTTTTTCTTTTAAGATTTATTTATTATGTATACAGAAGAGGGCACCAGATCTCATTACAGATGGTTGTGAGCCACCATGTGGTTGCTGGGAATTGAACTCAGGACCTCTGGAAGAACAGTCAGTGCTCCCAACCTCTGAGCCATCTCTCCAGCCCAGCCGTGAACTCTTACCTCTGTTGAATTCTGGGCCCCTTCAGAGTCTGCACAGGATAAACATGAAACAAAAGAGCATTTTTAAGGTGTTCCCACCACTCAGTTCTGACAACTGAGACTCTGCACCATCCTTCCTTCACCTGAGGCGAGGGGCTGCCACCATAGTCGTGGGTCAGCTGGAGACAGACCTGAGGTTATTTGAGGGGTCTAGGGCCAGGTGGCAATCAGAGTCTGTGGAGCCAGCTGTGGAGCTAACTGGAAAGAAGTCTATGACAGCGGTGGCTAGAGCAGCTGACCTCAGACTACTTCATCCATTCTTGAGGCCTCTCCATAGGCTCCTCCCCCAGTGGTCCAGAGTGACTCCCTTTACTGAAGCCAACTATTTGTAGGCCTTACCCACACCCATGCATGGACGTGTGATGGAATCTGAAGTACCCTGCTGGATGACCACTACCTGCCAAAAGTGTTAGAGAAAGTCACCGTCCCAGCCATCACCAGGCATAGCCAGTTATGGTGTTACTGACATTTTACAGGACAAGTGGGATATACATCTAGCTGTCTATCATTTGTCCTTCCCTCTTTTCCTGGACTTAAGGGGGTGCCAGAACACATAGCTGTCCCAGAACATATGGGCTGGTAACCTCTGTCTGAGTCCCTGCACTAGCAGGCAGCAAGGACTGAGGTCTCTGGCTTGACTGACCCTAAAACCATCACCCATCAGATGAGGGGGCCCTGAGTACCTGCAGCATCTATCCACTGCCCTTTACCAGGGCCCACGAATGCATTCTGATCTCCAGGCCAGGCCTGGCTCTGCCCACTGCTTGAAAGTTACAGTGAGCCTGTGGCCTGTGCACCTTCGCAGAGGTTCAGGACCCAAACCAGCACAAGGTACAGATGACCAGCTTCAGGCAGGGCTCTGTGGCCAGAGAGACTCTCAGTGCCCTTATTTCTGAAAGAAAATGGCCCACAGACCACCCTGCCCAGCCTTCACCCAGCATGCCAGGAACCTGCAAGATGCTTGTCTAGAGAATCCTCCTCTCTGCCCTTCAGCCTGGCAGTGGTCAGAGCCTGGGCTGACTGAAGCATTCTCCAAGCTGAGACGCTCATGACCAACCACAGCCAGTGCCTACTGGGTCAGTTCCATCCCCTCAGGTCAAAGTCCGGGTGGGACGCAGCCAGCTCCATGCTCAGGACTCCAGGTCAGGGACAGACAGCTGTGGTCTGGTTCTCTTCCAGGCTCCCAGGGCTATGGGCAGTATTTAGTTTCTCAAGCTTGTTGCCCAGAGCTTGCCCTCAGCAGCAAAAGCCCTTTAAAGATCCTGGCCATGGACCCCCTTGCATCCTTAGAGCTGGGCACAGAGAACACCCCCCAGGTACGTTCCTCTTGGGGTGGGAGCCTGGGCTCTTTGGCGACTTGACTGATTAGGCCAGACCCACTCAGGATGGACCCCCACCTTTCTTAAAGTCAATTGTAGCACGGGACATGTCCTGACTGAAGGAGAATTCCACCAGGGCCATGGTTCCCACCCACAGTCCAAGGGAGTTGGTAATTCCCGGCACACATGGGAGGGCACAATTGTGGGACTATCTAGGAATTCTGCCTACTCCACTCTATGCCTCACTAGCACTCTCAGTCCCCAATTGTGGGACTATCTAGGAATTCTGCCTACTCCACTCTATGCCTCACTAGCCCCACTCTCAGTCCCTGTCAGGGGAGACCCACAGCACCTCGAACCCCGACTCTGAGACCTGTCTGGGTTTGCTGCCACATGGCCGTGACTTGCAGGGCTGTGGCCAGGACTCTTGAGTCTCCCTTGGCTGGTCCCAGCTGCTGCAGAGCTGCCCACACAGTTCCATCCTGCCAAGATACCAACTGCTGCCAGTGCTGAGCCCGCCCAGGCCTGCCAATGCCCCACAGTGGGGACCCAGGAAGCCAGGGAGCCAAGGGGAGGCCAGGCCCCTCCATGAGGACTTGCCGGAGCCTCACTTCCCACCACCGGCAGCTCATGGCCACCAGTGGCTGCTGGGCCAGCCTGGAGCTCCCTCCCACCTCAGGAGCTGGATGCTGTCCCAGAAGAGGGAGGGCAGCAGTCAGCACAGGAAGCAGCTATTCTGGAGACTCAGTCATGCTGGGCACAGCTGAGGTGGCAGCCCGTGCCACATGGGCAGCCTGGCCCAGACTCCAGGTAGTTGCTCAGTCCCTCTACCAAACTCCACAACCCTGCTCTGCAGCCCAGAGCTAGACCACGCCCAGCTCTACAGTACTGTTATGGAAAGTCCAGGGCCCACAACTCAATTTGCATACAGGGAAAATGGAGTCTCAGCATTTCTTCCATGCATTTTTCCCATGTAGACCCCAAAGGAGAAGGGGTCCTACCCCCACCATGCCTACTTGCTTGCTTTTTTGGTGTGTGTGATGTGAATGGGTGCTTGTATGTTTGTGTGTACAGATACACATGTGTGTGCAGTGTTGGTGGAGGCCAGAGACAACCTCAGGAATCATTCTTCAGGAGACACAGACCTTGTTCTTTTGGACAGGGGCTCACTGGTCTGGAATTTTCCAAGTGGATTAGGTTAACTGACCAGTGAGCCCCACATGTCTGTCTCTCTTTGCCCAGTACTGGGTTAACAAGCATGTGTTTGGTATGTATACAGTATTCTGCCTGCATGTGTCCCAGCAGGCCAGAAGAGGGCACTAGATCTCAATACATGTGGTTGTGAGTCACCATGTGGTTGCTGGGAATTGAACTCAGGACCTCTGGAAGAGCAGTCAGTGCTCTTAACCGCTGAGCCATCTCTCCAGCTAAAAAGCATGTGTTACAACACCCCACCTAGTTCTGTCCACATGGTAGAAGGAAAAGAGCCAACTTCCTCTGACCTACACATGCATGTTATCACACACACACACACACACACACACGCACGTGCTTGCACACACACACACATGCACACCTGTACTCACCCACAATGGATAAATGAATGAGTGAATATAAAAAAAGACATTTTATGGGGTTGGAGAGATGGCTCAGAGATTATGAGCACTGGCTGTTCTTCCAGAGGTCCTGAGTTCAATTCCCAACAACATGGTGGCTCAGATCCATCTACAATGTGATCTGGTGCCCTCTTCTGGCATGCAGGCATACATGTAGAAAGAACCCAGTATACATAATAAGTAAATCTTTAAAAAAAAAAAAAAAAGACATTTTAAAACCTAGGCTTTTGGCTCAGGGGTCAATAGAAGGAAAGATACTTGGAGGGAACATGATCTGTGTCAGCGTCTCCCAGGCCAGTCCTGTTTAAAAAGTGGCTCAGCATTGGCCATGTGCATCATTTTAATGGCTCTCTGATTACATCTCCAAAAATTGCTAAGAATTCTGAGACCACCCAAGTGGCTCTGGGAGTGTGTTAGAGGGGACTCAATCTGATAAGATGAAACCATGGTCACCAGAGCCCACAAGGGACTTCAGACTCATTGTTTTCGGTAAATGGAGTTCCTGGTGTGATTCCCCTAGACAAGGGCAGCTGGGATGGAGCAGAGCACAGCTCGGGCTGTAAGCCTGGCCCATCACTGTTTACATTCTTAGAAAACAGACACCGTGCCTGTGTTGGCAGCCCTGACAGCAGATGGTGCTGATGTTGTCTTCCTTGATGCTCCGCCATGAACAGAATTCAGCCAGACTCAGGGATGAGGGGCTCTCTTCTTTCTCCTGGTCCCCAATTTCCCATGTCTTTCTGTCTGCCTCACTCACACTGCTGAGTTCTACTCACCATCAGCAGCCAAGACAAGATGACCTGTGGCCGTTTAGAACACCTTTGGTGGGCCAGCGAGATAGCTCAGTGGGTAAATGTGTTTGCTGCCAAGCCTGATGACATGAGTTCGATCCCTGGGACTCACAGTAGGAGAGCATGAAATCCTGGAAGCTGTCCTCTGACTTTCACACACATACTGTGGCCTTTATGCACTCATCTGTGTATGGTGGGATTCACACAAATAAATAAACATTTAAATAAAATAAAATGCCTTTGGCAAGACTGTGATGTGGCTCAGAAAGTAGGAGACACACACATGGTCACAGTGACTTAGGCAGCAGTTTTTCTGCCCCTGAGGTGTGGAAATGAGGAAACATCTGAGAGGAACCGAGTTCAGGGCTAGTCACAGAGCAGAGTGCTTCCCCAAGATTGTGCTGGTCCCCAGGTCAGAAAGGAATGAACTGGTCCCCAACCTAAGTGCTTATGGTGGGACAGCTGTGCCTGGCACATGGCTCTTGGAGGAAGGAGTGGGTACAGGGCCAGGAGGCCCAAGGGCATCAGCCAGCCTCGATGATATTTTCCATGTGGCGCTCCACATCCCTGCCTCGCCTGCCTGATTTGCAGTGTCTGGATGCTGCCGACTGACCCATTGCCTTTCATCCTGAACCTTGTAGGAATTTGGTTCAGACTGGCCATCTCAGAGGCTTCTAGCTGCTGGCTCAGAAGGCCAAGTCCACATTCCTCACACTGGAATGTTTTGGATTCCATCAGGGACTCTTGAACCTCTCAGAAAATAACTGCCTACCCAGCAAATTCTTGAGCCTCCTTTGAAATGTTATCTTTTCCACTGTCCCGAGTTCTCTGCGCAGAAGGGCCTCTGAGCTGGGCCCCTGGGATAGATTCTCTGCCTCCACTCCAGGGACCCTGGAGGTGGGGAGAGGCTCCATGAGGAAGGACCCTAAAGCATGTCTCCTAGAGCTACCCCTCCTTGGATACCTACATCCCAGCAAGCTGTCCTGGGCCAACATCCTCCTCACCCCTACTCTGTCCCCTCTCCATACCCATCCCTGGCACTCTCTGTGAAACTAGCACATTCTCTCAGCAAAGTAAGTGAGCTTGTGACTATTTCTAAGCACAGGGTTCCCCTGCAGTAAACAGGGGCTAGCAAGCTAAGGCCAGACGTGGCTTTGTAAATAGTTTCCTTAGAACACAGGCATGCTCATTGGTCGGAGTTATCCACACAAACAGATGTGTACAGGAGTTACAAGAAGATTTCCAGTAACTAACGTGCAACAGTGTGAGACCTATAAGTGTCTGCATGGACTCTGCCTTTGTTGTGGTGGTCCTGTTATGGACATTATGCAGACAGGCCCATCTGTGACCTGGATTCACACTGACAGGACACCTCACTTGTGGGGTGCCAGAGTCATGCCCCTTTCCAACCCATCTTCCCTAAGAGCAGCAAGGAGATTGCTGAGGAGCATGGTGGGAGAGGGAAGATTCACATTCTCTGGCTCTCTACAAGTACGCTGTAGCTCTGTGCTTAGACCTGTCTGTCCCCAGCTGTGCGTGTGGCAGGCCTTCTCCACTCCAGGGCTGCCCGTGCATTTAGCTTGGAGGATTCACCACATTGTGGGGAAACGCTGGAAGATGACATTTAGGTCCTGGATGGAAAATTGTACTTTGGGTCAGGACTGTGAGAACTTTCTCCAATGGACCTTTCTGGATTCATTTTTAGTTTCTGTGTATGAGTGTTTATCTGTATGTATGTATGTATGCATGCACAACATGTGTATGCAGTGCCCCAGAAGGCCAGAAGAAAGTGTCAGATCCCCTGAAAGTGGAGGTACAGATGGTTGTGAGCACCGTGTGGATGCTGGGAGGAGAACCCGGGTCCTCTGCAAGAGCAGCAAGTGCTCTTAACCACTGAGCCAGCTCCCAGCCCCCAGTGCATTTTTAAACATTTGGCTTTTGCCGTTACAGTTAGTGCTTTGAGCCATCCAGAGGAGGCAGAGGCAGGCAGATCTCTGAGTTCGAGGCTAGCCTGGTCTACAGAATGAGTTCCAGGACAGCCAGGGTCACACAGAGAAACCCTGTCTCAAAAAACAAACAAACAAACAAAAGTTTTAAGTCCATTTTATTGATGGCCAGACAAAGAGTGGGTTTGAGCCTCCAAAAAGTCTCCTGGTGTCTAAGTTCAGGGATACAGCATTTTTTTGTTTTGTTTTGTTTTGTTTTGTTTGTCCATGGGCTGAGGCAGGGAGACGCTGCCAGCTGCCGCCATGAGAAGACGTTAAGATACCAGTAAGCCAAGAGCCACATGGCAACTTATAGATTAATAGAAATGGGTTAATTTAAGATTTAAGAACAGCTAGCTAGAAGCCTGAGCCATTAGGCCAAACAGTTTAAATAATATAAGTGTCTGTGTGTTTATTTTATAAGTGGGTTGTGGGACTGCCAGAGCTTGGTGGGAGCTGGAGAGGAACACTCCAGCTACAGTGCCCAGCTTTGCTGCAACTCATCCATCCTTTTATTTGCTCTGTGCCTTGATTTCCCCATCTGTAAGGTGAGCAGTACTCACTGCACAGCAAGGCTGTGTGTACTATGGTGTGAGGAGTCAAAATTAACGATGCTGTTTGTCCTGATAAGATTGAGACAGGCAGACAGGCGTGAGAGGAAAGCCCACCCACTTCTATCCTCCTCAGACTGGTCCACCCACATTCAACAGCCTGGACCATGCCTTTGTCCAGAGTATCTGTTAAGTCATCTAAAGTTATCACTGCTTCCATATCCTATGCCCGTGTTCACATACAGGATTGGACAGTATTTGTGGCTTCTGGTGCCCATTAGTGTCTTGGCACACGCTCCCATGGATAAGCAGGGACTACCATATCAGCCTTATTTTTTTTATTTTTAAGTCAGGTTTTGGAAACAGCTCAGATGCTTCACTAAGGTTTTCTTAATACTGGCTGCCAGGCTAGATCACAGGCAGTTCTGGCTGCCGTGCTCCCCATAGGGAATGCCCATGAACTTGGCCCTGGGCTTAAATGGTCTCACTGGACTCGGAGTGCACCAGCTGCAATGAAGGAGGGGAACTAAGTCAAGCTGAGAGGTGGGGAGATGGCTTAGAGGTTAAGAGCACTGGTTGCTCTTGCAGAAAACACAGGCTTGGTTCCCAGCATCCATATGTCAGCTCATAACTATCTGTAACTCTAGTGCCAGGGAATCCAATGTTCTCTTCTGATCTCCATGGGCATTGCATCCATGTGGTGCATAGACATGCATGTAGGCAAAATACCCATGTGCATAAAATTAAATCTTTAAAAAAATTTAAAAAAAAAAATAGAAGTGAAGCCATTGTCACCTGGCAGGTGTAATCCCCTCCCAAAGGGGCTAGCAGCGGCAGGGCTGGGGCTGGGAAAGTTTAGGTGATCTCTCAGTAGGAACCCCTGTCCAGAGGAAGGCTCATTCCAGCAGGCTCTGCCCACCTTACTCCATGCAAACAGGGCTGAATTAGCCAGGGTGGGCTGGTGGCATGGTTCGGCAAGAAAAACTGTTTGCTTCCAAGCCTTAGAGAGAACTGACTTCACAGATTGTCCACAGATGGTCTTATGGTTCCCAGTACTCCAGTCCCTGCTCCTCCCATGTCAAGTTCTTCCCTAGGTGCTGTAGTTTCAATGTGAATCCAATGGCCATTTCAAGTTCCAAATTTACCGATCCCTGATAGCAGATAGAATCTTGTTTCTGTGTGTCTCTGGCCATAAAGACAGTGTTCCTCCTTTGCATCTTTTTGGTTTTCTTATTTTATTGTACCGCCTGAGCCTGCAGTGTGATGTGAAGTGCTGGGTGCTCACACCCTGGGCTCACCCCCACCTCTAGGGGCACTGGGAAAGAGGAAGTTCTCTTCCACTCCTGGTGAGTGAGGGGGAGCTTTGGTTAGGGGCAGATGCAGAGCTGGATGTGGTGCTGCAGACCTGTGGTCCCAGTGCTTGGGAGGCTGAGACAGGAAGCATGTGTCCTCAGGTCATCCTGACCCACATAGTGAAACGTTGCTTCAAAAACAAAACGCTAAACAAAACAAACCACAAGTCAATATTAAGAGACAGGAGGACTTCCAACTCAGGCAAATCAGGGGCTTACAATGAGAGCCTGTTTGAATTACAAATGTGTACAAACATGTGGATGTCAGATGAGGCAATTCCATGGAGCCTATCTGATAATCAAAGGGGTTTATTTTGGATTAATTTACAACAGGCCAAAGGGAGTTAGTTGGCCATGGAGTCCAGGAGGGGTGAGGTGCGGTCCAATGAGGTTCTCTGGAGAACTCTGCCTTAGTCTGCAGTACCAGCATCCAGCATCCAAGACCATGAAGTAGCAAAGAGAGCGAGCACATAGGCATTCCAGGTCTTGAGGGGTCCCCCCTTGGCCACACTGGGGCGGGGGGTACCTGCTGCCTGCTAGGGGTGGTGCTTCAGGGGTAAAGCACAGGCAACCACCCCTACAGTCAGATTTTATCAAATCTTTTCTCATGATTATTAAAGTGATTTTGTAGATTCTTGCCTTTAATGTATTAATGTAGCAAATTATATTGATTTTTAATTTAAATTATTTATTATTACTGTGTATGATGGGGATATCATACATGATGGGCACATACATGCATACGTAGAGGTCATCGGACTTTAGTCCTAGTATGATCCTTGTCTTCCTTGGGCTCAACTGATTCATCTGAAAACTGGGTCAGCAGTGCTTGTGGCAGATGGTTGCCTTGGCAACTCAATGAAGTAGTGTCTTAGGGTTACTATTGTGATGAAACACTAAAACCAAAAGAAAGTTGGGGAGGAAAGGGTTTATTTGACTTACACTTAGACATCATTGCTCATCATTGAAGGAACTCAAACAGGGCAGTGATAAGTTTTAAATCTCCAGTTGCTGGGTTCCAGCCGCCACTGATGTAATAAGCCAAATCAAACTGAATTAATAAATGCAGGGTTAATGAGCAAAGCAATTGAGAAGGCTGGGGAAGGGTCACAGGGGAAGAGCTACATGGCAAATATGGCTACCAGCCTTAAGTACATTATAGGTGTGGTCTTGAGCAGCCCCAGACAGGGGCTGGCTTTTGGTGGGCTTTGAGGGTGCGGGGGGGTCTAGAATGGGAGGGCAGCTCTAGGGGAGGAGCTGTGTTTGGTGGGCTTTGAGGGGGTGAATTTGGGGAGAGAGATGGGGGAGGGGAGTTGAGGTGGAGTTTCCACCAGAACATTCCAGACTCCTTGGTAACAGGGGTGCTGGTTCAAGTCTAGCTACTTCCTGTGGGCATGGGATGACGTAACCTGTATGTGTCTGTAAAACAACTGGAACGGACTTACATCTCGGTGTAATAGGGCAAAAGGGCTAAAAAATCCATAGAAATTTAAGGGCTCCTAAAAACTGTGGTCAGTGCTCTACCAGTCTATCAAAACTGCATTTATAAACCAGTTATCCTGTATGGAGTCTGTGAATGAGGCATACCTGTCTGTATTTTTAACAGGAAACTTATTAATGAGCTATCAGGGTGCTTGCAATCTTGGGATTGGGCTGTTAAACTGTTACTCTAGTCATCAAACATCGTCGGATCTGAGCAGGATTGATTTAAGCAGAAGTGAGATAGTCTTCCAGGCACCCAGGCAGCAATCCCAAGTCTCTCTGTGGTCTTTGGGGGACACAAGCCCCTAAAGCAGTATTTGCCTTTAGCTAGCTGCCAAGCCCAGAAGACCTGACAGAATTTTTGTAGGGTAAGAATTTGGAAAGACTGGCCCACCTTGACTTTGTAGCATGGGGCAATTGATGCCCCACTGTTCCATTTATTTAGTCTGGACAGGATCTCAGCAGCGGTGTAAGGCAGCTTTTCACTGCATGGCCCAAAGCAATGCCCCAGGTGTAAGTTCTTCTGTGGCCATCCGTCTTCTTGGAGAAGATACAGGATGCTGCCAAGAGCTGACAAGTCTCTTTATCATAAAAAGCTTTTTTAAATGCCATATTCTCAGGTCTCTAAAGGTGTTTGACCGGGGGAACAAAATCTGCTAGGTATATCATCAGATTCAGCAAAGTAATAATCAGCTGAGCTATAACCAAGACACACAGAACACACAAATCTGGACATCCAACACAAGTTAAAACAAGCATGCAGTGACCATATATTTATACATTTCCATTCAGGCAGGAACCTGGAGGCAGGAGCTGATGCAGAGGCCATGGAGGAATGCTGCTTACTGGCTTGCTCTTTGTGGCTTGTTCAGCCCGCTTTCTTGTAGAGTCCAGGACCACTGGCCCAGAGGTGGCCCCACCTACACTGCACTGCACCCTCCATCAATCACTATTTAGGAAAAAGTCAGACCTTATGGAGGCATTTTCTCAATTGTGGTTCTCTTTTCAGGAAACTCTAGCTTGTGTTAAGTTGATATAAAACTAGCCAGCACAATTAGTAAAGCTTAACCCCTCACAGGAAGAACACTTCCTTCACAAGGCAGGAAGAAGGAATACTCCAGCAGTGAGGTCTCAGTCAATCTAGAGTGACATCCAGCCCGTCTCCCTTCCCTGTGGCTGGAGGGTCATTTCAGCTGGGGATACAGCCTCAGGTTCCCCGCCCCTGGGAGTAGGAGACCCAGGCTGGCAATCCTAGCTCAGATTCTTAGAGGTCCCTGCCAGCCAGGCCTAATTCCCTGTCCTGTCTGGAGCTGCAGCTCACCGGACTAGGAGGACAGGGTCAAGGCAGTAACCCCATGGATACAGACCTAATCCCAGCCCTGTTCCCAGAGAACTGCCTGTGGGTTATGGGTGGGTCCATTCTAGTGCCCTTTCAACTCAGCATGTAGGAGGGAAGGAAGGGCGGAAGAGAAAAGGAGGGGAGGAAACATGGAGGAGGAGATGGCTTCAGAACTCAGCCTCCACGGATGGCTCTGGATGGCTCTCTGGAGTCACCCTCTGCCTCTGGGCCTCCTCCTCTCACACGCCTCCTTTCTGGGCTTCGCCTTGTTTGCCCTGGCGTGCTCCACAGCAGAACAAATCATTGCCACATGGCCCAGGATTTCTGAAGAGTCGAGCAGCTAGAGACATTCTTCCTTGTTCACTTCCCAATGGAGATGCTGCCTGGCTGGTGGTCAGGGACTCCTTCATGCTCAGGGAGGAAGAAAGGCCATAGAGCACTGTGGAAGCCAGCCTCACTCATGGGAAGGCACGGCTTGTCTCCAGCTCCTTGCTGGCTCGGTGCTGGAGGTATCACCAGGGTAGTGGGTAATTGCTGGTCCTGCAGGTTAGACAAGAAGCTGGTGTGTCCTGCCAGGCCACAGGCTGACTCCTTGACGGGTTGCCATTTGGGCCCTAATGTGGAAGCTCCTTCCCAGGCCGGTTCCTGTTCCTCCCAGCTGCCCTCTGCAGGGGAGCTTCAGTGGGCTGGGCAGGCAGGCATGCCCCACCCAACCAGGCTAGCATCATCTCCATTTGGAGTTCCAAATGTTTCACTCATCCAAAAACTGGCTTGAGGTCTGCAGACGTGGGCCCATTGGAGCCTCCCTGTTGGAGAGGCTAAGAGCCAGGCCGGCAGCCCTCTTCCGCCTTGGCCTCTCTGCTCACACAGCAGAATTGCTGTGTCCCTGGCCCTGGCCGAGGGAGTAGAAGGGACTGGCCAGGTCACATGAGGACCCTGGGATGTAGCAGAGCCCAGAATCAAAGGCAAGCTGGGTCAGTGGGCACCGAGTAGTGCAGGATCCTGTCCATACTGTGTACTCTGGACCTGTCTTGCTTCTGCCTTGTGTGGGAAACGGCCCTGGCTTGCACTTTGATTTTAGCTGACCCAAGGCCTGGCCAGGATGCTAGCTAATGGGAACAGTTAGAATGCCCTGAGGAAGCTCTCTGGTTGGTCTGCTCTAAAGCAATCTCTGCACCCAGTGCCTGCATGGTGTTGGGGCTGCTCAAAAAGGAGGCTTCACAACCCCCTGAACCTGTGAGTCTCAGGCAGGCCCTGATTCACTTGAATGCCAGAGCACATGGGCCTAGGCAGGCTTGGGCTCCAGCTCTGGTGATGTAGGTTACTGTGTGGCCTTGAGCAACTGCCTTGCCATCTGTGTCTGCAACTTCCCGTCAGATGAAAGGGTAACAGCAAAGACACTATACTACCTCTCAGGCCATCCAGCTGGTGCAGGATTAAGTCTGCAATGGCAAGGGCAGGTCTGCTTCCCACCTCTCTCAGAACCTAAGATCCAGGTCCACTGACACTCTGCTGGCTATCTGGGGCCTTGACATTGGGTATTCTTGCACTGTAGGTCTCCGAGGCCATGCTTGTATATGTGGGGAGGACAGATCACTAGGCCATAGTCCCCGATACTGGAATGACCTCTAGTCCCCCACTCAAGTCTCAGCAGATGGTATTCTGCCCCATGTGATCTGCTTGTGCCAGCTCAAAGCCAGCCAGTGACTGATCCCAAGTGACCTCTGAAGCTGTCTCAGGTTCTAGGGTGTCTTCCCACCTCCTCCAGCTCTTGAGGGTGTGTGTGTCAGGATCCCTGGCTTGTAGCCATCACTCATCTGTTTCCACAGCCTCTTCCTGTATCTGGATTCATCCCCAGGGAGACTCACTTCGTTAGGATCCACCCTAACCCCACATAACACATCATAATCTACGAAGGCTCCATTTCCAAACCAGGTTATTTTTGAAGTTATGAGCATCTGAGCTTTGGGGGGACCTGATTCACCCACCTGGGAGTGAGGTGGTGTCAAAAGGAGACTGTTATGTGTGAATGTGCATGTCCCCAAAGCTTGTGTTTGACAGGTGGTCACCACTGACAGATCCTCAGGTGCTTGGATGTGGGACAGTCTGGATATGGGGTGTGTTGGCAGACACTGGGCCTCGATCCTTACTCATTGGTACTCGTGTTTGACCAGCCTGTCTGGTTGTGGGCAGGGCCTGCCTCTCACCAGTAACAGGCCACTCATCACCCCTGTGATGTGACATGGGTGGGAACTGGCCTGCTGCTGCCACCAGCTGGCCTGTGGAGAGGGCCACGAGAACACGGACATGGATCCTTCCCTAGTCTAGCCTCTGCTGAGACCTCAGTCCTGGGCCTTAACTGGTCTGCAGCAGGAGGGACCTGAGCATGGAGGCCCACCACGGCTGTGCTTGTCCTGCTGTGCTGCTCTAAGTCCCCAGGTTCACAGCCATTTGCTGCACATCTAAAGACAAATCATCTGAGGGTCCCTCCTTGCTGACCCGAGGCAAGGAAGATGCCCAGGGCCCTTAGTGGTAAGTGCTCTGAAACACAGCAGCCCTCACCACCAACGCTGAGTTCTCATCTTGTGGGTCACAACAATTTTTGAAGACTCAGAAGCCAAACGTCTTTGATGGACCTAAGGTGGTCACACTCCAGGCAAACCCTGAGTTTATGCACAAGTGTGTGTTTGTATGCAGGTAGCCTGGGATGCATGCTCACCAGCCATTATTGCATCATGACTTTGGGCATTTCCTCTTCACCTCTGAGCTCACTTGCTCGCTTACCTGCCCCTCTGGTCCTGTCACTAATGTGGTAGAATATAGGTTTAACAAAAAGTCCAGTGCAGCAGGCCTGTCAAGGGACACAAGCATGGCCCACCTCCTCCATGCACACTTCCCTAAGCCTACTCACATTCTTCCCATGCAGGGGCTTCTGGAAGCTGTCCTCACTGAATGCAGCCATGGGGAGAGAGCGAGCCCATAGCTCATTCTGAACGAGTTCTGCAGTATCTTCTCCCCAGAACCCAGGCATCAGCGTGAGGCTTTGTGAACTAGAAAAGGTGGAAACCTAAGACTGCTGTTCCCCCTCTCAGTCTACCTGCCTTAACCTGGGGCTCCAGTAAAATCTGAGGGAGGGCCAAACCCACTGCCAATGGGGGCCCTGCCTTACTACATCCTTGAGGACCATGGTCAGATTTCCAGGCACCTGCAAGGCCTGAGACCAAACGCTGCCTCCTCAGACACAAAGCCAGGCTGGGAAAGGGCTCCACAGCTTCTGGGCCCCCATGGACCAATGAGGACAGAGGCTGCCCCGCTTTGAGGGAGCCCTGGTTCCTGAGGACACAAAGCCCAGCCCGTCTAAGAGAGTGGTGGCGATACTGCCTGGGTGCAGATCACCATCTCTGCTCCAGGAGTTGCGGCTGCCAAACTGGCAAGGAAAGAGGCAGGAGCAAGCCCTGTGGGTTCTCATCAGCTGGGCTCAAGACTCCACGGTGGCCGCCCTGCCCCAGGACGCTGCAGAGCCCTCAGCTCTCGGAATAAACTTCATTCTTTTCACTCAGATGACACTGGGATAATAATTTCTACCACATCAAGTTTCAGAGGCCGGTCCCCAGGACAGTCAGCAGAGATAAAGCGAGTGCCACCTTTTGTGCAAGACCAAAAATAAATTTAAATGGAAATCATTTTTTTTTTCTCAAAGGAAAAACTGTCCAACACTTCTGGGGATAGGGTGCCAAAGAGAAGGGTACGGACGAGGCAACGCTCACTGAGTCCTGCCTCGGAACACAGGGTGGCAGAGTGTGACTCTGGAAGCTGTTCTCTCTAGGACTCTGCTAATGGCCTCACAGCAAGTCTTCTACCTCTGCTTACAGGAGCCTGGGATCACCCTGCAGCAAGCTCCCAGGCAGAGGGAAGCTGGGGCACAGAGCCCTGAGAATAAGGCGGCCATGGGTTTAGAAGGTGACACAGTGGCTCTGGCGTCAGGGCGGTCCGAGAAGGGCTGAGCAGGCTCCACAGCCTGCAGAAGTGTGTCAGTGACTGATGGTGGCGATGCACAATGACAGGGGAGACAGGTAGCAGAGCCACAGAGCCACCAGCTAGCGATCACCGAGAAGTGACTCAGGGAGCCTGCCTCTGCTTCTTCGAGGTTTGAGACAGGCGCAGCTCCTCGGGGCCATGGGCAAAGGGGCAGTGGGCAGCAGGCAGCACGCAGCCATCAGGATGGTGAGTGAAGAACCAGCAGATGCGCGTCTTGAACACCTCTGCAGGCAGGCTCCGCTTGGCTTCAGGAGGCTTTTCCCTCTGCAACTCTCGCTGCCAGTCACGGATGTGAACTCGCCCATTCCTAACTGAGGGTTAGAACAGAAGGCCTGAGTATCATTAGTGTACAGAGACTGAAGAGCACCAGCTTGTGGGGAGTCCTGACAGAGGGGTGCAGGGTCAAGGGGAGGACTTCCAGCCATGAGTCCTGCTGGACAGGATCTGGGTGTACAGAGTACAGTATTCAGGCCAGGGTGGCCCACTGCCCTCAGCCACTCCATTGTGAGAAGCCAACGGCTCCATGTGAAACTCTGCCAAAGCAACCAAACCTCTGGCCTCCCCAGTGCCATAAAACTACCCAAAACTACCAGCATGGCGGGGGAATAAAAGTGCCTCATTGAGGAAGTCTGGCTCACCGACTTCCAGAACTGAACTGAACTGAGTGTCTGAGTGAGCACAGCTTCCTGTCGGCTCTGAGATCCCCTGTGGTATGGCCCCAGTGAGCCTGGCTGCTTCCATCAGCAGCCTGGGAGTAAATATTTCCCTTGGAAACCTGAGCAATGAGTCCTGAGAGGACCCTATGGACCTAGAACACCGGGAGGGGTTCATCATCAGGAATGGATTAAAGCCCCAGGGTCAAGTGGCACCACACGCAACCACCTCCCTCAGGCTGAGGTTGATCTTCCCTGAACTAAAGCCCAGGTTAAAGTCACTTCAGGACACTTAGAGACGTTTCCCAGAGAAGAGCTTCCCAGTGTAGCACAGGATACAACTTGAGTTACTGCGGGCCCAGAACTCTCTGAACTGTGCCCAGAGGAGCCTCAGGGGCATCTTCCAGAAACAGGACACCTGACTATAAGTGGCCAGGAGTCCCTGTCCCTGTTGGAAGTTTTGACATGTTTAAACAATCTGAAGCCAAGCCACAGTGGTCATGAAGCCTGCCCTCAATGCTGGTTTAGGCCTTCTCTATGGGCATAGTGGCCAGCAGGGGAACCTCCCCAGATGGCTATGAGCTAGTAGCATGCCTAGGCACACTTTTGGTTGCTATTTGCAGGGTTATGTGATCAGGCCCAATCATAGGTATAAAGACCAAAAGGGAGCACTAATAATAACACAGGAATCTGGAGAGGGCAGTAGCCAGGCATCAAGTATACACAGCGTGCCAATGTGCCCAGTTTATACCAGGATGCCAGGCAGCTCCCTGTTGGCCCCACAGCCATCACTCTGGGAAAGATGGTGTCAGGCGCCAGAGGGGTGGCCCTCCAGGGCACATGCCAGCCATTCAAGTCAGACCACCAACAGCTCTCCTCTGGGAAATGTGCTACTAATTTGAAATGGAATCACAGGAACAAATTTGCTGTCTTCCCAACCCTCTAACTCCTGCCTCCTGCTGGGAGCTTGTGGGACTGCAGAGAAACAGAACTCTCCACCCATTAGCTGCTGGACAAAGCAGCCTCTGGCTAGAATGTACTGAGACGCAGGGGACAGGAAGAGCATTGAGGGTGTGCCCTGTCTTCAGGAGCATCAACGCCAGGGGCTCAACTGGCCTGGATTGTCAGCCTGGCTGGAGATCTTGGGTAAGTCACCAACTCCTCTGAGCTATGTCCAATCCTCTAGATGAGGAGGCTGCTTCACCAGCAGACAGGAAGAGACAACTATGCAGGCCCTAGGAAGGGGCGGAGCTGAGGCGCTCAGTCCTGACATGGCATGGACACGTAGTGTTCACAAGAGCTGACCTAAGCTATCTGAAAGCTGGCTTCCTCTGGAGCACACACTCCTCCAGATGACCCAGAGTCATAGTAGCTAAAAACAAAACAAAACCCCATCCAGAGATAAGCCCCAGCTTCAGCACATACTTTCTGCATGACTGCAGAGAGAATGCTCACGTGGCTCTGGATCCCTAAGTCTTCTACTCAGAAATGATTCCAAAACTAACTGTCCCCCAAAGGGAACTGCACAGAGAAGCAGTTAACCCCACACATACATATTTACACTGGACAGGAGCGATGGTCCTTCATGAAATCAAAGAAAACATGTGGGAAACAGAGAGGCCCCTCAGGCTATAGTATTTTAACTGATTAAAGCTTTGTAGGTAAGCACAGATTCCAGGCACTGGGCAGCTCATCTGGACATCTGGGTGTGGGGCTCTGGGTTTTAGCAACACCTCCAAGGGGACTATGTCAGGCCATTCCTGCACCCGCCCGTGAACAAAACTCATCCAAGTGAAGGCCAGTCGGCCGGACAGAACCATATCCAACTTCCCAAGGACAATTGGACCACCAAAGGGCAGGTGTGTAGACCTACACAGCCATGCCCTGACATGGAAGAGCACTTGACACCAACATTCCCAGGTGTACACACACAGGCAGCGAGTACACACATGTTCAAATACATTATTCAGGAGCACCTGACCTCCATGTTCTCATGTGGTTTTTTTCACGTACATGGGACAGCACATATCTGTGCTTGAATATGAGGCAGCACATACCTGTTCTCACAGATGACAACAGAGAGGAGCATGGGACCCTCTAATCCTTAGTCTAAGATCTAAGGTAGAAACAACTGTTTCCAACACCTGTGTCCCATCAAGGTCCCATCCACATTACCATCAGTCCTTCGTGGATACAGATAGGGCTGACCCCAACCTGCCTCAAGTCCCAGACTGTTAGGATGAGGTGCACAGTGCTGGCCTCTAGGCTTCTGCTGACATACCAAAGAACCAGGGCTGAACTGACTGCATCTCATGCCATCACCTAGATCCACTGAGCTCAACGCTGCAGTCTGGGTGCTAATGGGTCACAGGTCCCAGAAGCCGAGACTAGAAGCCTGGCTGCTCCTTCCCAGGCCTCTTGGGTGTCAACCCTCTCTGCTAGTCACAGAAGCCACAGTTCTCTGGCCACTGCATCAGCAGCTTACTACCTAATCCAGACCCTCACATATACCATCCCACTGACCAAAACTCCCCTGGACCTCTTCACTTCTCAGACTCCTCTCCTCCTGGTCCCAACAGGAGCATCACCTCCTAAGGAAAAGCCTTTCTATGTAACTAAGTCCAAGTGGATACCTGTGCCGAAGGCATACTGGTGAAGCAAGAAAAGACAATGCCTGTTGTGTTTAATGCTGTACAAGGAAGCACCTGGGGTGAATGCACTCCAAGTGGGCTGTGCTGGCTAGTCTTATGTCAACCTGACACAAGCTATGGTCATCTGAGAGGAGGCAACCTCAACTGAGAAAACGCCTCCAGAAGACTGGGCTGCAGGCAAGCCTATAGGGCGTTTTCTTAACTAGTGATTGATGTGGGTGGGCCTAGTCCACTGAGGGTAGGGCCACCCATGCACTAGTGGTCCTGGGTTCTATATAAGAACGCAGGTTGAGCAAGCCACTGAGAGCAAGCCAGTAAGCAGCAATTATCCACAGCCTCTGCATCAACTGCTGCCTCCAGGTTCTGCCCAGTTTGAGTTCCTGCATTGGCTTCCTCAATGGACTATGATACGTAAGGCAAACAGACCCTTTCCCCCAAGTTGTTTTGGTCATGGTGTTTATCACAGCAATAGCAACCCTAACTAAGACATGGAATGTACTGTAGAGGGAGACGCACACTCCATGAAGCAGGAGTGGCCGTGGGAGGGCTGGTGGGAGGACTCAGGCCCTGCAGCTCTTCCCGTCTTGTGTTAGTCCTACACGCTCATGACCTCATGGCACTGTCTACACTTCAGGCTTCTGGGAGGACACTGTCATACTCCACTCCCCATCCTTAGACTGAACACTCCCACAGGGCAGGGATGGAGCCATGACAAATGAGAGTGCACCCTTTTATCTCTGGAGCTATGGAATCCGGTGCTGAAGCAGAGACAAGCCTCAGTCTACCAGGAGGGCCACTCAAGAGTCCCAAGTCCCTGTGCCAGGCCCATAAGGTGGAGGCATCAAGCAGAGACTAGGAGAAGGCTCATGTCCCCAACCTGCCTGCTGGACTCTACAGCTCCACATGCTTCTTGTTGCAGGAGACAGAGGTAAACAGATATTCTTGTCGTGACACAAGATGCAGCCAGCAAGCTTTGCAACTGACCATCAGCCCTATATGAGGAACAGGCATCACAGAAGCAACGGGGATTCAGGAGCACATCCTAGACAGGAGCCACCTGGACAAGGCACAGGGAGCCTGAGCCGAGGCCAGAGTGTGCCTAGAGAGAAGGATGGCTATGCTACGGCCTCAGCCTAAGATACAGGCTAGTGGTGGCCTAGGTGGGCACAGGGCCGCCATAATGCCCACTTGGTTCTTCTGACATCCAGGAAGCCCCTAAGTATCACAGCCATTGGGGATGGAAAGCAGAATTCTACAGAATACACATGGAGGAACTGCTGGGGACAAGCAGGATAGACAGTGTATGGTGACCTCATAGGTTTTACCTTCAAACACCTGGTGGCTGTTCCTGAGCAGGGTCTGTAGGCCTCCACACTCCCGCTTCAGTCGCTGCAGAGTCTCTGGGTTCAGTTCCGCAGCCACTTCTGCCAGGGAAAGGCTCCCTGTGGAAAAGTAGGTATCCGCAAACAGCACAGATTACGAGCCTGTAGCCAGCATAGACTGTCAGGTCCCAAAGCCAAACCCTATCCTTCAGCTTCAAGGCCCATGCGTGCTTCAGGTGCAGGATCCTGGTGTACAGTTTAATGAAACCACGTCTTACAACCACAGGACACGAGGTGGCAGTCACCCCAGTCACAGTGACACAGTGTGCCAGCATGCAGAACCACATGCTTCCACTGCGCAGGCTGAGCGTCAAGTAAGTTCACCAACACCTGGTGGGTGGTCCAGCCCCCATATTCTTGGTACAATACAAATGAGATATAGCCCAGAGCTGAGGAGGCAGGGCCAACGGGCAAGCCTTTTGTTACGTCTCCTGGCCAAGCTGGCATTAGAGCTTTGCAGGGCACTGCCCACATGGTGGGCTGGAGTGGGAGGTGTGACACAGAATCGCAGGTATCAGTGAGGTCTCTCCCATTCACAATGCTGCTCAAGACCCTGCTCACGTGGAAACACTCTGATCAGACACCCAGTGACAATGAAGTCTATTCCGACTAAAATAACAATGGGTCTCCCTGGTGCTTTTGCCAAGAATCACCTTCCTGCACCTAGCAGCTCATCTATGTCTCCCAGTAAAGCTGGAGGCTAAAAACAGCCCTGTCTCCACAGCAGTCAGGCAGTAGCAGCACTACCTGACCCAGACCTGAGGGACTCCTGCCCAGTGCCCAGCAATGGCTTCCTGAGATGCCCAGGCCTCCAACAGGCAGTGGGGAGAGGCTGTCTGTGGGCTCAGAGGCCCAGGACCACTCCTTCCTTACAGAGATGCTTCTCACCCAGGGGCACCTGAGAGCCTCCAATGAGCCCAGGCCTCTGGACACCTGTCAGCGAAGGTACCCTGGTATTCCACCTGGTACTGGATCTAGGTCAGAAGGAGGGTCCAGCTAGCTCAGGGCTTTCCATCCCAGGCACAGCCCAAACCCCCCCAGTTCCCATCATTTGTTCTGTTAAACCAGGAATCCTGCTACACGGCACACTCAAGAACTTCCACACCATCCCAGTGCCCTGTGTTCTTCCAGCCTTGCTGGGAAACCTTGCCTGCTGCCCTCTGCAAAGACCCCATATTAGCATCTAAACAGGGAAGCTAGCCCCAAACCACAGAGTGATGGTTCTTCAAGTTACACGGTCCGCTGAGCCAAGGCCATTCTGGCCAGTGTCCCAGAGGGCCTCCCAGGATTGGTTAATTCTGAAGGAGAACATACAAGAAGGTCCTGCCATGTCACATGTGGGAGATGAGAGGATAGAGGGAAGAAACCTAGACCCAACAGTCACAGATGTGGATGTGGCATGGGGGATGAGAGTGTTGCCACTCTGCTCTAAGCTATGCTGGGGGCTACTTGCTCCCGTGCAGGGTGACAACTAGACAACATCCACAGCTTCTGGGACAACCCTGGGTCTAGTCAGCAGATGGCCCCATACTGCCCTCTGGTGGTCACAGGTGGAAGGAAGGGGTGCAGCTGAAAGCTTTGACAGCCTCAACTTTGCATGTAAGAGCAACCCTACTCTGCCTGTTTCTCTCTAACAGGCAGGTTCCAGCCAATGAGCAATCAGATGCAACTGTCCCTTCCACGGCAACAGTCTTGTATTTAGGGATTGCAGAGAATGAAATATTGAATTTGCATTCAAGGAAGTGGGGCTTTGGACACTTGGTGACCTGTTCTCTGGTTGCATCATTTCTAAGGATTGAACACCAGCAGCCCTGGCCTCCACCTTCCTCCCCTGAACAGCAACTATGGAGGGCTGTTCACTCCCAGCCTCGGGGTATGCCGAGCTACAAAGACCCACAGTCTACACTGTAGTGAGCCTGCCCTGGAGGGTGGGGCCTTACCTCCTCCATTCCAGGTCTTCAGACCCCCATCCTCAGAGCTCCCCATGTTTAACTTCTTTCCATCTAACAACAAATTTGCCACTTGTAAAACCACTTGGTCAATGAAGTCTCGAGGGAGGGCAGCACAATTCCTCACACGCTCGGCCTTTTCTCTAGGGCAGAACCCAGGCATCCAGAGCCCTGGGGCTGGGGCTGCGCCTCCCTCAGCAGCCCGGCCACCAGGCATGCACTCAGCTTCAAGGTCAAAGGTCCTGTGACTATCTTGATGATCAGCATCATGGGCAGCAACCTGGGGTACAGAAGGCGCATGTCCCTCAGCAGGCGAGCTCTGGGGGTGGTCCTGTCTGCTGTGGAGGTACCGTGTCCTCTGCTCATCCATCCAGACCTCTGCAGAAGGCAGGTATGTTCTGGATTTCCCAATGAGGCAGACCTGTGTTTGAAGAGACGCTATATATTACAACATATGCCGTGGAGCACTTTTGTGCTGAAGAACAATTCACACTAAAGTTTTAGCAATCTGTCACAAGAAGAAAGAAATCCTTATTTTAGCCTTTTGGTTGTACTTGGGATGGACTCCAAGGCCTTGCGCATGCTGGGAAACATTACCCACTGAGGTCTACCCTAAGCCCTGAAATACCAACAGAAATGATTTAAAAATAAAAAAGCTAACAATAAGAGCTGGTAAGGAATGTGAGTGCAGATGTATGGAAGGTGCAAGTCAGCTCAGGGTTTGAAATCCTTCACTCTGGTGGTCTTTACTAGGCTTGCCTTTGCCCCAGGGGTGACACAATTTACCTCTGAAAGGCCCCAGGGATCTGTGCGAGAACAAGCTGTATGTTAACCTGCTAGCACGACACTTGGAACAATGCAGGTGCCCAATGCATCTAAGGAACTTCCTCTACACTCTCCTTCTGGTCATTAACTCCAGAGTTAGAGTGCACACCAGCAAAGGGAGCCAGTGGAATTCCATTAGGGTCACCCAGCCCTGCCTGCCATGTTCTCTGGGTTTTGTTTAGTCCCCAGTCCAGCACTTACTGGGCACCTCCCATACCACCCAACTGTAACACTAGGTCAGAGACTGCATGAGCTTCCTTGGTTATTCATGGTGAGCAGTGAACACAGGTGCAAAACACAGGTCTCGACACCCCAGGCTGAACCTTCTCCAACCCAGAGGAGCAAGGCTTGCCAACATGGTGCCAGCCTAAGGATAAGCTCTGAAGGAAACTTCTGAAGGAGCCCCAAGCAGAACCTACTCCCTGACCCTGCACATGCCCTGGCACATACCCGCTTGGTGGAAGGAATCCTGAGGCAGTCCTCCTGCACGTGGAAGCCACAGGAAAGCCCCACCTCCAGCACGAAGTCCAGGTACTCTCGGTACTGTGTCTTCCTGCTCTGCCGCCGGCAGTATCGCCCCACAAAGTCAAAGAAACAGCAGGGCAGGACGAAGAACCGGCAGGTGTAGGAAGACCTGGAGGAGGAAGAGACCCAGGAAGTCCTCAGGAGCCCAGCACAGACCCAGGAAGACCTTAGGAGTCCAGCAGAGACCCAGGAAGACCTGAGGAGCCCAGCACAGACCCAGGAAGACCTTAGGAGTCCAGCAGAGACCCAGGAAGACCTGAGGAGCCCAGCACAGACCCAGGAAGACCTTAGGAGTCCAGCAGAGACCCAGGAAGACCTGAGGAGCCCAGCACAGACCCAGGAAGACCCTAGGAGCCCAGCAGAGACCCAAGAAGTCCTCAGGAGTCCAGCACAGACCCAGGAAGACCTCAGGAGCCCAGCACAGACCCAGGAAGATCCTAGGAGCCCAGCAGAGACCCAAGAAGTCCTCAGGAGCCCAGCACAGACCCAGGAAGACCCTAGGAGTCCAGCAGAGACCCAGGAAGACCTGAGGAGCCCAGCATAGACGCAGGAAGACCTTAGGAGTCCAGCAGAGACCCAGGAAGACCTTAGGAGTCCAGCAGAGACCCAGGAAGACCTGAGGAGCCCAGCAGAGACCCAGGAAGACCCAAGGAGTCCAGCAGAGACCCAGGAAGACCCGAGGAGCCCAGCAGAGACCACAGCATGCACAAACAGCAGAAGACCGAGTATCTAAGCTGCTCCTGGCTATTCTTACATCTAAAGCAATGGGTCTTTCTTATTTACTTTTTGAGGCCACAGGGCAAATGCACTCAAATGCACTACTTATTCCTGACTTCTGGTCTCCACCTTCAATGTACTGGGGTTACAGTCACAGTCATCACACTGGGATTGTTTCCCATAGATCTCTAAAAACCATGCCACACATTGTACCTTTCAACAAAATAGAAACTGAATTAATAAAAAATAATTTCCCTGTGCAGTTACTCTGGCCCACTGTGACATTAGCTTTCTGGAGCTGGAACTTCAGGTAGGAATCAGAAACCAAGACAGGCACAGCAAAGGTAAGTTCAGACTTGACCTGGAGTGGAGCCAGGAGCACAAACAGCCAGAGTCCTGGTGGCAGGAGAGGCCCGAGGGCAGACTAAGGGAGGTGGGGCTGAAGGTACACGCGTGTCTCACACTCGTCCAAGAGCCGTCTAAAGGTGCGGACTGCTGCAAAGGATCTAAGGAAAGACTTTTCCTTGAAGGCAAACCCTCTAAAACCAGAACACTTTCCAAAAAAGTATGTATCTTTCGACATGGGATAGAAATAGTAACCGGGATCAGTGTTGGCTGACAGAACATGAGAGGAACCACCTGTGTGGTTCAGGTTTTCAGTAGTCCCAGTTTCAATAGAAAAGCAGGTAGATTTAAATTTACTCAATGTATCTATGCTACTGTCATTTCAAGACTCTGAGTTACCATGTCAAATGCCACACTGCCACAGTGGTGAGGGCTGCCATCGTGGACATGATGTGCACAGGAATGCTGTGCCACCTGCCTTTCCTACTCACCTGGCTGCAATGACAGGGATCCAGGGAGTGAGCTCATCAGAATGGTTACCAATCAGCCAGTCAACACCAGGGAACAAGGTCTTGTCACTTGGGGTGATGGAACCTTCCTTAAGAATGGCACACAAGATGACCCAGTCAGTACATGCACCAGAAGCTCTGAGCCATGATTCACAGTCACAGTCCACCTACCACATGATCCTTCCAGGCCTCCACTGTGCCCAACTTACTAAGAGGAGATGACTGTCCTAACCATAGTTGGCCTCCAAGGATACAAACCACTGGCAACTTTTGGGACCCCCAAAAGAGCACTTTTTCTGGGTGATGACTAAAACTTGCCCCTGTATAAACACAGAAAGCAACCAGCAGAGACACAGCTGGTGACTGGTCTCCTCTGAGAAGAGAGAAAGTCCTCTCAGTTCTGGGTTATTCTGTCACTATGGTCAGGGGACTCTCAGCAGTGACACCTTACCCACCCTGCCCTTCTGAGTTTCTGCACATCACCCTTCCTGGCAGTCAGCAGCCACTCTCGAATAAACAAGTGACATCTTAGAGAACTGACTGGAGAAACAGAGAGGAAGGAGGTGCATCCTGAGATGGTGCAGGATAGACCCCAGGGGATGGCGTGCCGCTCTGACCATGCCTGACTCTCCAGCCCTGCTCTCTGCACCAGTCCTTACTGTAGGATTGTTAGCGCCCCACAGCAGCCTTCACGGAAGAAGCGTTACAGCAGCTCTGGGGCTGTTGACAGACACTGAGACACTGAGCATACACTGGCCAACCGCTAAGTGCACAGTCACATGGGAGAAGAAACCTTTAACAACATCTATTATCATTTCACTCACTCTGCATTTAAATCTGCCCATGTATCTCTTCATGATTCAAGACCTTAGTTATACTTTGGACTGCCATTATCTGGCTACATGGACCTGGAAATAGTCAGACTTGCTTCACTAAAGGCCTTCTAATATAGCAAATTGCAACCGTGCTGTTTGATGCACAAACTTAATACAATCTGAGATCATCATCACAGCACCATATTAACAAGGGATTCCAGACACACTTGCACTGAATAGGGATTAGAAAGAAGCTTAAGCCAAGATGGATGGGATTTCTAGGCAGAGCTATCACAGACATCACACAAATGCAGCTGGAAACAAACTGTTTACTAGAAATATACCAGCAGCACGCAGCTTCCAGAGAAGCCTCAAGGCCACAGGCTCAAGCAGAAAGTGGAACAGAATCACAGTCGACTTCCCCCTGGAATACTCAACACTAGAACCAGTGGCCTGTGGCCACTGAGACTAGAAGGGGTTCCTGAGTCAGGTGACTCACTGACAGCTCTGAGGCAGGTGCTGGAGACCCCTAATCAACAGCCAAACCTCTATACAATTCCTGAAAGCCCCTCACACCAACTAGCCCTTCCTTCAGTCAGGACTTACTAGACGGACAGTCTGAAGTTCATCCCAAGCAGGGTTAAGACCCGGGGCACAGGGATGCTGACATCGCCAAATTTCTCCAGCTGATTATCGTCTCACACACAATCAGAGCCTTAGGCACCAGGCATGAAGATCTATGGACTTAGATCTCACCCAGCCAGCTGCATGACTCTATGAACCTGCCAGCTTACCAACAGTTCTCAAACTCAAGACACTACAAGCATTTCTTTCTTTTTGGACATAAGGTCTCACTCACTATTTAGCACTAGCTGGCCTAGAACTTGCTCTATAGACCAAGATGGCTTAGAACTCAGTCTGCCTGCCTCTGCCCCACAAGAGCTGAGATTAAAGGCTATCTCACCATGCCCACTCCTAAAAACATTTCTCAATTTTCTTTCCTTTTTGTTTTTTTTTTTTGTTTGTTTGTTTGTTTGTTTTTTGAGACAGGGTTTCTCTGTGTAGCTTTGCACCTTTCCTGGAACTCACTTTGTAGACCAGGCTGGTCTTGAACTCAGAGATCTTTCTTTCCTTTTTTTAAGGTCAGGGTCTCATGCAACCCAGGTTGGCCTTGAACTCATTATATAGCTGATCCTCCTGCTTCTACTTCCAAAGTGTTGGAATTACAAAAGTTCACCTTCTTGCTTGGCAAATTTTCCTATAACGTGAATCTACAAGCAATTAAGAATCCCTGGGAAAGCAACCATGAACACAGAAGGAAGGGCTGAGTTGCGGGGCTGGCAGGGAGCTTCCTGACCCTCAAGTCTTTGTCATGTTATCTCAACTTGAAAAAGAGATATGATGACAGAAAATGCAAGTCTCTAAAGTTGTACTTTTTGTTGGAGATGAAGCAGTAACAACTGTGGGCAGTGTCTGGGGGTAGGGAGTGGGCAGTCACTGTGGCAGCTGTGGGCAGTGTCTGGGGGCAGGGAGTGGGCAGTCACTGTGGCAGCTGTGGGCAGTGTCTGGGGGCAGGGAGTGGGCAGTCACTGTGGCAGCTGTAGGCAGTGTCTGGGGCAGGATCTGGGTAGACAGTACTGCAGCAGCTGTAGACAGTGTCTGGGGCAGTGGGGGCACACAGGCATAGTGGTAGTTGCTGATGAATACCTGGTGCTCATCATGTTGAGATGGTTAATCTTGACTGCCAACTTGACAGGGTTTAGAGTCACTAGGAAACACACTTCTGGGTCTGTGAGGTTATTTCTAGAGAGGTTTAACTAAGAGAAGACCTTCCTGGTAGGCTGCTGTACATCATCACTCAGAGTGGGTATCTGAACAGACTCCTGCAGCAGGCTTTGAAAGGGGGAAAAAGACATCTCCACCCTGCAGACCTCATGGAACATCTCACATAGGTGCACAGCACAGCTCAGGGAAGAAGGCCTCCAGACAAGGTCACCATAACCAGAGGCTGTGCTGAAATCGTCCCACCTCTCTCCTTCCTATGTCAGAGCACCCAAACTAAAGTGAACACTTGCAGTGAGAGCTGACGGAATCCAGAGCGCTCCTGCCAACAGCTGACTCTAGGGGACAAGTCTTGCTGGAGCTTCAGAGAATGCGTGGAGTTACGGGGGAAGGCAGTACCTCCAGCTGAGTTTGGGGTCCGTACATGTCCCAGATCTTTCTTCTTCGGACATCAATCCCTCTGCCTGGATGCTGAAATGAGCAGTTTTGAAATCGTGGGTTAAGTTCAGGCAACTAAGTTGCCATAAGTTGGCATAAATAAATCTGCAGGCACCTGCCACTGCCACATAGGAAGGGCAGGTCGTGCCCGGCATCTGTGGGAGGCACAGCTCTCAGCTCTTGGCAACACTACACATCTGCATGGCTAGTGAGAACTTGCACCCTACCAGTGATCACCATAGATCTTCAAAAGGAACCACAGTGGCCTGTGTCCCAAGACAGTGCCCAGGGAACATGCAGGGGAAGGCAAGCTTGGATCCGCCCCACCAAGGTCCCTGAACCCTGGCTGCAACCTTATTCATTCCCCTTGGGTAGAGGGCTATGGAATCTTCCTATCAGCTCTACACCCAGCTTCCAGGTCTTCACAGGGATACCACTAAAAATGCCTCCTTTATAAACACCAGGGAAAGCTCCAGCTTGAAGCTGTGGGCACCACTCTGAGCCAGGCTGACTCTGAGTCCAGGCAGTTGGAGCTGGGTGTGGCTGCATACTCTGGAGAAGAAACACAGGGGCCCCCTTCGTTCAACCTAGAGAAATCTTAAGAAAAGACAGCAGAGCCATGCTCACCCCCTCACTGCTCAAGATGTGGACCAGGAGGCCATTTCCGCACCCCAAGTCCACGAAGGACTGCTTGGTGGTGACTCCCATTTCGGCCCTCTCCTCTTCCCATAGGATCTGAGGAAAGAGACAAAGTAGAGACAACCCACGTTAACTCATTCTGTTCCAGAACAAACCTAACAGAGCAAAGGCACATGCCTGTGATCTTGGGAAGTCGAGGCAGGAGGGCTGCAAGCTCAAGGCTTGCCTGGGAAAGCTGGTGGGGTCCTGGTGGGGTCCTGTCTCTAGACTTCAGAAAAGGAGTTGGTGACGAACGGCTCAGTGGTAGAGCACTTGCCTGGCATGGGTGAGGCCCTGGGTTCCAGCCCAAGTATACAAAAGAGAAGGACCCAACACTAATGCCACTGGGGGAGGGAAGGATGGAGAGACTTCTCCCAAGGCCCCAGGGATCCCAGGCAGGTGACACAAAAGAGCAGAACAGATGGGATCTTTGGCCCGAGGGCACTGCCCCTCCACCCCCACTGTTCTCCCCTGATGCTGCATTCATTCAGGCCTGAGACAGTCCAGCACCAGAAAAATGGCATCCATGTCCAGTGGGCATCTCTCCTCATCTGTTAACTTCTGCATGCCTTGACAAGCAAAGTAACCCTGTTTTCTAAACTAAACTAAGAGAGCTACAAGTTTAATGGAAACTGGGAAGTTCTAGTTTAAACACTTTACAGATAAGAAAATCAAGAGTACTGAGTTAAAGAAGTGTCCAACTGAGCTGGCTAGCTAGCAAGTTAAGGACAGACTGGGGAGAGAGGCCCAGCCCACAGCTGGCGGGCACTGGATTGCCGGTGCCTCCAGACAACTGTGTCTCAATGACTCCTGCCCCACCTGCCCTCTTACACCCCAACTTCCAATTCACACATGCTCTGTGCTCATGCAGGAGCCATGCAGGATGTGAAATCATTTCACAGCAGGGCAAACCACAAGTCCTGACTGGTGAATGCTCTACCTCCAGCTAGTAGCGTCTGCCAGAGGCAAGCTTCACATACTCTCTGAGTGTGAACAAGTGCTCTTACCAGCAGGTATGTGGCAATGGCCACGTCTTCATACACAAACTTTTCAGGATCTGTTACTTCAGGCCAAACCTAAAATGTTTTCAGGGAATCAGTAAATAGCTGTGAAATTACCTTGAACACCTTAAAGTGTCTCTAAACAGCCTAAGTCAAACCAAACTAACCATATAGTAAATACACAATTTTATTTCAAAGGCACGAACTCACAGTTGATCTCTTATAATTAAGTGCTTTATACAAGAACGGAGTTACTACACTGCATGTACGGGACAGAAAATGTCCTGGACAAAGTGATCCAAACTATCAATGATATAGTCTAAGATGTTTGACACAGAAAAAGTCAGCTTATCTAGATAAAGACAAGGACTAATGAAATAAGGAAGGAGGGCAGGGCTATGGAGGAAGCTCAGTACCAAAGTGCTTGCTTTGCATGAAGGTAAGAGTTCAAATCTCAGCACCCACATAAAAAGCCATGTATGGCCATGTGGTTTGCTGTAGGCCCAGCCCTGGGACACTGGAAACAGGAGGGTCACTGGGACTTGCTGACTGCCAGCCTAGCTCCAAGTTCAGTGTAAAACCCTAGTGATGGAGCATGGCACATGGCACTCTCCTTGGACTCTGCATGCGTATGCACTGGTGCATTCATCCTCACTCACATACATGTGAGCACTGACACAAAGGAATGATGTGAGTGGTTGAGTGGTGCAGACAGACACAGACTGGGTCTCAGGAGCTGGGCCAGCTGCTCAGAGCCAGGCTCTGACTGACAGGCAGGATGATCAAGGCACCTTGAGAGTCAATCATGTACAGAACCGACAGGTCTGGTGAGTGATATAATGGATAAACCATGTCCTGGGAACAATTTAAAAGCTGAGAAATAGGAGCACCTTCTTAAAGGTATGGAGAGTCCACAGGGGCACAGAAGACCCCCCGGGCCAGGGTCTTCAGGAGAATGCAGCTCAGCTGTGTCCAGACAGACCTGAACCACATCTCTATAATGAATCACTATGGCTCCAAGCCTGGGGCTTTGGCTACTTTGCCTTATAAGCGCAAGGTCTAACTCAAGGTCATCTTGTCATGAAGCACGCTGCTTTTTGGAGCACTTGTCGCAGAGACAGCTCAACGGTTAAGAGAGCTTACTGCTCTTGCCAAGAACCACCCAAGGCAGGCAGCTCACCACTACTGCACATAACTCCAGCTCCAGGAACTCTGGCACTATTATGTTTCTGTGGGCAACTGCATGCCTGAGCACATATTCCCACAGACAGGCACACATAAAAAAAATAAAAAATTTTTAACTAGGCAGGCCCACATGGTGGCATATGCTTGTAATCTTAGCACTTGGGAGGATAAGGCAGGAGGACCATGAATTTCAGGCTAACCTGGGCTACAGAGATATCCCATCTCAAAACAAAAATAAAATTTAAACAAAATGTACACTTTATAATACAGTAACTAACACAATGCTTATTATTTATTATTTTTAGAATAAAAATTTAGAATAAAATTTCCCTTTTGAGTTCTTGAAAAATATAAAAACTCCTGGGTTTAAAAATGTACCAAAACGGGTTGGGGATTTAGCTCAGTGGTAGAGTGCTTGCCTAGCAAGCGCAAGGCCCTGGGTTCAATCTCCAGCTCAAAAAAATAAAAGTACCAAAACATACACTTGGCTTACACTGTCTGCACCCACAGTGGGTTTTCAGTGTGGTACCTTAACTTGATAAGAAGTCTATAGGGAAGAGTCTCCCTGGCAGGCACTGGCCATGTCACTTGTTAAATGGGGGGATGTCGGACGCTCCTTTGCATTTACCTTTACCATGTCTCGGTACTTCTCTTTGAGCTCCTGGTACATCCTGCTGTAGCGCAGGATGGACACCAGGGAAAGCGTGCTTTTAAATTCACTCTTCCTGTTCTCCACGGCCCACCTGGCCAGCTTGGACAGCAGTTCTTCTCCAAGCCAGGCAGGTTTGGGATAGACAACGCCATCTGAATGCCACATCTCTGGACAGAAAATTAAAACAGATATAAACCTTCAAAAATAAGAGAAATACCAGTGAGAAGAGCTGGCTTCAATTCTTATTCTTTTTTTTTTTTTTTTTAATTATAAATGCTTGGCCAATGGCTCAGCCTTCTTATTACTAGCTACCTCTTAATTTAAATTAACCCTTTTCAATTATTATTCTTGAGTTACATGTTTATCTCCTAGAAGAGGGCAGCAACTAAAACATCCTTTCTCTCTCACTGTGTGTGTGTGTGTGTGTGTGTGCGCGCGCGCACATGTGCTGCTATGGTCAAGCCCTGGGTCTGTAGAGGCACACAATGGGCAAGAGTTCCACCACTGAGTAACAAGCAGGGCTCCAAACTATGACAAGACATGCCACCCACTCCTCTGGACCAAGCTATACAAACAGCAGCATGATGATGGGATTGGAGTTCCTATCAATTTGGTCTAGATGTGAAAGGCCTTCCGAAGGCTCCTGTGTTCAAGGCTTGGTCCCCAATTCAGCCAAGCTCAAAGGTGGAGCCGTTGGGAGGTGACTGGACCTTGAGAGGACCAAGCTCATCAACCGGCTAACTCTTCGAAGGACTCAGCTTATGGGCTACTGGGAGTGGCGGGAGCTTTAGAAGGTGAGGTTTTGTTGGAGGAGGTAGGGAGCTGGGGGTGTACTCCTGAAGGGTATAATCTGTCCATGGCTCCCTCTTGCTGACAACTTCCTGGCTGCCCTGAGTGAAAGGCCTGATGAAAGCACATGCTCCTCACGTCAGGTCCAGATACCAAAGAGGGGAGCGACCACAAATTAAAACCTCTGAGACCTTTGAAAAATGATATACGTGTGTGTGTGTGTGTGTGTGTGTGTGTGTGTGTGTGTGTGTGTGTGTTTGCATGTGTGCATGACAGAGGACAACTCACAGAACATGTTGGTTCTCTCCTTCCAACATGTGGGTCCTAGGGATCAATCTCAGGTTGTAACATTTGAAGCAAGCACCAACCCAGGACCTGCACCAGGAACCAGCAGGGTGGTGACTACAGTACACATCTGAGAGCATCCCACCAACACAGGACCTGGGCTCTTCTGCCCCCCAGAACCTTCCAGCTGCCCAGGGATAGGACATCACATAGCAGTGCAACAGAGCGGAATCCGGCTCTTACCATTCGCCTTCACTGTGATGGAGCCGGAGCTGATACACGTTGCTCACCTTAACCTCCAAATTCCCCTCATCATCCTCTTCCAAGGGTAAAAAGGTGACACTACCATAGGTGACATCTGAGGGAAAAGACAAAGCCAAGAGGTCACAACCGCTCTAAACAGCTCATTGGAAGTGGAGCTGAGCAGCAATGAATATGAGGAGGACGCTTTCCAACCCTCAGTGGCTGTCCAGTGCTGTGGAGAAGGGCTCTGCACTTGGTACACTATTCAGCCAGCACTTAGAAAGTACAAGGCCTGAGTCAGGTGGTGGTGGGGCACTCCTTTAATCCCACCAATTGGGAGGCAGTGGCAGGCGGATCTCTGTGAGTTCGAGTCCAGTCTGGTCTAACAGAGTAAGCTCCAGGACAGCCAGGGGTACACAGTGAAACCCTGTCTTGAAAAACCAAAACAAACAAACGAATGAACAAAGAAACAAACAAGGCCAGGACCAAAGGCACTTATTGCCATGCTTGAAGTTCTATCACTGGGACTCACGTAATGGAAGGAAGGAACTGACCCTTACAAATTGTCATCTGACCTCTACAAGGGTGATTTGGGACACACATGCACGTGCACATGCACATGCCTACAGCAGAACCAGTGAAATGTCTCAGCAGGTAAAGGTGCCTACTGCACAAGCCTGGAAACCTGAGTTCAAGCCTCAGAACCACATAATGGTGGAGAGAGAGGAGCGACTCCACAAAGTTGTCCTCTGACCTCCATATGCATGCCAAGGAGATCATACATACACAACAGCAATAAATAAAAGGCTAAACTGTCCACAAACAATCTGACAGTGACAAACTCCTGGAGAGCAAAACTGTCCCTGGTGGAGACCCTCTGCTGTAGACGAAGAACCTGGAGAGCTATTGTACACCGGGGGCCTCCTGCTTCACCAACTGGTAACCTTTGCTGGCTGTCTACATCAAGATGTCTGTCTCTCTTTTCTTGACAAGGTCTCACCATGTAGTTATAGCTACAGCTGGTCTAAAACTCAGAGATCTGCCGCCTGGGTACTGAAGTTAAAGGCGTGAACCACCACATGCCGTGAATTGTTTCTTTTGTTTTGGTTTTTATTTTATTTTATATTTATATAGAGGTTTGTATAGTCCAGACTGGCCTCAAACTTGCTATGTAGCTGAGCCTGGCTTTGGACTCCTGATCTTTGTGCCTCCATCTCCCAGTGCTGGAACGACAGGCTTGTGTGCCGGGTCCATACTGAGAAGTATGTATCATGTACCACCAGCCGTTTCAAGTACTTTATAGTGAGCAATTTCACTACACTATCAGTATTCAATTTTGCAAACGAAGAAACGGAGGCACAGAGTTATACAGCTAAAAATGGCACAGCTGAGTTTAAAGCCATGCCATGGGGGGCCCATGAAGTTGAATACTGTGATGAGTCTCCCTGCAGAAACCTGAGGAGAAAGCAATCCTTATACTAGCACTGCTGATGGAGGGGTGGTGCCTCTCTGAAAGAAAGGAAGGTTAAGTTCTGTCTGGCCTCCCCCTACTGAGCAGCCAGCATACTTCCCTTCCAGACACCTCCCACTTAAGCTTGCTCAGTAAAGATAGTTGGGAGATGGAAAAGAATTAATGCTCTGACATTAATGACAACAGGTGGAAGAACTACGCTCGACCAGAGGGTCCAAGGTCCAGAGCACAGCACTTGGGATGTCTTGGGAAGGCAGAGAGACAGTCAATAGTATGTAGGAAGCAACATGCATCTCCAGTGACTACAGCCCAAGAGAGCCACAGGGGTCTCCCAAAGATGTCCACACCCTAAGGCTGAGTACTCAGGAGTATGTGGTATTATGTGGAACATGACAGACATTATAAAGGAAAATACTCTGGGCTACCAAACTCAATCCCATCAGCACCAACTGGCAGTGAACTATCTTCAGGTGGATGGATGTCAGAGAGATCCATTCAAAGCATGCAAAGGGCCACGCACTGCCACAGGCATAATGATGTAGCGGGCAGGACAAAAGAATCAAAGAGGCCTCTAGGAGCAGAACACTGCCCCAGTTCTACCACCCTAAGCACTGGACCCTGACAGCCTGGATGTCCGGTCTTTCCTTAAGGTCTTGGAGGCCCCGTCTTTCCCATAGACTCCCGGGAAGAGCCCTGTCAGCCAGCTTGTGGATTTGGACCTTGCGAGAGTCCAGTGCTTGGAAACCAGCAGAGTCCACCAGGATTCTGACCCATGGAGCTTTGAGCAAGGACCAATTTGCCTGACCAGCCATCACATTTGCAGTGATCTGCTACAAAGGTAACTAGAAAGTCAACACATTGTGGCGGTTAAGTTCAAAGCAGGGATCCCCTGACATCTCAAGGCTAGGAACACTCAAAGTTCATGTCTGAAGTACAACCACCACTGATGAACAACAGGCTGCCATCCATCCAGGCTCAACTCAGGAATATGTGGTATTCACTGGGCTCAGTCACAGGTCATCTGTCCAGGAACAGCTTCCCCTTCAGCTACCTCTACAGATGCTAAAGTATCCTCCAACACCCAGCCCATCCTTCACCTGTCGCTGAAGCCTTCCAGACCCACAGCATCTGCTCAACAATCCCATTCTCTACTGAGGACACACACTCCCACAGATCTCTTAGAGCCACGCAATGACCATGGCCTCTGTACGTTGCACACGTCATTAATCCAAGCACTTGAGAGGCAGAGGCAGGCAGATCTCTGTGAGTTCAAGACCAGCCTGGTCCACATAGCAAATTCCAGGCCACATATGACCCTGTCTAGAAAAGCGAACGCTTTTCAATCTATTCGCGCTCTTCCCACTACGCTCCCACCTTGCACCACCAGTTCTTTCTTTGGCTCTGTAAGCGGGCAGTGAGGGCTCGCTTTCGGGATGACGGTTCTGAGAATCAAGTCGAGCTTCTGCGGGGCTTCAGGCTGAGAATCCAACGCGGAGCCAGAGAGGAAGGCCAGCATTTCCGGATTGTCGTGGACGAGGCTTTGAGAGACTCGGTCCCACAGAGAGTCTAGGTCAGCTGCGGAGGCGCCGCCTTCGCGGCCCGCTCGAGGTCCTAACCCTGGCTCTCTCGCGGGAGGAGCTTGTCCGGGTTCTCCGGCATCATGCTCCTCCAGCCCGGGTCCCTGTCCCCGCTGCGGTCCTTTCTCCGTCTGGGCGCGGGGCCGGAAAGCGCTCCCGCGGGCCTCCGTGCGGGCGCCGCACAGCCGCTTGTTGGCCACCTGCGGCCTCTCCAGCCACACGGCCACGGCGGCCCAGAAGCCCGTGGGAAGCAGAGCACCAGGGTCGCACAGCGGTACTCTGCCCACCTCCGCCATCTCTGCGTGCTCGGCGCGCAGGGATGACGCATAGGCAGCGCGCTGACGTCACGAAGTTAGAGCCGGAAGCCCACGCTGTTTTGCACAGTGGGCGGTACCCTCTGGTGGGGCACCTGCACCTGGCAGTGATGAGGGCTGAGAGGAGCATCCGCCTCCTTGAACTGAATCTCTAGGGATCCTCTCCAGCTGAACGCTCAGCCCAGGCCCTCTCCTTGTCTTGCTCTCTGACATGCTTTCCTGGAGCAGTACGTCCATCTTATGCCCCCCAAATAAAATTTGGCCCCATAGGTCCTACCTCTCCCAGGGCAAAGCTAACAGTAACACTGAGAGAAGTATGGGGAGGGCGTTGTTCCTTTAGCAAACAAGACGTAACAGAGACTCACAGCAGAAAGTCACACTTATGTGGAGGATTCTACAAGGCTGGGTGACTAGAATTTCGTGATTGTTTAGAGTTGGAATGCAGATCCGAAGCCAGCATTACCTAGAGTGATTATTTGGTCCTTTCATAGCCATAGATTGCTTATCTCATGTCTGAGCCCAAATCCTTGACTAAAAGTAAAAGCTCTGAAATATATTAACTTGGCAGAACATTAGCTTCCCAAAAACTAAGGCTGTCATCCAAAAACATAAGAAATCAACAGCAGAGGCTTGTCACCTGAGGTCCCCAACAAAATATTTGTTAAATCCTTTTGGAATATACAAACTATTTATTAGCTTACACCGACTTGAAGGCTAAGAATGTCATCAGCGATTTCCCCACATTGTTTTAACCCACCTACCTGATCATACTCGCAAGTGTATTTTAAAAATACTTTTTGGAGTCTGTTACTATAAAAACGGCATGAAACTCATCACGTTGAACATGGTATTTAAACCATAGTCACTCATATTTGACTCCAGACTAAGCTATCTCTTACCCCTTTAAGGTGATAGCTGTGTTTTTGTTGGAACACATTCAACAGCGTGCCTTTTGCTCTGTGGTCCAAAGAGCTAAGCTCTCACCCCTCAGCCTCGCCTCTCAACCTGTTGGCAACACCCATATGGGCAAATATTTCACCTTGTTGCTGCTCCTGAGTTTCATAATGACCCTCAGGGAGCCAGGCTGATCCATGGAGGCTTTGAAGCAGCTACACAACAGTTCCAATTGCTAGCTGCTGAAGCAAATTGCAGCTCCTGGAGGAGACAGTGGAGCAGCAGCCATGACAGCAGCAGGGGAGCTGCAGGAGTGGTGGAGTGGAGCTGTGGGAACAGCAGAAGGGTGGCAGGAGCTGGCAGTGGGTGGGTAGCAGAGAATTGATGGTGGTAGCAACTGTAACAGCACTGCAGTGGCTGCAGTCGGGACAGTGGTCATAGGAACAGAGGTATCTGAAAAGTCAGAGGGTAGCTGGGGCAGAAACCAGAACATCAGCAATAAAGAGTGTGTGCAGAGTTGAGGCTGAAGGGTGGAAGGCTATAAAGAGCCAGAGGAAAGCTAAAGGCTGCTTGAAGAATTCCAGAGAGCTGTTGAGACTTGAGAGCGAAGGGTCTCAGACACCCTACACCCAGGAGCTGTAACACTAGTGCTAGGAAAGATGTGGAATTCTGACACTCTAGACCTATATATAAGGCTATATAATACCTGTCATTGTAAGACTCAGGGTCCCAGTCCTACACATATGTAACACTAGAGGGCGCAACCTGGTGCTGCTCATGCTGTGTGCTGCCATAAACTAACTGTTAGCATAAACTAAGGGTATACAAAAGTGTTTAGTTGTGCTGTAACAGCCAAAGATCAATGGTGACCAATGGTAGCTGTAGGTGTGCGTGGGACTGAAGAGACAGAGCTAAGCAGACTGTCCCTGGGAAACTTCCAGCTGGCAGAAGAGGCTGACCCACAAGTCAGGATCCATTGAGCCTGGAAAGTAAGGTGTAAGGTGTGTGTGTGTGTGTGTGTGTGTGTGTGTGTGTGTGTGTGTGTGTGTGAAGAAGGGATGCAGAAACACAGAGAGAAGCTAGTGACTCACTTTGGCTCCCCGATTTTCAAAGGTGCTGAGAGAGACAACTCAGTGACAAGTAATTTAAAGAGAAAGCTGTGCCTTTTCCCAAAGTCCAGACTCCAGAATACCCGACTGTCCAGGTCACGGCAGCTTTCACAATGGGGAACCCCAGCTCATGCACATATTTGTTGATATTGCCAAAAGTAAAGGGCAAAGCTTTCTGGAGGGAATGAATGTTTACAGAAAAGGCTTCACTGGTGTGGGGCTGCTGGTAAAATTGGCCATCACTTCTCATTTTAGTTGCTATTAGAATATAAATCAGTTATTTGTTATTTGGGGATTTTGTCTGTCTGTTTTTGAGGCAAGGTCTTTCTGTTGCCAAAGTTTCCTAGTAACATAACAGGCCATGTTACTAGGGCCTGGATGTCCTGCTACCTCTACCAAAACAAATTAAAAGAGACCAAAATTGGTGGATCCCAAGTCATGGTTTGGGAAAATGGGACAGAGGTTAGATACTAAATAATATAATATATAATATGACACACAGCAAAGCAAAGTGTGGTGCTGAGGGTGAGCACCACTGGCAGAATAAACAGACACCCAGTTCAGTGGGATAGTTTCCCATAAGAAACCTTCCCAAGACACCAGCTCACATCAATTGGATGGCTTTTCCTCTTCCCCAGACATTGACTTCTAAATTTCCAAGCCTAAGCCTGCAGGGGTCTCAGAGCTCTTTCCCACCGTTTTGACATGCAGCAGAGAAATTGGAACTAAAAGATGGTGTGGTGACACACCTAGAAGCCCTAGTTGACAATTGTTATTTTGAGATGGAGTCTTCCTGTGTAACTGACTGGCTTGACACTCACTATGTAGAACAAGCCAGCCTCAAACTCAGAGATCTGCTTGCCTCTGCTTCCTGAATGCTGGGCTTAAAGGACCATCTCTTCCGTTGTCTGATAGTCAAATGAGAGAGCACAGATTGATTGATTGATTTTTATTTATTTATTTTTTTAGAATATCTTCACTCCTAAGGGATGATGAAATGTTTTAGCTGTTAAGAGCACATGCTTCTCTGCAGGGTCATGGTGGTGCAGGCCTTTAATCCCAGCACTCAGGAGGCAGAGACAGGCAGGTCTCCAAGTTTGAGACCAGCCTGGTCTACAGAGTAAGTTCCAGGACAGCCAGGGCTACACAGAGAAATCATGTCTTGAAGAACAAAACAACAACAATAAAAACAAAACAAAAGAATATTTGCAGCTGGGCGGTGTTGGTGCACGCCTGTAATCCCAGCACTCGGGAGGCAGAGGCAGGTGGATCTCTGTGAGTTTGAGGCCAGCCTGGTCTACAAAGCGAGTTGCAGGACAGCATCCAAAGCTACAGAGAAACCTTGTCTCACAAAACCAAAAAAAAAAAAAAAAGGAATATTTGCTACTGAATCATGAAGACTGGAATACTGGAATACAGATTCCAGTACCAATATCTAGCAGCTCAAAAACACCTGTAACTCTAGCTCCAAGGGATTGGATGCCTTCTCCTGGCTTCCATGTGCACTTGCACTCATGCATATGTGCATGCTCACAGGCACAGACAAAGGCTCAACAATACATAAATGAAAACAAAATACCTTCACTCCTGCCAGGCCCATTGCATTTCTCCATAAGCTGACCTCAAACTAGTGAGCCTCCAGCTTCCTCCTCCGGAGTGCTGGCATTACAGATATTTTACCATCATTTAGCCCCTATTTCACTGCTGCATATCAAAACAGTGGCAAAGAGACCTGAAAACCCTGCAGGCTTAAGTTTGGAGCAAAGTTTAGAAAGCCAGAAGCCACCCCCTGGGGAAGAGGAAGAGCCATCCAATTGATGTGGGCTGGTGTCCTGGGAAGGTTTCTTGTGGGAAACTATCCCACTGAACTACATGTCTGTTTAGTCTGCCTGTGGTTCTCATCTCACACAGTCCAGCTCCCTTTCCAACCCTGCTCCTGGGCCTTCTTTCTCCACCTGCTGCTGAGGCCTGCCACATGGTCTACGGTTCTTCAAACAAGCCAGGCACACTCCAGCATTGGGGCCTTCCTTCCTTCCTTCCTTCCTTCCTTCCTTCCTTCCTTCCTTCCTTCCTTCCTTTTCTTTCTTTTTGGTTTTTCGAGACAGGATTTCTCTGTGTAGCTTTGGAGCCTGTCCTGGAACTCACTGGCCTTGAACTCACAGAGATCCACCTGCCTCTGCCTCCCGAGTGCTGGGATTAAAGTTGTGTGCCACCACCGCCCCTTTCTTCTAGATTATACGTTTTTGGATCTTCTGTTCCATTAGGAGTCTGCTGAACTGACCCTCCCCTGGCAGGGGCTCCAAGCACCAACTAGACACCTCCCAGACACTTCTCCCACTGTTGTGCTCTGTCTTTTTATACCCGATTTTGTTTGCTTCCAGTCCCCTCCTTCTAGAAGGGGCACCATTAACTTGCAGCATCACAGAACTAGGATGCTTTGTGGTACACAGGAAGTCACCAAGGTTAGGAAGTGTAACGGGAGAACTGCAGAGCACAGAGATGTCCTGCAATGATTCCTGGGGAAGTAGGTCCTACCCTTTAGGGGAAGAAAACCAGCAAGGCTAGACAGGGGTCTGAGTACTGCCTGGCCAGCACCAGTGTGGCCATAGTGGTGGTGAGGAATTTTTCTGTCTGCCCTCTTAGGATGCCACTGGCCAGGCAGGCAACACATTCATTCTTGGATCTTCTTTCTGGGCCACTTATCAGAAAGTGCCCAGAAATAAGGAGATCCATGTAAGACAAATTGCTGAGTGGTCTTATTAATAAAAAAAAAAAAAAAACAAACCAAAAACAAAACAAAAACCCAGAGCCAGATATTAGGGTGAAACTTGGAAGATCAGAGAAACAAAACAAGCCACAGCCAACCTCACCATACCAACTCCTCAGCCTCCAGAGCAAGACTTCCTGTTTTCTCATGCTCTATATACCTTTCTGCGTCCTGCCATATTACCTCCTGAGATTAAAGGCCTGTGTGTTTCCCAAGCAAAGGCACGAGATCTCAAACCATCTGTTAAAAGAGCTTGCTGCAGGATTTGGCATTAGCTCATTGGTCAAGATATATGATGTGTTTGTGCAGGATGTTTACCTGGATTTCTGCAATCTTCTCCCCATAAGCCATGCTTCAGGCAAACTCGAGCAGGGAGGAGGGAGGTGGGAAGCCATGCCTTTTGACATAGAAGTGATAGGAACTATGAGAAAGCCCAGAGCAGCATGGCAAGGATGGTTAGGCTTTTGGCCAACACTCAGTGGAGAACATGGGGTGAGGATTCAGCACCAACCATGGCTGGTGACAGCTCTGCCAGAACCAGCCACACCAGCCCTCTTTTGTTGTGAACTCCTGTACACTAGGGTGGCCCAAAAGGGTTCTGGGTTGTGAGATGCACACACAAGTGTTGAGGTGCACAAAAGAGAAGGAAAAGAAAGAAATGCTTTGTGCCAAACCACAGATCCGAGTTCAGTGAGTTCTTGTATCTCAGGACCAAGCGTTGCAACAGGGACACAAGGCCAGAAATGGAAACAGAATCAGTGTATTTTAAAAAGGGAGAAGAACTGGAGAGATGGCTCGGCAGTTCAAAGTGGGTCTGTGGTGATATTTTATTTGTGCACCCCAATAAAACTTATCTGGGGATCAGAGAACAGAGCCAGTCACCAAATTAGACATAGAGGTCAGGCAGTGATGGCACACACCTTTAATCCTATCATTAATGTTATCGCTCGGGAGGCAGAGATCCATTCACATCTCTGTGAGTTCAAGGCCCCACTGGAACAGAGCCAGGCGTGGTGGCACACACTTTTAATCCCAACACTTGAGATCTCCTGTAGGTAGTAGACACTGCTAGGTTGCTCTCAGCTTAATCAGCCAAAGAGTCATCCCACCTGCAGCAGGGGGGGGGGGGGGGGGGGCTTATCAGGAAGTAGCTAATGAGGCAAGGGAAAAACCCTTTCTTTCCTTCTGATGACCTTAGTACTGTCTGCACCCGAGGAAGGCATGGTCCAGTTCCTCCTCTCACCACCGTCCTGCAGGCTCATTGTCCCTCGGGATCAACACAGAGGTGTCCAGTGAGTTAGTTCTCTGTCACACACAGGCTAGGCAGTGTCCTAAGACCCAGGAGGGGACCACAGAGTTGGGAAGAGCTGGAGGACAGGTGGGTAAATGCTACCAAGAGGTCTTGAAGTAAAACAGGTCAGAGCTGAGAGACACAGACTGATTTATTTACTTGACATGATCTTGTCAGCCAGCCTGGCTTGAAACTCATGATCCTCCTACCTCGGCTTCCCTGGCGCTGGCACTGCAAGAAAAGTTAAAAATTACACTCTCAAGGGCAGTTTCTGAGTAAGCGCGGGGGCTCTAAGCAGGTCGAGGACGACCGCGACGAAACCTGTAACTCCAAACCCGGAACCGCTGCTGAGCGGACTTCCAAAGAACCCACATTTCCCTGGCTACGGGTCGGCACCGAATGATGACGTAGCACGAGCCTGCCGCGACTTGGAGCGAAGGGAGGAGAACGGCTTAGAGGGATGACGTCACGCTCCAGGATGGGTCGGGGGAGGTGGGGCCGGCTTCTCCAGCCTGCCCCGCCTTCAGACACCAGGACACTCCTGATCCACAGAGTGCGCTGGACGCCGGGGTGACTAGCACCGCGGACCCCAAGCTGGATCCCGGCGGTGAGGACATGCGGGACCCGGGAGGTTCAGGACAGGACGGGGGCCTGCTGGAGTTCGTACTCTATCCGGAGGTCATGCTCTCCAGTGAGAGAAAGAGCTGACTGCAGCTTTTAGAATCTGCAGGGGGCTATCTTAAGACAGAATTTGAGCAAAGTTAAATGTAGATTGAATTTGTTTGTAGTGTTTACGGACTACACTGGGCCTGGGCAGGAAGTACTATTTGTACTTCTCATGTGCATTGAACTCTGGACTTGAATTCTTAGGAAGTGGACTGCCACTGTACACCCGAGACCTTAATTCTCCCTAATGGTCTCAGTTGCCCAGGCTGGCCTTGAGCTAGATCCTCCGTGGCCCATGAGTCTTGGCAGTAGTCAGGACAGTAGACTAGTCCATTATGCCCAACATGAAACTGAATTTTAAAAGCAGAAACAAGAGGAACAGGATAAGGAACAGACTGGTGAAGGTGGAGTCACCAGCTACTTTGTTGAAGAGTGAAGCACAGAGGAATCTCCCAGGCGGCCTGAAAGTTTCAGTCTGATAATGCATCGTGTGATGTTAGTGTTGGTTGGGTCTGTTCTGTTGGGGCTGTACATACAGGACTTCAGACCAAAACTAAGGCCTCATGTTTTATTTTAAATAGAGGGAAAGACTGGAGGAAACTGAGTCAGAACAATGATATCGAAGCTGCCATTTATCCCAGAAAGCATTCCCAGTGCCTGACTTGCATCCCAGGAAACTTCTAGGCAAACATTGCCCTGTGTGCCTATATCCTTGCTTCTGAGAAACAGGTGGTGAAGAAACTCGGTAAGGTCACTCACTGTATCATTGGGATTGGAGCCAAGGCAACCTGGCTCCGTGGGCTGTGTTTGTGACAGCTGTACCACAGTGTAGCTGTGTTGGTGACCTCTGGTGGCACGGGACCTCTGGGACTTGGCCAGGATCTGGGATCTAGAGCAACGCATGTTGTTCCTTTGTCACAGATGTTTCTAATTAAGAAATCCACTTTCTCTTGTTGCCTGTGATGGCCTGTATCAGTCAGGGTTCTCTAGAGGAGAATAACTGACAGCTTTAGCAGACCCAAACGTGGCAAACGTGATGCCAACAGGTTTTGCCTTTTACCCTTCTCCCTGTTGCTAAAACCCAAGGTCTACACTTCTATTTGGCCACTTCTTCCCCCTGAGGTTGACTACCAAGGTCCAGCTGTCAAAGTATTGAAGTCCAGCAATCAAAAGCCCCCTTTTGACTACCCTAATTAACCTGTCCAATCAAAATAAACACCTCATCCTAACACAGGGTTTCCCTTTTCCAAAACCTTTATAAACTGCCGTTTGTCGGTGGGCCACATCTGTATCCTCTCCATCTAGAGCAGTCCTTTGTGCAAATATCCCTTCCCCCTCTCTCTTGCCCATTTTCTTCCCTCCCCCTTGTCTCCTATCCCCTGTCTTTGTCCCTCTGGGGCAAATAAACCTCCTTTGTGTTGAGAACTTGGTGTGTCCTGTGCCGAATCCAGTCCTTTAAATAGATATTCATGTGTGTGTGTGTGTGTGTGTGTGTGTGTGTGTGTGTGTGTGTGTGTGTAATTTATTAGATTGGCTTACAGGACGTAGCCTGGATAGTATAACAATGGCTGTCTCACTCCAAGAGGCCAAGTATCCAGTCGCTGTTCTATCCACAAGGCTGGATAGCTCAGCAGTTCCAGTTTGGGGTTGTAGTCCTGGAGGATTCCTGGGGAGCTCCTGGTCTTTAATCTTTGTTGGGATTCTGAAAAAGCTGGTTCTAGTACTGGGGAAGAAATGCCTCAGCAACAGGGTAGATGAACTCGCCAGTAAGAGTAAGAGCAAGCAGGGAAAAAGAAGTTTCCTTCCATGTCCCTTTATCTGGGAGGTGCACCAGAAGGGCTTCTCTTGCTTCAGATGATCTGAACAAGAACATCCCTCACAGGAATAACCAGAGGCTTGTGTTTCAGTGGATGGTAGATGCAGTCAAGCTGGCAATCAGGATTAGCCATCACGTGCCTTAGCCAAGATATTTTGTAAAGCTGAAATTGCAGAGATTGGCTTCCCCATCATCTTCTGAGAGTTTGATGTGTCTAGTTTGTACATGTGGATCTGTGCCATGGCAAGGTAGTGTTTGTGTCTGTGAGACCCTTGTCCTTTCACATGGAGCTCTCCACAGTTGTTGGAAGGACTGCTGCTTCTCACTGAATTACTGTGACGTGCTAGGCCAGGAGCCAATGCCAGCATGTGCAAGGGTTGCTTTTATTGAGTCATGGTCTCATGTAACCCAGACTGACCTTGGACTCAGGTAACCAAGGCTGGCTTTTAACACCAGATGATCCTGCCTCTGCCTCAGAAGTGCTGGGGTTACAGGTGTACAGCCCATTCCTGGTATGGGATGTGTGTGTGTGTGTGTGTGTGTGTGTGTGTGTGTGTGTATGTGTGTAATATATATCATATATATCATCATATATGTGTGTGTTCACCTGTGTGTATGTATATACACCATGTGGGTAAGACATCTTTTGGAATGATCTCTGTAATGTGCCATTTACCTATGTTCCAGACTTCTCTGGATTTTAGTATATGTCTCTTGTTTGGTGTTGTTCTTGTTGATGTATTTCATCTTGTCTAGGTCATTATCCCTTATTCCTCCTGGACAATATTTGGTAATCATTCCTATTGTATATAGTTTTGTATTAGGTCAGAACTTATTTTTTAGACAAAAGGAGGGAGATGTAGTGAGTAGCTGTTCCAGCCTTGACCTTGACCTTATACTACCCAGGCTATATCCTGTAAGCCAATCTAATACATACATACATATATATACATGGAGAGAGAGAGAGAGAGAGAGAGAGAGAGAGAGTTTACATATATATTTAATGCCCCTTGTGTGACAGCAAGTAACTGCCACACCTGCCTATGACCTACCCCTGGGGGGTGGTCGAGAGGAGACCCCTTAAGATCCAAGGTACATACATGCTTGGCTCGCTCGCTCTCTCTCTCTCTCTCTCTCTCTCTCTCTCTCTCTCTCTCTCTCTCTCTCCTGGATCCTGTAACCGACCCCTTATTGGCTGTAAGCTTCCCCAGAAATAAACCTCTTTTGATTACCGGATAAACTACCTGGAACTGCCTTGTTGATTATAGCAATACTGGAAACCAAATCTATGTCCTCTGCAAGAATAGGAAGCACTTTTCAATGCTGGGCCGGCCACCTCCCAGCCCTGGCTTCCTGTTTTAACCCATACATTCCCTTTTAACCTTGTGTCCTTTTCCACATAGCATATGTCGATAACTGGTACATATTCTCCGTGGCCTCTTTCCTCTTCCTGTCTCTGTGAACTAGCTCCTACTTCTGTGTGCCTGTCATGCCTCCAGTTTGTGATGGGTCCTGATGTCCCCTCTGTCTCCTGACCAGAATCTGAGCTTTCTCTTTCCTGGGAGCAGATGGTGGAAGCTTTCCGTCCTGTCAGTCTTTACAAGGACATAGTTTTATCCCTGGACTTACTCTCTTCTCGCCTTGCCTCTCCTTTGGGCTTTTGCTTGTCTTTGACTGTGTTTCCTCCCTCTGGCCTTGGATTGAGTGGCTCATGTTTCTGTGGGGACCACCTTCTTGGCTCAGAGTTGGGGAGGGTCTTGTAGGACTTGATCTGTGAGGGCGGGTGCTCAGCCATGCTATGTCCCTGCTCTCTCTGTCACATGACCAGCACTGTGACCTCCCCTGGCATCCAGCCCTGGATCATTTCAACAGTCCCCTCAGTGGATCCCAAAGGTGCTTGGGCCTCCTTGCCTGGATTTGACTCTCAGATTCTCGTTGGCCAGAGCATAGGTCCTTTGCCTCTGTGCTATGATGAATCAGATTTCTGCAAGAGGACCCGGTTTATCCAGAGAATTCCAGAACAGTCCTTTGGTGCAAAGCATCTGCCTGCTCTGTGAGTGGGATGCCTAAGTATTGAGTATAGACTGACAGGAGTCCCAGCTTCTGTGTTCAGTGGCCTGTGTCCGAGTGAGCAGGGACATTGTGTGTTATAAGTGGCTGGATTCCAGAGGGAAAGCTCCCTGGCTCTGAGCCTAGTGATCCATGAGGGACCTGAACTTCCTGCTTCCCCAAAGACCACAGTGTCCTCAGGCAGGCAGTTGTAACAAGAGAGTGAGCTGCAGGCGGGACTGTCCACAGCTACCTGGCTTGTCACAGCCTGTTTACCTGGCCCTCCTTCCCACTCCTGCAGGTGGCTTGGCTCTGCCTTGTGTCCTCACTGCCTATTCAGGAGTGCGGTCCAGGAGAGGAGTGCTGCCTCACCCTCCCTTCTGGACATCGGTGCCTCCATGCTGATGCTCTGCCACCCCTGCTGATGTTGCTTTGGAACTGCTGGCTTGGCTCTTGTTCTGACATGGTGTGGCTGTTCACAGTGGTGTCACACGGCAGGTTTGGTTCTCTGTGCAGGTTGACAATACCATGGGATCCGCCCCAGAAGGAAGAGACAGTGCTTCATGGCCAGACATCCCCAAGGGCCCTCTGAGTGCCTACCGAGCAAGAGCTTCCTTCAGCTCCAAGGAGCTGCTGCTATTCTGGGATGGCGAGGATGTGCTCCAATTCAAGGTGAGGTCCGAAGGGAGTCTGGTTGTGTCTTTATTCCCCACCAGAAGTGACATTGGAGTTCCGAAGCCTGGTTGCTTTTCTGCCCTAATAGCTCTGTAGGATGGGTAGGTCGTGGGACAGTGTGGGTCTGTCTCCTCTTACCCCACACTGAGCCCCAGGGTGCCAGAAGGAAGGAGTGGACAGATTTTGGAATTCCTGTGTCCTCTCAACTGGGATGGAGGTTTTCATCTGGGGGATTCTGGGTCAGACTGGGTCCCAGGCAGCCATGGCCTCAAGAGAAAAGAAAAACGTAAGAGCACGTGAAACCCCACCTTTGGCCTTCAAGTTGGCACCCTGTCCCCTGTGTTACAGAAAACCATCTTTGAGGCTTTGGAGAATGACCCTCTCTTCGCCCGCTCATGTGGGACTGATCTGCCTCTGGAGAAGCAGCGGGAACTGAACTTCCTTCGCTGCAAGCGAGTCTTTGAGTATGGCTTCTTCCACATGAATGACCTGTTGAAGAACCCCCTGAAGATCCCAGCGTTGATTACCTGCCTGGGCATGTACGACTGGTCCCTGGCTAACAAATGTGTCCTCCACATGTTGGTGAGTGTGTGGCAGAGATCAGGGAACCCATGTCCACCCAGGGCCACACACATCAGGCACAAACCGCAGCCACATGGCTCCTAAATATTCAGCATTTAAGATTCAGTGACAAGACCAGATTTTCAGCTTTCGGTGCAAATTTGTTCTTGGATAAAATATATTTATCCAAAATGTACAGTCCCGTAGGAAGAGGTGAGGTGAAGAGTATATGGGGTAGGTGTGAGGAAACAGCAAGACCTCCCCCACCTCTGCTCCCACCCCCACCTCTGCCCCCACCCCTACTCCCACCTCTGTCCCCACCTCCACCCCCACCTCTGCCCCCACCCTCACCTCTGCCCCCCACCTCTGCCCCATCCCACCTCTGCCCCCACCCCCACCTCTGCCCCCACCCCCACCCCCACCCCATCTGTGTTACATTTCAGGTTTTTGGATCCACAATTTTCAATTCTGGTTCTGAGCAGCGTTTCAAGTACCTTGAGAAGATCTATAACATGGAGGTGAGTCGGCCATGGTGAGCTGTGAGACCAGTGCCATCACCATACTTAGCAGGCCACAGGAGAGGCCTGGGAGGCCTGGCCCTGCTTTTCTAAGTGCTCTCAGGCTGGCACTCTTCCTGGTCCACTCCGCCTGGCTGTGGACTTAGCTCTCCTGTGAAAGTCTTTGCAGCCTATACTAAACACAGGCTGCTGCCAGCAGGTAGGAGTGGTAGCCAGTGCAGCGGGGTGACTCGGTCTTGCCACAGTCTGCTTACAAAGTCAGGAAGAGGCGTGCCTGGGCTCCCGGCTTTAGTCCTCGGGGATGCTGGTGGGAAGATCCCTCCCTGCAGGAACACAGACAGGAGCACTTCTCTCCCCTGGCGTCACTTTGTGCTTTTATGTTTAGATTTTTGGCTGTTTTGCTCTGACTGAACTGAGTCATGGGAGTAACACCAAGGCCATGCGAAGCACAGCCCACTACGATCCTGCCACCCAGGTAGGCTCCAGATTCCCCTGGACCCTAGGAGGAGCACATGAAATGTTGTGAATGAACAATAATGAATCAAGAGTGTTGTCCCTTTACACACTCTCATTAGGGGTCAATGTCAGATGCCTCTGAGAGCATGCCTTGTGCTGAGGCATGAAGCCTTTACCTTCTGTGCTGAGCAAATGGGTATGAGGAGCTTAGAGAGTCAGATACTCACGCTTCATGAAGTGTTCCAAAGGAGGGTAGTTCTTCCCAACCTCAGCCCTGGGACCTGCCTTGCCTATATGGTCACAGGCTTTAGGTGGCTGAGCAGCCTGTCTGCCCATTGCTGCCTAGATCTCTGCTCCTTGCCACGTTTCTGGCATCCTTGTGATGCCTATGTTGCTGACCACTGGTGGGGCATTGCTGGGCACTGCTCTGTGTGTGCACTGCCTTCTGCAGGGAGACACTGTGGGGACAGGCCACGACCAGTTCTCTAGGAGCTCCTAGTATGCAGGGTGGGAGGGATGTGGGTCTCAAATGTCGGGTATGGTCGGCACCTCATGGGGTGTGGAAGCCCCCTTCCTCCACTTGTCTGAGGATCATGCCCCGCTGCTTCCTTTGGGTGCTGTTGGGAGCCTCCTCCCTCTCCCCATTAGCTGGGGTGTGGTAGAGAGGGTCTGCGTGCAGAAAATGAAGGTCAGTGTTCAATGTTTGCTCACTCATTCATCCACATGGCTGATCAGCCTGAGCTGCTGTGTGGTGGAAGTGGAACAGATCATACCATGTGCGGCCCTGCCAGGGCAGGGACAAGTGAGAGAGGGACTGCCATGCAGGCTGTCATACCTGGCAGCACATAGGCCCCATAGTTTATTGCCTGCTTCTTGACCAAGATTTCCCTCTTGGTCTTTCTGACTCCTTGGCCCTGTCTGCTCCCACTATACTCTGGTGCCTGTGCTTTCTATGGATCTTCTATGGGTGGGAAGCCCGTGCTGACCGGTAGCAGAGGGCCCCGGGGCCCTACCTTAGGCTGTGGGGAAATTGCTGACTCAACAGAGCCAGAGACACCCCTGCCAATGACGTGTGGCCCTAGCTCATGTACCAGTTGATGCCTCGCTTGTTATTTCCCAAAGTTCCTTTCAAAGGGACAGTGCTCTCTGCAGGTGCCCATATATTCAAAGCGACAGACAGAAAGCTGGCACCGTTCTTTAGCAGTCACGAGGGGATGTGGCAAGAAAGAAAACAGATCTCTGCTGGCAGTGTGGCCAGTGTCAGCCTCCGCGGGCGACACTGTGTGAGCCAGCAGTTCACTGTGTGAGAGACAGCCTCATTTTTTCATTTCCTCTGTAAGGTGACCCTGGAACAAAAATAAAGTCAGCTTGGCCCACACAAGAAATAAAATGTTCAGTCCATTTTCACTGTTGGCTCAGAGGCTTGAGGCATAGGAGGAGTCAGCCTGGTGCAAAGGAAAAGCATTTCTCTGCTCTCAGCTGCTCATTAGAACACTGCCATCTTCCTTCACAGGAGTTCATCTTACAGACCCCGGATTTCGAAGCTGCCAAATTTTGGGTAGGCAACATGGGCAAGACAGCGACGCACGCGGTGGTGTTTGCTCAGCTGCACATGCCGGATGGCCAGTGCCACGGGCTGCATTCCTTCCTGGTGCAGGTAATGCCTGGGTGGGGCTGGCCCCAGGTAGACAGTTCCCTGCAGCCACAGGTATAGAGGTGGTGTTGTCAAGCACAGACTTGTACTGCTGGGTTTGTTCTGGTACTCGGCTTCCCGCAGAATGCCTCACTTTCAGACCACAGGGCTGCAGCGCTGCTGGAGTCTCCGTGAGTGTGCTACTGTCGCCATGGTACACATCTGTAATCCCAGCCCTCGGGAGGCTGAGGCAGGATTGTGAGTTTGAGGCAAATCTGGCCTGTGTAGAGAAGCTCAGTGACATCTCACCACAGCCCTCCAGCAGAGCGCCTGTACTCAGGGCACCTTGCCATTTCTCTCCAGCAGAGCACCTGTACAGAGGGCACAGCCCATGCTCCCCTGCAGGGTTGACACTTATCACGGGAAATGGACAGGTGAATGTGCACAATTAATATTTATGAGTTAAGCTGGGTGGTGGCGCACGCCTTTAATCCCAGCACTCAGGAGGCAGAGGCAGGCGGATCTCTGTGAGTTCAAGGCCAGCCTGGTCTAAAGAGGGAAATCCAGGACGGGACCAAACTACATGGAGAAACCCTGTCTCAAAAAACCTATATATATGAGTTTAGCATGGCCTTAGATATTTGCTTTCCACTTTGAAATTCTTTCCAGATGAACTGGAAATTGGCACTAGTCTTTTGTTTGTTTTTTGGTTTTTGAGACAGGGTTTCTCTATGTAGCCTTGGTGTCTTTCCTGGAACTCACTCTGTAGCCCAGGCTGGTCTCAAACTCACAGAGATCTGCCTGCCTCTGCCTTCTGAGTGCTGGGTTTAAAGGTGTGTGTCACCACCATCTGGCTAGTCATATTTTTTTTTAAGATTTACTTATTTATTATATATACAGTGTTTTGTCTGCATGTATGCCTGCAGGCCAGAAGAGGGCACCAGATCTCATTACAGATGGTTGTGAGCCACCATGTGGTTGCTGGGAATTGAACTCAGGACCTCTGGAAGAGCAGTCAGTGTTCTTAACCACTGAGCAATCTCTCCAGCCCTAGTCATACATTTTTTTAAAAGATTTGTTTATTTTTATTTTATGTGTCTGTGAGTGCTGTGCACCATGTACATGCAGTCCCTGTGGAGGCCAGAAGAGGGCGTCAGATGCCTTAGAACTGGAAGTAGAGTTGGTTGTGAGCTGTCTGATGTGCGTGCTGGGACCCAAACCCTGGTCTCTGCCAGAACTACTGAGCCATCTGCATCTCCCACTAGTGGGTTTGTTTGTTTCATTATTTGAGAAATGCCAACTGTTTCTGCCCTGTTAGTTGCTCCTCTGTTAGCTTTCTGCCGCTCTGACTGAGTTCCTAACACGACACCTTCAGAGAAGGAAAGGCTTATCCTGCTCAGTTTTTGAAGTGTTGGCCCTAGTACTGGCGCTGCTGAAGGCCTGCGGCAGCCCATCTATGTCCTGGCAGGGGTATATAGATGAATAAACTGTGTCTGGGGACAAAATGAGAAAAAACAGGAAATGGCCAATGGCCAGGGTCTCAGTAGCCTCTTAAAGGACACACTCCCAACGGCCTGATTTTTTTTTTCCCATGTCCCACCTTCCCACAGCACCATGGGCTGATGACCAAACCATTTACCTCTGGGGATCAGGAGCCAAGCCTTGGCTCTTCCTGGTCATCTCCACCATCTCTCTAATTGTTTGGTTTTTATGGCATTTTTCAAAAGGTTTCTAAAATGTTTGTGTCTAAATCTTTACTGTAAGATTATAGAAAATTAAAAACAGCCTTATGGTTGAGTTCTAGCCTTAATATTTTATATATATATATATATATATATATATATATATATATATAAAAATTAGATCCACAAACTAAAAACTAGTGACTTATACAAATAGCTAAGTACCACATGCCTAGATTCAACCAACCCACCCTCCCACTCTCCCAGTTTTTTTCCTTTGGTTCTGGGGTTTGGATCCAAGGTCTCCCACATTCTAAACCTATACTGTATCCTGGGCTGTGTTCACAGACTCCAAGTGTCTTTAGAGCGGGGTGTCCCCACCCACCCCAGTGCTTCTGGCCTTCTGGCCTGAGATGTCCTGTGTTTCCTGGGTGGGTAAGCAGCAGCTGTGGTTGCTCTTGACTACTGCGTGCTGACAGTGTCTGTCATCTAGAACAGCAGCATCTCTAGACATTGCCCCATTCCCTGGAGGGGAGAGAGGCAGGGGGACTCTGCTTTAAGGCTGGCAATCATGCTTCGCGAGGAATGAAACCTGTCTTCTTCATGGAGCCCCTAGGTCAGGAGTCTCCAGCCAGGCATGCCTGCATTCCTGTAGGGATGTTTAGTGGTCACCCACTGGGGAGATGAGACTGACGTAGCTCATCCTGACATGTGTGCGCAGCCATTTTGTTGTTTGCAAGAACCCCACTGTGGGTCCTCTGTCTGAGGCATGAACAGGATCTCTCTGTGTCCCCTAAACCGTGTGAGCCCTCAACCCACCCTGTGGCTGGTATAGTGACACACCATAGCCAGGACTAAGCCACAAGAGCCACTGGGCTCTAGAGCTGGAGTCAGGAATTGGTGTACTCGTTGACGGCTCAGGAGGCTCTCCCATACCTCCCTCAGCTGCTGGCTTCCTTCACTGGTCACCATGTCGTGGCAGCCTCTGCCTCATCACCACACTGCCTCTGTGAATCCGCCCCCTTTTGTAAGGACACCTACCATGGATTTAGGGCCACCCAGGAGTCCAGGTGACCTTGTGTTGAGGTCTCTCCCTTATTATAGCTGCAGAGGTCCATTTTCCACAGAAGGCTCCATCCTCAGACCTGGACATATCACTCCAGGGAGCCCAGTGTGACCCAGAGCTGTTCAGAGTCACTCCTATCAGTGGTCAGCTTGTCTGGACATGCTACCTTGTCTGCTGAAACACTAACTGGCCATTATTCCCCATGGCTTTGTACAGATTCGTGACCCGAAGACCCTGCTTCCCATGCCAGGGGTGCTGGTCGGTGACATAGGGAAGAAGCTGGGGCAGAATGGCCTGGATAATGGGTGAGTGCCACTGGCCTCATCAGACGAATGCTACCTCCCTGGGGCTCTGGGAGTTTTCCTAAGCCACAGGCCAGAGCTGGCTACCGAGGAATGTAGGCTTCTCAGGGCCTGGCTTGGCTATGGTAGGGACCAACACTGAACTACTTTGAGCAACAGCCGTGGCCTGCGTAGTCTCAATTCCCAGAGGTCCACCTTGCCCTAGCACCCCATGGGTCAGCTTCTCAGAGTGTGACTCTCCCAGCTCTCGGGTCAGTCTAGGGCTGCCCCCTGCTGCCTGGGGAAAACCTCAGGCTGGACGGAGTGGGGGGGGGGTGCCCAACTATGTAGGACCTTCCTTCCTCTGTGAGGACTCTTGGTGGTTGGTCTTAGTTGTTCACTGTGAAGTCTGCTGTGAATATTTGCCTCGATCCCCTGAGGCAGTAGTTGGCAAAGTGCTGGGAGTGTGACGCCCATCCTCAGGCCGCTCAGAAACAGGGCTGATCTGTAGCAGTGTGCACTGAGCACTTGGATGAGAGTGAGAACCGTGGGCTGGACTGAGCCTAGAAGGACTTCTGTTAATTCCTTAACCAGGCTGGGTCCCAGTGGTCAGTAGGACAGCTATGGGTTGTTTGAGCTGTATGGTATCCCAGATGGAGGAGTAGTGGTGAAGCCAGCTCCAGAGGGTTCTCAGTGTCTCTGAGCATCTGTCTCTGAGACCCAGGTTGGCCGCAGCAGCTGAGTGGCAGCCAACAGGCAAGGCTCACTCTCATCCATATAATTTCTAGTCCAGCTTCTTTGCCTAGCCCTCAAGGGACCTGCGGAGCAGCCTGGGTTGTCCTCCTGCTGTCTCCTGGGTCAGTGTGTACAGGCTCCACCCAGCTCCAGGATGCCTGTCCGGTGCACTCAGACCCCTCTCTGTCCACGAGATAACTCGTGACTATGGAAGAGGCCAAAATAGGGTATCCGCAAGCCTTGTGTCCTGTGCTGTGTTAAGGGTGTTTGCCTCCCTCAGTTCTGTGTGTATTTGGGTTCTCCTGGGCACTCCACTGTCTGCCCATCACCAGAAGGCTAGGACAAGGCCACAGGAGGGTTTAGGCCTCCTGAGTCTGCAGGTCAGCAGCAGACAGTGTGGAGGGGGCCAGAAGCACCAGTACCTAGCAGAATAAACTTAAGGAGGAAGATCAGGGCTCAGAAGTCATAGAGTGTCACCCTCTCTGCTGAGGACTTTGTGTGCAGCCTGCCTAACCTTGGCTTGTGCTGGTGGTGCATTGTAACATGTAGCCAGTGGCCCCAGGGCCTCTGTCTGCTGTTCCTCCTGGCCTGCAGATTAGAGCAGTTAGAGTAGCTTTGGAACATAACAGAGAGCTTGCACTTGACCCTATCACAGCAGCTCCCGTTTTTTAGAGAACCGGTAGTCTCCTGGGACGCATCTCACAGGCACCAAATCAGACGTTCACAGGAGCCTCAGCATATAGGTGTGGCAAAGTCTCGGTTGAGAGTCACCATGGAGACACTGCAGGGCAGCCTGAGCAGCTGTTCCAGCAAAGCAGGCTAGTCCAGTGGCCTGTTGTGCCCTCTCTGTCTTGGGCCACAGGAGAAGCTTCTGGGTCCTTGAAAGAAACTAAAGCAAGCTTCCTGCCTGTACTGACTGCAGGCTACCAGCAGAGGACGCTAGAGCTCCAGAACTGAGCAGCTGCTCTGCTGGTCTTAGGCCTCAATTCAAAGAGCAGCACTGTAAGTTAGTGCTGCTTTTAAACTGGGGTCCATTTCTAAGTTAACTTTTGTCCTTCCTTGAGATTCCCAAACCTGTCAAGACTATCTAGGAATCCAGAGCAGAGTCAGCTGCGTGGGCACTTTTAATCAAACACGCTAAAGACAAGGATCTTTCCAGGAGACACTGAGCCAAACCCTCAAGGTGCTCACAGTAGTTAGCATAGTGAGGCCGTGCCTTTGGGCCTGGGGCGTCCTCCTTGAAGAGGCTGAGGAGCCCAGGCTGGGGATCTGCTCCAGGTTCTCGAGGGGCCCCCAGAGAAGGAAGTTGCTGGAATTTACAGCAGGACACCCAGGGCGGAAGTTACATGATACAAACACTCTCTACACCCTTCCGGCATGCCTACCACACTCCCACCACCATGTGCCCCGTGTTATATACATGTCGCGCGTCACTGCCCTGTGCTATCCACACATGCTTACACCACTCTCCTAGCCCCCCTGCTTCCCTCTTTCCCCATACCACATGCCTTATGTCACAGAGATATCCTGTGTCACCATCCTGTTTTATACACACACACACACACACACACACACACACACACCTACTTGAACCACCTCGTGCCCTTTATCACGTGCACATCCCATACCACACATATGTGCCCCCCGCCTTGTGCCACACACTCCCTGTGTCCCCCTGTCCCACTCTGCTGTCCACACGTCCCCTGTCCTCTGGAGATCATAATCGCGGTGTGCCAGGAGCCCTCCAGTTGGACCCATCTGGCCATTTCTGTGGATATAAAAGTGACCCAGAGAACACTTGTGAGATTTGCTCTCTTAAACAAGAGTGGAAACTTCACAAGCATGAGTGTGTTCAGACTCATTCTACCCCTGTGGCAGAAAGGGGGAAGATTTTCCACTCCTTAAAAAGTGCTTTCCGTTGACAACCTCGTACTTGAAAAGCATTCCTTGGCTTTCAAGTAAACAGTTGGAGCACCTCGGGCTTGGCACCGAGGCTGGGTTTTCTTAAAAATGGGGCATTGTGTGCGGCCTGCAGGCTGGGTGCAGGCCAGGTGCTGCCAGACACAGCGCACTCTGTTAGCTGGGTGTACTGTGCTGAAGTCTGCCACCCCGGGGCTCAGCTTAGCTCTGTCCTCTGGGTACGGGGAAGGGCTGCTGTGTCTTCCTGGGACATGGTTTTGTGGGGATGGCCCCTTCACCTCGGAGGATTCCCTTCTACCCCAACACTCCATTCCTTTTCACTAAGTTCCTGGTAGGGGCCAGGTACTGTAGACCTGCAAGAAAAACATGGTGACTCCAAGAATCTGCTGCAGGAACATGGCTTCCTGGGGGACAGGGATAGCCGAGTGATTACTCTGAGTAGGACTACCCACTGGTGTCCTGGAGAGAGGTCTGCCTTGTGATCCTTGCAAGATGGCTAGAAAATGGTGTGAACTTCCTAGAGGAGATGGCAGCTTGCTTCACTCTGAGGGAGATCCAGGGTTCTCGGGAAGAGGCAGGGAGGGCCACAGGTCAGCAGAGAGCCTGGCCGGGTGGAAGTGTCATAAGCATAGTAGTCTTGAGTAGGGTGTGTCCTTTTTGAAATACTTTGCTTTTGCTTGGTTTACTGAGGGCAACTCAGGTGGAGGGGGGCTGCCTCCAACCAGGGACTAAAGGAAGTCAGATGTGGGTGAGGAGCAGCAGGCTGCCTACCATCATCACAGATGGTAGCTGGTGACTGATGAGGTCCTCTGTGTGTGCCTAGCATCTTAGCCACCAGACACGATGCTGTAGGGACCACTGAGATTTTCAAGTGTGTTTTATTTTGAAGCTGACATAGATTTGTAACTTTGCACAAGCTTCTTCCTTAAACCATTGTAAAAACATCTTGGATTGTCAGTGCCCAGTGTCCCTAGCAATGCCTGTTGGACCCTTTCCCCAGCTGCTCAGCGGAAGCAGAACACTATTCTGAAGCAGTAGACTGGACTGCAGGCTCTTTGGTTTCATTTAGCATTTTTAAACCACCATCTCCTGGTTTTCTCTCTCTGTACTGGGGATTCTGAGGACCAGTGATGACTGTCTTTAGAACCAATTCCAGTCCTTCTGTCAGTGGTGTATGACCTTTGCTGTGCACAGGTGGATAGTGGGTATGGAGCTCTTTGCCAGTGACATGGGAGCACCTCCATCCTGGAGAATAAAGAGCTGGGCCATGATGAGTCACACATGGCTCCATCACACATGCCCCTTGTCTTTGGGGGTGATGTCACCTTCAGCTGCTCTTGAGGAGAAGAGGAAAGCTCAGGAACCATGTTACAGGCTCTTGTAGGACTTGCATAATGGAAGCCCACCTTTTCTCCTGCACAGATTTGCCATGTTCCACAAAGTTAGAATTCCTCGACAGAACCTCCTGGACTGGACTGGGAATGTCACCTCCGAGGGCACTTACAGCACCCCCTTTAAGGTACCAGTGGGCTGTGGGTATCTGTGGACAGAACTTCTCAAGTGTCTGACCTTATGTGTTGGCGATCACCCCAGGAGCAGCTGGCCCTAGGTAGACCACACACCAATCTTGGTTGGTTTTGGTGCCCTCAGCAGAGAAGGAACTTAGCCAGTGTTGGTAGGCAGGGGTGTCCTGGATCTGGCAGCATTTTCTGGCTATGCCTGGGTATCCATGTCTCCTTGGGTAGGGGGCTACTCTACCAGAGCATCTAGACGGAAACTGTCTTGGTTACTATTGCTGTGGTAAGACACTATGACCAAGACAACTTATAAAGAAGGGTTTAATTTGGAACGTGAGGTTTCAAAAGGTTAGAGCCTGTGGTGGCAGAGCAAAGGTGTGTCAGCAGGCACAGCTGAGAGCTCACATCTTGATTCACAAGACAGAGAGACACACACTGGAAATGGTGTGAGTGTTTTAAAACTCCAAAGCCTGCCCCCTCAGTGACACACCTCTTCTAACAAGGCCATCCTTCCCAAACAGTTCCACTGATAGTATTCAAACATATGAGACTATGGGGGCCATTTTCATTCATAGCATCATAGGAGGCCACTTGTAAAGCTGTGTACAGATGGGGTAACCAGATGTGATGATAACGGAGAGTGGTCAGGCTATGGATGGAGATGAACCATGGGGCAGCCCACAGCTCGGGAGAGTGGTAAGCACATGGGCTGGTGGCTGACCCTGAGAACAGAGCTCCAGGAGGAAATGTTTTAGGAGGATACTCCCAGGAAGGATACTCCTCAGACAACCCTCACCCTTTGCCTGGTGGGAATGCAAGAATGAATGCAACTAAATTACTTGAGAGAAATTAGCCCATGAGCCAAGAAGCCACATAAGACACAGAACAATATAAAAACAACCAATTACAATTACCGTAATGTCAAAGGCTTGGAAGGAAGAATGCAGTGGAAGGTCCTGGAGAGATGAGTGTTGTGCCTACCACAGCAAGGCTCAGGGAAGAGACAGACAAATGTCCCCAGCTAGGGAAAGAAAGACTTCTGAAGAGGATCTGTGTTGTTCCAAAGAGAAAATGAAGGAAACACTATCTACTGACACACAAGGAAAAAAATAGGGTCATTAGAGAGAAGGTTCAGAAACCATGCTGTCGGATGCAGGTGAATAACCACCATGTTACCTCTATCCCTCTGGTGTGCCACTGAATGTGAACGTTTTGGTTGTTTTGTTTTGCTTTTTCAAAACAGAGTTTCTCTGTGTAGCCCTGTTTGCCCTGGAACTTACTCTTGTAGACCAAGCTGGCCTCGAACTCAGAAATCTGCCTGCCTCTGTCTCCCAAGTGCTAGGATTAAAGGCATGTACCACCATCACCTGGCAAATTTGAACACTTTCAATGCCAACAAAACTGTCTTCTCTACATGAGAGTGTGACAGACGTTCCCTGTCTGGAAGACTGTCATACACACACTACACTATTTTGGAAGAAGGACCCAAACAGTAACCCAGAGCGGCAGCAGGGGACAGGGAGCAAGGACACCGGACTATCCCACAACACCACTGAGCACAGTTTCTGCCTAACGGTGAAGAGCAGGATGGATGTGGAGTTGACAGTGACAGGAGCTTGGCAGCTGGGTCCAAGGAGCCATTGCCCCAGCAGAGTGCCTGGTGGATGTGGAGCCCCCGCTGGACCACCTTGCATTCTGGTGCCCATCCAGGAAAAGGCAGGGCACAGTGCCCTCAAGTGGACAGTTCACAGGTCACAAAGAAAAGGAGCCCACGTAGCTCAGTCACAGTACTTCTCTCTGAGAGCTCCTTCCTTGGGCAGTTTGGAGGCCTCTCCTGTACTCACAATGCATCTGGGGTATACCTTCATCTTTGGGACATTCTCTGAGGCTGCATAACATCTGGCTGACACGTGACACTGCTTTTCTTCCCCAGGATGTCCGGCAGCGTTTCGGAGCATCCTTGGGCAGTCTGTCCTCAGGACGCATCTCCATTATTGGCATGTCCGTGGTCAACCTGAAGCTGGCAGTGTCCATAGCGATCCGATTCTCAGCCGTGCGGTGTCAGTTTGGACCCACAGATGAGGAAGAAATTCCTGTCCTTGAATATCCACTGCAGGTACTGGCCATCTGCATCGTTTCCTGCTCTCTCCTCTTCTTGATCCCTGGGAGTTGGTGAGAGTTCTTAGGGGCTGCCCTGAGAATCTGACAGTGGCCAAGAGTGCACCTGCTGGGCACCAGGGCCTTGGGGTGGCTTTTAGTGAAAAAGGCATATGTATGCTCAGAAGGAGGCACACCGGCGGAGGAGAGCCAAGTGGCAGGTGCAAACCTGCTGAATGTACAGATGAGGTCACCCTGCTCTGGCAGGTGATGCTGTTCTGGGTCGGGCTACATTCTTTGACTTATCTGTCCCATCCCTAAGAAATGGCCCCGAGGAAGTCATTTCTGGAAGGCAGCAGGTGATGAGCACAGCCCTTTAAACACTCTGGCGTTTGAAGCAGAAGTGGTACCCAGCCTTGCATCCTCAGAGGCGGCAGCAGGACAAAGCAGAGAGGCCACAAGTAGAAAGGGGCGCATCACAGCCACCTCATCCCCACTGCATGCCCTGTGCAGGTGCCCTGTGCAGCCAGAGGGACAGTCATGGATCCACTTTATGGGGACAAGGGTCAGGGAGGGTGACCTGGTTGCTAAATCTGGCTTAGGTCTTGTGCCGAGTGCTGCCTTAAGTAGGTGTCTGAGTGACGGTCCAAGGAAATGAGACAGAATTACCCTTGCTCTTCACTTGCCTCATGTGTTGGCAATGTGCTGTTTAGGAAGCAAATATTTAAAAAAAAAAATGTACCCCCATGCATGGGTGGGCCACGTGCTCTACTATGCTGTCAACCTTGTTCCCATGTTGACTACTCTGGGTGCCAAGGGCAGCCCAGTGGCCAAGGAGCTCTAACCAAGGCCCTTGCTGATGCTGCCACTTCCTGGGGCTGCAGAAGGCTTACAGAGTTGGCTCATAGAAACCACTGGCATAATGCCTGACACTTTGCACACGTGGAACAGCCGTGGTGGCAGCTCATCGGGTCCCCTCCAACCCATTCATCTCTTCCTCCATTTGTCCATCCAGAAGTGGGTATAAGCCATGTGTGTCAGGTGCTGGTGTGTGCCCCCCCCCCCCCCCCCGCGCGCCCCAGGGTGACTGATCATCTTTCATGGATTCAAGAAGTATAGTGCAGGGGCTGAAGAGATGGATGGTTTGGTGGCTTAAAACACTTGCTGCTCCTCCAGAGGACCTGAGTTTGATTCTTAGCACATTATCTGTAACTCCAGGTCCTGGGGAAATCTGCTACCTTCTTCTGACCTTGGGTACCAGATGCACATGAAGTGCATATATATAGTAAGTGCAGGCATGACATTGGTGCACATAAAATAAGCATAAAAAAATTGACACCTGTCTTGAATTGAACTGGCACCAGCAATGGGTTTCCTTCATTCCTGAGGAAGCTGGCTACAGGTTCCCAGGGTCAGTGTAGACTGGCTGACTGGGCCAGCCCCTCATGAGTACCTGTCGTGTGTCTTGTTTCCCTCAGCAATGGCGCCTACTTCCATACCTGGCAGCTGCCTATGCCCTGGACCACTTCTCTAAGACACTCTTCTTGGACCTGATAGGGCTACAGTATGCCCTGCATAAGGGAAACCACAGGGCCAGTCAGGTGAGCATCCGTTTTACCATTGCCAAGGTTGAGCATCCCCTTTTCAGCACTGGAGCCAAACAAAAGCAGCTGGGCTGTGGGAAGAGAGCCCGTGTGAATTCCTTCAGCTGCCCCACCAGCTCAGGGTTTGGCTTGCCCAGTGGCTTGCAGTTTGGGCTACATCCATCACCCCATTTCCTAGGGAGGTGCTGGCAGAGCAGAGCTCCCAGCTTCTGAGAGCACGATGTTTCCACAGTCTGTGTTGCCACCCTCAGAGGATGCCTCTGCTCTTGTCTTTCCGTAAACAACTCTGCAGAGTTCTGAATCCACTCTCTCTGAGTTGACAGCCCAGGGTTTGTGCCAGAAGTGAGCATGCAGCCCCACTGGGTCAGCTGCTCCACACAGGGAAGTCCGTTGCTGGCTTTCATGTTGGTAGCCTAGGGTGTTTGGCCCCTCTTGTGCTACCCCGAGTGGAAATCAGAGGTGAACCAAAAGACATGGGTCTGAGAAGTGCTCCAGACTGGGGCTTCATACTCTACCCTAAACAGTCTGTCAGAAGAGCTGCATCGGGACGCCCAGCACAGATCTGAAGTGAGAGGTGGAGCATTGCACATGCTGGCATGGTTCTCTGGGAAGGCACAGGCTCCTTAGGGGCACTACTAACAAAATGGGGCCACAATGCTTTCCCTAGTGAGTCTGTAACCTGCCTGTTTTTTCTTTCTGAAACCATGTGGTTGAACCCGGCCAGGCACAGTAGCAACCGAAACTCTCCTCACTTGAGACAGACAGTGCTGGCTAATTTTGTGTAGCAGGCATTGCATTCAGCGAAGTAGAAATGAGGATGTGTATGAGGCAGATGTGAGCTTCAGGAAGGCAGGCCCAGGAGTGCCCAAGCTGCCAAGCCATCACCGAACACCGGCATGAGCATGGTCCTAGCCCTCCCTCTCCTCAGAGGGCTGCACTGGTTGTACAGTATTGTGCCAATCTCTGCCCCTGATTTGTGGCCCTCTGCAGATGGTCATGGTCTGTATGCATCCATGAACTCTGTGGGAACCAAGCCATAGGCATTCTCCAGCCGTCTGTAGTGGGTATGCGGCCCTTGAGACAGATTATCCATACAGAGGAGAGATGTGCTTGTTTTCACGCCATGAACCTGTGCCTTGGGGTGCCGTCCCCCAGTCTCTGTTCTTAAGTGCGTCCTGACCCCTTTTTAGTACAGTGGGTTTCCTTTCTTTGACACTAGTGCTGAAGCTGGGGACTGACTTGCATTGTCAGAGTCTGTCTTCACCTCTTCTCACTGGGTTCTCTCCACAGGCAGAGCTTGGACGTGAGATCCATGCACTGGCATCAGCTGGCAAGCCCCTAGCCTCCTGGACAGCCCAACAGGGGATCCAGGAGTGCCGTGAGGCGTGTGGGGGACACGGCTATCTGGCCGGTAAGTTTGGGGCCATTTTTGAGCCTCACTTCCCTCCCCTGGGCTGTTAGGCCAGGGTTCCACAAAGTGCAGCCTATTTTTCTGATAAGATTTTGTTGGAATGCAGCTATGCCCACTCAGGCACACACTGTCTCTCAGCCATACCCACTCAGGCACACACTGTCTCTCAGCCATACCCACTCAGGCACACACTGTCTCTCAGCCATACCCACTCAGGCACACACTGTCTCAGCCATACCCACTCAGGCACACACTGTCTCAGCCATACCCACTCAGGCACACACTGTCTCTCAGCCATACCCACTCAGGCACACACTGTCTCTCAGCCATACCCACTCAGGCACACACTGTCTCTCAGCCATACCCACTCAGGCACACACTTTCTCACAGCCATACCCACTCAGGCACACACTTTCTCACAGCCGTACCCACTCAGGCACACACTTTCTCTTACAGCCATACCCACTCAGGCACACACTTTCTCACAGCCGTACCCACTCAGGCACACACTTTCTCTTACAGCCATACCCACTCAGGCACACACTTTCTCTGGCTGTTTCCACACGTAAGTGGCAGTACTAAGTCCTCATGACAGAGACCTGAACTATTTACCCTATGGCCTGTCACAGGGCAAGTTCACCAACCCCTGCCCTAGTCAGATCCCACTTTTGGAGGCTTCAGGCTTCCTGGTCAAAATTTGGAATAATGAGGAAGTGTGAAATGTGTGTGATCCCAGCATGCAGCTGAGTGGAATTAGCAGGTGATTTCAGTGCGACATGTGGCTGATGACTCGGTAGGAAGTTGCCACTGGTTTTCATGTCGTTCTGAAACCTGGATAAGACGAGCCTTACTGATGCTGAGCATCACAGCACACAGGCAGCTAGTACATGACTGCAGGTGAACAACCAGCTGGTCCAGTCAGAGCCTGGCATGGTCTCCATGGTAACGGGACAGGTTACCCTCACTATGTCTCAGCTTTCTTTATATATATATATTTAATTATTAAATTTTTTTTCATTTTACATACCAACCCCAGTTCCCCTCCCTCCCCTTCTCCCGCCTCCTCACCTCCCTCCCACTCTACCCCCATCCACTCCTCAGAGTGGGTAAGGCCTCCCATGGTATTCAACAAAGTCTGGCATACCAAGTTGAAGGAGAGCCTAGCCCCTCCCCATTGTATCAAGGCTGAGCAAGGTATCCCACCATAGGGAATGGGCTCCAAAAAGCCAGTTTATGCACCTGGGATAAGTCCTGGTTCTGCTGCCAGGGACCCCACAAACAGATCAAGCCACACAGCTGTCACCCACATTCAGAGGGCCTAGTTTGGTCCCATGCAGGTTCCCGAGCTGTCAGTCCAGAGTCAGTGAGCTCCAACTAGCACCGGTCAGCTGTCTCTGTGGGTTTCCCCATCATGATCTTGATGCCTTCTTCTTCTTCTTCTTCTTCTTCTTCTTCTTCTTCTTCTTCTTCTTCTTCTTCTTCTTCTTCTTCTTCTTCTTCTTCCTTCTTCTTCTTCCTTCTTCTTCTTCTTCTTCTTCTTCTTCTTCTTCTTCTTCTTCTTCTTCTTCTTCTTCTTCTTTCTCCTCCTCCTCCTCCTCCTCCTCCTCCTCCTCCTCCTCCTCCTCCTCTTCCTCCTCTTCTTTTTTTTTTGAATGCCGAATGCTGATTATTGAAGGAGGGAGGAAGTCTTAAATACAGGCTTACAGCATAATGGGAGAAGCCCGGAGGGCAGAAATTCGCTTCTGATGTTTTTTTGTTTTTGTTGTTTTTGTTTTTGTTTTTTTTGTTTTTGTTTTTTTTGTTTTTTGTTTTTATGTGTGTGTGGAACTGAGGATCGAACCCTAGACCTTGCGCTTGCCTAGCGCTCAACCACTGAGCTAAATCCTCAACCCCGCTTCTGATTTTTTACAATCTTGCATCTAAGCTGTTAACACCCAATATGCTGGATACCTAGACAAGGAGCTTCCCTTAAGCATTCAGGAGGGTGGAATCTCACAGGGAATTAGCATAGGGAGGATATCAAGGTCAAGGTCAGCAAGCAAGGCAACAGTTACCCAAAATGGGGGCCAGGGACCTACAGGTTCCCCCCCACACTTTTACTAAAAAATGAGCTTTTGACTTAGGTTGTGTGGGATGTCAGCAGGTCACCTTACCCGTCATGGAGACACCTATCCAGGCCACACAGGCATTCTGTCTTAGGTTGGTGATCACCCTCCAGGTATTACCCATCTCTGAATACTCATTATCATACAGGCTTAATGGTGTGAGAGCTGCAGAGTTAACTGTTGCCAAAGATCTCTAAGTGGCGCTGGGCTTGCAATCTGTGTTCGACACAGAAAAGACCAAAAGAAGTCTTAACCCACCCATAGCCGGTAGGCTAAAGGCAACTGTGTCTCAGCTTTCTTATTAGAAGTTGGTGGAATTATACACGCAGCATGTGGGTTCTTCCAAGGAGTTAGTGCATATATCCGATTAGAAGGCCTGGCCTATAGCACTGTAGTATACATTACTAACTGTATCATAGCAGAGAAGTGGCCTGGTAATACTTCTCTACAATTAATTCAGAATGGTCACTCTGACCTCCATGCTCTGCCACTCACCTGCAGGACCTCTGCTCTTCACATCAGAAATGACTAATAGCTAGCTGCTCAAAGATGGCCACTGGTGATGCAGACAGTGCAGAACTGCCAACCCTTCAGTGGCCAGAGAGATGATTCAGGCTGCTGTGGAGCTGTGCATGTTCCTGTGACAGTCTGGATTTGATGCTCCCAGTAGCCTGCCCCTGCCACACAGCATGTTCTGGTCTGGCCTCCACTCCCCCACACACTCTCTCTTACTGGCACTGACTCGCAATGGCCATGTGTTGAGTTAGTTGTGTACATGTTTTTGTCCTTTCTGCAATGTTCTCGGTAGGGCTTTTATTTGTTGTTACAACTCACAAAAACACATAAACAGTTTAGCCGTGTTCTGATTTTAAATAGAATAAGGAAATTACATCTTGAAGCACGATAGACAAACTTGACTGACTCATGGCTCATGACTTACCAGGATGCAGGGACCAAAGTCAACAGGAATGTAAAGAGTCACATCAATGTTACGTGTCAGCTATCTGGTTCCCCAGGAGTTCACCCCAGACTTTTACCTCGTGTGTTAGCCGTAGCATGGAGGAGCCAGGAGCTGGGCTGGCTCTTCCATCTTCCTCAGAGGGAATGTTTTCCATCAGAGGAAGGGCTGAGGGGTTGCAGGCCCTGGGCAAAGCACATCTTACGAAGTGCGCACAGGCCCCAGCTGTTTGCATAGCAGGAGATAGTATGAACGTAAGAGCCATCTCAGGTTAGACATCGGCTTTTTAAGGCTTCACTTAGCTATAGAAGAGTAGCCCCATGACCTGTCTCTGGAGTGGTCCCCACACTCTGGGGAAGCTCTGCTAGGAGATTCCTCAGGTAATCCCAACAGGCAGGAAGGTGGCAGTCCTAGGTCCTTAGTGCCACCAACTGTACTGAGTGTTCTTGTGCTGTCCCACAGCCTTCCTGGAGGCGACTTTTCTTCCCTAAGGCTGGGGAACAGCCAGGGCACAGCCAGCAGATGTGGGCCAAGGGGCAGGGAGGCGAGCACTTCCTGTCCCTGCCTGGGTGGGCCTGTGGGAGGGCCGCCTCTCAGAGCATCTTAGTGACAGTGTGTCTTTTTTTTCCTCCTTCAGTGAATCGGCTTGGTGACCTCAGAGATGACAATGATCCAAACTGCACCTATGAAGGTGACAACAACGTCCTGCTGCAGCAGACCAGCAACTACCTGCTCAGCTTCCTGGAACGCCGTCTCCAAGGTGGGCACCTCTGTGGGAGGCTGAGCTCAGCAGGCACAGGACTCTCAGTCTTGGGGGATTCCAGGCTTGTGTCAGGACGTGTCCTCAAGCCAGGCATGGTGGCATAGTCCCATAATCTCAGTACTCAGGGGGCCAAGGAGGGAGCATCTCAAGTTAGACTTGAGGCAAGACATTGTCTCACCTGGCAGTGGTGGCGCACGCCTTTAATCCCTGCCACTCGGGAGGCAGAGGCAGTCGGATCTCTGTGAGTTCGTGCCGAGCCTGGTCTATAGAGTGAGTTCCAGGACAGCCAGGGCTACATAGAGAAACCTTGTCTCCCAAAACCAAACCAAACCAAAACACTATCTCAGAAATAAAAAGCTAAAGCAAAGATGGGCCATCTGCAGGGTGAATAAAGGACATCACCTGGTAACAGGCAGATGGAGGCACCTAGCCAGAGATGGATGAGCTAGCAGGCCAGGCTCTGTGGGTGGGGGCTCCTTGTCTTTCTCCTAAGTCACAGAAGTGTGTGCTCTAGACGGAGTTGCCTTCACAAGCCCTCTCAAGAGTGTGGACTTCCTGGAAGCCTATCCTGGAATCTTGGGCCAGAAGTTCATGGGCTCCAGCCAAGCTGACTGGTTGGACTCAGCAGGTACTAGCCTTCTCCCCTCCATTGCCTGGCATTTTCCTTTTCCTGCCAGGAGTACATCTGGCCACAGGGAGGGACTGTGGCACTTACCCCTGGGTGACCATTGATGGGGGCAGGTGCTTTTCTGGCTTGCAGTATTTCCTTGGTTTTGTTGCTGACCATAAGTCTTGGGACGGTGTCTGTGACACCCACCTTTCCTGCTGCCCAGGACTTATCCCTTGGGAGGAGCTTGGGAAATAGTGAACCTCATGTACTAACAATGGATGGGCAGTACCCCAGCCTCGGCTGTGGCCTCCAGAAGTTGATGCTGGTGTTTTACATGCTACGGATGACATTTAAGGTTCAAGGGGGGCCATCAGGCAGCCCTGGATCCTGTCCTGAGGCTGTCTGGGTATTGAAAGGACCAGACATCCACTGTCTTACCATGTAAAGGTAGACGTCCAAAATCAAGTTTCCTTCCTTGCCTCTCCCTGATCCTGAGGGTCCCAGGCACCCTTGGTTTGTGGCCGTGACACTCCACCCTCTGCTTCTGTTGTCACAATATACCCTTTGTCTCCACATAAGGACCCTTGTCATTGGACTTGAGGCCTGCCCTAATCCAGGGTGACCCCTTTATTAGCTACTTCTTCCCACCTGCACAGACCCTTTTTATAAAGCTGATCACAGGGGTCAGAACCCGGAGACATTTGGGGACCACCTGTTTGTACCACACCTGGAAGGACCCTGAGAAGGGTGTACCATCCTAGACCCCAGCCCTGCTTCACCTGCTCCTTAGAACACCTGAGACTGAAGTCACAGCATCCCACCTTTCCGCTGCAGCTTCCCTCTGCATGTAGGGTGTGGAGAGCATAGACCCCACCATGCAGCTGGTCAGAACCTATTTCCAATCCATGCCTGTGTGCCTGCACTCACTAGTGCCCTGTGTCCTGCCTGAGTCATGTGGGAAGTCAGCTCAGGTGTGGCAGGAGGGATAAGCCCCGCTTCTGCCTCTCTGCCATTTGGCTGGCTAGGTCCCAGCAACCCACCTCAGTCCTCCCCTCTGGAGCTGGCTTTCTACTGCCAGTGGGAGCTTGTAGGGAGCAGCATGCGAGGCTGAGGTCTGGGCAGGGCAAGTGCCAACTTGCATCCCTCTAGCTGACCAGTGAGGCTGAGGATGGGAATAAAGGTGCCCATCCTCTCAGCCCCTAGCCATCCTTGGTAACTAGGCACTCTGATGCCCATGTCGGCCTCAGTGCCCCTGAAAGAGCAGTCACTGTGTCTCAGCTGACTGAGTGGCCCTGTGACCTGCAGTTGCAAAGCTGCAATGACAGTGTGGAAATGCTGTCAGTCACACCCACCCTGTCAACTCCACCTGGTAGAGGGTCTCGGGCAGCTACCCTCAGTACTGGGTTTCCCTGGCTGCAAAACTGCCCGTCCTCTGCCATCCTCATGAAGACCGCCAGGGTTCACAGGGCCAGCAGTGCTGTCTGCCCAGGGTTACAGGTGTGGTGACAGGCGTTCTCAATGGTTTCCTGTGTCCCCTCCAAAGCCCCCCTGGCAGCATACCGCTGGCTTGTCTGCTACCTGCTCCAAGAGAGTCATCAGAAATTCTGTCAAGAGAAAAAGTGTAGAGGCAGTGACTTTGAAGCAAGAAACAACAGCCAGGTAGGCTTGTTTCCCAGTTTGCATCTGTTCTGCTTGCTCTGGTGTCAGTTGTGAGATGTCAGCGTCCGGGCAGTTGCAGGCCCTACCCTTCCACCCTGTAAGGCCATTACTACCAGCCTTGCCGCCTGTGGGAGAGATGAAAGGTACTGTGTTTGCCGTGCCAAGAGTGGCTGCTGGAATCCAGAAGAACAGCAGCTGGAGTGGGGTGTTGGGTGGGGGGACATGGGCCCACAGTAAGGGCCCTCAGTGGGGGCAGTGGCTCCTTAGCCCACCCCTCCTATCCCTCTGTCCTGGCTTGGTGTTCCCCTACACCCCCAGAAACAGCCTGTGTTTGGGTTCACAGTCAAGCCGCACATGTGTGGATTTTAATCCCCTGTGGATTTAGAAGTCTCGGTGAGGCAGTGCACTGGGGTCAGGGAAAGATGTTCTGACAGTCAGTCATCAAATCGGTTTGGTTATCAGAGAAGTCTGCCCAAGGGGTCTTTGGTAGCTAGCCTCCCTAGGGAGGTGACCAGTCTGTGTCTAGAGAGGGGATCCCACAGGACCTGTGGCCACTCACCATTCTCACATGCAATATCAGAACAGGGGCTCTGCATTTTCAGGAGCCCTGGAGAACAATGTAGCATTAGTCCTGTCCAGTAGGACCCGTGTTCCTACACCACCCCTAGCCACACCAGAGGACAGGTCCTGTGCCCTATATCCCCATACTGCTTAGTCTCACAGTACCGACCTAGGATGAGTGTTTGAACGTGGACTTGAGTCTACGGTTCCCTGGAGTCTCTCTTCATACCAGACTTAGCTGTACAGTCGTAGGGATCGGCTGCCTCCAGCACACACCAAGCCTCTGTTCCGTTTGCAGGTGTATTATTGCCGGCCCCTGGCCCTGGCCTTCTTAGAGCTCACTGTGGTGCAGCGATTCCACGTGCACACACATAGCTCCAGCGTGCCTCCATCTCTGCAGGCTGTGCTTAGGCGGCTTGGCATGCTCTACAGCCTGTGGTCCCTGAACCAGCATATGGCCCTGCTCTACCAAGGTGAGGCTGGAGCTTAGACCCCAGTCTGAGAAGGCCTAGTGACCAGGTACCTTTCTCGTTAGTGAAAATCATCACAAATGTAGCTCCTGTCACCAATATATTCCCAGCTGCACAGACCACTGTAGAGCTTCTACAGGAAGACTGCTGTGGGCTTGAGGTGACACCAAGGGGCAGGGTGGGTCTCCTACTCTGTCCCCTGGTGGCTTCAGAGGCCTGCATGCCCCGCACCCCACAACCTCATGACCCCCTTGGCTGCCAGTTCCTCACATCCACCTGGCAGTACGTCTGGACACCTGTGTAGTCTGACGCCGACACCTGCCTACCTGTGTATTCCTCGTTCCTCCTGTGGTAGGATCCCACCCAGCCCCGAGCCTCAGGGCCTTGCCTCCCTCCCAGCTTCTTAGCCAGGCCTGACATGCCCGGGAGCAAGGCACCTCAGAACTGGCCCTGAGCCAGCAGGTTTCTTCCGTGACATCACAGTAGGCTGCTCAGTGCAGTGATACCCTGACACCTCTGGCCAAAAGGCTTAATGGGGCTGAGTGGAAAAGCCACTTCTGATGTGCTGTGGCCACAGGGCAGAGGGGTGTTGACAAGGTTGTGCTTGCAGGTGGCTACATTTCTGGGAAACAAGCAGGAAGAGCGATGGAGGACGCCATCTTGGCACTGTGTGTGCAGGTGAGTCGCCTCACCTCTGCTGGGATCCTCTATGTCCGCACTGTGCAGGTCCCCACCGTTATCCTGAGGCTGTTTGCCCACGTTCTGCCATCACCCAAATGTTAACTTAAACTTCAGTGTGATTGGCAGGAGTTACTTGAAGAAAAAAATGGTTTGCATTTCAAGAAAACCCTTGGGCGTCTCCACAGCAGATTGCTCTGTGGGGCTCCATAATAGTCTGTGCGAGGAAGCGGGGGTCACAGAACAACTGCAAGTGTGATAGCTTTCCCAGGAGCTCAGGAGCACTGTTTGCCCCTGTGGCTTCTAGACTTCCTTTCCTGCTTCAGAACAGCAGTGGCCAGATTGGCCATAGGCGGGGATGAGCCTCAGGGGACATGCTAACAAGCTGCACTCATCACCTCTGCCAGCCTCACAGCCTTGCTGCAATAGCAAATGCTGGCCGTCCTGAGTGAATGGCGACATGGTGGAAATATGCAAACACACACCCAGGGAGTCCATAACCGAGACCGTGAGGCCTCAGAGCACTGTGCGCCTGCTCAGGTTTCCAGTGTACTCTAGCAACCAGCTGAGTGGCTCTGTTACTCCATGGTTGCCCTGGAGACCGTAGGGTGTCGCCAAGTGGACGGACTTTGTTTCCCAACAGCTGAAAGATGATGCGGTGGCTCTGGTGGACGTGATCGCCCCTTCTGACTTTGTTCTGGGCTCCCCAATTGGCAGAGCTGATGGTGAGGTAAGGGGAGTGCCCCCTGAGGCCACTGAGGCTTTGGCTGGAGTCTGTGCGGGTCCTAAGGTAGAGAGCAGTCTTAGATGCCTTCCTGGAACTTGTCACACTTGGAGGGCTTTCTGGGGACCCTCCATCAGAAATCAGGTGGTGTCACAGCTCTTTGCTCTGTAGTCTTGGGTACCCATTCCTGATGGCCCTTTACCCTATGGAACCGGGAAGTCCCTCTGCTGCCCTGGGGTGACATACAGTTCCTCTGTGAGGACTGAGGTCTCAGCCTCCTCGTCCCACCATTAGCCACCCTGGCCCTGTAAGATTTTTATTTAGTACACAGAAGAGGGTGCCAGATCTCATTACAGATGGTTGTGAGCCATTATGTGGGTGCTGGGAATTGAACTCAGAACCTCTAGAAGAGCAATCGGTGCTCTTAACCTCTGAGCCATCTCTCCAGCCCTGCTTTCCCTGTTTTAAAGCCTTGAGCATCTTCAGTTTCTCCTCTAGCCTGCCTTCCCACCCCAGCTGACTACCCCTTGGCCATCCCAACTCTGGGGGCCGCTGCACCACTGTGCCTCCCTGTACAGCCCCACAGTCCTCACTTAACTTCCTAATGCCCACTAGCTACCAACTTCTAGAATGCTTTGTGCAGAAGCAGTTCGTGGGCTTAGGTCTCTCAATCCACAGGGTGTCCCACCCGCCAGCAGCCAGGCGCCCTGCACCCTGCACCCTCCAGCCCTGCCATGCCTGCCTATGTTGCTTCTGTCATTCTATACTGTGCTGCTCTGGCCCTCCAACCCCAGACCCCATTCTCCCCTCTGTTCAAGTGCGCCAGGCTGGTTCCCATCACCCTCTGTTCACTCATCCTGGCCTAAGCCCTGTCATCTCTGTCTCCCTCACACAAATAAACATCCATTCTTCTGCCGGGTGGCCCTGCCAGCTCAGAAGTAACTTCCCGTGCGACACCCTACCACAAAGTGATGGCCATGTAGGGAGACGCTCACAGTACCTTGCTTCCCACGGGGCTACGCCCCCATTATTCTGACAACATGACACTGCAGGGTGTTCCAGCCATGTGCTTGAGGTCTGGTGGTTGTGAGCTGTGGGATGGATTTAACTCCTACCCACCCCAGGACCATGGTGGCCGCCTGTGAGATGGAGGGCAATAGTGAGGGCATGGAACCCACTGTCTTCAAGAGCATTGGACTCAGTGCTTCACAAGCCTATGAGGGGCCTGTCGGGGGGTGTTCTAAACCCCAAGATTGGCACACTCAGGCTGCATGTGCATTGGTGTGGGCATCCAGAGAGCAGATATGAGCCGGGGCTGGGCAAAGAGTTCCCAGGTGCATCAGAGCATTTGCAGGCAGGGCAATGGCCCACTGTGTTACCACGCCATTTTTCTAAGAGCCCAGGATACAGAGAAGCCTGCCAAGTGGCCCAGGCACTGCAGAGCCAGTCACAGGCAGAGGTCTGGGCCCTGGTGTTAGAGTTGATGGACAAAGGACTTGGTATGGACAGAGCATCAAGGAGTGGGGCTTGCCTCCCTTGGCTCCCTCCAGGCAGACAGGCTTCTCAGGCATTTGCAAGAAGGACCTGTATTGTAGGACACTCCATGCAGGGGCCTGTCGCCTGCAGAAGGAACTGCAGTACATGCCCTCTGGAACTGCTGGAGGTGGAGAGGAGCTGTCCCTAGTTGGTGAGGGACTTCTGGCTGAGTGCTGTAGCTCATCTCGTAGCCTGAGGCAGTGCCTGGCAGGGTGACTACACACTCCCAGCACAAGGAAGTGGTGCTCTGACCCAGCTCTCATAGGTAGACATGGCTTCCAATGTGCAAACTCAGCTGGGCATCTGAGAGAGCACAGTGCTTAGCATTGTAAAATGTGGTCAAGTTCACACTCTGTGGGGAGCAGGCCAGGTCCGCAGTGCCGGAGGGCAGCTTGTGTGCCTTGGGTCCCTCTGAGCCATCTGCTCTGTTGTGGCTCTGCCCTAGCTGATTGCCCAAGGTGTCCATGTCTGCAGCAGGTGTAGGATCTGGCTAGGTCTCATCTGTACCTTCCTTCTAGGTAGCATTCACTCTTCCTGTTTTCTGTTGAGGAACTGTAGTTAAGAACAGCTAAGACTCTACTAGGGCCAATGGGGACCAAAGCCCCCAATCCTGCCCTGGTTTCCTGGCTTGTGCATCCTGAGCTGTAGGGTAGCTGGGGGACAGGTCTCAGAGAAGACAACATGTCCTGGAAGATGTGGGAGGTGAGGGTACAGGTGGGGGCAACGAGCCTATGTGGATATAGGGGTGGCCACCATGGACAAAGAATTCCCAGGGAGGAACATCTCACAAGGGGATGGTTCCCATCAGAAATGCTTTTATGGCACTTTATAATTAAATTTCCTTAATTACTTCCTACTAAAAAAAATTAAAGGCTTGTATAAATTAAACATACATCATCTTAACATTTCCAAAAAAGTGACAGTGGGGTATTTCCTGTCCTTACAAAACCAGAGGGAATCACATTGGCCACTTACCTCTGCCAGTTACTGCCCTTTGCTTCTCCTTACAGCTCTATAAAAACCTGTGGGCAGCTGTCCTGCAGCAGGACGGTGTGTTGGAGCGTGCCACCTGGTGGCCTGAGTTCACTACCAACAAACCCTTGGCCAGCAGGCTGAAGTCCCAGCTGTAGGCATGGTGGGAGAGGCGGCCATAGCAGAAAAGCTGATCCAGAGGCCTGGACCCAGGACACCAAGACACCCACGCTGAAAACCACGCACACCATGCCTCTTCTGGGTCACTAGTCAACTTCTCATCCCCATCCTCAAATGGGGACAGGTCATGTCTCATGTGCAGGGTCAGGGAGTTTGCACAGTGTATCTCCCTGGGGGTCTTGGGATTTTAGTGAAGGATTTTATCCGTGCCGTCTTGGGATACAGATAGGAAGGAAACGTCAGGGCTTATAATGAAGGCTTCTGCTCAGGGGAACTTTGGGGTCCGTGGGAGATTTTTGCAAAGCTCTATTCTCTGTTCTGCCTTCTGATGATTTAACCCTTCTGTGGTGTGGCCGTACCTCTGTGGACTTGTCACTTACAGATCTGCACCGTGGACCATGAGAATGACATCATTTGAAGGTTTTTATGGGAAAAATGCTTTATTATTTATTTTGATGGCACCAGAAGTTTCCACTGAGGAAGTACCCCCAAAGAGGAAGTGCCCCACAGAGGAAGGGCTCCCACAGAGGAAGGGCATGGTGGTAGGGACATCTAGCCTACTCACCATGACAGCCGCACTGTGTCAGTGACTGGGTGACAGCGGTTTCAGTCCTTTTATTTCTAAAACAGGGGCAATGCCCAGTGCCATCTGTCCCCACCGAGTGTCCCTCAGCAAATTCACACATGGCATGACCCTGGCACATGGCCACAGCCAGACCCTAGTGCTTCTGAACGCTGTGGGGGCCATGCTGCCATCCCTTCCAGCTGTAGGAAGGATCCTATACTCTTAGCCATTCTGATGGGCTGTTCTGAGCCCCAGGTGCTTGCTGAGCCCAAACCTCTTTCTTCAGCTCTTGGTCAACCCCCCGCCCCCGCCCTGGCTCAGCCCCCTCCCAGAGTTCCACTCCAGCCCAGTGGCTTGGGTAGGCTCTGGGGACCGCCAACTGGAGTCCCTGTGGAACATGGGAACCATGTGTTCACAGATGATCCCCTCCCCCTGGACCTGTGGCTTTTCCCAACAGTGAGGACTAAGTCTCAGGTCTCCTTGGGTCCTGCCAGCTCTTGGGGTTTGTGCTTTCCCCCCATGCCGTACAGCGGTCGCCTCAGCCACCTGTCCACCTGACCATAGTTTTGGGTGGGAGCTTGGTTTACTATCCTGTCTGAGTGGAGGCTGACCAGCATGTCACAGAAGTGACTAAGGTCAGTAGCGTGTGGCATTAAGTCACGTGTTCCCGGGGTGAAGCAGTCTGACCGCAGAGCTTCCATTGGTGGCTCTGGTGCCAGCAGATTTGAAGTGAGAGAAAATGTATCAGCAGTGATAACTTCTGGGGGAGGAAGGGTCAGTTTTCCTTTAAGAGTGACCACTGGTGGGTTGACCATGCCCTATTGCATGTTCACACACCCAAGAGCTTATGTGCGGGCACAAAGTGGACTTGATGGATTTTTAAAAAGGTGTGTGTGTGTTTTCTTTTCCGCCCATTGGGTATGTCTTTGTCCCTGGGGCAGAGACTGGCTCTCTGGACACTCAGAATTTGATGGATGTCCTATTAGCTTGCAGGCATCACATGACTTGCAAGGATGAAGCCTGTAGCCTTAGTCATGCGCTCCACTCCTGTTCTGAGGGTGAGGCTGGTGGCATGTGAAACAGGCCTGTGGGCAGGAGCCACATTATTAAGACAAACTTGTAAAGGTCCCTTAAAAATGAAGCATTTATAAACAGCAGTAAAAACTTGAATAATTGCAATAAAGTGTTGAAATTGAAGCCCTGCTTTCTCCTCTTGTGTCTGGGTGCTGTTAGGCAACAGTGGAGTTGGAAAAAGAAAACACGTTCCTGGCGACCTCACACCTTACTCATTTTCTTTGGTCACAAGGCACAGAGTCTGTTCTCTGTGGCTGTTGGCCAAGTTCCCTCCACCCAGGACAAGTTGGAGCAGTAGAAGTGACCTGTGGTCCTCTTGCCTCTCCCAGGGATCTCCATCATCACCTGACTGCATCACCAGGTGTCATGTTAGCCTGCATCCAATTGGATGCTGTGTGTGTTGGGGGGGGGGGGGGTTGTACCTTTTCCCACTTGAAAGGATGGTGTGGCTGTTTCCCCCACCAAGCCACATGGACCTCCAAGGTTATCAGCCTCTTCCTGAGAGACCTGAGTCTAGAAGCTTGTACTCCGATCTCACTGTTGCTGACACAGACACACCTATTATGTCCTTGCATGTGGCTAGCTCAGGCTAGCTCTTAGAAGGGGCTTGCTGGGACTCACTCCGTACCCTCTGCTGTAGGACTTTGGATACCAAGTTGCCATAGAAGAGTAGAGACAGGATGAGCAGTGGCCAGCTGTGCCTGCCAGCTGTGCCTGCCAGCTGTGCAGCAGTCTCACGTAAGGAAAGGCACCTTGTTGCTTGCATTGTGTAAGCACAAACATCAGCACATTGGTGAGAGCTCCCAAGTCAGAGGCTGGCAAGAGATGCACCTGGTCAGCCTCCTCCCCAGCGGCTTCCCCAGGAAGGCAGGAGACTTCATGTCCTCAGGGTGGAAGCATTCCTCAGCAGCCGGCATACCTTCCCACCTGCCCTTGATACTGCCTCAGTGGCTCTCCGGTATGTCCTCTCTCACCTCACAACGCATCCTCATTTGTTCTTGCTGCCCTGTGCTGGCACCTGTCCTTGGATTATTTTGAAAATATTTAGGGGCGTGTGCATTTTGTGTGTGTGAGTGCAGGTATATGTGCACCCTGGTGCACATGTAGAGGTCCGAGGATGACCTCTGGGGTCAGTCCTGGCTTTCCACCCTGTTAGAGCCGCTGTGCACAGCAGGTGAATATGCGTCTCTCCCTGCCACCTTGCTATAGAAACTCTGACTGTAAACACACGACCATGCACAGCTGGATGTGGGCTCTGGGGCTCTGAACCCACATCTCCATGCTTCCGTGGCCAGCCCCTTTCCCACTGAGGCATCCCCTTAGCTCCCGGTTTTGTTCTTTGTCTAAGGGAGCAGTCAAACTCAAGTGTTGTATCTGTAAATTGTTTCTTAGTTTGGTTTGTTTTCAGACAGGGTCTGTCTCCATAGCCCACTCTATCCTGGAACTTGCTGTGTAGAACAGGCTGGCTTCAAGCTCACAGAGATCTGCCCGCCTCTGCCCAAATGCTGGGATTCAAGGTGTGAACCACCACACCTGGCTATCTGTAAAGCATTTTTACATATGGAAAGTAGAAAACCATAGACAGCCTTTGTAAATTCTTTTCCTTCATTTATCGTTTGCCTTGCAATGTGTTAGCTTTCTCATTTTGACTTCAAATAGCATAAGCTTTTAAGTAAGAACTATTTCTACCTTGAAAGCCCAGGAAGCTTGTATGCTCCAGCCTTGGAAGTCACTCATCGGAATTCATCTCAGGCCAGGATCATTTTCATCTTCATGAATTTGTCTTTGGGTACATTTCAGGATTTATTGACAGGGGAGTGGTGTGAGGTAGGGATCAGATGGACTTAGCTGGCCAGCTTGTTGAATCATGCACAGGCCTGAATTCTCGTGTTGTTGAAGGTAAGACTCACTCTCCTGCTCCTGTGCCTCTGTGTTGTATTGTCCTGGTCACATTAGCTGCCCCCTCTTTTGTTGTTTGTTTGTTTTTGTTTTTTGAGAAAGGATTTCTCTGTGTAGACGAGGCTGGCCTGGACCTCGGAGACCTGCCTGCCTCTTAGCATCTCTTGCTTCCATTATTCTGGTCCTCAACTTTCTGTTTTCAGTGTGGCAAGGAAAGGCTCATCTCTTATCTTTTTCAGAAATCCCTTGGGCAATTGAGCTTTTGACTTCTCCAGCTCACAGATCCAAAGGGTTCTTTGGGATTCATTTGGAGGTTCTGCTTACTTGACAGGCCAATGCCAGGAGAAAGTCTGTCTTTATAGGAAGGTCGTCTTTCCATCTCAGGCTGTTTCTTCAGGCTTACTTATTTTTATTTTATTTGTGTATATGGGAGTTTTGCCTGCATGCATTTCTGTGTACCACATCCCTGCCTGGTACCCACAGAAGTCAAAAGAAGGTGTCAGATGCCCTGGAACTAGACTTGCAGACAATTGTTAGCTGCCATGTTGGTACTGGGGATCAAACCCAGGTCCTTTACAAGGAGTAGCCAGTGCTCTTAAGCCGTATCTCCAGCCCTATGGCTGATTTTCCAAGGATTTCAACCTTCTATTTCTCTGTGTTGTCATCATGTGACATTGGAATACCCTTTGACCTTTGCTAGAGGCATGTGTATAGACTAACTTCAGTATCTAGTGGTAGAAAACCTCTTCTAGCTTCACGGTTTGGTGGGTTTGGGTGGCACTGTGAGAAATAAGATAAAATTTCAAGGGATTCTGGTCACTGTCTCAGAGCTAAGGGTAAGCCCAGGGCTTCTGGGTAAGCCATAGAGACCGACTCCAGTGCTGGGATGGGAGTGGCCTCGTTGCTTCTGAGGAGCCCCTTACCTCCCTGTGCCGCCTCTATGGACCTGAACTTGAGCCAGCCAGTGGGACATCACAGAGCAAAGACCGAAACTAGCCCGTGAGTATTGCAGAGCAAAGGGGTAGGACAGCTGCAGGCTGAGGCTCTGAGCACTAGGTCCTGGGGGCCTCACTGACCTGGCTGTCCCCCTTTGTCTGCAGGTCTCAGTTGGAAGGTGGAGAGCATACAGCATTCTAAGAGGGGACATCTGGAGTCCCCATGCTGTACAACTCTTCCACACAGATATTATTCTGCAACTCTTAAACTCAGTGAGCTACATGGTGCCAGAGCAGAGCATCCTCAGAGCCCCTGTGTGATGTAAGGTGGTCATGTCTGGGAGAGGACCCATCTCCCCTGGCTGCCTTACTGAGCCTTGGGTACTAGTGCCCTTGGGTCCTGCCTTCTGTTATACTTGCTGCCTTCAGTGAGTAGCAAAACTTCCCTGCCTGCTTGTGAGTGTTGTGTCTCATTGGAATTGGTTCCTCTGCAGCTGCCTTCTGGCTACCGGCATCCTAGCTGCTCCCATCAGGTGAGCCCAGCACAGGCACCCACAGAGGTGCCTCTGTTCCTTTGGGACAGAAGTATCCTTACGTTCAGTCACTTCAACTGCCTGGTGACCCTGGAGCAGTCTCTACTTTGTCCTGATCTACTCTGCAGCCACTAGCTGTCACTGAAACTTACATCAGGGCATTTCCTTCAGGCTCAGGGCTTAGATCTTAAATCCAAGAGGTCAGGGCGGCTCCAGGGAAGAACCCATCCAGAGTCCCCCGTGGCTTCCCAGGAATGCTCAGCTGCCCTGTTTCCAGACAAGTGCAAGGACTGACTCAAGGAAGTTTCTATATCACCACCTCCTCCACTGCCTCTTGCCCTCATCCTAGCAGCTGCCGGGAAAGTGACTCAGTTTGCCATGTGATGCTCAGAGAAGTTTCCAGTATGGTGGTCAAGGGAGGATCAGCAGGAAAGGCATGCATGCATGAAGGGAAGTCCAAGCATGAGATGGCCCCTGTGCTTACGCTTAGGCTCATGACACTGAGGGCAGCACTCCTTCCTGGGTGGCTTGGTGCTGAGCCACTGGTGCTGGGCTTGGAGTGGAGTATGCTTGTCCTTTTGTGGGGTTCATAAGAGTGTTTTAATACAGTCAAGCAGAGACCAGTGTGTGTTTGCTTTGCGGGAGGAGACCATGGAGAGATTTACAAGGCTGGGTGCTTGAGGGTATGAAAACAAAATCCCAGAATGAGCCCCGCTCACCACCTAATAATCGGTTGGTCACTTTGCTCTGCAGAACTTTTAATTAAGTTTGCAAAAGGCCCTAGTGTTTATTCAAAATTTAAAAATTTGTTAATCCAGAACAAGATTTTTAAACTTTTAGGAGGATTTCTCTATGCTGTCATCCTCTGAGGACAGGATACTGTCCAGGTAGGCATCCTTCCTTTCAGCCCCTAGGAGAGGCGTAGCTACAGGAAGAGTGGGCATGTGGCTTGGGCAGGAGGCCCAGGTCCAAATCCAAGCTTGATACCTTGCTACGGGCACCTTTCTGCGCTTAACTTCCTCTATATTAAAACTACCAAGTGCCATCCCACTGACTAGTAAGGACTGATTGAGATATTATGTATCAACATCCCAAACACAATCTGGGACACAGGGAAGACCTATGGCCCACTGAAATGAACTTGAGCCAGAAGAATGCCCATTCTTTCCACATCCTTGGGCAGTTTGGCTTCCAGGCCTGAATGTGGGGAAGAAGTCAGCAGCCGATGGTCCTGGGACAGGGAGGGCCTATCCTTGGATCTGATGGAGACCCAAAGTAGAGAGATGAGTGCCCTGGCTTGTGCTGTTTTTCTTCTTGTCTAGTACACATAGCTCTGCCCTCAGCTTCCCCTATGCCCACCACGGAGCTGAGCTTCTTCCAGAACCAGAGTTGCCATATGATGTGTTCTGTGTGGTTCCTGCTAAGAAGGCTGTGTCCTGAGGCCTGCCCTGAGCAGTAGCCCTGGTCCTCAGCTCTGTCTCTGGCTGACTGTCATCTCTACACTGATCTTTGAGGAACAGCCTTTCCAGCCTAAGCTAGCACCTAAGGGCCTGGTACACCCCTCACTCCGCTCTTCATACATGTCTCCACCTGTCCTACTCAGCAGCCTTGGGTGGACATGGTTGCAAGGTTATAAGGAAGACCGACTGTCCACCTGGCATCAGAGCCATGGCAGCCCATCACTTTCCTGTGACCCATTAGCTAAAAAGAATTGTTGACATACCCCCTCCAACAACATGGAACACAGGAGCCCATCTTCTAGTTGCTTTGGGATTGATCTCACTGGGTAGAAGTCCACTGAAGTGAGGGTGTGAATCATCTGTCTCCCACAAAAGGCTGCACACATGGGCAGTGCATGTAAATAAGGAGAAGCTGGATGGGTGGGTGAACGGATGAACAGATGAAGAGTAGGTAGGTGAGTGGATGTATGGGTGGTTGGGATAGGCAAATGAGTCAATGGTGCATGACTGGATGGATGGGCGAATGGATAGGTAGATGAGTAGACACATTGGTTGATGGGTGAATGGATTGATGAAAGATTTGTGGGTGGGTAGTTATGTGATAAATGAGTGTGAGTAAATAAATGATTAAATGAATGAATGCACAAAGGAATGAACAAATAATTGGTGGAGGAGTGATGTGAGTGGGTCCAGATGATGGAGAGAAAGGTGGACCACTTTGGTACTGTGCCCTAGGTACACTGTGGTCTCATCATGGAATATGCAAGGAATACATACTCCCCCTGTCATGGGAGACCTGAGCTGTCATCATCTCCCGTGTGTGTGTGTGTGTGTGTGTGTGTGTGTGTGTGTGTGTGTGTGTGTATGTGTCTGCTTTGATGATACCTTCCTCTCTTCCTGGTTGACTATTTTAGCAGGGCAGGGGTTGTATGTAGTCTCTACCCATGCCTGTGCTGCCTCTTATGACCATGGATGGGATGTTTAGTGGTAAGCAGAGGGTAGAGGGTTGGAGCCAGATCTGTAGTGGGCAAGAGGTGTAGACGGCTACAGAATAATGCTGAAATTGGATATGACCTGATGGAGTGTTTGGCCAGGGGAAGATGTGTTTTTCATACTGTTATTGTTGGAGTTCAAATTCTTTAAAAACCATCATAAGGAATGAGAAGCCAAAAGCCGCCTCTCCTTTCTAGACCTATTAAATGAGCAATGTCATTTCCAGAGGGCTTTAAAGGCATCTCTGTTCCATAGAATCTGTGTAGTATGACGGCATGAGAGCAGACCCTGAAATGCTGCAGGAGGCTCTGGTCAGTGTCCTGACCTTTGTCACTGGGGACAGCAATGCTAGCCTTTGGGGACATGTAGAGGCATGGTATCACTGTGTGAATGTGGGCTGTATCCTGGAAGCTACCATGTTGAAGGCTAGGTCCATGATACAGCAGAGTTCAGAGGGGTGTGGCCAAGCAACTGACTCTCAAGTGCTCTCCTTATGAAGGATCCACTGATGATGTCATAATTTGACAGCGTTTTATGGGAGGTGAGGGAAACATTAAGAGGTGGGGCCCAGTTAAAAGAAACGAGTCACTGAAGCATGCTTTTGAAGAATACATCCTGTCCCTGGTTGGTTTTGTTCTAACTCTCTAAAACTTTGGCTAAGGTATAAATCTTACCTCAAGATCTGTAAGCATATTGGGTAAGGTTACAAATCTGAAAAATCTGTAAGACTAGGATTGATACTTAAAAAACCTATTCTTAGGTAATCTTAAAGGATCCATGTGGTGTGATGCCATTTGGGGATAAACCAACCAGAGAGGAAACAACTCCTCCTAGCTATGAAGCCCAAACCAGATGATTCTTCCACTATTTTCTATCACAATAGCGAGCCTCCCCCTTATCATCCTCAACTCACAGTCCCTCTCTTCCTCTGCAGCCTCTCTGGTTTCCCTTTCTCCCTCCTCAGCGACAGGCTACCCACCCAGTCAGGGCTATGTATGTGGTATTAAAGTAGAGTACTTGACTATCCTGTGTAAGGCCCCTGCTCTGTGTTAACCAATCAGGTATTCAATATATTACCCAATCTTACAACCTCACCTTGCATGATGTTTACATGATTCTCATCAACAGCCTTTTCCCAAAGGAGTACGGATGAGTCTGGGACCAAGCTAGGGCCCATGCAGATGAAATCCACCAAACTGATGACACCCACCCAGTTAGGGCTAGGCCAGCCCCTGACCAGGATCCTGAATGGGATTACAGTACTCCAGGAGACATCCTAGCTAGGAATCAGTTTTAACTTACCTCCTGGCCAGTCTCTGCAAGGCCACCCTTAAGGTGGTAGATTATGAACACTCCAAGGGGTCATCCAGGAAAGGCATGAAAACCCATCTCAATTCCTAGACCACCTTCCAAAGGCACTCTTAAAATATACTAATTTGGATCCTGAGACCCCAGATGGGAATCAACTCCTTATGACTCATTCTTCTAGAGTTTCCTGATATTAGGACCAAACTTAAATAGCTAGAGAGAGAACCCCTGACTACACAGGCAGAAGTATTAACCGTGGCCTTCAAAGTGTACCATGAGAGATGAAAAAGTCCGAAAACAAAAATACCTGATGGTGGCTAAGGCTTCTCAGTCAGCCAAGGCAAAAGCCTAGGCTCCCTGGTCTCCAGCCCAAGAACCTCTATGTCCTTCTTTCAAATGTGGTCAGGAGGCTCACTGGGCCTGGGCCTGTCTGAACCCTCATAAGCCACCCAGCCCATGTCCATGGTGCCATCAAGAAGGGCATCGAGGTGTTGATTATCCCCATGTTACTCATGGCATGAGGACATGAAGCCCAGATTGCCCTTCATTTGACTTCCTTGGTCTGGCCATGGATCACTGAGGGGGCCTGGGCTCCCTTGGCCCAGCCACCACCATCTCCGACAGTGAGCCTCAGGTAGTTATCACAGTATCGAGGCGATTCATCTCCTTCCTTCTGGACACTGGGCCCACTTATTTGGTCATGATGGAGTTCTGGGGACCCACTTCTCCTTCTCTTTCTTCTGTTGTCAGAGTAGGAGGACAACCTTACCAGGTTCACCAAACCCCAGCACTTAGCTGTATCTTGAGGGGTATTCCCCTCACCCATCCCTTCCTAATGGTGCCAACCTGTCCTGTCCTCTTGCTGGGAAAGGACCTCCTGGCCAAAGTAGGAGCCTCTATTTCTTTTGTTCCCCATCTGCTTGACCCCAGGCTCGACAGCCACCCCCTTCCTCCCTCTCCTCCAAACCACATGATCTGACACACCTTTTCCCTTACCGACCTCTCAGGGAGATCCCTGGGTGTGGGATACCTAAAACCCCTCTGTAGTCAAACATCACCTTCCTCCCACCATTCGTCTACAAAACCCACCAAATATATAACCCAGGCTCAATACCCACCTTCTCTCCAAAGCCTCTCATCTCTGACTCTTAAAGAATCTTCTGCTCCCCACTTCTCTCTTTAATATCCCCATTCTCCCAGTTAGGGAGGTTCTCCCATAGGTTCAATGGAACCTACTACTTGGTTCAGGATCTCCGACTTACCAACTCAGCAGTAGTTCCCTTTCACCCTGTAGTGCCCATGTCTTATGCCCATTTCAAAATGACTCAGGTTGAGGTTTGACTCTTAAGCTGTGTGCAGACCATTTGTTCTGCTGGCTTCTACCACCGATCATATTTGGTTCCAAATTCTTCAGCTTGCTTCTTCCCTTCACCTGCTCTTAGCATCCATCTCTCCTCGCCTACTTGATAAATGTCCTCTCTCTGGCTCCTGGAGCTGTCTGTACCCTCCGCGGCCTCACCATGTGGGCAGCTCTCTGTTTATTAAGACACTTGCTCCTCTCCTTCTGTTGGGACCCTCTCTGTTTTCTGGCCTCCTTCCCCAGGAGCTTCCTGCTAAGCTCATCTGGGCCTCTGCGACCTTGTCTCTTCTGTCTCTCAGCTCCCTTTGGAGCTTATAGAAAACCCCTCCAGTGGAGGAGTTCATTTTTCAACCCGCCCCCTCTCCCTCCACAGACTCTGATTTTATTAAAGCCTCACTCTGGCCTCAGTGCAGTTCAAATGCAAAACTGGCATGCTCGATTTTCAATGATGACAGCTTCTGCCACTGAACAAACAAATAATGCAAAAAATCTTTTATATCTAAACTTCCTTTCTCCTCTATTTCTTCTTATCTACACCTATCTGGGGTAGTTCTTACAGATGGATGTTTATCATCCAAGAGACCCTCACCTCCAACCAACAGCCCATCCTAATAGGGTCAGTAAACCACTCTAGATCAGATTGTCAGAGGCTGATTCAGATCCCTATACCTCCCTTCTCCATCTCTCCTTCTCTGGGACTTACCTCCTATGCAGAGAGAGGAGGTCTTTGTCTCTTCCTCAGGGAGAAATGTTGCTTCTATGTCAACCAGTCACGTACAGTAAAAGATAAGATCCAACAACTCCAGATGGATCTTCAAAAATGTAAGAAATAGCTTGATGCCTCTGTCCAGAGCATCATTGAGAGTCCAGTATGGAACTGGGCACTACCCTTTTTAACCCCTCTTCTCCTTTTCTTAGTCTTATTAGTTGCACTCTGCCTTATTAACTTCTTGTCTAGATTTCGTCAACAGATACAAAAGATTTCTACAGCTAATATCCACTTATGAGTAAGTACATACCATGCTTGTCTGGGTTACCTCACTCAGTCTGAAGGGGACCCTGAGGCTTTGTTTTATGTAGGAAGGAAGCAGGACCCAAAGAAACTGATTTATTCAAGTTCACTCCAGGGCTACAGCCTCAGTGATACAGCTTCAAGGAGGTGAGCCTATGGAACTTTCTGGGTTTTACTGGGAGACGTATGACTGAGTTCCTCTCTGAAGTAAGCATAGCCTCCTGATCACGGGAGGCCTGAGGGAAGCTTATCTCCATCCTCTGGTGGCTGGGAGAGCAAATGATCATTTCACAACTTGTGCTGGGAAAACCTCTTCAGGGAATTAATTATTGCTGTGATGATGTGGAATGGGGCTCTTCTTGAAATGGTTTGGTATATTTACAGTGACTTTGTGATATTCTTTGGCTCCCGACTGCCATGATACCTTTTCATCAGAAATGCAATGCTTACAGGGCCAGCATGGACAGACTGTCCAGAAAGAAGATGGGGAAGCAAAGGTTCCTAGGGCCCTGGGTCCTCTGTGGACATAGTACAGTGGGCCCTGGCCCATGTCCTTTCCAAGATTAAAGTCTATGGTGGCTGTTAGAGAAGCTGAGTTGTATCTCAGAGTCACACTCAAAAGTCCTAGGCCAAGGCCCCTAGCTGAGTGGCCACAGGGTTTGCTGAGTCTGAATGAGGTCACTAAGTCAAGCCCTGATCTAACCCCACTGGAATCCTCATAAGAAGAGGATGTTCAGGACAAACCCATAGAGGGAAGGCCTTGTGGGGACACTGAGAAGATGGCTCTCTGCAAGACAGGAGAGAGGCCTCTTTAGTAATGTAAATATGATAGGATAAAAGGGTAGATTATTGAATCTACTTTTAAAGAGCAAGAACTTGTTTGAAATGTTTTATTGCTATGGATTTTAGTTTATTGATACAAATTTAAAGTTAATTTTGTTATAGTGTGTATATATTTCTACTCTTGTTTACAGAATTATGTTTATGTAACTCATTTAAAATTGTAATGTATAATTAAGAAACACAGACTAATAATTAGTCCTCTATCACAATCAAACTTATAGTCATATTAGTTAAGTTTTTTAGGTATACAAAGATACATTTTAATTAGGTAGGTAATCTGCCCACCTACCCCTGACTCTTGAACTTCTGTTTTCCAGTCTGTGAGCTGATAATTCTTGGTGTTTATGCTCCCAGCCTGAGGCTCTTTGCTACAACAGAGACAGGCAAGCATAGGAATACCTTAGCAGCCTGAAATTCCACTTTGGTTAGGGCTATGCACCCGCCTCTTCTAATAACACAGTTTAGCTCTATCACCTGCACATTCCCTTCACCATACAATGCATCTAGCAACCTCAGACTCCTCCTGCATCAGGGTACATGTATAACCCTCTCTAGAATGTGAGGTAAGTGTCTCTGCCTCTAACAACAATAAAATGTAGGAAAATTTTATCCAGTGTTCTCAACGTATCTGGGTACAGAAAGGAAAGGTCCATCTAGTCTGAACTGTTTTGAGGTACATGTGTGTAAGGCAAACTGTCTTCAAGTGAACTTTTTTTTTTTGGTTCTTCAAGACAGGGTTTCTCTGTGTAGTTTTGGTACCTGTCCTGGATCTCACTCTGTAGACCAGGCTGGCCTCAAACTCACAGAGTTCCACCTGGCTCTGCCTCCCGAGTGCTGGGATTAAAGGCGTGTGCCACCACCCCCTGGCCTCAAGTGAACTTTTAGGGAGAATCCCCTATTTACCATTGTATGCCTATGCATAATCGGGCATATGTATGATTAAAATCAGATATATTATGGGAGGGGATTGAGCTGTGAGAAAAATGAATATATGACCCAATCAATCAGTCAAAGTAGAGAGACCCACCTAAGCCATGCTCCTTGGTAACCAGATTCTCCTCTTGAAGGTCATAATGGAAGCCCCAAGAATAACACACCTTTGAGCATCCTCACCTGTGGCCTGCTTGTCGCTTTGGTGTGTCCCTCTCGGATCTGTGCTTCTGCTTCTGAACAGTCACTTGGCTTCTTTGGCACATCTGTCAGCCCTTCTTTTCAGTACCCCCTGCCCATGGGTAGCACAACCACCCTGGCAGACTGACACCCAAGGGCCCTGGCTGTCTTACTGGCCCTCAGCATCTCTCTTCAGTCACAATGATGACAATGATCGTCACACTTTTGTAGGTAATGTCACACACCACACACAGGCAGCCTTGCCAGCTAGTCTGGTTGGCCTACCAGGCATAACTGGACAGCTAAGACAGAACTGCTTACAAAGCTGTGACACCAAGCTCAGCCCTGGGGACAAGGGTCCTTTGTCTGCAGCAGGAACCCAGCAGCCTTCAGCCAGCTGTTGGCTTCTGGTGTGTCTGGTCTGTATTTATGCACCTCCCGACAGAGATGCCTGGAGACCCCCTACTGCGGGGAGAGTTTCCTTCCCTGTCCTGCTCCAAATACTGGTGTTTTCCACAGACCTGGCCCTGGCCTGTATACCACTCTCCCTGAGTGACCCCGTGAGAAGGCCGTGGGAGCTAAAACCCTGGTTTCCCCTCCCTCAGCCCCTGCTACCCAGTTTCTACCCCCTCAGTCGACCCCTACCCCCTCCCCCCTCTCTCACTCTGTTCAGTATGTGGCACACTGAAGGGTACCCAGAGCCACTCAGCTCACAGTCTCCAGAGATGACATACCCTAGAGGGAAAGACTGTCCTCTTGGCTTCTCTAGTCAGCGCTTGGCCCTGAGGACTGCTCTGTACAGGCTGACATTGCTGTCAGCAGTGTGTAGTGTGTGGTCTTGTCTTCTCCTTCCCCACTGGTCATCATGTGATGCCAGGTGGCAGAACTCTTGCTCTCTGGCTGTACCATCTCACTATAGAGCCCTTCTTCTGCTGGTGGGCATCAGGTCCCCATACCGTGCTGTGGGGCCTATCAGGTCAGTCAGCACATGGTCTTCCTGTACATGTTGGCTGGGCCTCGGTGTCCCATACATACATTAAGCAAACCTTTCCTGGTGGCCTGCCACACTAGTTGGCTCCCTCCCAGCACTTCTGTACCCCAAATGCTTTTCCTTCATAGCCTCAGGCAACATTCTCCCCTACCCCCCAATGTGACCCAGTTTCCTCATGTACTAAATAAGGCATTTGCACTCACAGCTCTGGGACCAGCATCTAGCTGTGGCCATTACAACACGGCTTCTTTTTCAAATCTTAGAGTAAGTGCTTTATGTAAAATGCCTGAGTTGAGACAAACAATCCCCTCCAGCTGCTCACTCCAGACTGAAAAGCTTGTCTTTGTGGACATTTCACTCTAGGGTTTTTCCCAGGTGACTTTCCCTACTCCTGCAGAAGCTCCTGGTAGGGCAGAGACTTGTGCCGCTGCTCTTCCTTGAAATACAAAGAGCATCTCCAAGGGTAGGGGTCTTCTCCCCACTACTGCTTAAAATCCAGCTACCTCCCCTTTGAAAGCAAGGAATGTGAGCATACTGTCTCCACCTTTGTCTCCCAAGACCAGAATCAAATCTCCTGTACCACCACTGTCCCAGGGTTTGTTCCAGTTAGAGGTTGAGAGTCATAGGACCATATGACTTGGTTACAGGACCCATGAGAAAATGTCAAGTCTATACTACCTAAATGCTCACTAAACTGCAGCTGCTGCAATTGCCATGTGGGGACTATATGGAGACAGACTGGTACATGGAGGGAACCCAAGAGCTGGTGAGGCAGACCTCACTCTTGGCATAAGCTCAGGGTGGCAGAAATCCTAGTGGGGACAGCCTGGTCTGCTTGCCTGTCTGGCTGGGTGGTGGTGGTGGTGAGGATTCATTAACGTCTGATCTGCCTGCCTAGTATGACCAGGCCTGCAGGCCAAGTATAGCTGGATCTGCAAGCCAGATATTGCTGGGTCTGCAGGCCAGATACTGCTGGGTCTTCCACCCCAATATGGCCACGTCTCCCTGCCTAATATGACCAGGTCTGTGGATCCAGAGGAGCTAGATGTGCCTCCCAGTATGGACAGGTCTTTACACCTAACATAGCTGAATCTATGGACCCTGTACTTCCCAGAGCCTCCAGGCTTGCCTGTCTCATATGACCAGGTATGTGGGTCCAGTAATGCTGAGTTTGCCTGCCAAATATGGCCGGGTCTGCCTCTCCAGCACGACCAGGTCTTCCTGCCCAGCACAGCTAGGCCCAGCTCTACAGGTCCAGTATGGCTGGATCTGCTGGGTCAGTATGGTCAAGTCTGTCTGCCTAGTAAGGCTAGGCCTACAGACCTGGTAAGATTGACTAGTACAGCTGGGTCTGTAGGCCTGGTGTGGCTTAGTGTGCATCTAGTCCAGATAGAGCATCCTGTCTAGTGCAGCTGGGTTTCTGGACCTGGTACACCTGGGGCCCCTGCACAGCCATGTATTCTTACTGAGTGTGGCTTAGTATACAGACTCCATACAGTTGTTTTTGTCTTCCCACTACAGCCAAGCCTGCCTGCCAACCATTGTTATGTCTGTAGGCACAGTAAAGCCAGGCCTACAGGCTCTGCAGAGCCAGCTTTGTGGGCTTGGTACCTGCAGAGATCAAGCTTCCTCGCTTGCCTGAGCCTGCAGAGGCTACTGGCATTATGCAGGTTGGGGTTCTGTATCTGGCCCAGAGGTCAGGCAGCCTGGACCAGCCTATGTAGAACCCAGGGGTTTGTAAGGAGTCTTTCTCTGTCCAGCCAGCCAGCCAGCTTCCAAATAAGGACATGGAGACGGCTTAATTATGAAAGCTCAGCCTGTAGGCTTGTTCCTAACTAGCTCTTATAACTTAAATTAACCCATTTATATTAATCTATATTTTTGCCTTGTGGTTTTTCTAACTTTTTGTTCATTCTGTATGCCCGACTCTCTCTGTTTCTTCTTGGCATCTCTTGAACACCCAGATTTATCCCCTACTTGCTCTTTTCTCTGTCCTGAAGTCCTACCTATACCTCCTGCCTACCTATTGGCCATTCAGCGCTTTATTAAACCAGTCACAGTGACATATATTCACACAATGTACAAATATCCCACAACAGTGGTTGGCTCTGCTTGTGGGAGTATTGAGAGGCCTCATCCAAAGTTTGCAAGTTGGACTGTGATATCGGAAGTTTCTCAAAACATCCCTTCCCTCAGCCTCACAGCTGTTTTTCTTTAATACACATATGTGGGTGTACACACACACACACACACACACACACACACACACACACACACACACACCCTAAAACAAGAGGCCAGTACTTAGACGCCTCCAGTTGCCCCCCCCCCCCCCCCACACACACTTGCCAACAGCTGCTCTGAGACACCTCAGCCAGAGAGCCCTGCCTCCCCCTTGGCTTGACTTCACTGTGCAAGGGGTGAGGCCATGTCTCTACCCTGAATCCCATAAGGTCCTTCCCAAACAGAGCAGCAGCTGGGCCATTCAGAACCTTTGCACAGAGTGTTGCTCCCATCATTGGCTCCTGCCTCTGTTCACACACACACACACACCCTTCCCACCCTAAACTGTTCCCTGTCCTACCCCTGGGCCACATCTCCATGTCTCTTTAACCAGAGTCTGTAATGGTTCTTGAGGCTTGGTAATGAGTTGGCAGACCCTGCCCTCTTCCTCCAGGGAGCCCTCCAGAGCCATTCAGTAACGGGGCCTCCTTACATCCTGGTCAGAACATGGCTGGAGTATCTGTTCTTCCTCTGCCATTCCCTATGTGGGCACCAGCTCAAGACCTTCCCAGTTCAGTCAGCTTGAATCTCCATCACTAGTAGCCCGATCCTCACATCATGATGGTTAATACTGGCTGCCAACCTGACAAGATCTAGAATCATCCATGAGACAAGCCTTGGGGCATACCTATGAGGGATTTTCTTGACTAGGTTACTTGAAATAGGAAAATACACCCTCAAACAGGGTGGTGCCTTCTTCTGCCGGTGGCCCAGATGTAAGGATATCTGAGGGAAAAGCTACTGTGTGCTGATGTTCCTGCTTCTCTGGAGTGTTCATGTGTATCCTTTGCTGCTGTATCCTTTACATCAAAACCCAATTTCCTCAGCTGTTTCACTTTCTGCTAGGAATCTTCTATACCTTCCGCACCAGATTCATACAGCTGAGATGTGCAGCCTGGGGCACTAAGCAAATACTGGCTTCTCAGCCTCAACACCGCGCAACCCTTGAATGAGGAGATCTACGGGCCCGGGATTGAGTGTGACAAAGGAGGGAGGCGGCTGAATCAGCCAGTCAGACAGTCCACCAGACCTGCGTGGTGGCTCGGAGCCACAGACAGGGTGCCAAGGTTCCAGATCTTCTGCAGGTCCAGCCCTCAGGACTTTGGGACCACAAAAGAAAAGAGTCATCCAGATGTTCAGCTGGAGCAATTGAAGGGATGGAGGGGTAGTACTTAGATGAGACCACTCCCCGACTGCTGCCCCTTCTGGGATGGATCCACAAGGCATCTGGGAGCACCTCAGGTCCTTCACCTCAGGAATAGATGGCTTCCCACACTGGGGTCCCAGATAATGGGATGAAACCCTTCTCTCTACTCTTCCTACCCAGTGGCTTCAAGAACACCTCCATGTATCTGCCTGCAGACCTCAGGGCAGCACCCTCCTGTCCCACCCTGCCCAAACCCAAGTCTGATTTTTGCTTTTTATCAGCATCCCCCCTCCTGCTGGGTAATAGTGTTCCAGTGGGTGACTCACTAAAGGACACTGGCATGTCAGACTGTGAAGGCCTGGTATGGACCTTGTCCACCATGCAGAACTGGGCAGCAGGCCCTGCCCTCCCCATTCCTCCACCTGCCACAGAGCTTGTTCACAGGGATCTAGTTTGCTGCCTGTCTTAGTTAAGGTTCCTATTGCTTTGATGAAACACTGGGACCAAAGTAAGTTGGGGAGGGAAGGGCATATCACTGTTCATTATTGAAGGAAGTCAGGACAGGAACTCAAACAGGGCAGGATCCTGGAGACAGGAGCTGATGCAGAGGCCATGAGGGGTGCTGCTTACTGACTTGCTCTTCATGGCTTGCTCAGCCTGCTTTCATATAGAACCCAAGCCCAGCAGCCCAGGATGGCACCATCCATAATGGACTGGGACCTCCCCCATCAATCATTAATTAAAATGCCCTAACAGCTTGCCTACAGCCCAATCTCATGGAGGTATTTTCTTAAGGTTCCCTCCTCTTGGATGACATTAAATTGTTTCAAGTTGACCTAAAGCACACCACCCAAGGCTGGGAGCTTTATGCCACCTTTCTCCATGCTCAGGCTGCCACCTCCTGGTAATTCCAGTTTAGGGGCCTCCTCCTCTAGGGAGGCTTCCTTGAGCACCCCCTATACCTACTGTGCCTTGATCTTTCTTTCAGGCTGACCTTGGACTGCATGTCTCTTTCTGTGACATTCAGTTTAGCAAATGTCTCAAGCACATAGTGCTGGCCAGGTTCCACTGAGCCACCGAGGATTTATCCTACTTCTCCAGGGACTTCCCCACTGCAACCACACATGCAGAGAGGACGGAGAGCCCACTCTGGCTCACACTCCAGCTGTCTGGAGTCAGCTCAGATGGATAACCTGGCTCCCGAATCCCATGGCCTCAAGATAGCAGCCCTTGCCAGCCATGCCTGTCTCCGTGGGGCTCCATCTGTCTGGCCCAAAGGAGAATGGTGTATGGAATGCAGGATTTCTCCCTGAAGTACACTACATGGGAGGAAACTGAGGCACAGCCAGTGTGCATGGTTCTTGCCTGTCACTGGAGGCCAAGTCCAGCCTGGAGCTGGCACACACCAAATCCAGTCCTGGCTAGTGTGAGGCCATTACCACGCTTTGCTGCTTTCAGCCTTACACGAAGATTCAGGTGTGAATTAAGCCCTTGAAGGTAGTGAGCCCAGGCCATAACATCCCCAGGCATCCGTTCCAATGCAGAGTCCAACTTGGTAGATCTGAGGGTGTGGCCCGAGAGTCTCCTTTCCAAAGAGCTCTAAGGTGACAGAGTGTGGCCAAACCTTGGATTCCACCCTGGGAAGCAAGGATGGTCCAAGAAACACCCAGCACAGGCTTAAGGGTTCATGAGCCACATCCCTGACCCTTGAACCACTGAGGCAGTCAATAGAGACTAATTTTGCACCAACTGGGTTTTTGTCCCACCTTCCTCCAAGAATGGAGCGAGCAGACAGCCAAGAGTCTAGATGGTAGGTGCTTCATTGTCAGTTCAGGATTAAGAACCTTAAAGGGGCTGGGCGGTGGTGGCACACGCCTTTAATCCCAGCACTCGGGAGGCAGTGCCAGGCGGATCTCTGTGAGTTCAAGGCCAGCCTGATCTACAGAGCAAGTTCCAGGAAAGGTGCAAAGCTACACAGAGAAACCCTGTCTCAAAAAAGCAAAAAAAAAAAAAAAAAAAAAAAAAAAAAAAAAAAACAAAAAAAAAAAAAAAAAAAAAAAAAAAAACCCTTAAAGGGATAAACCGACTTAAAACAGGATTGCCATGCAGGATTAAGTGAAGCAAATTTGAACTCTTGAGTCCTACAGCTCAAAACTCAGAGGGCCTTGAGTGCCAACCAAGAGCTACCCCTGCAGAGCAAGTCAGCCATGCTGGAACCCTTACAGTAGCAGGTCTCTGAAGCGGTAGGCGATCTCCAGTCTGGAGGCTGGAACAAATTCCCCTCCACATCCCAAGTGTGTAGTCACAGAGGCTGAGACAGTCCCCTCAGCTTGAAGTCACATCCAGTCCTGGAGGCTAGCAGAAGCCTCAGGTGCTGGAGGAGGGTTGGGGTTTGTCCTTGGCGACTCTCACCTCTTCTTCCCTCCTCCATTGAATTCTAATGTACCCTGTGCTAGCTGGACCCTGATTGGCTGAGTGAAGAATAGGACCAACCAGGGAAGAGCCCCAAGATCACCAAAAGTTGCTAAAAGTTAGTTCACAGTCAGGTGTGGGGTCTGTCTCTGCAGATACTTGTTAAGTGTTGGCATCAGTGTTGGTAGTCCCTGCAGACAACCTGCCATGTTCCCCTTCCTTCATTTCCTGCTTCCTTCAGCCTGGGATTTGTGTGTCTTCGAGCTGCTGCAGCAACAGTTATCATTCAGGGCTTGAGTCTGCTGCCTGTCAGAAAGCTCTGAAGGGTCATCTACACCTCCCACAGGGTGTTAGGGAGTAGGGGCTTGTGCTTGCCTGGGAAAGGATCGGGGCAGATATGGAGCTTCGCAAAGAAACTGGATCTGCCTGTGATTCAAGGAGAAAGCAAAGCTGTCAGCTGTTGTCAGAACTGGAGAATCTGCCAGATATATGGAGGGAATGATGAAGCCAAAGGAAGATGGGCTGAGACAGCGCTCTGCCCCTCCCCCACGCCCAGGGATGTTTGTTCCGACCAGGGGATGGGGGACCAGAATGTTATCTTGTTCTCAGAGTACAAATGGGTCTTGGCCCTCATTCTTGCAAGCTCCGTGCAGAAAAACATCAGTGCTGGCTTCACATCTGGTTGAAAGCAGGACCAAGTCCCCAGCAGAAGGCAGGATGGCCAGTATATCCAGCCAGTGCAGCTGTGCAGGGCTGTGTACAAAGCCAGAAACACATGGTCACATCCCGGGGGCTCCCTTAGGATCCACTGGTGGAGGCCAGGCCAAGAGGCCGGAACCAGGTCATGCACTCTGTGTAGAGAAAGGTCCCTATCCCTTACCCAGGACTACCATCCTGCACACTCGGGCCTGACCCTTGACTCTGGCATCACTCCGGCCCCAACACACACATGTTTCCTTTTAGCTTGTTTAAACTCCAATTTGCTGTGCAGCCATTCTGAGTCCTAATTCTTTTGTCTTTTAGATTTTTAACTTTATTTTATATGTATGAGTGTTTTGACTGAATGTATATATGTGTACCACTTGAGTGCCTGATGCCCACGGGGGCCAAAGGAGGGCATCAGATCCCCTTCAACTGGAGTTATAGATGGCTGTGAGCCACCATGTGGGTGACAGCAATCAAACCTGGGTCCTCTGCAAGAGCAGCAGGTGCTCTAAACCATAAGACATCTCTCTAGCCCCTGAGTCTTAGTTCTTTATATGTGATCTCTTCAATCAAAGGAGTTATGCAATCCCCTGTTAGACTGTCCCCCACCCACCTACTCTAATTATCCATCTTGGGAACAGCCCTCCCCTTTAAAATTGAATTTGGGAATTTACCTTCATGTTCCTGATAACATCCCTGCATTTCTGTTCATCAGGTTTGCAGCTTAGCATGTCAATGACTTCTACACGGTGACCATGACACCCTCTCCTTCCATAGCTGCTCCCTACCTCTTCACCCCTACACACAAGGACAGGCTGACCCTGCCATCTGCAACAGACTGACTCAATGCACTGTGGCTTCTTCTTTCTTAACTTTTTAACTCCATGAAGATTTTTACTTTTACTTAATTAATTATTAATTAATTTAATGCATATAGTTATTTTATGGTGCTCGTATTGGGTATGGTGCCTAGGGCTTTGTTCATGCTAGGCAAATGCTCTACCCCTGCAGATGTCGATGACCTTTATTACTTTGTTACTTTGTATGTTTAATGCCAGTTCTACTCGGAACTCTGTTGCCTCCTGTGGACACAGTGTGCTCTGTATCTTCCTTGGCTGTGGTGACTCTCCTGTTTTGATGGAGCTCAGCACTGACTCCAGTAAAGGTCAGGAGAGGTGCAATAGCTGTAACCTGACAGTGTGCACATCCTAGTCACAGGCTCAATGAACAGTTGGGCTGGGTATAAAACTCTCATTTAGAAATCATGTGCAGGAAAGGGTAGGAGAGGCCTGTCGTGCAGGGGTTTATCCATCACCTTCTCTTGACCATAACTAGTAGCAACTCAAAGCCACTCTGATTCCCAGATCTTTATCCATACATGGCCCCTCCTTCTCCTGTTACTACTCTTAGGCAAGCAAGTTGGCTCAGGTAGTAAAAGTGCTTGTCATGCAAGCCTGACAACCAAGTTTAATCCCAAGAACCCACAATGGACTCCTGAGAGTTACCTTTTGACTTCCACATGTGTGCTGTGGCGCGCGCACACGTGTGCACACACACACACACACACACACACACACACACACACACACACTTAGTAATGAATAGAAAAATTTTAATATTTTATTTTTAAAGTGTGTGTGTGTGTGTGTGTGTGTGTGTGTGTGTGTGTGTGTGTGCAAGTTCCTGTAGAGCTCGAAAGAACGCACTAGATTCTCCCTGGAGCTGAAGTTCTGTAGATACTTGGGAGCTGCCCAGCTTGGGAGCTGGGCACTGAATTCTGGTCCTCTGCAACAGCCATGTGCTGTCACTTACTACAATATCTCGGTAGCCCTATCAATTGTTTAAGGATTAAAATAACAGTGTCTTGAGAGGTCTTATTTAGTGCTTGTGTCCGCATGCTTTGAATGAGAGAAGTTGTGGATTTACACGTGGTCACGAACAGAACTAAGTAGTGGCACTGTTTACCTTAAAACATCATCCATGAAGGGCTGGTGGTGTGTCACTGTGGAAGGCAGGGGTATACACAGTTTCTTACTGTCACAGTGTCCTCTGGGTTTGCTGTGAGACTTGGATGAGCTGTGGATGCTGAGCCAAATGCCTGGCAGACAGTGGGAGCCCGGCTGGTGCTACTTCAAAGCTGACTTCTGTAGCCCAGACCCTTAGCCTGCCCACCCACCTACAGCAGGTGGTCTTCTAAGTACACCTGCCCCTAGCCCTCCCTACACCGGCACCCTCGGCACCCAAGCCTTCAGCTAATGGTGTGCTGAACCGGCTCCGGATCCACACAGTAAGGGTGGGCTGGGAGCATCTCTTCCCAGGTCCTCACCCAGAGCTGCTCACTAACCATTTCCCTGAACAGCACAGAGAGGCACAGAACAGTGCTTGTGAAGTAACAGTGAAAGAAAGCAGGAGGACTGAACAGGCACCGGTGGCTGTGCCAAGTAGGCTGCAGGTGATGGTGGGCTCCGGTGAAGCCCTTACTGGATTCCTGGTCTTCAGTGTAGGCATCAGAGGGAGAGGAGGAGGGAGAGGGAGAGGGGAGAGCTCACCCTGTAGTACCCAAAGGCTTCTGTAAGCTGAGAGCTGAGAGCTGGGAACTGGGAAAAGTACTTCCCTTCTTAGGCAGGCTGAGCTCCTGTGTGAGCAGCACCTCACTGTGGGTGGGGAGACCCTCTTACTCATCTGATTGACAGGTTCTTCTGCAGTCTGGGACCACCTGCTTTGTAGCTCAGGGTCAACATGTGGTAAATGTGGTGAAGAAGAAGCTGGGTCCTCGTACCTTTGGGACAGGAGCCGAGTCTCTTCCCTCTTTACAATTCTAGTGACTGGAGAGATCTGTCCCAAGCAGAGCCCCATCTTGTCTTGGAGTGTGGATGAGGGGAGGTCCAAAGCAACAGAGAGGAATGGCCTCAACCCAGTTGAATCTTGAGGCTAAATTCACCCCAGATCCTGTGCCTTGCTCTAAGAAACTAGGGGTGCATGAGGAAGCTGCCAGGGGTCCTCCAGCCTCAGAGGCCTCAATGCTGCAGCTCACCCTCTAAGGGGACGCAGACTCCTTCCTCCCATCTCCTTTGGGTTTGAAGTGGAGCAGTCCAGTATAAAGGCTCAGGCTATATATAACGTTATCATAAACACACTGGAGACAATCTTGGGGGCTTTGTCACCTAGGGCCTTGTGACCTTGTCTGTAGGGGAAAAAGAGGCTGTGAGGACTAAGATGAAATGTGGCTGGATGACCACTCAGTGACTCCGGGAAGTTTTCATACTTGTTATCACTCATACCACTAGTTGTCAAGTTGTCTGCAAAAGAACCGAGGCCCATGGTGACCTGGACACAACACACAAATCCCTTAAGCCTCTGCTTGCGGCAGGCTCCAGACTTTTCTCTGAGAAGCCAGAGCCCTCTGCAGGCTGCAGGTCCTGTGACACCAGTCTGGCATCAACACACTATGGGATGCCGGAGAGAGCCTGCCAGCCACCTCTGGTTCTCATTAGGAGGCATCATGTCCCCTGCCATGGCCCTGTCGGGAAGTGTCTCACTCTCACTGTCCCCTGGGGACCTCACAGCCAAGTCCAGTGTGCTTGCCAGAGTCAAGCGAAGGAGTCCATGGCTTCCAGAAAGGAGGTGACAAGAAGCCCAACCTGTCTGTTCTGGCTCTCAGAACAGACATGGACATGGATTTCAGCAATGGAGCTAGGTAGTCTTTACCATACATGCACAGGTGGAGTCGGCGGTGGTGGTGGTGGTGGTGGTGGGGAAATTCCTTCTCCTGTGGACCCTTATGCGTAGCTGGAGGGGGGCAGCCGATGTGTCAGGATTCCTGGGGAAGGAGACAGCCCTTTTTCCAGAGCCAGTGCTGGATGGTATTGATTTACTAGATGTGTGGCTAGGGGAGCCAAGGAATCCTGATGGTTTCTGGGTATCTAGAATGGGATTAATGGATAGAGATTGCTGTCAGGTCACTGAATGCTTAGTGAGGTCTTAGGGCCTTTTTTGCTCCCAAAGGCTGTCTGGGACACCAAGATTGCTCCCTTCACCTCTCCTCTTGGGCTCTTTGCCCTGACTTTCCCTTCATGAACATGCTCTAGCTTCGCTTCACCACTTCCAAGGCTCCTGCACCATGAGCCAATGCGCAGCCTGGTCGTGCATTGTTTGGGGGGTGCTTCTGGGTGTCTGTATGAGAGCCAGAGACCAGGTGACTCCACAGCTGTTTGTGCTCACAGGTCTGGAGAACAAAGGAGACAGCTGCATGCAGCTGCAGGGACCTTTCCTCCTGGCTTGCAGGTGGCTGGCTGCATCCAAGTCTTGTCCTCATGGGCAGAACCAGGGCAAGAATGTGCTGGAGTCTTCTTCCATAGTGCACAGCTGGGCTAACAAGATGGCTCAGTGGGTAGAAGTGTGTCACAGACGCCTGATGACCTGAATTCAATTCCCTGAACCCACACAAAAAGCTGGATGTGGTAGTGTGCATCTGTAATCCCAGCACTCCTACTGTGAAATGGCAAATGGAGACACCTGGAATCACCTGGAAACTCTCAAGCCAGCCAGGAGAAGATGGTGTAGCAAATACAGGAGAGATCCTACTTCTACAAGGTAGGAGAGAACTGACTCGCAAAGGTTGGCCTCCATACATGTTGCGTGTCAGGTATGTGCCCCCCCACATCAATTAATAATAATAATAATAATAATAATAATAATAATAATAATAATAATATGGGGATTGGATAGGACACCAGGGTGGAGTCTCATGATTTCATCTTGGTGGCTTTGGCTTTGTAAGAAGAAGACACACATACACACACACTGCCATAATATCTTAAGCTACTTCTAGACTTTCCCAACAAGAAGGCCATCACCAGATGTTGCCTTTGACCTTGAGCCAGGACTGAGAACCAAAAAAACAAATAAATCTCTTTTGTAAGTAAGTCTTCAGTCTTGGGCATTTCACTATAATGAGGGAAAACAGGCTAATACAGATGTTTTCCCCATCATATGGATCCACCCTCATGACCTCATCACCTCCTGTTTTTATTGTCAATTGGACATACTCTAGAGTCAGGTGGGAAGAGAGGGCCTCAATTGAAGATGGGCCTGTGACCATGTTTACGAGAGACTGATTGATGATTAATACAGGAGGGCGCAGCCCACTGTGGGCAGGACCATCCCTAGGCTGGTGGCACTTGGGCTGTAGACAAAAGCTGGCTACGCCTGAGCCATTTAGCAGTCCTGTAAGCATTGTTCTTCCATGGTTCCCGCTTCCAGGCTCCTGTCTTGACTTCCTGCCTTGACTTTCCTCTTTCCCCAGTGATGGATTGTGACATAGAAGTATAAGCCAAACCCTTTCCTCCCTAAGTTGCTTTTAGTCAGAATGTTTTTTATCACAGCACATGAAAGCAAACTAGGGCACCCCTAGATGCCCCACCCCCTAGCACCATCCCATCCAGAAAGGATGCAGCATAAGATTCTAGAGGAACATAGACTTGTTTGTTTGTTTCTTTGTTTTTCCAGACAGGGTTTTTCTGTGTAGTTTTGGTGCCTGACCTGGATCTCACTATGTAGACCAGGCTAGCCTCAAACTCACAGAGATCTGCCTGGCTCTGCCTCCCCATCTCCCCAGCAGGATAGAGACTCTTTATCCATAGTGGCAGTTCAACTCAGGGGACCCTGTCTGGCCTAGAGCAGCATACCCTCAGGGATAACAGATGCAACTAGAAGGCACATCATGCAAAAGATGTCCATGGGACTGTTAGCACCCCTCCCTGAAATCAGAAGAAAAGTCAATACATAATAATAATAATAATAATAATAATAATAATAATAATAATAATAATAATAATAATAATAATAATAATAATAATGTCAAAGAAATCCACACACCCCATGCAGTTCTGCTCAGGTGGGGACTAGCCAGCCACAGTCCAGGAAGGGAAGGCATCCATGGGCCCACCTGGCACCTTTTGGCTCTGAGCAGGTGGGTCCCACTGTGATGAGCAAATATGTGTAGAGACATGGGAGAGAAAGAGAAGCAGAATGGTTCATGTGCCGTGGAAAGAGGCCAAAAGGAAGACATGAAGGTGATGAGGAGTAGGCTGATGTGGGAAGCCTGCTTGTCACCTAGGGCCATGGTGATGTCTGGGCTAGGCTGCTGCCAAGGGCTATGTCTGGGTCCATTGTCCTACCACAGCCAGTGTCTAAGTCGACGTCTGTGGCTCCTGTTGCAACCAAAAGCCATGTGGTTGCCCAGGGTCTGATCAGCCATCTGGGACCATGTTAGTGCCCAAGGCCATGCTGCAGCTGGGACCATACAGATCTGAGTGGCACATACTACTGCCCGGTGCCAGGGTGGAATGTCTGGGTCCATGGCCCTACTGCAGCCAGGATCTGTATTGATGTTTGTGGCTCCTGTTGTCATTGAGGGCCATATTGATTCCAGAGGTCTGGGCCACCACCTGGGGCTGTGTTGGTGTCCAGTAGTCACACTGCCAATGGGGCTGTGCCAATCTAGGTGGCCTTTGCCACCACCTAGGGCCGTGGTGACATCCAGACCTGGGCTGCTGCTGCAAACGATGTCTGGGTGTGTGGTCTTACCTGTTGAAGTCTGTGGCCCATGTTGCCACCAAAGGCCACATGGAAGCCTGGGGTCTGGACTGTAACCTGTGGCCTTGGTGTTTGGGGGCCATGCTGCAGCCAGGACCATACAGATCTAGGTGGCCTGTGCTGCCACCCGGGGCCATGGTGTCATCCAGACCCAGGCTACTGCTGAGGACTGTGTCTGGGCCCTATAGCAGCCAGGATCTGGGTTGACATATATGACTCCTCTTGCTGCCAAGGGCCATGTAGATGCCCAGGGTCAGGTCAGCCATCTGTGTCCATGGTAGTGTCTGAGTCCTGTGATGCAGCTGGGGCCAAGCCCATCTGAGTGGCCTGCACTGCCACCTGGGGCAGTGGTGACATCTAGACCCAGCTGCTACTGAAGGCCATGTCTGGGTCTGTGGTCCTACCGTGGTTGGGGTCTGTGCTGAAGTCTGAGGCCTATATTGCCACCAAAGGTCTCACAGAAGCCCAGGGTTGGGACCATAGCCTGTGGCATTGTTGGTGGCCAGGGGCAAAGCTGCTGCTTGAGCCATCCTGGTCTGAGTGGCCAGTGCTTCCACCTGGAGCCAGCATGTCATTCGGGCCCAAGCTGCTGCTGAGGCCATGTCTGGGGCTGTGGGCCAGCTGCAGCTGGGGTCTGTGTTGATGTCTGTGGCCCATGTCACCTGAGGGGATCATAGGAACCATGTGTGATGAAATCAGAGGGCCATGCTGGGCTAGCCCTGTCCTTCGATGGTCCAGGGAAAGCTGGCCCTGCCTCTTGATGGACACTGCAGCAGGAAAGCTGGCCCCAACCCTCATAGGAGAGCTGGACCCTGCACTTGGGAGAACTGGCCCCACCCCTCAACCACAGGAGAGGGAGAACCAACCCTGATAGCATGGCACTGGGGAGCTGGTTCTGCCCCCTTGCCTGAGGCAGGTGGCCCCAATGGCCCAGACTGACCATCTCAGCTACCACCCAGGCCCACAACCAAGTCTTGAGTTGGCCCACCCTAACATCTACCCCATCAAGGACCTGCTGGAGCTCATGAAGGGACTCATCTTGTGGGTCAGTACCCACAGGATCCTCATGACTCGGGGCAGCCATGGGATATCCCAGATAAGTTTTGGTGAGGATCCAGTGATGATGATGGACCAGAAACCAGAGGCCTTGGGCCAGACCAGTGACTGGTTGCAATGAGCATTTGCTAGTAGCGCAGATGGGACAGAAGGGTGTGCTGTGTGGCACACTGCTCCCAGTGCCACTGGAATGAGTGAAGGAGTGCTGGAGAGGGAGGAAAGAAGTGAAGAGGTTTTTGTTTGTTTGCTTGCTTTGTTTTGTTTTGTTTTGATTTGATTTTTTTGTTTTTGTTTTTTTTGAGACAGGGTTTCTCTGTGTAGCTTTGCGCCTTTCTTGGATCTCGCTCTGTAAACCAGGCTGGCCTCGAACTCACAGAGATCCGCCTGGCTCTGCCTCCCGAGTGCTGGGATTAAAGGCATATGCCACCGTCGCCCGGCTTGATTTGATTATTTTTATTTTCTTTTGGGGGGCACAGCAGGGGTGAGGGGAGGATGTGGGGGGCCCAGCAGATGAGTGGAGTTTGGGTACATGATGTGAAATTTCCAAAGAATCAATAAAGAAATTATATTTAAAAAAATAATAATGTCTATGTAATAGAGAACCATGCCCATCTTTGTGCCAACACATCTGAAAACCACAATTAAATTTGCTTCAATACAGGCAGGAAGAGGCCTACTGAAACAGAGGAACCTGGGCCCATGAGGCAGCTGTGGCCCTGGGCTAGCAGGAAAGGGAAGAGAGTAGCTCCAGGGGATTCCAGGCCACAGGGCTCATTCACACGTCACTACTCCCACAATGCAGAAACTTCTGCCACCCCGTGGTCCTCTGATGCAGATCCTTCCATGGTGGCTTTCAGACAAGAACACTGTGACATATGAACACTGGGTTCATATGGACTCTTGATCACATGGTGCAGAAACTCAACTCAAAGGAGCTGAAGCCAGAAGGAAAAGAATTGATTCTGTAACCTAGTGTCTGTGGGCGTGCTGATCCTGATTCAGGCATGGCTGGCTCCATCGTTTTCAGTTATCCACCCCCAGCACCAGCCCAGCTGCAAAAGTGGCAAACACCAGCCCTTCCTGTCTCTGGACACAGCTAGTTGGCAGTGGAGAAGACATTTGGTTCCCAGGGCCCTCACAGTGGCCAGCACTGGGACAACACCCTGGGGGATGCAGTCCTTGACCTTGCCAGGTGTGAGCTGGCTCACTGTGTCCTGACAACATTCTGCTAGCCACGGGTCAGGTCTTGGAGACCTCTGCAGAAAGTGTCTGTAGATTTTGGATGGGAGGTGGCTTTAAAAGTCCTGAAACACCAGGATAGGCCCCAGTGTTCTGTTGAAAGGGACATGAAGTTCTCATTCCTTGTTCTGGACATCAGAGACTCAGAGACAGGGAGGAGGAAGCATGTTGTCACTTGGCAACCGGACAGGGCCTGTGCAGCTACTGGAGAGGTGAGCAATGTGGTTATGTGCATGGGAGACCAGCATGTGTGTGTGAGCATGCAAGTCACAACACAGGGCACTCTTCTTTCATGGCCTCTGCCAAGACTGCAAGATGAACCCAGGTCATAGGGTGCCCCTGCAGACACCTTCCTTTTGCCCCACATGGGTTGGTGGTTCTTTCTATGGATCTTGGTCCTGTAGCCTTCTTGATTTTGTGTCTTCTGGTATCCATGGGAGGTAGAAGCCCATGGTCTCTGGCTCTGCTGCTGCAGCTCTGAAGTCTGCTTGCCTGTGGCCTGGGGTGTCTCAGGCAGTGCTCAGCTATAGGATCAACACTACTGTGTCCCTTACTCAGAGGCTTTGACCTCATCTGGCCACACAGAGTCTGAGGCCATGAGACACAAGTCCTAAGCTTCACACTCCTTGCAGGAGTGAGTCTGTGTGCCACAGTCCTTGCTGCCTGCAGCCTGTGCAGATACCCTAACTGGCCATTAGGTCTTCTCCCTCTCTGACCCTAGATCCATACCTCATTGGGCCACCCTCTTCCCACAGGTGTGTCTAGGCTTGTTTGAGTTCGAGTACCCATGACACCTCAGACTAGGAGCATTTTGCTGTAACCAAGTGACTTTTACTTCCCATAGCTTCCTTAGACTGTCTAGCTGGCAGAATACTAGGTGTATTGATGGGGTCTGGGGCTCTCCTACCCACATCCTGTCTCACAGCACAGGCCAAGCTGTGTCCTAAGAGGAAGGAGCTAGGCACTCTCCATGCTCCTGTCTGGGGAGCTGGTTCTCTCCAAGGCTGCTTTCTACACTGCCAGGATCTGCATCTGTGCCTTGACACAGAGCACCAGCCACTGCCTCATAGACTCTAGGGACCTTAGCAATGTCCAGCTGGTCAGTCTAGGCAGAGTTCCCATCTGATGGCCGTGTTCTGGAACACTAGGAGAGTGTGTGCAGCTGCAGCCAGCCAGCTGTGTGATTCAGCTGTGGGGCTCCCCGTGGACAGGGAAGAGGAGAAAGTAGAGTATGCAAGGAGAAAGAGTATGCAGTCCTGCCTTGCTGAGTGCAGACGTGTGGCACCTGCCCCAGGTGGCCTTGGAGAATGCCGAGATCAGGCTGTACCCCGAGTTACCCAATATTATGTAAAACAGCAGTCTCTCAGACGCTGCCTTGCCCCAAGAGACTCCATTTTACAAGCAGCTTTTGACTCCATTTTGAAGATGGAGGATGACTGTGTGTCTGAGTGAACTCACCAGCTACATTTCTATCTGGCATCACCTATGCAGCCCAGACTGATAATTGATTTATTTCTGGGAGTAGGAAGAAATCAAAAAGTTATCATAGTGAACTGAGACTGTGCAAGCACGTGAATATATTAAAATCACACAGCTGGGAACCAGGCCCAAGAATGTATCAGACACAGAAGCCCAAAGAAAGGGTGTAACTCCCTTTTCTGGACCCCGTAAAGAAGTGGGCACCTAGCAAAGCCATGGCAATGGCTCCCTACCATCCTCACCTGACATCTGGTGTGTGGCTCACCATGGATATAGAGGCAGAGAACTCCCTGCCTGCCCTGGTGGCTTCAGCTCTGTATGTTCCCTGCTGTTCATGCAGTCTGTTCAACCGTCAATCACCCAACTACCTACTCATGTCTAGACCTGAACCTACCATTCCTGCTCCAGACCCAGGTTGGTCCTTTCCTAGGTGGATTCAGCTCTGCTTCTTCCTCCCAATCTTAGCTCTGAGTCTATACTCTCAGCCTCAGCTCTGCAGTCTACACTCTCCATCTCAGCTCTGCAGTCTACACTCTCCATCTCAGCCCTGCATCTACACTCTCCACCTCAGCTCTGCATCTACACTCTCCACCTCAGCCCTGCATCTACACTCTCCACCTCAGCCCTGCATCTACACTCTCCACCTCAGCCCTGCATCTACACTCTCCACCTCAGCCCTGCATCTACACTCTCCACCTCAGCCCTGCATCTACACTCTCCACCTCAGCCCTGCATCTACACTCTCCACCTCAGCCCTGCATCTACACTCTCCACCTCAGCCCTGCATCTACACTCTCCACCTCAGCCCTGCATCTACACTCTCCACCTCAGCCCTGCATCTACACTCTCCACCTCAGCCCTGCATCTACACTCTCCACCTCAGCCCTGCATCTACACTCTCCACCTCAGCCCTGCATCTACACTCTCCACCTCAGCCCTGCATCTACACTCTCCACCTCAGCCCTGCATCTACACTCTCCACCTCAGCCCTGCATCTACACTCTCCACCTCAGCCCTGCATCTACACTCTCCACCTCAGCCCTGCATCTACACTCTCCACCTCAGCCCTGCATCTACACTCTCCACCTCAGCCCTGCATCTACACTCTCCAACCTCAGCCCTGCATCTACACTCTCCACCTCAGCCCTGCATCTACACTCTCCACCTCAGCCCTGCATCTACACTCTCCACCTCAGCCCTGCATCTACACTCTCCACCTCAGCCCTGCATCTACACTCTCCACCTCAGCCCTGCATCTACACTCTCCACCTTAGCTCTGCAGCCTGGCATCTACAGTAGCAGGTTCCCTGCAGCCGGTTCTAGCTTCGGCTCCTTTGCTCTCTTTCTAACACAGAATCTATTTGTGGTTCTACCCGCCCACTTCTGAAACCTCTTAAGCACTGCCATAGCCTCTCTAGCTTGCATCCATCGTGTACCCCACAGATACACATACGGATAAAGATGTGTTTACTGCGTGGTGTGTGACATGAGAGTTGATATTAGTAATTAAGATGAGAAAAAAATAAATGTGGCATTTATGTATGATATTTCCAAACAATAAAAAAATATTATGAGCAAACAAGAAAAGATGAGGATCAAAGAACCTGCATTTCCTTGGTCAGCTTACTAAAGGAGGCAGGATTCTCTGCAAAGTGCTGTAACTTGGGACTTTGCTATTATTCAATCAATTCTGACACTGTGGGGAGACATAAATGTGTTTATGTTTCTGGAACAATGTGCTATGGCAGACTCTCTGATCCCTGAGCTGTGGATTCCCAGATCCAATGGGTGTGGAAACTGAGGCCTGAAAGATTGAATGGATTTGGGATCAGGCCATGTTCCAGGGAGAGGCAGGCCATGTCCTTCTGTTTCCAATCATACTCCTTTTGTGACACCGAGGGTCCCAAGACCTCCTGGCATCCCGTCAATGACCACTGAGTCTAGAGGAGCCTTTCTCATGGTGAAAAACCCAAGCAGGGCTCCGAGACTGCCTGTCTTGGGTGGCCTGGGAGCCCTAGGTGGAGGCCTGAGCTAAGGAAGCTAGCACCAAGGTGGTACACACTCTTGGCGTGACATTGCACTTTTAGCCTGCTTCAAGGTACATATCTGCTGTCCCCAGGTCACTCCTGGGACCTAGCTGCCTGGAGTTCTTAATGAGGCTGTGCTGGATGGGGAGCAGAGAACAGGGCTGAGGTCTGGAAGACCAACGCCCTTTTCAAGATGGAGGAGGTGAGCCATCTCTCCCAGGATTCCTCTAGCATCCACGTTCTGGAGTCAGACCCCTGCTGACCTGTGCTTCTAAGTTTCACCAGCAGGCTGGCATTCTTATGCTCTTCTGATATTTAGTGGGGGTTGGGGGGCCACAATATTTAGTTAAATACAATTCATTCTTTTTTTATTATGTTAGAAGTAACCTGTTTTCATCTTATATAGCTGAACAAGATGGACATTGATGCGTGTAAAACCCATGGCATGGAGCACATGTATTTGAGAGACTGCTCTATGTTGTGACAGAGAATTTAGAAAATCAAGACAATGAGAAGCTGTTCCACAGAGGCAGGCACCGTGTGACCTGTGGCCTGGGTTTTCATGTGTCCCCTGAGGAGGGACAACTTTAAGGCTGCAGGAGGAGTGTCCCAGTTGGAAATTCTTTTTAAAATTCTAAGACCCCATGGTCCTAGATGCTAAGGATTCCAGGAAATCCATCACTGCCCTCTGCTCTGCCCCCACCCAGGTATGCTAGGTTTCTGGCTACAAAGGAACAGCACTCCACTGGCCTCAAAGGTCCTGTCACGAGGTTGTTCTCTCTCACAGGAGCTCCAGTTTAGTGCATAGCAGTACACTGCATGGCTTTGGCTTTGGAGGTGGGGGGCCTGAGTCCTTGCCTAAGTAGGCTTCAATGGCTCTGCAGATCTCCATTTCCCAGATCATCCCTCCCACCCCACCATCCTGTTCAACTGGACCTCAATAAAAAAAAAGAAAGGAAGTGTGAGCAGACTAGGAACAGGAGAGCCCCACCTCAGGGCTTCCCACTTCCAGGAGTATCCTGAGACTCATAGGTTCAACTCGACCCAGGCTGTCTGAGCTGCTGAGTGCCTAGCCTGGGGAAGGACCCCCTGTGAACTGCAGGGTGTTGAACTTACCTCCTCTCACGGAATGCCAACAGCATCACTGTGTGACAACCAGTCTCAGCTCTGGACATCTTGGAGCTTTCCCTGGGGGACATTGCAGCTGCTGAGGAATCTTGACGAGGTCCTCGGGTACTGGCTGCTTTTTCCTCTTTGTGATCTGTCCTAGTTCACAGCATGTGTCAAGCATTTGCCAAGCAGCACTTGGGGAATCAGTGCTCATCTCTAGGTGTCTTATTAAAAGAACCATAGCTGTATTAGTCAGGCTTCTCTAAAGTAACAGAACTTATAGAATGAATCTCTGTATTGTGTATAGTAAGGGGATTTATTCGAACAACTTACCGGCTGCAGTCCAGCTAATCCAATAATGGCTGGCTAGGAACAGAAAATCCAAGAATCCAGTAGTTGTTCAGTCCTTGAGGCTGGATGTCTTCAGTAGATGCTAGAATCCCAAAGATGTAGGCTCTGATGCCAGTGAAGGAACAGACTTGCTAGTGAGGGTGAGAATAAGCAGGCAAAGACCGGGGGGGGGGGGGGGGGTGTTCCTTCTCCCGTGTCCTTTATAGAGGCTGCCAGCAGAAGGGGTGGTCCAGACTAAAGGTGGATCTTCCCACCTCCAAAGATCTGGATTAGGGGTGGATCTTCCTGCCACAAAAGTTCCAGATTAGAAGTGGGTCTTCCAGCTGGGCGGTGGTGGCACACGCCTGTAATCCCAGCGCTTGGGAGGCAGAGGCAGGTGAACCTCTGTGAGTTTGAGGCCAGCCTGGTCTACAGAACTAGTCCAGGACAGGCTCCAAAGCTACAGAGAAATCCCTGTCTCGAAAAACCAAAAAAAAAAAAAAAAAAAGAAGGGTCTTCCTGCTCCAAATGATTTAAGAAAAAAATCCCTCACTGAGCAGTGGGAGCACACACCTTTAATCCTAGCACTGGGGAGGCAGAGGTGGGTGGATCTCTTGGAGTTTGAGGCCAGCCTGGTCTACAGAGCAAGTTCCGGAACAGCCAAGACTACACAGAGAAACCCTATCTTGAATATATATATATATCCCTCACAGATATGCCCAGTCATTTGGGTTTCAGTTAATTCCAGATGAAGTCAAGTTGACAGCCAAGAGCAGCAATCACAAAAACAAGCAAAGATGAAGTTCTCAGGGCATCTACCAACAGAGCTCTGAGGGTGCCAACAGGGGAAACAAGCCCCCCCGCAAAGAAAACCCCCAGGGAAAGCATGATGATAAGACAGACCTGCCCCAGGAGGAAGCTGGCTCTGTGTCCTCGGGCTGGTGTTGCATAGGTACAAGGAGCTGCTGCTACAATCTCAAGCATTTAGCTGACGCTTGAGACTCAAGTCCCTTAGTGCCTGGCACCCATAAGGACTGAGCCACGACACTGAGTCAGTGCCAAGCACTTGTGAGATGGTGGCTGGTTGAGTGTTCACCAGCCATCTTCAGAGCTTTTTTTTTAATATATTTTATTTGTGTGTGTGTGTGTGTGTGTGTGTGTTTGCATACATATCTCATGCATGTAGCTCACAGCACATGTACAGACAACTTGCAAGCACCTTTACCCCCTGAGCCTTCCTACCGGCCCCATCTTCACTCCACAGGCTTTGAAGTGTCAGGGAACAAGATGGGTGTGTTTTCACTGTTCCCATTATTCATGGCAAGTTGGGGGGAGGGAGAGAAGGGGAATACAAGGCCGGGGAGCGGTTATCTGTGTTGTTATCATATCTGCATGCATTGGAAATCTGGGCATAACTAACAATGTCTAGGAAGAGATCGAATGTCACATAGTGTATGACAGAGAGCAGGTGAAGCCTGCTTGGATAATACTCTCAGTGCAACAAGATGCCTATGTAGACAAAACGCTGAGAAATCAAGATGCTCTGTAAAGGAAGAGGTATCCCATGTTCATGGACAGAAAGACTTAGTGTCATCAGAATGTCAGCTTGGTCACCTTTACCTGTAGCCTCAAGGTCAACCCAGCCAAACCCCCAGCAAGTTACTACGTGGTTGTATCAAAGCAACAGGCAAGGCAGGCCTGCACTTGGACGGCCCTGTGCATTGTGTGACAGCACACGCTGTTGCTTGTGCCGTTATGAGCAATCCTAATTTTTTTCCTCTTTGCTTATATGACTTTTACGCCATGAACATGTGTTACTTTTAACATTTGAGAAGAGTAGTAAATGTTACTTTTTTATTTTAAAGGAAAAAAAATGCAGAAAGAGCAGAAAGCAGGCCCAAGAGGGGGCCGGGCAGATGAGTTTAGCAGCCGAATCTTCTCAGAGTGGTCTGGATGGGGCCCAGGAGTGTCACAAAGGCGGCTGCCACACGTCTCCTTCCTGGAGTCTGGCAGCCCCTCCTGTCCAGAGTTCTTACAGGGAGGTATCCTGGGGTCCAGGCCCCTCTGTGATTCTCATCTGTGGAGATGGAAGGCCTGGGCAGCTTCCCATTTTCCATGGCCTAGATGGGTTGGGGGGATTATTTCTCCAGCTGGGGTCCTTTATTTTAAAATGCTCATAAGATGAACGATGGAACAGAGATTAAGAAATCCAACTGCAGTGTCTCAGAGTCATGGCCTCCTGTCTGCAGAGCCCGTAGTGGGAAGGCCCTGAGGAGGCCCAGGATGTGCAGATCCTCACACTCTGTTCAGCCCTCAACGCCTGACTTTCGAGGGCCACATCCCCCAGGAAGCAGCTCTGATTTACTGAGCCCACAAAGCTTGCTCCCTCACCAATCTTCCACCTACCCCAACTTGGGTTCCTGAGCTCCTTTTCCCTGGCAGGGAGGTCTGTAAAGGAAGGGGAGCAGGCTGGACATGAGGCCAAGTGGCTTTTCTGTTGCTTCCTGGTTCTGGAAGAGGCTATGAGTAGACTCCCCCAAAGTTGACCAGGGACGAGATGATCTCAGGAGGCCCTAGTTGGGAAGAGAAGTGACTCGGGGAGTGGAAAAGGACCAGTCACACACAATGTACCTGGGTCTCTCTGGACACTGTGTGGGACACAACAAAGCTGGTGTCATCCATTCACCATTGTCCACCTGTGACAGAAAGCCACCATGGGCACTGCTTCCCTATCACAGGACATACCCCAGGCTAAGTCTTGCTCCTGTGTCCTCTGACCCCTCAGGGCACTGAGCTGTACCCAACATCCTATCGAAAGGCAGCATTTGTTGAATGGCCTGCTGAGGAGCCCGGGAGTGACTAGGTAGGTGAGGCTACCCAACTTTTCTCTTTGGGCCCAGAGCAGGCACTTGGGGAAGTTGGAAGAAGAGCAGAGACTCAGGGAGATCTGTGTCAGCTCCTCCCAGTCCTAGAGGTGGCAAAAGCATGCATTCATTTATTCAACACGTATTTATTGTCGTCTGCATCTGGCTGTCCCCAAGCAAAGCCACCCCGAAGCTGGCAAAGGCACAGGAGCCCCCCCCAGATCTAGAGAGAGGCCTCTGCTCATGGCACGGAAGGCCAGGGCTGAGGACAGGTGTGGCCAGTACAACTTGGGCTTTAGAATCCTATAGACTGAGGCTCGCGTTTCAGCTCTGCCATCTTTGTGTTACACACTCAGGAAAGTACCTTTGCCTGAGTGTGTCTCCTCCTTTGTAAAAATAGAAGACAAATATGGTTCCAGGGTCACTTGAGGATTTGATGATATCATGGACAACAGTGTTTTCAGTACAATGCCTTCCACATGTGAGTGGTCAACACAGCGTTGCCATGGCAACAGTGGTTAGATGGGCGTCTTGTGCCCAGAATTGGTGTCCCAAAGCAAAGAGTGCTAGATCACCATGCTGAAGGAAGCAGCCAGAAGGTCTCAGGGGTGGGATTAAGAGTGGCTAGGGTGTTCTGTATGTGTCAGCCTTGGCCTCCGCTGGCGAGGTAAACATAGCTGTTATGCTTGAGTGGGGATGTTTGGGCACAGCTGGCTGGCAGCTGAGTGTTTCCTTCCCAGCTTGGAGGAGAGGAGCAGGCAGCTGCCACACCAGGTGCAGTCTCAGCCAGAACCACCCCTTGCCTAGTTGAAGAAGCTACAGTCACGAGGTGGTCACGGTCGTCCTTGAAGAGCATAGTGGGGTCAGGTGCCTGTCTGGTGCTCCAGCAAGGTGGCTGCAAAGAAAACATGTGGAGGGTGGGATTCCCCAAGCACGAGCCAGAGGGGACAACCAGCTTACCTAAAGTCACCCTCCTCTCCACAGAAACTGAGTCTAGGCCTGGTTAGCAGCTGGGGACATAAGGCTCCCATTGGCATGGCTCTTCGTGTCTCCGTGAACACGTCTAGGACAGACTCAAGAAACAGGATCGCTAAACCCAAAGGAACAGGATCGCTAAACCCAAAGGAACAGGTGCAGAAACCTCCTGCAAGGCAAGTGGAGTACTCCAAGCAGAGAGGAAGAGTGCCCCATGTGCCCACAGCCAACCATGACAGACAAGGAGTCTCTTCAGGGCCCTGACTTCCCAATGCAGAATGATTGGCTCAGTGTTGGAACACTTTGGTTTCCAAGTTCTGAAAGTGGGATCTCATGCCTTTCACCTTGCAGATGGGAAACTGGGGTTCAGGAATGGGAACATGGTAGCTAACTCCTTCCTTAGATCCCTGCTGGCCCAGTCTGATTGTCTGGCTACTCTGGGTATCTGCATTTGGTAGATGGAAGACGTTCCCATCTTAGGTCAATGGAGGCCAGAAGCAACAGAATAAGAGGATGGGCAGAGTGCAATTTAACAGCCACCTCTGGCCATTTCCATGGTGTAAATGTTCCTGCTACTGCCAATTCCAAGCTGCCCACTGAATGTCCAGGAGCATGGCATTGGAAAGATACACACTACCTGCGTCTGGTGGGCACCACTCTGATCTCTCTCTCTCTCTCTCTCTCTCTCTCTCTCTCTCTCTCTCTTAAACAAATCTTTTTTGTTGTTTTTAATTTATTTATTTTTATTTTATGTGCATTGGTGTTTTGCCATGGATGTCTAGTCGCCTGGAACAGGAGTTACAGACAGTTGTGAGCTGCCATGTGGGTGCTGGGAATTGAACCTGGGTCCTCTAGAAGAGCAGTCAGTGCTCTTAACCACTGAGCCATTTCCCCAGCCCCCAATGTCCTCTCTTATAGTAGCCCCACTTATACTCAACTGTTTCTGTTATAAAGACAATAAGAGGGGCCAGGAGTGGTGGTATACACCTTTAATCCCAGTACTTGGGAGACAGAGGCTGGTGGGTCTCTGGGAGTTCTAGGCCAACATAGTCTACATAGTGAGGTCCAGACCAGCTAGGGCTACATAGTGAGATGCTGTCAAAAAAACCAAAACAACAACAACAACAACCAGCTGGGACACTATGGGCACCTCACCCCAAATGTGGTTTCTTTGGGGTAGTAAACTGTTGACAAAAGGGAGCTTAGGTTGAGTGGGAGCACCTCTCCATATGTGGCACCCACTGAGCTATCAGGGTCTGCACCTGCCTCACCAATCTCTGGCAAACGTGGAACCTTCACGGAAAACTCTGCAGGCTGTTTTCCTTAGAGGAGTGTTATAGACCTGCCTGGTGCACAACCTTCAAAGCATCCAGGCGGCCATCACAACTGCCACCGTCTAGGCTCAGTAGGAGACCACCCAGGTCCCACAGCCAGTTCCAGGCCACTTACTAGAAGCTCAGAATGAGAAATCTGGGTGACTTGTTTCCCATGGTGGCTACTTATTAGGACCCAGTCACAGGGTGAGTGTGACATCTCCAAGCCTTAGCCCCTTCTAGAAACATAGGGCAGGATGCTATACATCCAGGATTCATCGTAGTGTGAGTAAACAGGGTGATATGAGTGGTCCTGTTTTCTTAGAGACACCTGGACACCATGGAGCCAGGAAAGGCATCTGTGGCTACTGAGCTGAACCCTATGCCACTCAGGAGAGAAATTTGCTGCAAAACAGGATGAAGGACTCATTGTGACTTGAAGCTCTGGGGCTCAAAAGGTGAAGAAACAGGTGGATAAAATAGTCCTCCAGTGAGGGTCCTGTGGGGATTGTACCCTACTGTGGCGCTCTGGGGTCTTTTAGGCCAGTTGCTGAAATGCTGCTGTGGTGGATTAGTTATGAACATCCCCACAAGGGTCATGCGCTGAAGGCTTGAACCCCACCTGTGGTGCTACTGAAAGGCAGTTGGATAATGAAGTTGCTGATCTTCAGTGGAGTCACTAATGGACTAGACCCTGAGGAGATGGGGGCTGGTTGGATGAAGTAGGTCAATGGAAGCAAGACTTTGAAGGGTGTGTCTGTTCCTGGCACTTGGTGGTCATGATGATGGTGCTGCTGCTGGTGGTACTGATGATAGTGATGGTGATGCTGCTGATGGTGATAATGTGATGGTAACAATGATGGTGATGATAACAGTTATGGTGGTAATGATAATTGCTAACATTTGGGAACACCAAGGATGAAGCAGGTTAGTTTAATTTCACCTGAATTAGCCCATTTAATCATTAGAAAAACCTCTGAGGTGTGTACTTTTATGGTTCCCTACATGAGCCTGTCATGTCCAAGTGATTCCAGGCAGAGAGCAGCTCATGTGGGGAGTTGAGGTTCAGGGAAAGAGAGGAGAGGATACCTGGATAATCTCACCCTCACTCCCATGAGGTAGGATTGCTGTCTGCTTTCCAGACCTAAGCCCAGACCTAGAGAGAGTGAACAGCTTGCCTGAGATCAGTGGAGACCAGACAGGACTCAGGTAGGTTGAAACTCAGAGCATTCGCGAACACACAGGCCAAGTGTGGAGGATGCAAAGCTGAGTCAGGTGTCTGATCTGCTGGGAAGACAAATTCATCACATGACCAGGAAAGGATAGGGAAGCCCTCCAGCCAAGGGGCCAAAGGAAGTCCTATTAGAGGAGGTGACATTTAGTCCTGGGGAGGAGAGATCTACATTCAAAGCTTGGTTATATTGAAGCCAGTGGGCAGAGCCATGCACACATGTGCAGCTTTCAAGCCCTCATCCAGGTCCTCCAAGCTCCCAGACCCACCACTGGCCAGGCAGGACTGTGGCCTCAGCAGCTGCCTCACACAGGCCTATTTTTAGGTCAAGTTCAGCAATGAAAGCAAATACATTGTCAAGATCGTGGCCAGCTTGGATCCCACCCACGAGCAAGCCTGTCCGTGACACCAAAAGACAAAGTAGGTCTGTGTTGGGGTGACAAGGACTTCTGGCAAAATCTTTGGCTTTCCAGTGGTTGGAGGCCAGATCCCAGCCCAGCCCTTGGGTGAACCGGAAGCATCAAGGCCTCCTCCACATCCAGTATAAAAATGCACATAAACAGTGTGGCCATTCATCTTGTGAAATGGCCACTTCCCACCGGGTGTGACCATGGTGACAGGGGAGTGGGCCGAGAAGCCGGGGTGGGGTGGTGGTGGGGCGGGGGTGGGGCAGGCATGGGGATGGGTGGGTCCTGCTTGCTGAAGTGAGTTTGCTGTGGACCCTTCGATGATGCTTCATCACTAAGTTAGTAGCCGTCAGCTATTGGATGGGGGTCCAGCAGGACCTGTGGACCACGTCAGCATGACAGTCCTAATAGCCTCCAATGACTCACCACCTGCCTCGGTGTGAGAGATGTATATACGTCCCTCTGCATCACTGCCCATTCTATAGCTGTGAAAGTTAAAGATCAGAGAGGGCAAGTTGTCCAGGATTTGAACTCAAGTCTGTTATGGTTTGGATCTTTAATGTTCTTAAAAGGCCCATGGTTTCCAGGCTCTGAGAGATAGCAGAACATTCAGGAATTGGAGCCGAGAGAGAGGAAATTGGGTCATTGGAAGTGTGCCCTTTAAGAGAAAATTGAGACACCAGCTGCCCCCACTCCTGGCTACGAAGATGTAAACAACCTCTTCCGCCATGCACTCCTGAGGTGCAGACTAGGGCCACCACAGGCCCAGTGCAACAGGGCCTATTGACATGGGCTGGAATTTCCAAAACCGTGAGCCCAAACAAACCCTCCCTCCTCACAACTACAACACTTCCCGGCAATGAAAGTCCAAAGCAGCTTGGTCTGTCCACAGTTCCCCTCCCATCTGTCCAAAGACGAGCTCCATCTCTCCATCACTCCAGAGAGCATCCTATCTACCTGGCTGGGTCAGATGCTTCCTCTGTTTGAAGAGAGATCACACTGAGACAATACCCCCACCAGACAGAGTCCTTTCAGCCAAAGATGGTGTGTGGTCCTCTCTACTGTCCCTTGGGTCCAGATCTGACAACTTCCTCAGGACAGACATGGTATGCAAGCTGGAAGAATCAGGGGGTGAGTGTGGCCTTTCATTCTCCAAGGAAAGACACCAAGGCCCAAGGGTGGGAGGGTGGGATGGGCCATGCAAGGTGGAAGTCAGTCTTGGGTTCCAGGGTCAAAGTGACCTAGGCAGCACTCCTCATGCACGCTGCCATGGGGCTGTTGGGCCTGGAGGGTTGGTCTCCACACATGGTCATGATGCAAGCTGTGCCCCACCCCCTACCATGAGCTCCAGACTGAAGACCAGGCCTCCTGGCCCGAGCACAAGCAGGGCTGCCCTAGTGATTGATGTCATAGCTTGGTACCCCTCACTCATGCTGTCTGCATAATGGCTGAGCCAGTGCTCCAGGGGTGGCTTCTTTTTCCTTCTTAAAATTGTGGTTTAAAAAAAACACATAACATGAGCTGGACAGTGGTGGTATGTGCCTTTAATCCCAGCACTCGGGAGGTAGAGGCAAGCAGATCTCTGAGTTCGATGCCAGCCTGGTCTACAGAATGAGTTCCAGGGCAGCCAGGACTACATGAAGAAAAACCCTGTCTTGAAAAACCAAAATCAAAATCAACCAACCAAAAAAAAAAAAAAAATCCACACACACATAACATAAAATGTCTTATGCTCACCATTTTAAAGGCAATGTTCAGTGACATTCCAAAGCACTTGCTAGGAGCATATGGTCACCTCTTGGCAGGGGGAAGGAAGGGCTGGGAGAAGGAGAGGATGATGAAAGAGAGAGAGAGAGACAGACAGACAGAGACAGACAGACAGAGACAGACAGACAGAGACAGAGAGAGGCCAAGAGCTGAGTACCAAGGACCTGGCCCCAATACCTACTTTCTCCAGCAAGGCACCACCTCCCAAAGAAGCACCACCAGCTGGGAACCCAACATTCAAAACATAAGCACATGGGGGACATTTCACAGTCAAACCCTGACAGGGTGAGCACATCGTGCGCCTGGTGCCTGGTCGGGACTTGTTTTCCCAGCCATCTGCCATGGATGCCTGTGCTGTTTCCAGGAAGTGGTTTTAGTGACTCCGTCAGGGAATCTGTCAGCTGCTTGAAGAAAATTCAAGAACAGTCCATTCATGGTTGGTGTCCAGAAAATCAACAGAGGTCTCTTAAGCACCTGTGTGGGCTGGGTCTCTGGTGCCCCCAGCTCTGCGTGGTGTGTGACTCTGCACATGTGATGTATTTAGGGACACAGCATAAGTAGATGTGTGTGTGTGTGTGTGCGTGTGTGTGTGTGTGTGTGTGTGTGTGTGTGTGGTGCTGAGCACACATGCCATGACGGTTATATGGCGGTCAGAGACAATTTGTAGGAGTCAGTTCTCCCCTTCTCCTGAATGGGTCCCAGAGATTAAACTCCAGTCATGATGTGGCAGGTGCCTTTACTTGCTGAACCATCCTGCCAGCTCCCCGCTCCTTCCCCCCCACCCCCAGACAGAATTTTCTGTGTAGTTTTGGTGCCTGTCCTGGATCTTGCTCTATAGACCAGGCTGGCCTCGAACTCACAGAGATCCGCCTGCCCCTACCTCCCAAGTGCTGGGATTAAAGGCGTGCACCACCACCGCCCTGCTCTTCCTCCCCCTTTTAAATAACCTCCAAAGAAATATGAAAGCCACTGATGGCTCCTTGCATACCTATCCTAATAAAGGGTTTGGGGACCATTTAAGGGAGGTCAGACTCTGGCGACAGGCGACCTGGCAGGGAAAATGCCCAAGCATTCTCAGAATCCTGGGCAGATGGGTTCACAGAGTTCCAGAAGAACACTGGGTTTGGGGGCAAAGTCTGCGTCCCTTGCATGTCAGACATAGGCACAGAGAGTCCGACAAGAAATCCTGGTCCCAGCTGGGCAGTGGTGGTGTATGCCTGTAATCCCAGCACTCGGGAGGCAGAGCCAGGTGGGTCTCTGTGAGTTCGAGGCCAGCCTGGGATACCAAGTGAGTTCCAGGACAGGCACAAAGCTATACAGAGAAACCCTGTCTCGAAAAACAAAAAAACAAAAAACAAAAAACAAAAAAGAAAAAAGAAAAACAAAAAACAAAAGAAGAAGAAGAAGAAGAAGAAGAAGAAGAAGAAGAAGAAGAAGAAGAAGAAGAAGAAGAAGAAGAAGAAGAAGTCAGTAAGAAAGAAATCCTGGTCCCCTCTAGAGATGGAAGCTGCTGGTCAGCACTGCTGAGGAGCACACGGGGTGCTGTCTTCACAGCTGTGTTAGTGCTGGTGTTACTGAATGTGTGGGTCACAGCTGGTACCACCCCAGGCTTGGTTCAGTCACCCATCACCGATAAGTCAGTTCAAAGATTCAAAGTTATGATGGTAAACAGAAAAGGGAGATTTCTTCAATGTGGCCACGTTGGAAGATGGACTTGGAAGGATTGTCACTAAATGTCTTTGTCCCACTCCCAGGAACCTGGTAGGTTTTAGTCAGGGGACTCACTGGACAAAGGCCGGGACTGGGAAAGAGCAACTGCAGGCTCCAGGAAGGCCTGAAGACCAAGAGCCCCGGTCTGTGTGAGAAAGGAGGGTGACAGGCAAGACAGAGAGCCGTGACTAGATGGTAACTGTGTACTGCTCAGGTTGGCGTCGGGGTGGGGGGCACAGCCCAAGGCCCTTACTTCCCTCAGCTGGCAGGGAGGAAATGATGAGTCCTGAGGGTCTGGTACAAGGCCACCCTGTGCTCCTTACTGAGGAGTAGTTTGTCCTGTAGCAGCTGCTGCCGTGGCTAACTACCTGGGGATGGGTAGAACCTGGCCAGGTCACCCAGAGATCAGCCATCCGTTCATGTATGACCTGGAACAACCCTCTTCCTCTCAGGGCCTCAGTTTCCCCCCTATCCAGCAGGGTATTGAAAGGCAGGGCCCCATGCTGATTAGGCTGTTTGTGAATGGAGTTCCGAGTTGCAATGGGGTAGCCTTGTGAACACCCCTGTTTATAGTCTCATGGGACTCACGATGGAGGGCGGGTAGGAACTTAGCTGTTGGGGCTTCATGGGAACCCGAAGAGTTGCACAATGCTCTGGCGGCAGCTGGCCGACTCTGGAAAAGTTGTTTTTCACAGACTGCAGCTGGCTGAGCAGCTGAGGGTCAGCCCATTTGTCTGGGAGGGGTCAGGGACCACTCTCCCAAGGCTGGGAGAGGAAGGGGCTGCTATGGCCACCCACACAGGGCCCTGGAGCGTGGGGGACTGGACCCCGGCATTTGGTGAGCCCTCTCTAAGAGTTCCTGGTCTTCTCTGAGGGTGTGAGTTGTGTGACCATGACCTCACTGAATACCATAGCTCAGAGCTGAAGGCCAGTGGGTCAGAATCCAGATAGTCAGCTCAGAAACTCCACCTTCAGCCTCCTATTTCATATAAAGTCAACCAGAGGCCAGAGAAGAGAGCAGTAAGGTAGGGAGAGGAAGAGAGGCGACAGTTGTGGGGGGCACTTTGGAACCCAGACACCCCAGTGTGCCTTTTCATTCAGGACAATAGTATTAATTTCACTTTACATCTGGGGAAACTGAGGTATCCACACTACCTTGTACTGGATCAGACACTTGGGAGGCCCAAGGGAGCTTGTGGGGTCCCATTGCTAGAGCTGGTAGGGGTCCAGACAGACCCGGGACAATACAGTTTGGCTGAATTGGTGTCTGAGAGAGGAGGGGTCTGTGAGACCGTCTCTCACCTACTATGGGGTGGTCAGGGCCTAGGAAGGAGGACTCAGCTGGGGTGCCAAAGCCTGCCCCAGTGGGGTCGGGAATGGACATTGAGAGAAGTCGAGCATATGGTATGAACAGCAGAACACAGGATCTGAAATATTTATGGTGACCTGTGGTGTCTACATGTCAGCATCTCCACAGATGCAAGCAGGCCCTACTGGGTTTGGTCCAGCAAGGTGGGAGCTGAGAGGCAGGCATGCTGGGAGGAGCAGACACTGCATGGACTGTACCCGGCTCTGAAGCCAGGTCTGGTCTCTCAGATGATGCTAGTGGTGGATGTACTGGGTCAAGGGGTGGACAGAAGTGGGTAGCCAATGGGAGACTAAGGCGGGATATGGCAAGGGGTTGGGAAATGTTGGTGCAGCCATGCTGTGGTGACCTGTGCCTGTGTCTCAAAGCCGAGAGGGTCAGCAGCTGCTCTCCTTACAAAGTGACTTGTTGCCCCTTTCTAGTCCCTCCTGCCTGGGCACAGAAGTAGACCCCCACCTTCCCTTCTAGTTAGTCATACAGCACACAGCCAGCCAGCCTCCACAGCTGCCAAAAATTAGAACATCTGTCTCCTGGGGGTCCCAGTACAAGACACTGCTGCTGCTTTGGATGTTTGAGGCTGAGGAACAAGAGCTCTGGAGTGGGTTACTCAAAATGCCTGCAGTTTATGCTAATGAAGCAGCCTGAGTCATACAGCTGCTATGCAGACTCTGCCCTTGTGTGCAGATTGAGCTAGAAGGTTCCAGATCCTTCAGAACTCTATGGTACAGAGCAGCACGGCGGTGGGCCTCCAGCCCCACACCCCTACACCAAGCCCTTCTGAGAATCTCCTCTTGGAAAATTCGGACTGTGTCTTGCTCCCAGCCACTGCAGGCTATGGGTAATATTTGTGAACCGAAAGAAAAAGAGAGAGAAAGCAGAGACAGAGCTCAGCCACATGGCAAGGTATGCGTGGAAGTATGCTTGGGCACCCACGGGGGGCCACATGCCCTTCTAACTGCTGATGTTTGCCACAGCAGCCAGCAGTTGGGTTGTGTCAGGAGGGAAAGGTAAAACCTCAAAGCTGGATGCAAAGGGACGGTCCCCAGAGGCCCGACTTAAGGCTGCCCAGAGCATCAGGCAGCCCTGGGATCTGGTGTGTGCCATGCCATTTGTAGTTGATACTGCATAAACCTGGAAAGGCCGCTTACAGGTCTCAGATGCTAGGTGTGGAGCCCCAGCAAGACCCCGGCCGGGGGTGTGCAAACACCTCTCTAGCTGACAGCCATGTGCTTGTAAACTTTAATTTCGTACAGTAGAGAAACATACAGTACAAGCAACCTGGGGGGTGGGGGCAATTTTACAACAAAGCTCACAAATACACTTGAAACACTAGGGAGAACCAAGATGCCCTCGGGAGCCTGCTGGCTGCTGGGTGGCAGTCTTCAGAGATGGCTGGCACACCCAGAACTGCGTGCAGAGGTGAAGTGGCTCAGTCCTTGCACCTCAGGCAGGTGCCAGCTCCCTCTCTGGCCACCATATGGTGACCTTGGGAGAATGAGCTTTCAGGATTGGAGACTGTATGATGACACTCTGCTTCCCGGCTGCCTGGGCCAGCACAGAGCTCGGCTCAGCAATGAGGGGCATTTACCTGCTCCGGATCAGGACCCTGGATTCTCCAGGGGACAGCTATAGGACCTGCCCCCGAGGGATGCCTGGTGGTAGGGCAAGCAGCCCCTGTCTTACCATGAGGGGGTGCTGAGGCAGATGGACCAGATGGGGTCAGGAAAGCACTTGTGAGGGGAGAGGTCTAGGCACTGGGATGTAAGGGAGGTGGGATGGGAGTCAGGCAGGTGGGCCTTCCTGAGGGTAGAGATGGGAACCTGGGGGAAGGGCAGACTTCCAGGGAAGTTTCTAGGAGCTTCTAAATTCAGAGAACTCAGAAGATGACATCAGGAGCGTTTGGTCCAGGGGACACTGTGCTTCCTCCATTGGAACTGGAATTCAGAGTCGAGGCTGAGATACAGACTTCTGGTTACGCCCAGTCTTGGACTCAGCCCCAGATGCAGAGAGGAGCCTGCTGACCCTGCTGAGGTGCTGAGGTGAGCAATGCTTCGTCCTGATCTCATGAAGGTTGGGACTCCGCCGTTTGTATAGGCTTTGGCATGGCACTGGAGGAAGGTAGCTTCACATCACCACCTCAGGGGCGATGCTGAAGAGGAGGTCATCATTCCCCCGCCGCACCTCCAACAGGAGTGGGGACTCATTTAGGACTGCCTCCTGCAGCTCACTGGAGTCCACCAAGGGGCGTCCATTGACTTTGACGATGATGTCGCCATCTTGGATGCCTCCTCTGCCAACCAGGAGAAAGACCCTCAGCATGCACATACAAAAAAATTTTGAGAAATAACACACCAATGGAAAGCTAGTGGCATATGGTGGCCTGTGATGTTCAAACTCCGGAAGGAGTAGGCCCACCTCCCCACAGCAGTCTACTTGCCAATGGGGCCCCTCAGATCCAAGAGCCACAATTCAAAGCCACTGATATGACCTACCCATCATGGCATGGATGAGGTAGAAGCCAGGACGCCAGAACATGGTCATATGGGACACACAGCCTCAACTCATGGTGTCCCAATACTTAACATTGCTTTGTTTGTTTGGATTTTGGTTTTTTGAGACAGGATCCCATGTGGCTTAGGCTGGGTTTCTATCTAGCTGAGGCTGGCTTTGAACTCCCAATCCTTCTGATTCTCTCTCCCAAATACTTAGAGTACAGGCTTGTGCCACCATAACAGGTCTGTACCTAACATTTCTGTAGTTCTTAAAAAGAAACAAAGACTTTATCTCATTTTGCCGTGACAAAGTTTCTGGGATGGGGAGTCTGCAGAACCATGTCCTTTCTACAGATATGAAAACTGAGGCTCCAGCTCCTTCTGGAGAGAGGGAGGCTTGGAGACAGCTTTTGGCCTGAGCAGAGACTCTTCAGCCTCTGCTTCGCAAAGGAAAGATCCCTCTGCTCCAAGGACAGGCGTGGCCAATGCTCTCAGGGACAGTTCATCCCTCCCATGGCTCAGCGGAGAGGCCAAACTCCACAGCTCCTTGCCAGAAACTTGCAGGTCACGTAAGGTCGGTGAGGAGGCCCAGCCCAGGCCCCGGCACACACCTCCCCCATGTCTGAGTGTTGCCTCTGCTGGCAGAGCATACCTCTGAGAAGGTGAGTTGGGAACGACCTCTTGCACGTATATCCCGCTGCTGACCGCTGGAAAGTCTGGGTTGGCGGCCTTCAGTTCCTCCACCAAACTGGAAAGGCGGTTTTGTGTCAACCTCTGTCTCCAGCCCAGCTCCCTGGCATGGGGTTGCCCCTTTCTGTCACTACCCGAGCCAGACAAAGAGCCTCCTGTGGGCTCTCAGGGCACCCTGAGCCCCATGAGCTGGGGCTGTTTAGTGACCACAACTGGCTATGAGTGTGGAGAGGGGACAGCTAGATGGGAGGGCAGGTTCTAAAGGGTGGCAGAGGAAGTGCAGATGGGTGGGTGGATGGACAGAGGCTCTGGGTGGAAAGGTGGGGAATGAGTCAGTCATGGAGTGGATGGAGAAGACTGGACAGATGACAAGTGGACGGATGGTTGGGGAGGCAGACAATTAAAAGATGAGTTGGCATACTGGTCGTAACTGCAGATGGTTTACGGTTTGCTCCCTATATTGACAGCTACTGAAGCAGGAAGAGTGAGTTGGGGTGGTTGGTGGATATCCCCGAGTTAGCCCCAGAGCTTCACAATGGAGTGCAGCTTCTCTCAATACCCTGGGCTGGACTCCCCCCACCCCCCGGCCCTCCTCCCCAGCTCCCTTCTTTATCACTTTTATCCTGTGTTTCCAGGCAGCTGCCCTGTTCTGAACCTCTACCAGGGCCAGACAGAGCCAAGAGGTGGGTGAGAACATAGCCATCTCCTCAGAACTACAGCCAAGGTGGCAGCCAGGGTGGGAAGGCCATTCCAACACTGTGGGGCACCACAGTGCTAAAGGAAAGTGGGGTGCACAAAGAGAGGAGGCTCTTCTACATGAGTGGCCTGTGGAGATGGAGAAATGTCCACTAGGACCTCAGAACATGACCATGTTTGGAAACAAGGCCTTTGCCACTCTAGTTGGTCAGGGATGTTGAGATAAAGTCATGGGTCTGGGCAGCTCTTATATCCAGTGACTGGCAGTTTGGGGTTCACACAAGGTGGAGGAGTGGCCACAGCCAGGAGGAGTCAGGAGGCACAGGAAGGACACTCCCTGGAACCTCAGAGAGTGGGGCCTGTGGGATTTCAGTCTCCGGCCTCCAGAACTCTCAAGTAATATATTTTGGTTGTTTCAAACCACCCAGTTGTAATTACTTATTATGGAAACCCCAGGAAGCAAATTCTGGAGGCTTCCTGGAGGAAAGGGGCATCTGAATAGAGTTGTGAAAGAGCAAAAGGAATCCGTTAGGCAGTGGTAGTGGGTCTGACCCCTCTAGCACCTGCCAGCAGCGGGGCATAGTAGCCAGAATATGGAAGGGGTTTGTGGGAGGATAGGACAGAGAATGTTACCAGTGGCATTCACCTTGGCGTGATGGTCCGCATCCGGATGCCAATGAAGCGCTTCTTCCAGTCTGGAAATGGAACACAGTGGGTTCAGTTAGGCTACATAGGCTACATGGTCACTGCCCTTGAGCAGGGAACCTGCAGGGGACTCAGAAGAATGGGGAACCAGGAGCAATTTTGCTTATGAGCAGGGGCCTGGGGCTACCCTGTCCTTCTGACTGCTCTCTGAAGCTGAGACATATCTGGCTCTAATCTGCTCCCGGCAGGTGGCTTCAGCTCCCCCTGACCCTTCATCTGACCCCTCACCTTTGCCCCCAGCTGTGTTCCTTCCTCACTCCAGCTCCTCCAGCTTCCCCACCGATGATGCCCCAGTGTCCTTGCTGGACACTCATATCTCGCTCTGCCCTCTCTGTACATGCAACGTCACGTGACGATCCCCGGAGAGCACTGGTCACAGTGAGGAACGGTTCTCAAGGGCCTCCCCAAACCTTTCCTCCCCAACTTCCCCACTCCCACCCCTGATGCTCTAGTGGTGAATCCATTGGAAAGGTTCGGAACCCAAAGCAAGGCTTGAGACATTTCAAGTTTTCATTTCACTAAAATTCCCTGAACACAGGGAATTAAACCAGAAATCAACAGTAGGAAGAGTCTGTGAAACCCAAATGGATAGGAAGTGACAAGAAGCCATTTTCAGAGATGAGAGTAAAAGGAGAAATGAGAGAATATTTTCAACTACATCAATGAAAATATTCCTAACTAAAACTTCCAAGGCACAGAGGCTGCTCTCAGAAGCAAAGAACACAACTAAACACCCATGTCAGGAAAAAAGCACTCAGGCAGGCAGGATGGCTCAGCAGGTAAAGGTGTTTGTGGTACAAGCCTAGTGACTTGATCTCGATCCCGAGAACCCATATAAAGATGGAAGGAGAGATCTGACCCCACAAAGTTGTCCTCTGAACCTCTACATGCATGCCATGGCATGCACCCCCTGCCTGTGGAAATAATACACATTTTAAAGAGATTTATTTATTTTTGTTTTATATACATGAGTATTTTGTCTGTATTAAGTGCATCACATGTATGCAATGCCCATGGAGGCCACAAGAGGGCATCAGATCCCCTGGAAATGGAGTTACAGCTGCCGTGTGGGTGCTGGGAACTGAACCCAGGTCCTCTGCAAGATCAGTAAGTACTTTTAACTGCAGTGCCATCTTTCTAGCCCCAATATTTTTTTTATTAATTTAAAACAGAAAGTCTCAAACCAGTGGCTTCTAATTCCTTTTAAAAACAAGAAAAAGTAGCACATGAAACTCAAAGGAAGCAGAAGACAGGCATATGAACCAAAAAGCCACAAACAGCCCAGCAGAGATAGAAATGAACCCAAAGCCAATCCTTTGAAATCAATAAAATGGATAAATCCTTACCCAGTGTGATCATGAGGAAAAGACAGAGCGTTACTAATGTCAAGAATTAGAGACAAGGTGTCGCTGTAGACCCTGAGACCTCACAAGGCTGCTAGAGGAGCTATCCAGTGCTTGGTGACCATGCATTCTACCACTGAGGGTCCGGAAAGCCCCAAACACTTAGGTCCATTCAAGAAGAAATGAATGGCCTGGAAGCCCTCTATTTAGTAAAGAAGTTGATGTGTGGTTAAAAAATCTTCCCACAAAGAGCTCAGATCCAGATGATGTTGCTGCTGAAACCAGTAGTTTAAGGAAGAAACAGCCCAGGTTCTGCAGATGCCTCCAAGGGACTGAAAATGACCCTGGTATCTCCTGACCAAAGCCAGAAACTAGACCAACAACCTCTTGTCTTGATAGGAACAAAACTGCTCCAAGCTGGGTGGTGGTGGTGCAAACCTTTAATCCCAGCACTTGGGAGGCAGAGCCAGGCGGATCTCTGTGAGTTCGAGACCAGCCTGGTCTACAGAGAGAGCTCCAGGACAGGCACCAAAACTACACAGAGAAACCCTGTCTTGAAAAACAAAAACAAACAAACAAAAAATGTTCCAAAGGCTTACAGTAAATCAGATCCAACACACCAAATATATAATCCCTCACAGCTTCGAGATTCAGTCCAGGAATTCAGAGGATGGTTTAACATTAAAAGACCAGCCTGACCTAGTGGCACAGGTCTGTCATCCCAGCTACTCCAGAGGCTGAGCTGGGAGAGTGGCAAGTTCAAGACCTGCCTGAGGTACAAAGCGAGTTCAAGGCCAAGCTGGGTGATGTACTGAAACCTTGACTCAAAATAAAGTTAGAAGAGGGCTGGGAATATGACTCAATGGTAGAATACTTGCCTACCTTGGATTTGACCTGGAGTCAGTCCCCAATACTCATAAAAATATGAATCAGAGAATATGAGTTATATTATACACCAAAGAGGAAACACACACACACACACACACACACACACACACACACACACACACACACACACACAGTGACCTAAGCAGACACACAGAAAGCACTGGGCAAAATCTCACATTGTGTGCCTGTGAGAACCCAGAAAACAGAAGAGAAGCTTTTCAACTTGATTAAAAATAAAAATAAAAATAACTTTAGGGGTTGGGGATTTAGCTCAGTGGTAGAGTGCTTGCCTAGCAAGCGCAAGGCCCTGAGTTCAGTCCCCAGCTCTGGGAAAAAAAAAAAAAAACTTTAGCCAGCAGTATGCCATTCCCCAAAACTTTATTCAATATTTTAGTCAATTTTGGGAATGAGGTTGGACCATTCAGATAGAAAATGAAAGGACTGTCTTTATTCACAGACCACACAATAATCTACAATAGAAAACCCAGTGAAATCTACTAAGAAACTACTAGAACCCCTGAGTTAATCAAGTATTCAACATACCAAAGTCAAATTTGCTTGTAGATTCTGGTAGCAGGCCATCAGAAATTGGCCAGTATACTGTATACTCAGTATAACATACGCTGAGAAGAGCCAGATGCTGTGATCCCGGATCTGAGGGTGCAACACTGTTAAGATGCCAATCCCCCACCAAGTCTTTGACAGACACACTGTGGCTCCAATCGAAACACCATCAGGCTTTTGATTTTCTTCCATAGAAATCAAAAAGCTGATTCTCACCTGTTTCTGGAACAAAGGAGCTCAGAGAGCAGAGATGATGAGGAACAGCAGAGTGGGAAGGCTCAGAGCACCTGACCTCAGGACTTCCCAGGAGAGCCACGGGCGCGAAGCCATGTGGCACTGGGACAAGGGTGAACAACTTCATTTGTGGTAAAGTTGGGAAACCACTTGGGTGGAAAAAGGAAAGTCCTTTGAGAAGATGGTGCTGGAATAATCCATTATCCAGAGCAAATGATGAATGAATAGCAACAATACCCAGAGGAGTTGGGCTGGAAGGCTCTGGATTCTACCTAAATCACAGATGCATGTGGCTGGAGTTCTGAGGCCTGTGAGAGGGTCTGTGGTGTGGCTGGAGTAGCACCATAGTGAGCTAGGGCTCTGGTGGCTGGTGATGTTGGGTGATGGAGTATTTGTGGGGCCAATGCAGATCTACCCAGGAGGGAGGGGCTAGGGACTTGCAGATGGGTGGCAGAAAGGCATAGGACTCAGGGAGCATGAGGGGGTGCCCTTAACTGAGGGATCAGCAGGTGGGGTTTCAGTAGAGTGCCTCTGATAACCCATGTGATGTCCCATAAACACTTGTACATTCAGCTCATGCAAGAAGAGGCTGGGAGGTGAGGTGGGGAGTACAGGGCTTCGCTGTGGATGCCACCAAAATCCAGTAACCTACATCAAGACAGGATGAAGCCCAAGCTTGGGTATCCAAGATACCCCTCCTTTGACACCTCCACTCAGCCTGGAGCCTAAGGCCACATGTGAAAAGCACAACGCTTCAGCTCCCCGTGGGTGTGGAGCAGGAGAGGGGCTCCGTTGACTGTAAGGCTGGGGCAGTTGTATCTGCCAGCTTCCATCCTGCCCAGTCTCTGTGGGAAAATCACTTCTGTAAGGCACATGCAGCCTAACTGGAAAGAGAGGAGCATGGGTGGGAATCTTCACTTGGCCCCTGAAGTATCCCCCACTTTAGTGAGCATCAGCAACGGGTAGAGAAGGGGGGGTACCTTAAAGGGCTGAGACAGCTGGGTACCTGAGAATGTTCTGGACCTAGAGAGCAGTGGCTACGGTAAATACCACTAAGCCATACTGGTCACCGTCACACACACCCTCCAAACAGTGTCAAGGGCAAAGGTGTAGCCAGGGGCTTCACACATTCTGAGACAGGTTGGAGGGCGCCTGCCCCTAAGGGTAAGCAGAGGACACAGATGACATTATTCCCATACAGGTTCCTTAGGGTAAGCAGATTTTAATGATTCTGGTTTCTTCCTTCTTTAAATAGGGTAAGCATTTAGGAGCAGGCCATTGGGTTGCTGGAGTGACAGCTGACAGACCCTTTCGTTCCACAGCCTTGAATAGGAGCGATAAGCCAAGCAAAGCCTTCTTTGGCAGCCCATACGGTTGTTGTGCACACTCCACAGTCCTTGTGGGTGGGGGCAGGGGGGCTCCACTCCAGCCTCTGCAACCACAGCTGCCTCTGGAGCCAGGAGGAAGGCTCACTCCCGTCAGTCCAGCTCAACAGTTCACTCTGGCCTTGAGAAACTTTGGTGACCTCCACACAACCCTGTCCACAGATGCTTCAGTCCTGGCAGCAGTCTTCAGCAAGTTCAGGGGTGGGCTGGGGTGGCCCCTCCCTGGTGACTACGGGAGCTGTCCATCACAAGCTACTTGTGATGGGCAGAAAGCGGCTGTGCTCATGAGAGGCGTGTGATTGGTGGACAGGAAGCTGCACTGTGATTGGTAGAATCCTACCATGCTCTTTCTAGCTATATAAGGACACATCCCTCAGCCCCTATGAAGGCTTCTTACTGACTGGTCTTTTGCCTACTTCTGATCTTTTGTGAACTGGTTGCACAAAAAGCAGACAAAAAGCCCCAAGCTCCTAGCACGGTTAGCAGCAGCAAGGAGAGTTCTAGAGAGCCACTGAGAGCTATAGACCCTGCCATCCAAAGCTCAGAGCTGTAGCCCCAAAGGGAGCTGAGAGTTCCAGAGAATCACCAAAGAGGTACAGTCCCTGACACCCAAAGCTCAGAGCTGTAGCCCCAAAGGGAGCTGAGAGTTCCGGAGAGCCACCAAAGAGGTATAGACCCTGACACCTGAAGCTCTGGAGAGTTCCAGAGATCGACAGAGGAAGACTCTGAAAGAAAATGGCCAAGAAACAGTACTATAGATTGAAAGACCATGAAGAGCTCAACAAGGGTGCAGAGATTTAGTGTGTAGACAGGGAGAGTGGCGGCGAAGAGAGTGGAGGAGCAGAGGGTTCCCACACCCGGTGCTCTGCAGAGCTGTAATTCTTGGAAAGTTAGTGGTCCAGTGTGAGCCCGAGTCTCAGGAATATCAACACTAAGGAAGCTGCCCTTGGCTTGTCTGTGATTTCTCCCAGGTCGGGGACAGAGACCCAGCCAGCTGTCAATGACAGCTCCTCAGCATTTGATCCCCTCCCCCTCAGCACATAAGCCCCTCCCTGGCTCCTATACTGCCTCTTGCCTTTTGGTAAACTGGTGTCTTGTTTGGTAAACCTTCAAACAAAGCCTGACTCAACTGTGAGAAGGCGGCTATGCCCTGATGTCTCTTTGCCTCCTCTCAGCCACTGAGCCACAGCCAACGTGTCCTGCTTACCATTATCCCTTCCCCAAGGCCTCACAATATCTAGCCCATGTCAGTCCCCTGCTCTGAAAGTCTCCTCAGTACCATCCCACAAACTGGCTTCCAGGAAAGTTGGGCTATCCTGCACTGCTCACAGCTGGGATAGGCACGTCCCCATCTCCTGAGCTCCTCTGCTCCCCAGTTTTCCTACCCAGGTCCATCATTCAGATGTCATATTATTCCAAGGTCTGCTAAGTTCCCCTCCCCGCTAGAGGGAAGGCTCAGAGGACTGTGTGCACCCTCAGGAGCAGGCAGGAAACTCAGCCAGTCATACACTTGCTGTGACTGCCCAGCCTTGGGAAGGAGCTGAGGTAAGGACAGACCTCTGAGTCCAAGGCTAGCCCATCCCCAGTTGTCAAGGTTCCCGGAGCTGTCCCCAGAAGGATGCAGAGAAGCACAGCAAAATTGTTATGCTGCCAGTGGCTCAGGGCCCAGCCCAAACTCCTATCCAGGCCCTGCTTCTGTGGGCAGATCCCAGTACTCCCTAGCCCAACCCCCTCTTCATCTGGACTCCAAACACGGGAGTTCCCCAAAGGGAATCTGTGACCTGAGGAGGTAGGGGTATGCCTTGTCCACTGCCTGCCTCTCCCATCACCCTGAGGCTCCTGGCTCACTGCCAAGGGGACAACTCCCCTGAAGAGTACTGCTCTGGTCACTCAGGAATCGGAAAACCCCCAGAGGCCCCTGCACTAAGCCCTGGATGAGAAAAGAGATGTACTCGATGCTTCCCTAATTTAGTAAAAGTAACGTGTTAAAGAACTTAGATTAGCTGGGTTCAGGTCATCCAATGTTTTTATTTCAAAAAGAAAAAGCATAAATAAGCACAAATTTCAGAAGGACTTTAAGTCAGCAGCCTCCACTTAGCTAAACCTTGTCAGCCCCTCAGGTGGTAGGTACTGTCCTTAGGTAGGGTAGGGTGAGCATTTCCCCAGAACCAGGGTAAGTGACTGGGACACTTGAGACCAGAACAGCTGCTCTCCGACAGAGGAGCAGATCTGGCCCCAGTGAGTTCTTATCTGAGAGTGGAATCGAGAAGGAGGGGACAGGAGGCCACTGGGCCATGTCCAGCACCACAGTCACCCACACACAGGCCACTCTGTGTGGATGGAACTCTGATCCCATAAACAGGATAAACTGGAAGGCCCTAGTCCCTAGAGAAAGGGCCAAGGCTACCAAAGGAGCAAAGGTGGAACCCTGAGCTAATTCTGAGCTCCCTAGCAGCAGAGGGAAAAGATGGCTAGTTCCCACTGTTCACCAGAGGTGCCTCGGATTCTTGGGAGAGACAGGCTCTGTCTGTTCCTGTCATCTTCACACAGGGCCACTCGGAACAGAACGAGGCTCCTCAATTGCAGTTCTCCATGGGACCAGTCTCTTCTGCTGTACTGGGGTCCTGTGTGTGGCTCGCAGGGCCGCAGAGGGAGGGGCAGGCAGGAGGAAGGCCCCTGCTCTCAGTGTAGTGCTGGTGAGAGGGCGGGGGCGGGGGAGACAGGGAGGCAGTGTGAGAGGGTATGGGCAGCAGGAGCTGGTGTGGGAGATACCGCAATTGGCAGCTCACTGGGCTGAAAATGGAAGGTGAGGGCCACCGGGAGCCTGCCATCAGAAGTGGGGCTCTTTTCTGGACAGTGGCCATGATCCCTAACTAAAAAGATTCTTAAGCTCTCACTTGGAGAGCCGCCTTGTCCTTGGCAAGTCCTCTTCCTCGAGGGAGGCAGATGGCCACCCAGAAGGGCAAGAGGGGCTGGAAGTTCCTGTGTCAACTGGGGTGAGAGGATAGAGACTGGCAGGAGGTGACTCCCAAGGCCTTTGCTCCCTTGGAACAGAAGATACCCTACTAGGCTGACTGCATAGGCTGAAAAGAGTACTTAGGGATGCGTAGATGAATGGGTGGAAGCATAGATGGATTGGAGGAAGAAGGATAGGTGGATGAATGGATGGATGAATCCATGGACGGGCGGATTGATGAATGCATGGGTGGATGGGTGGATGTGTGAGCAGATTAGGGGGAAACAGAAGAGTGAGTGGACATGTGGGTAGATGGATAAATGGATATAATGATGGATAGATGGATGGAAAGGCTGGTGGATGGGTGAATGAGTGAATGGGAAGGTAGGTGGATAGATGGATGAATGGGTGTATGAATAAATAAATGAATGAGTGAGTAGATAGTAAATGGCTAGCTGGCTGAATGAATGGATGGATAAATAAATGAATGAGTGAGTGAATGTATAAATCGATGGATGGATAGATGGGAAGAGGAATGGGCAGGCGAATGAATGTATAGATTAGTAGGTAGAGTGGTAGATAGGTTGATGGATGGATGGATGGATGCGTTGGTGGTGAATAGCTGAGTGGGTAGGCGAGTGAATAAATAGGTAAATGGATGAATGGAAGGAACAGTGAATAGAATGGATGGGTAGTTGGCACACAGGTGAATGGGTAGATTGGGGATGGGTAAATAGATGAATGATGGATGGATGGTGAGTGGACAGGTGGGCAGCAGGTAGGAAACACAATTTTCTGCCAACTAAGAAGAGTCCTGAGAGTCCAAGCTTGGATGGTGGGAAGAAATTGTCTGGAGGAGCAGGGGGTGAATGTGGCCATGAACTAAGTGAGAGGCATAGAGGAAGGCCCTAAAAGAGGCTGGGGATGAGATACCCTGGGGTCTCCTGGTTTGGGGATGGTGAAGGACCTTGTCTAGGGGTAAACATGACTTAGGTAGCCCCTGCAGATGGGCCCTGGCTAACCTGAGTGGGGCTGGACCTCATCCTGGGGGGCCCTGCCTTACCTGCCCCCTAATGAGTTCTTTACCTTTCACGTGCTTGTTCTGGAACTCGGAGAGGAAGCGTGTGATGCGATCCGAGGGGATGGCAAAGGAGATGCCAGCTGCAACCTTGAGTGTGTTGATGCCGATGACCTCACCGTCCTGAGCAGGGTGAGCAGAGTGTGGGGGTTACTCGGGGGTGTGCAGGCAGACCAGCAAACTGCTGCTGAGCTGGGTGTGAGAGCACTGTTTCCAGAGGCAGAGCTAGCTGTCGGTGCCCCACTGAGATGATGCCCCAAGCAGCCCCCAGCTACCCTGGAAAGATGGCTCTCTAGGTCACATTGGGGTCAGTGACACTACTCCCACCCTGTGTAACTTCCAAATCCTGGGAACTTCCGTTCTACCCCTAGAGAGGGCTTCGGGGGAAGTTTGTGGGTTGAGCCTGCTCTACTAGCCCCAGCCTCTCTGCCCTAGGAGGGAGGTGGTGCCCACTGCACCTAGAACACCATCTACTCCTATCAGAGACCTGGACCCTTTCTATCCCTTCCTTTTGGAAGCAGAGACCAGTGAGTGGGGCCAGGGCAGCAGCCTGTGATCTGTTTTGAGCTCGGTTCCCACCCTGCCCAGCTTCATGGGGCCAGTGCCAACAGAAGGAGCTGGCCCAGTCAACGGGACCCACTCCTGGGCAGGACCCCTCCCAAAAGCTGCCTGGCCATGGGAGGCCTGCTGGACATTTTCCCTAGACAACCTAGCCAGGGCACCACCAGTTTGTCAGGGAAGCTCTCTGTGGCCTAGGGCAGAAACTTAAGAATCTAGTCCAGGCCCTACCACATGAGCCTCTCTCCGTCAATAGCTTCGCCTGGAAAAAAAACTGAATGGGAAGAGACAGCCACCTACACAAGTGACCTTAGTGCCAGCCAGACACAGCCCCAGCCCATGAAGTGCCCCGCTGCTGTCTTCTCCCACCCTGGTGGTGCCCCATGTGCTGTGTCTTATCCTTGGCATTCCCTCCCCCCACCTATCCCTTCATCTCCACACCCTTACTAAATGTCCCCATCTCCAGGAAACACTCCCTGGTCTGTCTCAGTGGTGAGGCCTGGATCCCTTCAGAGCCTCCTCGGGTACTCCTGGAGCACGTGGGCCCATCAGGTCTGGACACTATCCACTCTATGGATGAGTTTCCTTGGGACAGGCTGCACTAAGTCTTCAGAGTCTGGGGTCTAAGCTGAACCTCCTGCTCTATTCTGGAAAAATCTCAGCCAGGATAAAGCTGAGCCCAACTCTAAAAGAAGGGAAGATAACATGTAGCTCATGGGGATGGTCTCTCCTCTCACCTTAAATTATAACTGAGGACAGCAAAGCCCAGAGTAGTAAGGGCCTGATCTGTGCCCCCATTGCCCAGTGCCACCCTAGGACACATGGTCCCAGCCTGGCAGCTGTTTTCAGTTGTCCCTGAGCATTCTAGGTAGCACAGGCCCTGTGCTCTGTCTTCCTGGGCCTCCAACCCAGCAACACTACTGATCTCTGGACATGCAGTTCCTAGGGTTGCACCAAGGGCCTTGTCCCTACCTTCAGCCTGTGCCTCAGAAAACCAGACACACCACTTTAGCGGACACTTACCAGGTTCACCAGGGGTCCTCCGGAGTTCCCATACTGCAAAGGGGGAAACACAGTATTAGCTGTGCCACCAACCCCCTAATGGTTCCCCAAGCTCTTTCCCCATCACTGACTCCAGCCAGTGACAAGATGGGCCATTGGAATTGACTTCCACTGCCTTGGTGTTCAACCCACAGGCATCAGCAGAGGATCTCACTGACCCTCTGGGTCTCTGCACAAACTACGCACTTCTGTGTCTCCACAACTCACCATCTGCTAGGTACCTGCAGAACAGGCAGTGTCTGAGGTTTGGTAGTCTCTACAGACATGAATGGCTCCAGCAACCAGTCATGGCATGCACAGGAGTACATACCACGGCACCCAGGCTTGGAGCTGTGTGAATATAGTGGTGCCATCCAACATAACCTTAATCCTAGTAAAGTGCCAAGCTGTGTGGGGCAGACTAAGACCTTCCAGGGGTATGACTGGGCCACCCCATCTCTTGGGGGCAGTCACTGGGTGAATGCTCTACATGAGATAATGAAAAGCATTCCTAGATAATGGTATGCTGTTTGATGGGACAGGGAACAAGCTGGTTAGAGGTCACTGAGGTCAGCCTTGCCCACAGGACTCACATTGATGATGGCATCTGTCTGGATATAGTCCATGTCTGAGTCCCGGAGGCCCAGCTCCTTGCCATCCCGCTGGGCAGTGCTGACAATGCCCGTTGTCACAGTGTTCTGCAGGGCAAAGGGGCTGCCAATGGCCACCACAAACTCGCCGGGCCGCAGGTCCGCTGAGTGACCCAGAAGCAACACAGGGAGCTTTTTCTGGAAGGAGAAGAGGGGACAGCGGCTCAGACCACAGAGAGGGATCCTGACAGGCCCCTGGTCTCTGGAAGGAAGGAGGCTATTCACAGCCCAGAGACCAGGCTGGGACAAGTCGCCAATGTGAACTGAAGCCAGGCCAGCAGCTGGCTGAGACTGGGGTTGGAGCCCACAGAACTAAGACTTATTTGAGGAGGCCATAAATGTCTGTCATGGGGAGGTACACACAGCATCCAGGCCAGGGCCAGGCCTCTGACATCCTTGAGCCCAGGAGTTTGTGAGGATTTTGTTTGTTTTATGAGACAAGATCTTTCTATGCATCTGACTTACCTAGAACTCACTATGTAGACCAGGCTGGCCTCAAACTCACAGAGATCCAGCTGCTTCTGTCTCCTAAATGCTGGGATTAAAGGCGTGTGCTACTGCCCACCTAAGCCTGAGATTTAGTGGTGACAGTTTGCTCTGCAGGTCAACTGAAAGCTACCCAATGCCCCTAGGCTCGGTGTGCTATACCCTACAGAGGCACCCCATGGTGGGATATGTAGTTCCCTGGAGTCCTAACAAGGGCCTGGGAAACCTAATTTGGAACCTTTGATATCTCACACACAAGGGAACTGAGGCCAGGGAAGGGAACACTCTGCCTTGCCATCTCAGCACACTAAGTACCTGAACTCTGTTTCACACAGGGCTAGTAGGGCCCATCTGTCTGTGAACTCAGTTATCCATCCCTGTGGCTGCTGTGTGTGTATATGAATATCTGGTTTGGAGAGCTGCAGGGCACAGGTTCTGAGCTTCAGAGGCTCCAGGAGGGGTGTGTGTGTGTGTGTGTGTGTGTGTGTGTGTGTGTGTGTGTGTGGTGTTGAGGCACACACACCATACTTCTGCTACCGCTGAAAGCCAGACATGCTCTGTCTGTCACCTCAGAGCAATGCTCTTGGTCTGTCTCTACAGCAATCATTTATGCTCTTAACACCAGGGAAACTGTGGAAGAGCTGTGCTGCTTATAGCTTCCTGCAGCTGCACATGAGACTCCGAGCACAGTAGGGCTGCACGCTGGCCATGGAGAAGCTGGGCCTCCACAGCGTGAAGAGTTCTTGTCGCTTCAGCCCTTCAGTCTGTCCCACCCACCCTCAGTGTCTGTGCTGCCGTGAAGAAGCAATGCACCCAGACTCAGCCCATGACAGGACTCAGGACTACAGAGGGTCTGTATCAGGGTTGGCCATTATGGATCCTCCATCTCGACAGTGAACTCTGCAAACACCGGTCACCACGGACACCAAGAACCTGCATCCAGGAGGAGCTAGGCTCCACATTAGCCACACCAGCTGGCTCACAGACGTCTAGAGGAAACTGTGTGCCTGAGCCTGACTGAAGGCACAGTGACATGTCTGATGGTGGGTGCAGGGGATGCAGAAAACCCCCATGGCCATCCCAGAGCCATGCAATGGTAACACTGGGTACAATGCAAACCAGTTTGAGGATGGTTTGCATCTAGATTAGCCCTGCCACTGTTAGCTGTGATCTTAGGTGTGCGATCGAACCTTTCTGGGCCTGGATTTCCTCTCAGATTCCAAGTGATGAGGATTCTCATCTTCCCAAGGCTCCATTTCTCCCTGTGAGAGTCTAGGTGATGAGGATTCTCCTGCCCTGGCCTGTGCCACAAACAGGAAGAACACCACCTGGGCTTCTAGAAGCTTCTGGCAACCATAAAGGGTCATGTGGTAGCCAGAGTAAGTGTGGGCACAGAGGTAGAAAGTGGAGCCTGACTTCCCTGGTCTGTCAGCCTCCAAGGACAGGGAACCCCCAATGTGGGCCAGGCTAGGATACAAAGAGAAGGGGAGATGTGGGATGCTGTCCCTCTCCCTCCTGTGTCCTGCTTGTTTCTGGTGTTGGCACCTTGGGCAAGGGCAATTCAGAGGCTCCAGGTCTGATGTGGCCAGTGGCCTTGGGACTCAGAGTGCTGCTAATCTCTGGGAAGGCTGAGCTAGTGCAGCTGTGCAGGCTGGGGGGCACTGCTGTGCAGGCTGGGGGGCACTGCTGTGTAGGCTGAGCTAGTGCAGCTGTGCAGGCTGGGGAGGGCACTGCTGTGCAGGCTGGGGGGGCACTGCTGTGCAGGCTGGGGGGCACTGCTGTGCAGGCTATGCAGGCTGGGGAGGGCACTGCTGTGCAGGCTGAGGGGGCACTGCTGTGCAGGCTGGGGGGCACTGCTGTGCAGGCTGGGGGGGCACTGCTGTGCAGGCTGGGGGGGCACTGCTGTGCAGGCTGGGGAGGGCACTGCTGTGCAGGCTGGGGAGGGCACTGCTGTGCAGGCTGGGACAGGCTGGGGAGGGCACTGCTGTGCAGGCTGGGGAAGGTAATAATGGGACAGGCTGGAAAAGGCATTGCTGTGCAGGCTGGGGAGGGCACTGCTGTGCAGGCTGGGGGGGGCACTGCTGTGCAGGCTGGGGGGGGCACTGCTGTGCAGGCTGGGGAGGGCACTGCTGTTCAGGCTGGGGAGGGCACTGCTGTGCAGGCTGGGGGGGCACTGCTGTGCAGGCTGGGGAGGGCACTGCTGTGCAGGCGCAGGCACCCCATCCCACTCACCTTGGGGTGGATTACAATAGTGGCGATATCGGACTTCTTGTCAATGTCCTGGATGGTGGCCTCATAGGCATCCCCATTCTGCAGCTGCACCTTCAGCTGCTGCCGGCCTGAGGCGGTGCTGGAGCTGGAGACCACGTGGGCATTGGTGACAATCAAACCAGCCTCTGACATGATGAAGCCAGAACCACTGGACAGCGGCACATTCCGGCCAAACAGAGGGTGCCTGCACAGGGAAGCAGGGGAACATTCAGAGCAAGGCCTTGGCCTGGGGGAGTCAGCATGGTGGAGGATGCAGAATCACGTGAGGTGAAAGAACAGGCTTGGGGGAACCACTCCCTCCACAACCTGGGTTTGAACTGAGGCTGTCACTGCGGGTGCAGCCTTGGCAACACTGAGGCTGGATGAAGTTCCTGGCCGTTAAGATGTGAGCGTCACTTCTGATCTGCTGTTTGCTGTGCGGATATGTTCACAGTACTTGTTGACATGTTAGCGTACACCAGCCTACAGTGGTACCAATGCCTGCCAGCAGGGCCCTGGAGACAAACGGCCGAGACTCCAACTGCCAGTCCAACCTCACCTGTGACTTAGCTGCCCTCAGGCAGGCTCTATAAACCCTCTGAGCCTCTGTCTTCCCATCTGGGAAATGGGCTGTCTGCTTAAGGAGTCTTGACCCTACTTTCAGGTTGGGAGGGGGCAGAAGGTTGGTGCAGCTTGGGACCTTCCTTACAAAAGTACATAGGCCCTGAGGACACTAAGCAGATGAAGGAGCCCAAGTGTCCAGCACTCTTGAGCATGCGACGGTCTTTTCAAAATGTCACCTCAGCCTGGCGGTGGTGGTGCACGCTTTTAATCCCATCACTCGGGAGGCAGAGCCAGGCAGATCTCTGTGAGTTCTGCCAGCCTGGGCTATAGAGCAAGGTCTAGGACAGGCACCAAAACTACATGGAGATACCCTGTCGTGGAAAACCAAAAACCCAAAAACAAACAACAACAAAAAAGTCATCTCAGCCTGGCAAGACCAGGGAAAGCAACAAACACCCTAAGTGCTCCATGAAGCCAGGGACAAGTTCATTCAAAGTTCATGGGAGACTTGTGGGTCAGTGTCCCCCAAACAGATGTGATCAAGTCCTGACCACCGCTCTGTGGGTGTGACCTCATTTGGAAGTGGGTCTCTGCAGGTGTGACAGGGCCGTGACGTCTCGATGGAGTAGGGGCCCTCTGTTCGAGCATCAGTACTTTGAGAAGACAGGAAGCTGGAAGAGGCACAAGGGGGACATGGGAGACGGGTGGGGAGGAGGTACCCCAACCTGAGGACATCCAGAACCACTAGAAGTTGAAAGCTAGCCCAGGATCGGAGTGGGATGCCCTGTAGACATCTGATCTTAGACTTCAACCTCCAAAGTGGGGAGGCAACACGTCCCATTGTTTAATCCTCCAGTCTGTGGGGCTCTGTGACTTAGTCCTAGGTGACCTGCTGTGCAAAGCTCTCAGGGAGACTGAGGCCCAGAGATGTGTTACTTCTTGCTGGAGTCAGGCAGGAGGCAGAGCAGAGCAGGGTTCCCACCATGCCAGACTGCTTAGGGCAGAGTCTGTCTCCATCTACCAGCCATAGCTCTCTGAGAAGCATGGCAGGGTGGTTAAACCCAGCTCTTCTCAAGACTGCAGACAGGGCCAGAGAGAGCCCTGCACCTGCATCCCACAGGTTAAGGGTTGTGGTTGAAGGGCTCTGTGATGTCTGCCCTACCAGGGCCTTACCCACCCATGAGAGGCTTTGACTCCATGAGCCAGACATCTGCCTTAGCCTGTGATTAACCAGCTCAGGGTTAGTGCCCCAGGCCCTCTAGATATACACAGTCCCTCCTTAGCCCCCTTCAGTTGAGATAACCTCTTAATGCACCCATTTGTAATTTCTTCAATGATGTGTCTCAGATTTTTACCCCAGGGAAAAAGGGCAGGGGAAAATTGGATATGGCAGGGGGATCTCCAGGTGGGATGTGATGTGATGTGATGTGGTGTGTGTGTGTGTGTGTGTGTGTGTGTGTGTGTGTGTGTGTGTGTGTGTGTGTGTAAAGGTCTTAGGAGACATAGGCCTATAAGTTGTCAATCATAGCAGGGACCTGGCAGGCAGAAGGGTCCCACAGTCCCACAGGGCCTGAGTCCCCATCTGGTTCTCTTTTCCAAAAGCAGGAGCCCCAGGATGGCTTAAGAAAACAGACTCAGAGCCAACATGGTCCAGAGCTCATGCTAGACCCTGGATGAGTACTGTTCATCCTCCTCCCCGGCCATATACCGCGCCCCACCCCCCGCCCCCCGCCCCGCCACACATACACCTTGTCTGTGAGGCTCTTGCCACTGTTAGTGAGCAGGCTGAGTAGCCTGACACTTCACTGGCCATGGAACACAAAGGAGGGGATGGTGACTGACATCAGTATCCAGGCTGCTCTGCACCAGAGTCAGACTAATAAGCTGGTCACCAGCTTCCCTGATCCCTATCAGGTGGGCTCCTGTCTGGCTCCACCATTCCAGCTGGTTCTCTCCACTCAGCTGCAGGGCAAGAAGGGTGGAGATTGTTGTGTCTAGAGTCCTGAGGCTCCTGCCACAACCGGCTTCTCTCCAGGGGGTCTAAATTGAGACCTCAGGACCGGATGTGAGTGATGGGACCTTGGCTGCTGTGTCTGGAAGGCGGGGCCTCCTCATCCAGCACAGACGTCTCTGGGAGAGAATACTGGGTGTGGGAGGAAGGGAGGAGGCTCCTCCCCTGTCTGTAAAGAGGGATCCTGCCAGGAAGCTAGACCACACATCACACAGTGGGCTTCCTCTCCCATAGACAAACCTGCTTCCCTGTCCACCCACCTCCACTCAATCAGTCCTCCCTCCCCTCTGCATCTAGCTATGAGTTCACGCCTGATTCAGAACACTTGTTGTGTTGAGCTGGTACCTCAGTGGGACTGTCTCCTATTTCTCTGAATCTCCTACACTCCCAGGTACTCACTTTAGGCTAACCTTCAGCCCCCAGGGACATCAAGTTTCAATAGCTGCTACTCAACCCACCCCACCTGTTGCTATGCCTCTAGCTGCTGGAATCAGGTGTCGGTGGCAGCCAGCGACAGGGCAGCTGGGAATGGCTGGAGAGCTGCAGAGCAACTCGGGGGCCCCACGCACCTCAGGAAGAGCTCTATGTGGACCACAGCTGGCGCGATCTTCTCCACCACATCGGCGATGAAGTTGAACTTGTACCGCGGGCTGGTCAGCTGGTGGAGACCTGCGCTGGCAGCAAGGTCCAAGGGTGTCAGTGAGACCTGCTGACTCCCAGCAGCCCCTAGGCCCAGGGTGGTAGAGGCCCTGCTGGAGACCCCTCCATGGACTCAAAGCCCCGTGTCAACATGCTCTGAAGCCCAGTCCCCAGGAGTGCAGGGATGCCCAGACATCTGAGGTAGTGGTCCCTGCCCTGGAGAATGGTTAACTAGGACTTTTGGGAGTTGAGTCTCTGCACGTTTTCCCCACTGGACTCTTGGGGGTTGGGCGGGAGCCATACAGAGAGGTTTGGTTCTTAGCTCCAGGAAGCACAGGACCGATGCTGAGGACCAGCGCCCCTGGGTTCCTGCCTGCTCCCATGTAAAGAAGTAAGTTGGAGAGTGGACCATTTGCCTTTCTCTGCCTGAGGACCAGTGTACTGATAGTTAAGGGCACAGTGAAAGTCCCTGAGCCACCCCACCCCCATCTGGCCCTGGTGAGGCCCTTCCTCATTGGCCAGGCTATAGATTCCTGGGTGGACAGAGCACCCCGCCTTTGTCTGACTTGGCCATAGCCCAGGCCTACTTGCCAGGCAGCGCACAAACCTCCCCAAAACCTTAATCACTGGCTCAGATTCCTGCCGCCATCAGCAACGGGGTTGTGGCCTGCCAGGACCACAGGCCTGAGGCATGTGGGTGGCACAGGACCATATTGAGACCTCCAGACACCACGCTCCTTGGCACTCAGGGGTCCGTGGGCTCTGAAACAAGCACAGGCCTGGGAGCTGCACACAACTGGGCTCAGCTGGACCCGCTGTCTTCTAGCTGTGGACCTGCGGCAAGTCACTTACCTTCTCTGGGCCTTGACTTTACCATCTGACAAGTGGGACTGGAGGTGACCTCTCATGGGGCCTGGGTGAACTGATAAGAACCACTTCCCCTGTATGGCTCTCTGGGGCTGAGCTTTACCCTCATAAACCTGGTTTTCCACACCATCAAGCAGGATGGAAAATAGCATGTCCATAGCAGCAGCCACGAGAGGAGAGCAGACCACAGCCTGTGCTCTGAAAGAACTGTGGGCCAGCATGGTCCCCACATACAGCCTGGCAGTGTCCCTGACTCCCAGAGTGGCAGCTGGGGGTGGGGAGGTGGGGGAAGGGCTGGAGCCGCAAAGGTAAAGATGAGGAAATGGAGGCTTAGGAAACAATTCCTAGCCGGGCCTCCTGTGCAGTTTACCCAGTCACACCTGCCCACAGCCTTCATGAACCCAGCCCTGGCATCCATGGCAGTGAGGGACAGCAAGTGACCAGCCAGGGATGGAGATGTGTGAACAGAGCTGGGACAGATGGAACCTGGGGTGAGATGGGACATGCAGAGGGTTCCTGGACACCTGGTATGGGCAAAGCCACTTGCTGCCCCTGACTGGCAGGAAGTGATCAGAGAAGTTGTCTAAGTGGGTTGAGACCCGGGCCCAGTGTGCCTTTGACTGAGGAGGAAAGAATACTGCCCTTCTCACAGACAGCATGGAGAACAAATCACCCTGTCTGCCTCACTGCCCAGTCCATCCTGGGGCTCGGCACTTCCAGAGCCTACAGACCCCTCCCCAGGTTCTGCCCACCTGGCCTGCCAGGCCCGCTATGGGTAGTGGTAGAACTGAGGCAGGAGCCAAGGCCTCCCAGCCCCTGTGTCCCCAGCCTGTTGGGCGCTGACCTGGAGGTTCAAGCCAGTTAGAAGACCCACCACGGTGCTGCTCCAAGCTCCCAGGCCACTTGTTATTCCAGACCTGACCTTCAAAAGGACCTTATCAGCTAGGATTCTGCACGATAGGTAACTGAGGAGATGGCAAGGCCTGGAGCAAGGGCCCAGGACAGCACGATCTGCTTTCAGCTGGCTTTTCATGCTCAGGACCTCAGAGCAACCGAAGAGATACTACACATGGTCCCTATCCCCCAGCACTAGCGCCCCAGCACAGAGACAAGTTTGGCTCACCCCACAGCCCAGAGGTGATAGCCCAGCAGGCAGCCCCATGAGCTTCCTAGAAGGAGGGAGGAGAGGGCAAAGCCAGAGCTTGCTTAGCCCAGACACCAGCTTAGACCCCCACCCACACACCCCAGAGCAACAGACATGGCCCATTTTACAGCCCAGAAAACTGAGGTTGAGTGTGAATGCCATCTTAGAATGGAAGGCCTAGCCCTGCGCCAGGTCAGGGAACCCTGCAGTCCGCCAGGCATGGCCCTTTAATCCAAACCCATTCTCAGATGAGTCACTATGAGTCACACAGAGGGCCCCAAGCCCCCACCACAGCCTTCCCACATGAACCGGGCCAGGAAACAGCTCTGTTTATTTGGGGTTTCTTAACAGCCCCACCCCCATGCCAGGCCGAGCCAAGTTCTGAAGGCCATGGTCTCAGCACACTCAGCTGTTGGATCTTTATTTTTTATTTTTATTTTTTTTTTTACTTTTTGTTGTTTTTCAAAAATAAACAGGCTCTGAAGGCCCGGAAGTTTTGTTCCAAAGCCTGACACAGAGCACAGCCCTCAGGGCCAGGTGTCTAGGGGTTCCTAGGAGAGGAAGGGCTGTAAGAAGTAACCCTCGGAGGGAAGCTGGCCTGGGGGCTCCATCTCCAACATGCCTGCCTATGTGACAGGGGGTGACCCGCAAGCAGGATGGTGTGTGAGCTATGGACAGTCATAACTGCCGCGGGAGAGAGATTAAGAAACGAAAGCACAGAATGGAAAAGTGAATGACCACGACACCCCACGGGGACACCCTACACCGTCACAGAGGCTGTACACTACACGGTTCCATCGGCACTATTAACAGGGATCCGGATCCGTACCCACATCCCCTGGAGTTGTACAGTGTGAAACACATACGTACGACTGTGTGCATCAGCCCAAAGCCAGCACACAGTCCGGCAGGTAAAGGAGCCTGGTTCTTATCCCCACATCTGGCTCTTCAACGGTGTCCCCCAACTCTGCCACTTCTTAACAGAAAGATCCCACAAGTCTCCCGAGTCCACTGTGCCTCAGTTCTCTTACGGGGGACAACAGTGACATCCCTCCCTGGGTCACCAGCCGGCTGAGGTTATGAATTTGCAGGCTTGGTGTGGTGTGAGGCCTAATGGAGGACAGCATGGCACATGTTTGCTGTGCAGTTGGTGCCGGATGACTGAATGCAGCATTGAGCACCCCACACTCGCTGATTTCTACTGCCCCTCCCCACTCAGTCACAGGTGGAAGGGCATTCCATAAGGGCAGCTGGGAATCTCTGTGAACGGAGCCTAGCCTCACAGCACAAGCAGGCAGCAAGCACCTCCTCCAGAGGGTTGACTCAGCTAGCAGAGCCTGGAATTTCACAGCCAGAGGCGCCACGGCTGGCCCTAAGCCAGAGACAGGTCAAGGCTGGGCTCTCCTGGAAGCTAACCAGCTGTTACACCCTCCCAAGGAGCAACACAGAGCTGGGATGTACCTAGGTTTAGGGATCTGGCTGTGTGCCTCGGGCAGGCCACCTGATCTCTCTAAGCCTTGTTTCCCAACCTATAAACCAGCCACTGTATCAGCGTTGGAGAGCTCAGTGAGGCCGACTCTGGGCCTGGTGCCCTGTGCCCGGTGTGCTGTGCTTGATACCTTGCACCTGGGCTGGTACCCTGGGCTGTGGCTGCGAGGGAGAGGTGGTGTGTGGTCTGTGCACCCCAAGCTGGACAGCGGCTCTCCCCACCTTCAATTCCCTAGGCAGGACCTGGGTCTGACCACAGACAGCAGCAGTACTACTCCCTGGGAACCACAGAGAGATCTTGATGTTTGTGGCCAGGGGGACATGGGTCACTTAGGGACAGGCAAGCTTTTAGGAGGAGGACAAACAGGAAAGCTAAGGCAGGGCTGAAGCTGTGTGTTCCACTCTCCCTGCTTACTTCCAGGGCCAGCCCAGCCCGGGTTCCCAAGCACTGGGGATACTGTAGGTTGTGACCCCCTTGGATCGCATATCGGATATTTACATTACGATTCATCACAGTAGCAAAATTACAGCTATGGAGTAGCAATGAAATAATGTGGAGGGGAGTCACCACAACATGAGGAACTGTATTAAAAAAGCATTAGGAAGGTTGAGAAACAGTGCTCTAGAGAGACTCTCTGTGAAGGTACAAGTGTGACCTCAGGGTTGGTGCCCTGTTGGCCTGGGCCTTGAGGAATGGGGCATCGGCACATCTGGCAAAGGGGCTGTGAGTGCAAAGGCAAGTGACATGGTGAGCAGGAGCCTGGGACTGGAGCTGGGACAGGAGGTAAGGCTATGGAGTAGACAAGGCCTGGATAGTTAGGTCCTGAGGTCTCTACTGGAGGGTTGTGTGGCTGCAGGCCATGCTGGTACCACAGGTATACAGATGCACAGCTTGTGGTGCCCCAGGCCTGTCATGTAGTTGAAGCATACATGTCCGGCCATGCTTCCACAGCCCCAAGAAGGGGGGGCTTCTGACTGCATTCTGTTTCTCGTAACTTAGTTACCTCCTCACCAGTGTCCTCCAGAGTGGCCACCTCCTCATGGGGCTCAAGGACCATGGTATGTCAGACCAACAATAGGGAGTCAGGAGGATCATGGCTGGGGGCAAGCTCTCCCATTCTCTGAGAGCCCTAGGGTGGCACACTGTACAGCATCAGAACCTGTCCTTGTACCCCAACATTATCTCCCATGATGAGCTCAAGGCTTCAGAGGTTATGGCAGGAGTCCAGACACCTGATCCTAGGGGTTCTGATAACCACCTCCCTCAAAACAGCAGGCTGTAGATGTCCTATCCAGCCTGCTGTGACATCTGCACAGGTCTGAGGCCTACAGCGAAGGACAGGGAGACCACCTGCCTCACTGTGTCCAGAGATCCCATAGGCCAGTGAGCACACACAGACTCTTGGTGATGTAGGGCACAAGGGTCAGCAGGCAGACCAGCATGGTGAGTGCCACTCTGTCAAGGCAGCATGATTCCCACACAGCTCCTCTGCATGGCCACCTCTGCATGCCCTGGAGGTAGATGAAGAAAGGGACCCAGGTTTGGCAGTGCTTCTGGACTCACAGGTCATGAAGCTCCTCCAATCATATCCACCATGAAATACATGTATGAAGCCACTGGAACCCTGCTAGTCCTCACCCACAGCCATTCCACTGTCCAGTTCTGCTGTCCCAGCAGGCAGTGGGGCAGATAGAGGATGCATCTTCTTGCCTGGTTAATCCCAAATGCTGAATTCCAAGCCTCTAGAAGCTGCTAAGAAGAGTGTACACAAAAGCCATCCAAAGCTCTTAAATAAGAGGCTTGGAGAAGCCAGCAGAGCCTTGCACATTAAAAGCTGCCTGTTAAATCTGGGTGGGAACTGCCCCAAAGCCCCCCAGTTCTGAGTTCCAGAAACAAGTAGGTGTCTACTGTCACAGAGGGGCTGTGGGACAGGGACTCTGGGAAGCCAGCAGGCAGCCACCTGCAAGCAGACCCCTGGGTGCAGGTCATCCTAGCAAAGGGACCCTTCTCGTGAGAATACTTTCTAACATGCAGGTGGGACCCATCAGCTCCCATCATTCCCACCAGAACCATCTAATATAGGGACCAGGAAAGTTACAGGGACCCGTGGGTCCAGATATTCATATAACATCAGCTACTGTGTGCAGCCAGGTGCTGGACCCACTGCTGCCACGGGGCTGAGAGTGAGCAAGCAGCAGAGAGAACAGACAGGTCAATGGACAGGTGGTACAGGCCTAGCCATGAGGCATGGTGGTAGGCACAGTTCAGGGTGGTGGGACATCTAAGCCCAGCAGAGGAACCCTACTAGGTGAGGATGAGGGAGGGAACCAGAGGTGGTGGGCAGAACATGCGCAAAGTCCCTGAGGTAGGAAGGAGGAAGAACAGTAAGGTGGCCGGAGGGTGAGAAGGTCCCAGAAGATGGCAATGGAGGTGTGTGTGTGTGTGTGTGTTGGCAGACACAGGGCCTGAGAGTCCAGGTAAGTGTGGGGAGTGACTTGGAGGGGGTCTTGTTGGTAACATGCAGGACAGACTGAGCAGGGACGATAAGGAAGGTGGAAGCCAGCAGAAGCCAATGGTGGTTTGGTCTCCCTCTGCTACCCAATCTGTTCTGAGACCCCCATGCCACAGGAGCCTCCTCCTCTCAGACATCAGCCTCAAGTGGGGCTCACCGGTTCTCCCTGCCCCCAAGACATGCATGAGCCTGGAGCATCTGGGAGTTGTGGTTTGTGGTCAGGCTGGTTAGTGACCGCACTCACAGTGGACAGGAGGCGATGACAGGTGCAGTGGATAGAGGCTGAGACATCAATGTCCTGGGGCGGTGCTGTCAGCTGAGCTGGGAGGACCAGTTAGAGACAGCCAGGCTGCCTCGGCCAATCTCCATCTGCAAGGAGTGAGCCGGCACTCGGCACTAGTGTGTAAAACTTCTGAGCAGCTGGAGAGAGCGGCAGAGAAGCACAGGGTGCTTCTGTGAATCATGTCCCGGGCAGTAAGCAGGTATCTGGACCACCCAGGTCAAAGTGCATGACGGACAAGTGTCAGGCTCAAGGTCACTGGCCATGTCTAGCTGGATATCATCCTGACTGGAATGATAGCGTTTTTTGAAGGACCTTGGGCCTCTCCTCTGACTATCAGACTACTGAGACAATGGGCAGTGAGAAATTGAAATTCCCCCAGGAATCTCACGCTGGAAGGAGAAGGCTGCAGCCAGTGAGAGGGATGCATCAGGCCACCTTGCAGGAGAGACCAGAGTGGAGACAACGACGGGTCAAGGATGGATGGGAGCTGCTTGGTTGTATATACTTCTATCCCTCTATTTAAACCTAAATCTCCTGTCAGGACCCCTAGATGGACTTGGGGAGCTGTCACTGGACCTCTTTGCTCCTCTTCCCAATGTGGCCACATTGCTTTAGTTGGCCCTTTGAGGATGGGTGGTAGAGCCTGGCTTGTTAACATCCCTGGTAATGGGCCCTTCTTCTCTGGCTTCAATTCCTGCCAACTCATTGGCACCTTGAGCTTTGATGGTGACCTGCTCTAGACCAGATCTTGGTCTCTGCTCTGACCAGGCCTCTCCACCCTCCCCATCTTTTCTAGAGAGCCCCGTTCACCCGTTCACTGTCCCAACTCAGCCCCTCTCCTAGGGGCCCCACTGCACAGCAGCAACAGTGCTCCCAGCACAGGAAGTAACACTGAGTCCCAGCATGCACTGCGCTGGGGCTAAATATTCCTTGCACGGGTCTCTCTCAGGCCTGTCATCAGACTGTTTATGGATGAGTACCCAGAATACAATGAAGCGATGTAACTAAAGACAGTGGGCCTAGGAAGCCCGGGGTCCTGCCAACACCCGCAGACTCTCAGCCACTTCTGCCATTCTTAATGATGGATACCTGCCTAATCCTCAGGCTGACTTCCTTCTCTCTCCTTTCTCTGTGCCCTCTAGGGTCTAGAATTCTCAAGTACACTAACAGGGTCTGCTTCATGCCACACATTGTTACCAATCAAGGGACAGCCAGACACAGAAAGGATTTTTCACAAATGGCTCAGTCTGTGAAGAAGAAACCCACCACTGTCCCTGCCCATCTCTGCCCGGAGCCTGATGCTAACAGTATCAGCCACATGGGAGACCAGGGGAAGGGTACACCAAATACAACCAAGATGGTAGTAGAAGAGCAGAGGAGAGCCTGTGCCTGGCCACCCAGAACCCTCTGCACCTCAGACAGCAAGGCCCAAGATGGGCACAAAGAACCAGTGCCCAGCACACCCTGGGTGTCCTTGTAATGTATTATACTGCCCAAGCAAAGAGAGCACTGGGCTGCTGTCTCTCATGTGACCTGTGACCCTACCCATACCAACATACACCCCTCCAAAATGTAGGTGTAGACCCTATAAGATACTTCCACTTATGAGTGGGGACTAAGGCCTTTGTAAACAGTACCACACCCCCTTGGGTCTGTCACCCATGTCACGTGCTTGCCTTCTGCCCCACCATGGCATTTGAGTGCACAGTAGCCTCCCCTTGGGGGATCAGGGCTGGGTCTCAACCATGGGCTTCCAGGTCCCAGACTATGAGGCATGAATGTTTGTTTGTTATAACCTGCCTAGTCTCCCATACTTCATTACGATACCATAAAACAGATAAGGATATCCTCCTCCCAACTCTCCTGAAATGGCTTACTCATGTGGTCCACAGAATCCTACATAACACTTTCCAGTTTGGGCACCTGTGGCCACCCAGCCTGAGAGGAAGGCAGGTGTTCACAGGGAAAGAGCCGTGCCTGTCACTCTTTCTCTGGCCTATGGTTGTCTAGAGCCCCTTCAGCCTTTGGGGGCCACTTGAGTGCTCAGAAGGCAACCGTTCTGTCTGACAGGGCAAAGCCAGCCTCTGGCACTATGTTTACAGCCACCAAGTCCCATCCCTACCCAGCTCTGAGCTACCTGCACTTTCCAATGTGTCCAGTACACTGCAGCCAAGCCCACAAGAGTCTGTTCATGCCAGTGCGTCTTTCCAGGATGCCTTCCACACAGCACAGAGAAAACTCAGCCTTGTTCTCCAAGAGATGGCCTAGATGACCCTCTGCCTGGTTCCCAGGTGTCCTCTGAGTGCCCAGCAGAGCCCATATGACCTCAGGCTAAGGCTGCACAGGGGTCTGATTCCCCATGAGCCTGGGGCTGGGTGATCTGATCTGCATTGAGGATCAGCCACTGAATCCCCATCACACCAAGGGCAAAGCTTGGCATCCTAAACAATGCCCCAGACAAGAAGCAGGTTGGCAGGGTTTTCTGGCAGTTTCCTGGATGTACAGGGTTCCGTTGCAAGGTCAGAAGTGACCCAGAGCCACCTGCTAACCAGAGGAGGCTGTCTTAGGAGTCTCTTCCTATACACTGTACCCATGGAGCCTTGAGGCTGTGGGTTACACACTGGCTGTAGCCCCATATTGCCCAGCTACAGACAGAAGAAAAGCAAACCCAAAGAGAGAAATTGAAGACAGAGACCGGAAAGGACTGCTCACCACTAGAGGACTATAAGAAACAGGAGAGTGGCTGGGTCAGAGCCCTCAGCCCACCAGACACTACCAAGATGCCACACTAGTTTTCAATTCCAACTTGTTCTGTGGCTTTGGGGATAGCATTTACCTTTTGGGCCTCAGTTTCTCCACCTAGAAGGCTAGAGGACTGTCTTAACTGTTCCTAAAAGGCTGCCCAGTAGCACTCCGTGAGCGGGCGGCATCCCCTTGGGCCTCAGTTTCCTCAGAACAAGCCTTTGGATTCCTGGTGGAGCTTACCCGAGGGGCAGGCGCCCTTCTGCAGCTGGCGCACCGGCGTCCCGGAGATCTGCAGGGCACGGCGGCTGGCGGCCTGCAGCGCGCACACGTCGGCATAGGTGTGCCCATCCGTGCCACACACTGCGTGGGTCCAACGGCAGCGGCACACACCGCGCACGCACTCCAGGCTGTCGCCGCACGGCGAGTCCAGGGGGCTACCGCAGGGCTCACCCTCGCTGGCAGCGCACACCAGGCAACAGTTGCAGAGGTCGGGCACATAGCCCCCGGGGCAGCGCGGGCTCGGGCAGCGCGACACGTCGCAGCGCGCAGGGCACGGCGCCGTCGGGGGTTCCCGAGCCAGCGCCAACACAGCCAGCGTGGCCAGCGCGGCCAGCGCGGCGGGAAGCAGCAAGCGCGCCTGCATCGTAAAGAGGCGGCGGCGCGAGACCCGCGGAAACACCGAGGCCCCGGGCAGCTCAGGCGCACTCTGGCCGGGAGCGCAAGGACATGGTGTGGGGACTGACCCGGGCCTCTCCTTTGCCGACCGTCTGCAGGCTTTTAATGGCCAAGGCCGCCCGCCCTCGCTGGAAGGGGCGGCCCTGCCCGCCGTCAGCCCCGCCCCAGCCCCACGGGACCCCGCCCCGGCTAGTGGGGACCCACCCGGCGCCTCCTGCTCCGGGCCTGCCTGGTGGGGTGGGGGGGTGCACTTTGGGTGACAGGTCTGGGAGCCCATGGTGAAGGCCTGGAGAAGAGGAGCTGCCATGGAGTATCCCAGTCTTAACCAGGGACCTGACCACAACCCCAGAGACATAACAAGACCAAAATCTGTCCCCAGCTTTCCTCCATAGAAGAAGGCCCCAAACCCAGACCCTCCTGTTCCGCATCACTCTCTCTGGGGACATTGGGGGTAGATGCTTAGGAAGCAGCTGGGTGCCCCCCTCCTCCCAGCTTCAGCTGGAGGGTGTGCCCCTAGCTAGGGAGGGGGCCCATCTGCCTTCTATTGGGGGGTCTATTCTGTGCTCTCCCCGATCTAGAACTCTGGTTGCTGACTGGTGTGCCTCAGTTTCTTCTCCGACAAGGAGGAGTAAGCACCTCCCACCTCAGGGTTGTTGGAAGTGCCAAAATACCAGGCAGTGAAGGAGCAGGAAAGCACCCTGCCTCAGCTCAACCTGCCTCAGCTCAACCTGCCCCAGCTCACCCTGCCTCAGCTCTCCCTCACATCTGAAGGTGCCTCCTTGTGCATTCACCAAATGCTACTTCAGACCCAGGCCAGGCAGCAGGGTGTACTGGTGACAGGGATGTCAAGTTGCTAGCAGTGGGTGATCCAGCAGAGCCTCTCCCGTAGGTGACTGAATATACAGCTCCAGGGGCTGGAGAACACAGGAGAGGCAGAAAGCAAAGAGGGTCCTGGCTGGAAGCTGATACCTGCTCGGAGTTTCCCAGTAGCACTGGAGGGTGTGGTGTGGTGTGGTGTGGTGTGGTATGGCGACACCTCTGCCTCCATGGGTGATAGAACCACAGGTCCCGTGGACGGCTGTTGGTGGAGAGCTAGGGAGATAGGGTGGAGTTTGGTTCCTGGGAACTCTCATGTTTTGAGGCCCGTGCAATGCCCAATGGCCGGGAAGCAGAGTGGTCTCATCAGACAGAATCGTTTGGGGAGAGGATGTGGGGTTCCAGGTGTGAGCGCTTTCCTGGTGGTGGTGGTGGAAGGTGAGGCGGCGGGGTGGGGGTGGGGGTGTTTTCACAAAAGGTAGATCAGGCCTTGCTCCAGACTTTTTGTGTGCAGATGGGGAAACAGAGTCTCAGGCTACAGTGTATTAGTGGTCCTGGCTGCTGCTTGGCAGACTGTTTCATGTATATTATTTGGCTCTGTGTCCTCCTGCCTGAGAGGTGGGTATCAGGGGCCTCGGAGTGAGGCTGGGAAAAGACGGTGGGCTTCACTTCCATTCATTTTGTCTGAAGTCTCAAGTCCAACTTTTCCCCTCTAGATCACATTATCCTTAATGGTCACCTGACCTGATCTTTCCATAGCTGTACACAGCACTTTAGTCCCCTGTGCAGAAGAGAAACTGAGGCTTGGAGTTAAAGGATAAACACAGCTGTAGCTTCTCTTCTAGGAAGGAGATAGTTCCATGCCCTGTCTTTGTTCTTCTGGAAGCGTCCAGGGAGTCTTCTGCAAAGGCAGGGCAGTGGCGCCCCCTGCTGCCCTAGCCCATTACAGCCCCTCCCGCCTTCAGCCACAGGGACATCTTGTCTCTCTGGAGTCTGAGTGATCCCCTGGTCTCTGACCTTCAGGGCACGGCATCTCTTGCATGGTTCAGCAGGGAAGGGGCTGCCTTCCTACCCTCAGAACCTTGACAGCCTTTGTCATCCACCAGTGTGAGTGGGCTCTGGACTGGCTCTCCCCTGCTGCCTTCTCTTGAATCACCGTAGGTGATTGATCCATCCAACCCCATCAATCTTTGTTTTCCCCTCTCCGATATGCCATAATTCTTCACCATGAAACAGTGTGGAGCTGGTTGCAGTCAGGCTGAACCAGGGTCTGCCTCCCTTATGGGCACCCCAGACTGTCCCTCCTGCTAGGCCATAGCAAAACAACAGAGCCAAACTGGGCCTTCCAGACCCTATGCCTGACCCTTGCTGTAGCCCAGACGTCATCAGATGAGGTCACAGCTTACATGGTTTGGGGGACATCACAAAGATCATCCCTGGCCACACCTGGCATGTGATAAGGTTCCTCAGCCCATGTTAGTGGGTGACTCACAGGGTGGGCCCTTGCTTGAGTGATGATGTAAGGCACTGTCTCCAGCCCCTCCTTTGGGAACTCCCTCATGGGGGTGATAAAAAGGGCAGCAGCAGCAGCAGCTATCTGTTCCTAGGAGCCCTGTGAAGGATGGATGTGATGATCTTTGACCAGTTATTGTTAATCCCAAAGATGTGAGGAGAAAGATCATTGACTCAAACCATCAAGACCAAATTAATTAAAGCAAGCAATCAATTGAAGCAAACTATTTTATTTATGTACATGGACTGCCTCCCCCTAAGGTAGGGTTCAAGAAGTCAGCACAGCACAGGACATAAAGAAGACAAGGTTTTTATAACTCAGGGATAGGAAGTTTCTAAATGGGGGACTTGGCAGGCAAAATAGGTGGGGTTACAGAAGCGGAACATAAGGTGGTCATAACAAGGTAGTCATAACAACCTTTTGAAACAAAGGTAGGATTGTAAGATAGTCATTACAACTTTTTAAAACAAAGATGTAGTTGCTGTTTCCTGGAGCAGGAGTACAGAGCCATTTGTAGTCAAGGTTACATGTGGGACAGAGCCCAATCCTTGAGAAACAGAGGTTTAATCATAAATAGGAATGAGCCTAGTTTGCCTTTACTATAAGGTGGCTTTAAAGCCTCAGATGGAGGCAGGCTGGTTCATTATTATGAGTCTCTCTATGAACTGCTGCCCACTAGAAAGAAACTTCTGTGATTAAGGTTGAGGGCTGAACTAAGCTATGGTAATAAACATAAATATTTAGAAGGCAATTTTACAATATATCCATTCAACAAAACAACCTAGGGTCTATGAATACCTCAGCCATGGACCTTTGATCAAGTTTACAGCATCAGGCATAAGTTTCTCTTATGGAACAGGCTTCAGATTCAATCAGAAACAGCTGGTAACTTCCATAATGGTCATGCCACTATTGCACTTGTGGACACACTTTGTCTGGCAGGTCGGTATTGCAGCATGCAGAGTTGGTTGCAGGGTAAGACTATCAATTTCTCTTCTCCCCCAGTAGCCTGCACAGTACCCTGTAGCATTCCAAAAGCTAGCCAGCAGGGAGGAAGTTTTCTAGTCAGTTCCAGGTGGATTTTTCTGTATCCTGTGCCCAAAAGTGTGTTGTGTCTCCAGCAATAGGGTCTTACCATCCAGTTATGGTGGGAAGCCAAGAACAATGGCAATAGCCCATGCTGCTTTGGGAGCCTCTGGGGCCTCCCTGACTAACAACTCCTAGGGAAGTATCCCACATCTGGCACAGAGGTTTTTGTTTAATAACCCATGTCTTTTAGCAGCACCATTGCCCACCTATGCAGGGTACCTCTGTTCAAATTTATTTAAAGATATTTCTTAAGATGAGCCTTCAGAGTAGTTTCCATGTGGATTTCTCATATCACCTTAGTTTTGGTTAACCCTCCCCATCCATCCTTTCTCTTATTCTTCTCACCCCATCCCACTCCATCCATCCTCTGCCCCATTCCTCTCATTCCATCCCTGGTTAAGCATTTAACCCTTAGTACACATCTACCTACTTGCATATACAACTCCCCCTTTTAAAGTTTGTAACTGGTCATTTTTTGGCATCTTCATAGAGACACACAACTACCATTACAGTTAATTTTAGGATATTTTTATCTCTGTGAATTAGCTGCTCTGCATTTCCCCCCATGAATAGGATCATATGAACTGTGGTCTTCTGTCTGCCTCCCCTCCCTGAGCATTGTGAGTCCAGGTTCATCATCACGGCAGCATGAATCAGTCCTTCTCTTTTCCTTTGCACAGCTCAGTAATATTCCATCGCATTGCTAGACCACATATGTTTGCACATTCTTCTGTCAACAGATGGATTTTTCCCCTCGCTTTTCAGTGATCACGGAAAAATGCTGCCATGAACATTCCTATGAAGTCTTACGTGGGCATAGGGTCTCGATTCTCTTGAGAGTATACCCAGGAGGAGAATGACTAAGCCATGTAGTCCTGTCATGCTTGTCCATTTAAGGAACACCAGGCTTTTCTGCATCTGTACCACTTTCCACCCCAAACCCCCAACAACTCTTGGTATTTTCCATTAAAAAAAGAAAAGACAACAAAACAAAAACTTTCATTGCCATTCTAGTAGCTATGACGTGGTTTTGATTTCTGTTTTCCAGGGTGTAGACAATACCACATGTCTTCTGTATGCCTTTGGCCACTTGTGTCTCTGTCTGGGAGAGATGTCTCTTCACAGGCATTTAATCCCGACACTCCAGAGGCCTTTGAGCTCTCTGTTGATTCTTGGGGGCTGAGCCTTGTCATTCTTTTTTTCTTTTTTAGCTGAGGATCGAACCCAGGGCCTCGAGCTTGCTAGGCAAGCGCTCTACCACTGAGCTAAATCCCCAACTCCAAGCCTTGGAGTTCTATCCGCCTTGATCATGACTTCTTTCTTTGGTTTCTTTAGAGGCTTCCTGGCTTTAGCTCATGTTCTTGGGTTTGCCACTGGTTATGAACCAGGGTGTGTGGTGTGAGGTAAGGGGTCTGGCCTCTACATACTCTTCGTCAGTATGTAGATGTCTGGTTTTCTCAGAACGTTTGGGCTGATGCTGGTCTCTTCCATGGGGTGGTCTTGGCACCTTCTCTGTTCCCTGCTGTCTGCTGTTCTGATAGGTTCACTTCTGGGATGCTCCAGGCCTGGCCCTCCACCACTTGGGTTCCCAGAGAGCCTATGTTCATCCTTCCTTGGGTGGTTCAGACTTCCGTGTATAGGCTTCCAGCAAGTTCTCTTCCCCCTTCTCCTCTCCATTCCCCTTGGGGGAACTCTGGGCAGCTGCTCTCTTCCTGCTTTCCCAAATCACTGCCACGGGAAAGTCAAGGCAGAGCCACCAACTGCCAGTGGCCACCAGCTGGACAGACTGTCTGCTGTCCTTCCCCTCACAGTCACTCAGCAGCAACAGCTCTTCTTTATCCCTCTAAAGCCTCACTCTTTGGGACTGTTCAGCCAGGGCCCGGCCACTTTACTCTCTTCCTGGACTATATGCCCTTTATTTAAAAAAAATTTTTTTTCAGTGTTGATCTTGTTAATTTTCTACTAGTTAAGTCTGACAATTCCGCACATTTATATAATACATTCTGATTGTTTTCAGCCCCATCCCCTCCCATCCTTCTCCCAGCCATCAAGCTCCCTCCTCCTCCAGCTCCCTTTTCCACACACGTGTCTTTTTGTTTCATGACCCGCTGAGTGCAACAAAGGCTGTCTATGGGGCCGTGGGGAACTGTCCTTTGGTGCGCTTACCAGCAGGTACACAACTGCACACTACTCCCCATTCCCAGACCTGTCAGCAGCCAACAACTGAGCGGGGAAGATGTTAGTTAAGAAAGAAATTATTTTTTGAGTCACAGGCTGGCCTCAAACTTGGCAGTCTTTGTGCCTCAGCCTTTCCGGTGTTGAGGTTATAGGTGTGAGCCATCATGCCTGGGTTAATGCTGGCTTTGACTGGCAAATCAACACTGTCCACTGTAGCATACAGGCAGTGCTTCCCTCCGTGTGAACAGTGTGTTAACATGGCCAATTGCTTCATTGCTTGTTGTTTTCTGATAATACATTGAAACCACAGCTGATCATTTGAAATCTACAGTCCTGTTGGCTGCAGTTCCCTGCTGGTGGACCGTCTCAGGACCCACATCTCCTGTCTGTCTGAACATCGTGTCCTTTGACCAGCAGTGCTTTGTCCCCTGCCTCCCCGTCCCCAGGCCCTGTGACCACCTTCTGTTCTCTGCTGCAGTGACATCAGCTTTCTTAGATCCCCTGTGAGTGATGTCACACCATCCTTGCCCCCCTGTGCCCAGCTTACCCTTCAGTGCTCAGTTGTCAGGTTCCTGTGTGTAACTGAGGCCTCTACCCACAATCACCCAGAGGACTGAACTGTGTGAGCGCTGATTGTGTCAACACGGGCTCCTCTCTGGGGAAGGGGGAACAGGCTCGACCTCCTTCTTCCCTGGCCTGCCTGCAGGCCAGACACATGGAGCCTGAACCTAGGGAACTGAGGATGGAAGAGGTGGAGCCTTCAGCTTCACTGAGGGTCAGTGGAGGGCCAAGCTCTCTCCCAGGACTCATACTCCCGCCCAAGAGCCAAGCTTTGGGCAGAGCTGTCCCAAGTGGCTGCAGGATTTTTTTCCCAGGTCCAGCCAGGGGTTTGTGGGTGTGTGTGTGTGTAAGGTGGACAGCCCCATGCTCAGCATGGAGCATGACTGAATGCCTACCCCTGGTAGAAGGTGACAGGGGCATGCTGATAGGGCATGCCATCTGGCAGTAGCTCTGAGGCTGAGTGTGAGGCTAGACCAGGTGGGGAGAGGCAGAGCTGGCAAGAGACTGACTCCAGCTTGATGTCAAACTTGTATGGTGGTTGGGCCTGGAGAGTGAGCCTATGTGTACTCAGTCAACCAAGTTCACCATGCTCTGTGGGAGAGCAGGGCTAGGCACTCAGGGTAGTCACAGAAGTTCCTTTACCCCGGTCATCCCCAGGGACATCTTGGTGGCACTTGGAGTTTCAGACCCAGTGCCCCATTGACCTTATACGCCCCAGCATGATGTGGTCAATGACAAATTCCATAGGCTGTGACACAAGGGATAACTGCTCCCGCCAGCAGACTGCACTGGCAGCAGCAGGGTGTGAGGCCCCCATCAGCCTCGGCCTGTAATTTTCCTGTTCAGTGGGCAGGAAGCTTCAGCCACACATCTGCTGTGGCTGCCCTGTCAGAGAGGGCCCCTTGCCTGCGGGGCTCTGGCTGGGGTCACCGCAGGGCCCCCATGGTAGCTATGTGCAGACACAGCACTAGCAGAGAGTGACTTCATCTCTGAGGCATCTCCTTCCCACAAGCCTAGACTGAGGTCCCCATGGCTGGCTCATGCTGTGGACAAGCTCTGAAGCCTTCCGGGAACCTTAACTCGGGTCCATCCCTCTCTCTCTGTCTGCTATGGCTCCCCAGGACCTAGCTCTCTACTTCCTGGATCCACAAGGGTCCTCCAGTGATCTCTGTTGTCCCCAGCTCCAGGGCCTTTGCTCTTACATGACATCTTCTTCACTGTCGTTACTTGGGACTCTTCTCCGTATTCATGTGTTTGGACTTGGCAGTGACTCTCTAAATTGGGATAGGCGTTACCTCTGGACTCACATGGCCCTGGGCTCTCCCGAAGAAGTCAGGCCAAGTATGACCAGCACTGTTCTAGCCACCGCAGCCCCACTGTCCAGGAACTTTTGTCATTGTTGTTGGTAGTTTGCGACCCTCCCTCCCAGGGCATGTTCCCCCACCCCCTGGTGATTCTCACATCTCAGGATGCACTGCCCTGTGGCTTGTCTGGGCCACACAGAATAGTCAAGGCTGAGCCCCTTGTGTGGCAGATGGGGTGGCTGCTCCTCAGAGGGGTGAAGGCAGGCGAGCTGGGGTGTGAGTGCAGAATGCACCGGCTCCTGTCACTGTGGCATCTGGGAGCCATAGTGGAGAACATTGATTGGCCTTGCTCCCTACTGCTCTGAGGGCTGTGGGGAGGGGGAGGGGTGGTGGCAGAGAGCTAAACAGGAGGGTTTTTTATGTGACACCAACATGCTCCTCATCAAATGGGGAGGACCCAACACTGGCCACCAGGACTCTTGGCCTTCAGGACAGTGGGCAGGTAGGGACTCTTCTAGTTGGGACATGGTGGAAAGGAAGGGCAGCAGGGACCCCAAGCATCCGTGTGTCTCTTCAGACTTGCTTGCACAAAAGCTGAACTGAAGTTGACTGCGGTGGGCAGAGCACTGGACTGTGATCCAGGGCAGACCTTCAGCCACCCACTGGTGATCCTGAGAGTTCAGAACCAGGGCAGGGATAGCTTGGCCTACAGCTCTGTGTGGTTCTTGGGCTCTCTCCACAGTAGGTCCTTTTCTTCATAGCTAGGGAGGGAATCACAATACACACTGGCTGTCTCCATGAAGATGCAGAATGGTCATGGGTACTGTAGGAGAAGTTACATAGATTTGCCTGAGTGGTCCAGAGAGTAAACTCATCCCCCCGCCCTCCCTCCATACACACATGCTCCAGGGCACCTGCTCAGAGAGATAGTGGGAGGGAGGGTCTCAATCCATTGAGAGCGTAGGAGGAAACCTGTTTTCTTGTTGATCATACAGCTCTGAGCAGCCAACCCCACCACTGTGCAGGTTGGGAATCCAAGACGCTGAGATGACCTGACATGACCCAAATCACAGGACCAGAGAACAGCTCTGAGGTCTGTCTCAGGGCTCAGAGCATTATCTACTGCCTGCTCTGGCTTCATGGGTGTCACACCTGGCCCTGGCCCCTTCTGCTATGACCCCCAGAATCTCCCTGTCTTGGATCAGGACACAGAGTCAGACAGCATAGTCTCCCTGGAGAACATTTATTGAGCACCATGGTATACACCCAGGATAAATAGAGACGTGTTTTCTGGTCTACATTCACAATGTCAACTTTGTAAAGTGCCCTACACCTGAGCTTGTACATCCCCTCCAGGTCACAGCCATGTCACACCAAGCTGTGAGCATCAAAACAAATGCTGCCACCATCCAAGCTGCTATCACTCCAGCTGTGAGGTGGGAGATGAAGCCAGCCTCCCAAGAACTGAGGACAGGATAGGGCTTCCCATTTCTGTCCCTGTCAACTCAGGGGCACTGGCTCTCCTAGCTGTCCCCTTGTGCTGGGGAAATACCTTTGTGATGATGTCATCATTCCTCAGGGACAGAGCTGCTCTCTTGGGCAGTGTTAGCCCCTTACAAAAGGGAAAGGAGGTTTTGCACCCAGTGGGGGCTAGGGAAGGGGACAATTTATCCTGGAAGTGTCTAGGGAGAGAGTCCAATAGGAGAGGTCAAGGAAGGTGTCCTTCAGGACGGTGTGTGTGAGTGTTTGTGGATTGATTGACAGACCTACAATGTTTTAGCCTTTTCAAAAGTTTGATTCCCTGAGAATCCTCCCATCTTATCAAACATGCTTTGTAGAGAAATTGCTTCTTTCTGATTGCAAAATATATAGTGCAAAATGCATATTTCTTTCACAGAAGTTGGATGATTCAGAGCTGTAGACACAAGGAAAAACAACCAAAAAAAAAAACCCAAACAAACAAACAAACAAACGAACAAAAACCCCAAACCAAAAAACAACAACAAAAACATCTAGCGTCACCCGGAAGCGAGAACCAGCTTTGTTTTTCTTCTCCTTTTGGCTTTTTTCAAACCCCTCACAGGAGCATCTGGGAGATGGTCTGGTGGGTAAAGTGCATGCAAGCGTAAGGGCTGTAGTGTGGAGCCCTGGCACCCACATAAAAAGTCAGGGAGGCCTGGCGGCTACCTGCAATCCCAGCGCTCCTGATGTGGAGACAGGGCGTGCCTGGAGCAAGCTGGCTGGGGAGACTAGCCAAGTCAGTGAGCTCTGGGTCCAAGTAAAGGTTCTGACTCAGTAAATAAAGTGAGTGACCAAAGAAGATATTTGACAGCATACTGACCTACACACACACACACACGCACGACCACACACACACACACACACACACACACACACACACACACACACACGCGCACACACACATACATTTACATACATACCTACACACATGCAAACATGCATGCACAGTCGCAATCACAAGCAAACTCCTTTCAGGTTATATACAAATGGTGCAACCGTGGAGGAGAACGGCTCACAGGCTGCCGTTCAAAAGCTGCTTATTTGCTGAACCCCAGCCACTCACTCCAGAGACTTGTCCACGTGACGGCTGGGACAGGATGACTCAGCGCACATTCATTTGTAACTACTGAAGACTCGCCGATTGTGTCAAACTAATGCTGAAGCAGCTATGGTCTGTCCCCAGCATGCCACAGAACCACGGCTGCCGTCAACTGGAAGAAGAGCATCACTGGCCCCCACAAGCCTGGCATGGATGCAAGGATTCGGTGAGAGAAGCCCGTGTGCCATCCCACTGCATAGCTTGAAATGGTGGTAACAAGGCTGCCAGGGATGGCTGGAGGCACGTGGCTGCCAGACACGTCTCTCCTCTGTGGCCGCCATGGGAATCTACTGAAATGTGGTCCATGGAGTCATAGGCACTAGTACAAGGCCAACACCCTGATGTCCCTGCTGTACCAGGTTACATAGCATGTAGTCTTGAGGGACACTGGGAAAAAGGATTGCAGGAACTCTCTAAAACTGTTTTGCAAATCTATAACTATTTCAAGATGAAAAGTCAGAGTGGTCCTTATTTGAAGACGGAAGCCACCCCAGGGATAGCAGAGACAGGCAGGCAATGGAGTCTGGGCGGCTGCCACCTCCATTGGACATGAAGGACATGAGCACCTGAGCGGGGAGCTGGGTGCCCCAGGGCTAAGCCTGAGGCAGAGGTTCATGGCTGGAGCTAGAACCCTGGGGGAGGGCCAGGGGAAGCTTGTGGTGTTTGTCCAGCCTGGCCCAGGGTTCTCCCAGGCTGAGCCTACAAGAGAACAAGAGGGAGGAAGCTCCCTGACTAGAGCAAATGAGGAGACGTCACCAGTCAGCGAACACAGAGTCTTTGTGCCCCTCATTTCTCAAGTCTATTTGCTTCCTGACGGGGTTGTCTTGATGCATCGTCGCCATGCTGAACGTGATCTTGAAAGGACATTTGTCATTTCATCCTCCTCTACCCCTCTTCATGGTGCTGGGCAGATACACTCAGGCCATGGGCAGGGATAGAGGACAGAAGAAAGCCAGGGAATCTCCTGCTACTCATCAGTGTGACTCTTATCCTCCTTCATGACCCCTGGTCAGCATCAGCTCACTCTCCAAACCCTCCCATCTGGCAGCCAGCTTGATCAATCCCTCCTTGCAGCCCACTCCGCAGGCACGCCCTGAAACTCGTTGTCAGCCAGGAGTTACTGGTGCAGTCTGGAATCCCCTGCCCGCTTCTGTCTCTATCCATTCACCCCAGGCTCTCCCAATCACATCCTGAATCCCAGGGCTATGTGAACAGGCCAAGGAGCTGGGGTGGCCCGGGAGGTGGGAAACATCTAGATGCCTAATGCATTCTAAGTCTTCACTGAACTTCAATTTCTTCTGTGGCTCAGGGGTCCAGTCCACTGTGTTCTCTGTGACCCATGTCTTGTTGTCTGTCTGCATGGAAGGTGGCCCGTCTTCCACATGGCACCCACACTTCAGTCACACTGCATTACTCTAGACCAGGAACTCAGGTCTAAAACTGGGCTGTGTGACCAGACTGGGAACCACTACAGAGTGACACACGGTGATCTTAGGCCTGGCCTGTTTGGAGCCCCCAGAGAGTACTGTATATATTTTAAACATACTTCTGTTCACAGAATGGGATCTTACAGTCAAGTAACCAAAGGATCAGAAAGGAAGGCAACCTGCCTGGCCACAGGCAGAGTGTCTGGTCATTCCAGAGATAGCCAAGGGTGTGCTGGCCTGTCAGCCTGCAGAGCTTGTGGCTATGTGGGAGCCTTATGGATCTCCTCCTGCCTGTGTGCCGGGGAGAGAATGGCAGGCGTTCATGTGGAGTCCATGAATGGTCAGAAGAAATTGATCCTGGCATCAATGCTCAATATGGATGACCCTGGTTATGGGGCTGAAGGGCAGAGTTCCAAATCATAGACAAGATGGATTTCTCACACAGTAGAACATTGTGAGTATTGAAATGGAGAAAAGAAGAAGCAGGTCTAGGTGGGTAGGGTCAACCGAGGACCTGGATGATGAGGGGAGCATTGGTGAGGAAGAGAACTGCTCACCCCCAACACATGCATGCCCTGTTGTCACTGGCAACCTTAGACAGCAGGAAATTGACCTGGGAGCCTGAGCAGCTCAGGTCAATCATTGGGGTGATCCAGCTTATAGGAAGACATTCAGGGGCAAGAGAGGCTTCATGGAGCCTAGGAATCAGAACTTGGGAGTCTGTAAGGGACAGCTGGTAACTCCGCAGGGCTCCAGCCTTGGCCAGCTGCTGGTGAGAAGAGGTGGGCTGGTCCCCACTGGCATGGGAACTCTGTAGATGTATCCGGCTTGTTAAATAAGAAACACAGAACAGATTGCAGAGTTAAAAACCAAGAGGTCAGAGCAAAAGCGGAAAACCTTACCCTTCACGCTTCTGCCGTTCTTCCTCTCCGCAAGAGACCTACTTCTGTGCGTCCTGTCTATTTAAAGACTTTCTGTTCTGTTTTCTCATTGGTTGTAAACCCAGCCACATGACCTCCTTGTCACTGCCTGTTTGTACAGACCTCCAGGTCTTCTATGGTTGGTATTGAGATTAAAGACGTGTCTGCCATGCTGGCTGTGTCCTTGAACACACAGAGATCCGCCTAGCTCTGCCTCCCAAGTGCTGGGATTAAAGGCGTGCACCACTACTGCTCAGCTTCTGCTCTGGCTTGCTCTGACCTCAAGGCAACTTTATTGACATACAAATAAAATCACATTTCAATACAAATAAAATATCACTATAGAACTCCATAGTCAGAGGCTGGGCAGCCACAGCTGTGTGACTGGAGATTCCTCACTCTTACACAGACTCAGTGTCCGCTGTAGAAGGGGCTGATGAGGCTGACCCCACAGCACTAAAAAGATATGTTTACACTGCCTGAGAAGTAGGGAGCACTTTGACTGTATGTGTGAGTCCCTGACTGCTGGAGCCAGTCAGAGTAGGTTTTGTAGGAGATGTGACATTAGAGCTGGGTGTAGGGAGGGGCAGAGGAGTTTACCACACAGCTTCTCAGACAGCATTTAGCATTTAGTCCAACCCTCCCTTCTGGGCCCATCATCTGAGCAGGTAACACACAGGGAAAGGACGTGAGAGACCTTTGGTTCCCTTGTCTGATCATTTCGGGTCTCGATGTGTACTCTGATCATACACCCATCCACATTGGCCTCATTCCATCAGGCAGGGGGCTGGTGCCTTAGTGAGTGAGCTGGGTGGGAGCTGCTGGTTACAAGGGACCCTGCTTGGCTGGGTCCTCAGAACCACCCACTGAAGCATTGTTCCCCAGGTCTTTCTGAAGTCACAGAGGAATTCAGTACCATGCAGCCACTCACAAGAGTACAGCAACACTCAGGGCCAGAGGAACTCCTCCAGGGAAACGTCAGATGAGGGAAGAAGACCCTGGGGGCCCACAGGGGACACAGTGGCACCCCATGATTCTGTGGATCCTGGCTGTGTGGGATGGTGGACACCCAGCAGCTCAAGGTACAGGGGTGAAGAGTGGGAGGATGCTCCGAAGCATCTACCAAAGGGAAATCTGTTTCTAGACACTGCCTGTGCCTGGGACCTACAGGACCCTATGTCCTCTGACCTCTCCAAGCCATGCCCCACCCCACCCCACTGTGATATGCAGCCCACCCCTTCCCACCTTCTCTCATTCACCCTCACCTTGCAGACAAGTGCCCCCCACCTTAGCTCCTCTGCCTCTACCCTGCTTACTTTCAGATTCCTCCTTCTGTCTCTCTGCTTGGAGTTACCCAGCCAGATAGCCAGAGTGGCCCCGGAGATGCCAAGGTGCTAAGACTACCTTATCCTTGCTCCAAAAAGTCATTTGGTAAGGATCATGTTTCTAAGGTGGGCAGCTGGAGTGAATGAAGGGTGTTCCAGAGATGGTGGTGAACAGGCCCTGGGAGCTGAGGCTGGGAGGGAGGTGGCTGGGAAGGGTAGAGCATCCCAGTCCAGCTCCTGTGCCATGTCCTGGGCAAACCTGAGCAGCAGCTCGTGGGAATGTAGAGGCCAGGGCTGTGCAGAACACACCAGCTCTGGGAGGCTCAAGCCACCTACACTGGCAGTACCGTTCTAGTCTCTGGGTCCCTCTGGTCCCAAAAATGTTCAATGTTCAGGGAGTGGAAGTGTCTCCCTGTTTCTCATTCCAACAAGGACACAGGAAGACAGTCAAGGCCACTTGGATGACCCAGGCCCACCTTGGAAGCTTGGGACTGGAATTTGGAAATGTTCAATTGTCCAACATGGTTGATACAAGGAGCCTGTAGGCTCTGCTCTGGCAGAAATTCAACCAAGGTGTCTCTTCTAAGCCTCTCAGGAAATATAGATCACATTGATGTACCCCAGACATATGGCCTGGAGGGCAGCCTTCAGACTTCTGGGAAGGAGACAGCTGCACAGAGAATCCTCCAAGCTGCCTCCCCAGAGGCTTGGCGTCACTTCCTGCCAGTTCTCCAGAAGGTTGGGACCTCCTCACAGATCACTTCTGCAAGGGTTGAGCTCTTCTGAGCCAGCTTGCTGTGCTGACCATCACAGGGGTTACTTGAGACCCAACTGACGCACCACAGTGAGAAGAATGTGCCAGGGGGGCTGGGGTGCTGACAACTTCCCATGGTTGCGGCTCATGGGGTGTTCCAGGAGAAGAGACTAAACAACAGTGGGGGTGCAGGGCAGGGCAAGCTTGTGAAGGAGCTATTGACATGGGGTCAGGTGGGGTAAGTTGGAGCCCATAAGTCCAGGAGCATGAGCTGCTCATTGAGGAGCATGACTGGTGGGTAGAATGTTGGCCACGTGTCGTGGCCTCTGTTGAGGGTTTTTGCAGTAAAATGCAAGTGGCAGGAGCACAGTCGTCGAGGGTTCACACCCTCCCAGGGTTCCTATGATCATGGGCCTCAGTGTTCCTGGGATGGTCCAGGTCCCAGGGGAGGCTGACTTGCTCAGAACTATGTGGATTGGATGCTGCTGTACCACAAAGGTCTGTGTACTGATGCCATGGTCCTCAAGGTGGCATTGCTGGGAGGAGGGGGGTGCCTGCACCAGGGACATCGAGCACTGTTTGGCTTCAGTGGGTTTTTTTGAATTCCCCGGCTGGTAGTGGTAGGACTCTCAGCTGCATTACTGTTAACGGTTGAGAGCCAACGTGGAACTGAGTCCTCTCTGGTGCTCGCTCAGTCTGTCCCCACAGAGCTCCTGATCCTCATCCCTTACAAGGGGAAGGGAATCCCCACCTCCAGTGCAAACTGTTGAGATCAGGGCTAGTCTAGCCTCACTTGGCCCCAGTACACGCCATGCTGGGAATGGGTGTGCCTGCAGTCATCACTGAATGATGACCGCTTGGTGGAGCCTTTATATTGGCCTCTAGTCTAGAAATGGCCATCTAGAGTGAGTTCATTGCTCAACGGTCCTTTTCCTAGCCCCCCTCCCCCGATGAGGCAGGTATGATGGGAAGGTGAGGGGAGCTATGGAGGTTCTGGGAACAGGGAAAATGTGGATAAGGAGTCAACACCCACTGCCCTCCTAGGATGAGCCTGTCTCTATTCTTAGAGATCTGGACAGATCTGGAAGTCCCCCCTCCCAGGCTGATAGGTCCCTACAGAGGTGTTCTCACCCTGCTGACAGGGTCATAGTGGCATCCTTGACCTCCAGGAGCCAATGTCCCGCTTTCTACAGATATAAGTATAGAATCCTGTCGTCCCCCCCCCCGCCCCCCGACACAGAGGCTGACAACCTGAGTCTAATCAAGAGGACTGGCTTTGCAGAGACGCCACAGAGGGCAGGGAAGGCTGAGTGGATGCCGTTTGCACAGTAAAGCAACTCAAAGCTCTGGCACAGGTCACACAGAGGGGCCAGTGATTCTGTCCTTATGCCTGCTCAGATCTACCTGACCTTGGACAAAGCTGGTACAGAAAGTGACCATGCTCCCAAGAGAGTGGACATAGCCCCATGGCCTCAAACTCAGGCCATGTATGAAGGAAGGTAGTTGGATAGACTTGGCAGACACTGGGCTTCCCTCTAAAGTCTGAGCAATAGGCAAGAGGCCCACTGGCTGATGCATCCTTCCTCAGGCCACAGGATCCTAGACCCATGTTGATGGAAGGCCCGAGGGGTGCACCAGGCCTAAGTGGAACCTGAGAACCCTAAGCTCCCCACCTCCACTCCTGCCCCAGCTGAGATTCTACAGGCTGCTCTGGGCTCACGTTGTCTTCCTCTCTTGGGCTTCTTTGGTTACAGATGATGAAAGGGTCTGAGAGGTTAAGACAGTGGCCAGTGTTACTCAACCTTGGTGCAGCATGGTATGGCTGTTGGGGCATCCTGGAATCATGAGGAAACAGCTCTGTGGCACGGCCAACTCAGGGAGCACCCTAAACTTCATGAGCACCCTGCTACCCAAGTCTCATCTCAGCCCCAAGGCAGCCACTTTGTTTCAGGGCTGACCAACCTGGGCTCAGAGAGATCTACTCCCAAAGGCCCTGCACCTCCAAGACAGCTGGCAGCTGAGGTCACTCAGGCTCTGGATGACTCCTCGCTGAACGGCAGGCAGGTGATGACCTCAGCCAAGTGTCCTTAGTTACCATGATGACTCTGGCTGAGCCCAGAGTGGATCACCATTATCTTTCATTTTCAGTAAGGCTACCTCTTCCCCGCTGTGACCCAACCCACCCGAGAATGGATGGGATTGTCAGCAACTGGCAGAGTTTGGGTCTGGGAGCAACTGGTTCTGGAAGTTCTCTGCTGCTCCCTGGTGGGGAGACAGGGAGGACCATCTGTTTCAGCAGGACTTTGGAAGGTGGACAAGTCTCCTTGCTTTTCAGCAAGGTTGTGTGGAGGGGACATCCCAGTTCCTGCCTGCACTGTCCGTTTTAAAGGGGGACTTGGGAAGACTACAATGTTCTGGGATATACAGGGGCTGCAGAACACTGTGACACTGTCAACACCACCGGAAGCCATTTAAAGTGAGAAATTTCCGGTATTTAAACATGACTGAAGGAAGGGCTTGGAGCACTGTAGGTCATTTTCAGCCTTCCTGTGCCATGGTTAGTAAAGAAACTGTCAGAATCACCTTGCCTGGGCTGGAGACTCAAGAGACACCAGAGATCTTAGGGACCAGGTGACAGCAGAGGCCAGAGGGGAGCAGGCAATGGCAGGGAGGGTGGCCACGAGGCCATCACATTTACCAGGCAGCAGACTGAAGCACTCTTCAGGCCAGACAAGTCTTGGATCAAGGGACACTGAGCAGGGAGAATCTTCGTCCTCTGGCCCGTGGCTCTCCTGACACCATCAGGGATGGAGAAGTCCATAAGCTGCTCTCGAGGCCTAGGGGACCACGTCCCGTAGGCACGCAGGGAGGTCCACTGTATTTGACTCTATGACTCAGTTCCTACCCTCTGTGACAATGGATAATCTGGGTCCCCACATCTCCCACTGCCAACAGGGGCGGGCCATCCTGTTCTGAACAACTCTCAGGACACTGGAGTACTGTGAGGATTAAAGAAGCACGTCAGATACACGTGAGCAGAATGAGAGATGAGGCTACCTTAGGCCCTGCCAAGGGATTCCCATCACCATCTTACCTTTTTGAAGCTTTGCTCCCCATCCCCACCCCAGCTCAAGACCGAACCCAGGGCCTTGCAAGTGCTCTACCACTGAGCTAAATCCCCAACCCCCATCTTACCTTTTTATAGACAAGGGGACAGAGGCCACACCATGAAAGAGTCAGCAGGAGGCCTACAAACACCTGTTGGGTTTAGTCTTCACCGGAGACAAGGCAGGGCTAAGCTGCAGTGTGGGCCCAGAAAAAGGATGGGGTAGGGGCCTGGGAGGGGCAGAGCCTGCATCCAATGGGACGCATACCATATACTTTGACGATACCACAGTTGCTGAAAAATATTTACTGCTGTTTGCTTCTTCCCTCAGCACACCCCTCTCCCTGAAACAAGTCATCCACACCCAAAGAAGAGTCCCTTTGCCCAGGTCCTTCTCAGGTTGTCAGGATGGGTGGCCAGGGGCCAGCCAGAGTGTCCGGCCACAGAAGCGCTGGGGCACCAGGTTGGTCCTGCGGAGGTTCAGTTCTGAGGCAAAGGTCCTTGCTTTTTGGTAGAAGAAGAGGGACATCTCACGGTCCATGAGGAAGTGGTGGTAGATGGTGGCCAAGCGTGTGTAGATCTTCAGCTGAGCTTTCTTGTGGCCCAGGTCCACGGCCGCTGCCAGTGCCAGCTGGTAATAACCAGCAGCATCAAATGGATCCTGTGGGTAGATGTGTTTGACTGGGATTTAGCTGACTCACTGTGGTAGGGTGGGGCAGGGGTGCAGAGGACACCAGGAGCAATCCCCAAGGACTACACTATCCCAGGGTCACTCGGATATACCCACCCATAATGCTTGACCCACAGGCCATATCAGGGTAGTAGGAGGACATCCCATCTTGCTCCATCACAGTCACTGTTTAGCCTCTTTCTCCAACAAGGTTAGAGCTTCCTGGTCCTTGTGTTTGGGCGCCATTTTTTGAAACTGTCCCAGCTAAGAGCACACCAGCTTGGGGACTGGCTCAGAGCAGCAGCAGGCCTACCCTACCCCAAGTATGACTCAGAGATCCAGGTGGCCTGGAACAGCTTTATGGCTGCCCCTCAGGGCCTTCCTGTGCACACAGCTGTGTCCCTTTTCTAAAATCTCCTTCTTTGTCCCGGATTCCAGAGCCTAAGGCCTTGACCTGCCATGGCCTCTGCTTCTTCTCCCATGAGCCTCCCTAACATCTGGATCTTACCTTGCCTCACCCCTAGTACTTGTCTTCCTTGGGGGAGGTAGGTGCCCCGAGACTGCAGGGCCTCACTGGCTTTGGGGCTTCCTGGCCCCATGTTGTTTGTTGGGTGATTGTGCAAGTGGCCCATGTTCCTGGGAACTAAGAGGAGGTGTGACACAGCTCACTTGTAGGTCAAGTGCATCTTTGCCTCAAACTCAACATCCAGGTAGGATGCAAACTCCCTCTGGACCCACCCCACAGGAGTCTCCCGTTCTAGCTTCTTTTAGAGGTTTCTCCCCAGAAGAGTGACCTGAGGGGCTTCCTGAGACCCCGCCAAGCCTGCTTCCCCTTGTTCAGCATCTGTGACATCTCCCTTAACTAGCAACAAAGCCCAAGATGTACTATGTCTCCTACTAATGTCTCATCTTGTACCAGCCCCACAGAGCCAGGACCCAAGAACAGAGCAGAGTGGGCCATGTGCAGATGGTGGGCACTCCTCCCCCTGGTCTCAAGGCCACCTCTCCCTAGCTAACTCTATGACATGGGGGAGCATGGGAGATACCACACCTCAGGGGGATAGAAGCTGTGGAGAAGGCACCCAGCTAAGTGGGAAAGACAGCTGAAGTACATGTGTCTGCATGTGTGTGGCAGCTCAAATCACACATGTACCTGGAGCTGTGACCAGCAAAGACTCAGAAAGGGAGCCTGAAATCGGCGTATGCTTCCTGAACCTCGGTTTCCTTCACTTTGAGGCAGGACGGTAATATCTCCACCTACCCCTTCCAGATGACAAGGAATTGTGGGAAAAGGCTGGCACTCCAGCTGGGCTTCCTGGAAGAGGCACCCGGATGGGGGCTGGATTCTGTAATGTGAGTCTGAGGGGCCATTGACATAAATGTCCTTGTCCCTTTATGTTCTTTTTGGGGGTCACCACATCCAGGAGGCTCCCCTAGCTCCTTTCCCACTGCTGGTCTATGGTGACCCTGTGCCCCCTCCTTGTCACATGAGAGGGCCAAGCCTGACCAGCACAAAAAAAAAAAAAACTAGCCCTGTCTGCTGACCTTGCTGGCTTCTCATAGCCAGGCCTTGCTCCATGAGAACATAGTGAGGCCGTGGCTGGGAGGCAATTACTGTAAGAGCAGACTGCACACTCAGGCAGAGCAACGACTCTACCCCAGGCTGAGCCCCTTCTTGCCCACCTTCAGGTCATAGAAGATGATGTCACCCAGCACCAGGTACACCTTCACATAGTACAGGGTCTCCTCATCAAATTCCAGGGGTGAGTTGCAGAGTGACAGAGCCTTGAGGAAGAAGTGCTCAGCCAGTTCTCCGTGGCCTAGCCGGTGGTGGAGAGTGGCTAGCCGGTGGTAGGCCACTCGCTCATTCAGGCGGTCACCTGGGGGTGCAGGTAGAGGACCAGGTGTGAGGACACTGCCCAGTGGGGCTAGCCAGACATGAGCCAATCAGGAAGGAGCATGCATGCAAATGCAGCAGCAGGCCAGGTAGCTGCATGCACTCACAGACTTAAACCAGGCCGCTTTAGCCAGTCCTTTCCCTGGACTCATTTCCTCATCTGTAAAGTGAGCTAATAACAGCTGTTCCCTTTCCATTTCCAGATCTGGCAAAGCTGCAGGCTCACGTGCCCCACTTTGTGTTTGCATGGAGCTGCCTGGAGGAGCCTTCGGCTAGGCCCATGATCTATGCATTCTCAGACACAGAACTCTGCACAGTCTATCACCTTAGGGACCATGCTCAGAGTCCTGGGCCTCCCCCTGCAAACAGATAACTGTGGTATTGTGCTCCCCCAAAATATTGTGTGTTCCCCAAAATAAACTTATCTGGGGTCAGAGAACAGACAGCCACTAGAACAGAGCCAAAAATGGTGGCTAGAAAATGGGTCAGAGCAAGCCATAGCAGAAGTTAGGCGGTGGTGGTGCACGCCTTTAATCCCAGCACTTGGGAGGCAGAGCTAGGCAGATCTCTGTGTGTTCAAGGATACAGCCAGCATGGAGACACAAGCCTTTAATCCCAGAAATCAGCCTTTAATCCCAGGGAGTGACGGCAGAAAGTAGAAAGATATATAAAGTGTGAAGACCAGAAACTAGAAGCATTTGGCTGGTTAAGCATTTAGGCTTTGGAGCAGCAGTTCAGCTGAGAGCCAATGGGATGAGGACACAGAAGCTTGCAGTCTGAGGAAACAACACCAGCTGAGGAACTGGTGAGGTGAGGAAACTGTGGCTTGTTCTGCTTCTCTGATCTTCCAGCATTCACCCCAATAACTGGCCTCAGGTTTGAGTTAATTAATAAGACCTTTTAAGATTCCAACTACAGGTAACCTACGGGAGTGGACTTGAGTACCAGTGCACGGAGCCTGTACTCAGCGCTTAGAGTTTAGCTGCGTTCTTCCTGCAGGCCTGATGGAACCACTCAAGGTTCCCTCCCAGGAGGAACACAGACACTCCCAGTCAGTGCTAGAGAGAAGGCAGCCTAGTACTAAGAAACAGGTTGCAAGCAGTGAGGACAGGTGTGACGGGGAAGGGACATGGGAAAGGACAGTATACACAAGTCCACCTGTGTGGAAAGCAGCTGGGCAGCATGGGCTGCAGCAAGAGAGAGAGCCTCAGAGCTTTGCTCTCCTGCAGTTCCTGCCTGCTCTGTGCTCAGCTAGGGCTAGACACTGCCAGCTCAGCGGAGCTGCTGCGGGCCTCAGCCGGCCTTCACGGGGAGATGGGAGAAGCCGAGACCTGAGGCTGAAGACCTAGTAGGATGGAGTGCAGAGCAGGGCCCAGGGCTGGGGACTCACCTAGGGTGATGCTGAGTGCTAGGGCCTCATGGGCGAACTCCAGGCCCTCCTGGGGTGCCTCCAGTGCAGACAGAAGGGCCACCAGCTTGTTGCATAGGCGCAGCTCTGCCTCTTGGTCCCCTACGGTCACAGCCAGGGGCAGCGCCTGGTCCTGGCCACATATTGAGATTAGGCTTCTGCAGTGTGCACCATGCAATACCTCCTGGGCCCACATGTGTGCAAGGAATGCCACCCCCCCCCCCCACTGTATGGCCTTGTCACGGGACAGAGGCTGGGAGCTGGGGTGACCCCTACCCAGTCATCTAGACCTTCAGCCTCAGACCAGCCTGTGCCTCTTTGCCCAGGAGTAGGACAACTGAGTACTCTACTAAAATGCACAGTATGTGAGCCCAGAGCCAACTGTACACTGTGAGCCAAGAGGACCGAGGAGAAGCCCAAGTCTTCCCTGGCACACTGTGTGTGTCCTTTTACACATGCCTATTACTCTCTAAGCTCAGCTTCCTCATCTGTAAGGTGACAGGATGTCCCACCCAAGACTGCTTTAGATATCAGCATGCAAGTGTGAGGCATATGCTGTGCTTTCCAGAGGGCTCAAAGGTCACTACACTGATGCTCTCTACCTCCAGGTGGGAAGCCTTTGCTTGCCACACCTGTACCCACCGAGGGACACCCATGTGAAGCACACATTACCTGCCTACGGTGGCCACTCACCCGGTAGAAAGACACAGCTTTCTCCCGCTCCCAGGTCCCATTGAAGAAGATGTCACCAGCTGCCTCAAACAGCTCCAGCCCCAGCTTGGGGTCTCCAGTATACAGGGCTGCGTTCTGTGCCACCTGTAAGGACCAGAAGTTCTTAGAAGATAGGACCCCCTAGGGAGGTCATGCCACTAAGATGGGCTGGTGGCCCTTCTGTCTCACACTTGGTGGCACAAACATTTCAGTCTCTGTGGCTTTGTGGCTCTGAGGAGAGCAGCTTTCAGGACCTGAGAGCTAGGAAATACAGGTCTAGCTGCAGCCCAAGTCCGGCAGGTGTCTGGTTATGTTAGAATCCTAGCTTCCTGCCCTGCATTGCCTGTGGCTCCCACTGCATCCTATTCCTTCCTGACCCATCCACGCTCACTTTCTCCCCCGTCAGTGCCACAAGGCAAGGCTTGATGCTGTGGCTTCTCTGCTGTGTCCAGGGATGCCTGCAATGCCTGGTGCATAATAGATGCCCAACAAACACCTACTCAGTGGTGAGAGAATAAATCTGCTCACTCTCCAGCTTCTAGGTTGGACCTTAATATTCTCTCTTTCTCTCTCTAAAGATTTATTTATTTGTTTGTTTGTTTGTTTGTTTATTATGTATACAACATGTATGGCTGCAGGCCAGAAGAGGGCACCAGATCTTATTACAGATGGTTGTGAGCTACCATGTGGTTGCTGGGAATTGAACTCAGGACCTCTGGAAGAGCAGCCAGCGCTCTTAACCTCTGAGCCATTTCTCCAGCCCCCTAATATTCTCTTCGAGCAAGTGGTGCTAGCTCCTCACCCTGATTCATAGCTGTTTGCCCTCAGGCTCAGCTGGCGCTGCCTGCCTCGGCCCAAGGACCCTCTGAGCCGTGGGCTCCTTGATCCTAGACACTCAGTTCACAGTGCTGCTCCTGTGCTCCTTATCTGTCCAGATCACACTGTGTTCGGGAAGCATCACAGCTTTTTTAATAAACATGTTTTAGAGTAAATGTACCATGAGATATTGGAACAAGTTCTTCTGTGTACAGACAAAGTGGACACAGCATCCCCACATACACCAAGCTCTCACTGGGTACTGACAAGAGATGGGGACTATGAGGAGCCCACCCTCTGCCCAAGGAGCTCAGATGGTTGGCAGATAGTCTGGGCATTGAAGGAGATTGAGGGAACCAGAGTGGGAAAGAGGCAGGCCCCTGGGACAGTACACTCAACAGAGATGGATGGGTGAGCAGATGGACAAGTAGATGGATAGATGAGTGGATAAATGGATGGACAGGTGGATGGGTGGGCAAATGAATGTGTGGTGAGCAGGGAGATGGATGAATGGATAAGGGAATAAATGGGTAGGTTGGAAAGATAGATGGGTGGATATACGGGTGGATTGGTGGATGGCTGGGTGAGTGGGTAGACAGGTGGATGGCTGGGTTGATGGATAGGTTAGTAGACAGGTAAATGGGTAGGTGATGGGTAGTTAGGAGGGTAGGTAGATGGGTGTGGGTGGGGTGAGTGGGTAGTTAGGTAGATGAACAAGTGGGGGCAGGGCAGGTGAATGGGTAGTTAGGTGGTGAGTGAGTGAGCCGGCACACCCTGACGGCACTGAGCGCACCTGGATGTACAAGTCCACCAGCTCATTCTGGCGCAGGATATAGTAGATCTTCCCAGCCTGCAGCCAGGCGCGTGCCTCCTTCTCCTTCTGCTGCAGGTCGATGAAGATCCCCAGGCTCCGTTTGGTGTAATCCAGAGCAGACTTGTAGGCCCTGGGGTCAGACACAGGCATCAGAACAGGATCTGCCTACAGAATGGTCAGGACCTGAGGGAATCCTCAGTGGGCAGCCTCCTGTCCTGTCCTGCCCCAGGCACCCCGACATGGAAAGACATGATATTCTTCAGAGGGAAGACCGGCAGCTAAGTTTAAATAACCCTATTTTTTTGTTTGTTTGTTTTGTTTTTTTGGAGCTGAGGATCGAACCCAGGGCCTTGTGCTTACTAGACAAGCGCTCTACCACTGAGCTAAATCCCCAACCCTAAGTATCCCTATTTGTTCTGTCAACCCCCACATGCTGAATCCAGCCTGGAACAACTAATTTTTTTTTTTAATCAACTTAACACAAGGTAGAGTCATTTGGGAATAGGGCATCTCATCTGATAATATGTCCCCACCAGCCTGGCCTGTGGGCAAGCCACAGTGTGATTTCTTGATTGATGATTGATGTGTGAGGGCCCAGCCCATGATGGGTGGTGCCATCTCTGGGCTGGTGGACCTAGGCTCTATAAGAAGGCAGACTGAGCAAGCCAGTAAGCAGCACCCTCCATGGCCTCTGCATCAGCTCCTGCCTCCAGCTTCCTGCCCTGTTTTGATTTCCTACCCTGACTTTTCTCAGCGGTGGGGCTAGGATATGGAGGTATAAGTGGAAATAAAACCTTTCCCCTCAAGTTTCTTGTAGTCATGGTGTTTTATCAGAGCAATAGAAACCCAGACTAGGGGCTGGTGAGATGATTCAGCAGTTAAAAGCATTAACTCCTCCTCCAGAGGACCAGGGCTCAATTCCCAGCTCCCTCAGGGGCAGCTCACAACTGTCTGTAACTCCAGTTCCAGGAGAACCTGATACCCATGGCAAAACATCAATGCACATAAAATAAAAATAAATAAATTAAAAAAAAAAAAAAGAAGAACCGCCAAGTAAGACACAGTCTGTCTTTTCTGGACACCAGGGAGACACTGGCATAGGGCAGATTCAGATCCTAGGCCAGGGCTTCTCCAAGTTGTATACACCTCAGTGGCACAGAGGACTGCTCTCAGCAGCCCCTGTCTCTGATCTAAGTTTCTGACCTGAGGCCTGACCGGCTGAGCACCTCCAACAAACTCCCAGGGAGACGGACCGCAGTCCAGGGACATACCCAAGAAGCTTTGCTGGCTCACTGCCCCTGCCGTGAGTTTTGTGTTGGAACAGGAGCCCCTCCCGTTTCCTCCCAGGCTCTCCCCTGCTCCCATGTCCCTGCCTTAGGAGAGGTGTCACATTGAGGATTTTACCAGCTTGCAGGCTAGCCAGAACTTCAGTGTTGGTCACACCCGAAACATGACTCTGACACCTGGCTCCAGGGAAGCTGGCTCTGCCCTCTGTGGTTAGGAGCCTGGAGAACATGTGACCACCACAGTGTGTCCAGTGGATGAATGACATCCCACTGCCCTGACCCCAGACTGACAAAAAGACTAGGGGCAGGTAGAGGTCAGCTCACAGCAGCATCCGTGCCCGGACGGCTTCGAAACGCCTTGTAGAGGTGACCCTTGTGTAACCAAGAAAGTGAGGATGGGGGGCTAGTCCCTTATCAGAGAGGCCTATGCTGGGACTCCTGTCATGAACAATGAATGGAATGATACCGGCCCTAAGGGGTTGGGGCTTGGCTGGTTCCTGGGGGGAGGGGCTCCCCAGGCCTTCTGTGTGCACGGCTGCTCTTACCTCTCAGTGCCCAGTGACAGGTAGAGCTGGCTGATGGCCTCCAGGAGCTGACCCTCCAGCACCTTGTCAGCTGTCCTGCGCGCCAGGGCCAGTTGGAACTCATGGTAGATGACGCATCGCACCTCGTTGGGCATGACCTTGCTGTAGAAGTGGCAGAGCTTTTGCACAGCCTGTAACTGACCTGGGTGGGGACAGAGAGAAGACGTTACCCTCCTGGCTCCATCCCCTTTGAGGCACCCCAGTGCCTGTGTAGGTAGAGAATAAAGGTTCTGGTATATGACCACCTCGTCTTTACTTGCGTGAGTCGGGTCCTCAAGAATGGGGATACTGACCCCACCAGAGCCAGGCTATGTAGTCTGCAGAATGGTACTCCGTGAGGTTCCCATTAATTAACATACCAGGGAAGTCTATCGATAGGGCTGACCGTTTCAACCAGTCCACGGTAGGGTCCTGCGCAGGCTCTTGTCCTGCTCCACACCTTCTGTTTTTGTCTTCCCACACTCTCCCCACCTCCACCCTGGCCTCATGGCCAGGGAAATGGCAGCTCAATATAGTTGGACACACGGACAGTCCACAGCCAGCACCCTGCCTGGAGCCTGCCCCATAGAATAAGGGATTCAGCCCAGCTCAGGCACCCACAAGCCTGTGCTTCTTCAGGAGGCCAAGCTCCACGCCATGGCTCTCTGGGCTATCCCAAGGCCAGGGAGGGGCTGGGAGCCATGAGGTATCCTCAACTGTCAAGACAACCCAGAAATCAACACTGAGGCAGAAAGCTTAGCTGTGCCATAAGTCAGCCAGACCTCAAGGGCTTCTTCACAAGGGTTCATGAGGCAGTCTCTAAAGACACACACTAGCCAAGCCTCAGTACATGCGAAAGTATGGAAGTCACAGGGAATGTGTTCTTTTGCTACACAGCAGCAAAACTGAACTACAGAATGAGTTCAGGGCCAGGTTGGGCAACTTAAGGAGACCTTATCATTTGTAAAAAGCAAAAAGAAGACTGGGGATACAGAGTGGTTACAGAGCATTTGTCTAGCATGCATGAGGCCCTAGGATGGTTCTCAGTCCTGCTGAGACAGACAAACAGAAACCACTAACAGTAAAGCATTTGGTAAATTCACAGACATATGAAAGTTAAGCTGCCCATTCCTGAATAGTCAGAGGTTAAAGGAAGAGACACAGGAAACAGAAGCATAGACGTTTAAGGGATGACTGGGTTGGAGACATGGCTCAGTGGTCCAGAGCACTGGCTTCTCCTACAGAAGACCTGTGTTTGATTCTTAGCACCCACATGGTGCCTCACAACCATTTGTAACTCTGGTCCCAAGGCATCTAAAGCGGGTATCTGACACCACTTTGGGTACCAGGCACACATGTGGTACACAGTTATATGAAAACAAAACACCTATACATGTAAAATAATAATAATAATAATAATAATAATAATATTGATGATGATGATGATAAAAACTCGAGGGATGTTGAAAAGCAGAGCTGAGGGGAAAACTGATAGTGGTGAATGCTTTTGATGGAGATAGAAGGGAGGGGGAGGGGGAGGAAGGGAAGGTGAGAAGGGAGGGAAGGGAAGGGAAGGAGGGGGAGGGAGGAGGAAGAACCTCAAACCTCAACTCCCATCTTAATGAACTGATAAGGAGCAGCCGTGATGTTGGTGACAGCAAGCAGACAGTAGAGGAAACTCACAAAGCCAAAGCCCGGTGCTTTGACAGAATTATAAACCTTCCACCAGCCTGACCAAGAGAGAGAGGCTACAAATTTCTAAAACCAGAAATGAGGGGGCACGCTGCTAACAGTCTCATGGAAAGGATGGACCACTGTGAACCACTGCCCATCAACACATCAGAACGCTTCCCAGGAAGACACAATGCCCCAACACTGGCTCAAGGGTGACCTGGCCTGTAGCCCTGCAGTCATCCCTCAGCCTCCCAGGGGAGAAGGGACACATATAGCTAGGTCCTCTGCTGCTGTTGCTGCGGTCTGAGTTTGAGGGGGCAACTGGGGAGGCCTGGCAGGGATGGGCTGGTGGCTATGTGGCCAGGTTGCTGAGGCCGTGGAAGTCTGGCCCACAGACGGAGGGTGTAACATGAGGCCTCCTGGGTTCCTTCCATGCCATAGTCTATCCTGCTAAGGCCTTACCTGCTCTGCTAGACCCTGCTTCCCTCCTCTCTCCCTCTACACAATCATGTCTATGAGACCTCAAGGGTGGGTTAGGCCTCTGCTGGAAACAGACTCCAGTCAGACCCACCTCCTATCCATCTCCACAGCCACAGTGAGTGTTCTTCAGCACTTGATGGCGCTCTAGTCCTCTTGGAAAAGGGGCAAAGCATAGACTGGGGTTCCTAGGCCATGCTTAGCACCCCAGTCCAGGCTTCCCATCCAATACCGCAAAGTGCATGGGTTCAGTCACCCTGCCCTCAGCTCCTTACCCAGCACTCCCTGCTTGGCTAACCTTCCCTCAGTCCTTTAGTCTCAGACCAAAGAAGCATCCCCAAGCCACAGGCTGGAACAGAGATGCCTATGAGTTCACCCATGGCCCTCTCCAGGGTTGTTCTGACCCGGCCGTCAGTTTTCTGTTCAGCTCCAGACCCCAGCAAGAACATGGTCTCACTTGTAGAGGGGGCCTGGATCACACCTGTAGAAGGTCCCTGTGGGTGAATTTGATCTGTTCTAAAGCTCTAGTAACTTCTATGAACATGTAAGGTGTTCAGGGCGGGAGAAGACAGAACTGGAGGTCTAGCTCACAGAGCCCCAAGCTTGTGTTAGCACAGTGTTATGTCTAAGGTAAGCGTCATTCTGGTGCTGGGGCAGGAGTTCTTAGAGTAAGATACTTTAACACACTCCCCATGTGTCATTATATACAGCCCAGCATGGGAAGAGGCTGCGTCAAAGGGGGTAGCAGACGTTTCCAGGTTTCTACTATTCAGTGGTCAAACAGCCTCTGCCCTTTGCCTCCCACCCCAGTGTCCTCTGAGTTAGGAATGGCAGACACACTTTCTCAGAAGCCGGCATGACCCATGCAGACCCCAGGAGGTGTGGAGAGGGGACGAGGTGGTACTTACTCTCCAGATGGTCCATCTCCACAGCCACCAGAAAGGCCCACTCGTAGTAGCACTTGGCCTGCTGGAGGAGGGCCCGGCGGGTGCACAGCTGGCCCAGCCACAGGAGAACCTGAGTAAAGTCCCGGCCACACACACCACTGGGCAGCTGGGAGAAGCGCCCCACAGCCTCCCGCAGGTAGTGTTGGGCCAAGCTACGCGCACCTGCTTGCAGGCACAGGGCCCCAAAGTTAGCCAGGACTACTGCCTGGCTCTGCAGGTGACCCTGGCTGTAGGCCATGTGCAGAGCTCGGAAGTAGCCTTCGGCAGCCTGCCGGGTCCTGCCCATCCTTTTCAGGGCCATGGCTGCCATGTTGGTCATCACACACTCCTGGTCCTTGTTGGCCACAGCTGCGTCTGAGATGGACTTCAGGATGTCCATAGCTACTAAGCTCTTCCTACAGAGCATGTGCAGCCAGGCAAGCGCCACCAAGCGGTCCACGACAGCGTGGACCCCAGCTGCAGTGTCTGCTTCTGCCGCCTGGGACATGAAGGCAATGGCCTGACTGTGTTGCTGATGGTGGCTGTACAGCTGAGCCAGACTGGCATAGAGAGGCCCACACAGTGCCTGTCCCATGCCCGGAGTGAGAGAGGCCAATGCCTGCCTGAGGTAGTAAGCAATCTGGGAGGGGAGGTGGTGGCTTGCCCTCCTTTGGCTGTTTGGCCCAGGAGCATTCTGGAGTACCAGGTCCACACTCCTCAAGGAGCCGGCCAAGGAGCACCCAGTCCACAGTGAGGACACCCTGAGGCAACTCAGTGCCAAGTGGGGCAGGCACTTCCGGCCATAGATGTCCGCCAGGAGCAGGTAACAATCCTCAGGCCATGAGGCCTGTGGGGTCCCCACATCCCTGTTGAGGCGAAGCAGTCTCTCCAGGTAGGGCAGTGCCTCCTCAGGCTGCTTGAGGTGTGTGTAGTGCCTGGCCAGCAGGAAGCAGGCCCGGGCCTCAGCCTGTGGGCTGAGGCCGCAGATGGCCCTGCGCAGTGCGTACTTCAGGAGCTCAGCATCTGTGCTGTATGCATGGCCAGGCGTCCCCAGGAGAAGGGCTGCTGCTTTGGGGGCCACCTGCACACACTTCTCCCCATTCTTCTGCTTCAGATACACGGTAGCCAGGCTGGTATAGACTGCTGCCACCAGGGAGAGGTCACCAAAAGTGCCCTCCAGCGCCCCCAGGGCTTCCTCAAAGTACACCCGAGCCTGGGAGAGCTTGAGTTTTCGGGCACATAGCCGCCCCAGCAGAAGGCAGAGCCTGGCCAGGGCCATGCCCAAATTCACTTTCTTGGCAACTCCTCGGGCCTGTGCCAAGCGTCCGGCCAAGTCCTCTTCATCATCAAAGCCACAGAGTGCAGTGCCCAGCCAGGGAAGCGAGATGTCATACAGGCCCCGGAAGTGGGCCTCATAACCAGGGGCATTTAGGACCTGCAGCAGTGAGTCTGGAGGCTCAGGGTCTGTCCAGTCATCCTCAGGATCCAGGCAGAAGGGGGGGTCCTCAGTGTCTGGTGTACTTGCTCTGCTGGACACTGCTCCAAGGCTCCAGGATACTGGGTCTTCAGGGTGGTCAGGGCTGGTCTTGCACCGTTCTAGAATGTCTTTTACCATGTGCAGAGTCTCATGTGGTTCTGGGTCCGGGTGATGTAGAGACATTTCTAGAAGTCACAGAAGGCCCAGTTGGATTAGCTTTGGACCTGAGTCCCAACTATCCCCCATCTCTGCCCCCACCTACTATTCACCTAGCCTCATGTTCTGGATGACACTTTTCTACCCTGGTCCAGAGCACTGGAGGCTGAATCAGGATCAGTTCTGATTCTTCTTATCAACTTTCCTACCCAGAAGCCCCCTCTCCTTGACCTGCCCTTGGACAGCAGAGCTCAGAGACCCTACATGTCAGAGTATAGAGGTGGCTTGCAGATGGCTTTAGGAAGAACTGAAGCCACCTAATCACATGTCCCACAGTCAGAGTCTGGCTGCAGGTGTGTGTTTCGGCAAGTCCCTCAGACTCTAGAAGCCATGAAATCTCTGACAGCCGTTGGCACAACTAATAAGCATGGGCTCAAAGGCTGCCACATAAAATGGACAAAGTTAACCGGGCTGTATAGATTGTAGCTCAGTGACAAACAGTGGACCTAAAATGCACATGGCCTGGGTTCAATTCTCAGCAACACACATACAGACACACACAGACACACAGGCACACACACACACACACACACACACACACACACACATTCTCACAGGAGAAGGCAGACAAAACTAATGATAATAAGGACAGTGAGGCTGAGGTCATTGGCTTCAGCTATACCATGGGAAAGGGACAGAGTCTCCTTGGGGGATGATCCCAGGGAAGGTTTCCAGATTGGCCATTGAGCACAATCTATTGCACCTGCTAGCAGGACCTTGGCCTCAGATGGGCTCAGATCCAAAGTCACACCCTTCCATGGGGCAGAGCAGACACTTATTTCCTACTGGGAAAACATAAGGTCAACATGGAGTTATTTGAAAGGCAGTGAATGAACAGAGGCTCTAGGGCTGCTCCACTGGGATGAAACAGCCTCTTTGCTCTCAAGTTTGATAGTTAAAATATACTCAAAACATGTGCTGGAGAGATTTAAGAGCACCTGCTGTTCATCCAGAGGACACAGGTTTGGTTCCCTGCACACATGGCAGCTCATAACCATTTTTAATTCTAGTTTCAGTGGGGATCCAGTGCCCTTTTCTGGCCTCTATAGGCACCAGACACATGTCATGCACATACATACATACATGCAGACAAACACTTATACATATAAAATAAAAATAAATAAATCTTTAAAAATATATGCTCACACAATCTGAAGCCAGGTGTGGTAGTGCACACTTATGGTTCCAGCACTTGGGAAGCAGGAGGAAGATCGAGTGGTCAAGGTTCTCTTTTGCTACATAGTGTGTTTGAGGCCCGCCTGAGACCACTCTCTGCCGCTGCCTCCGCCCTGTGTTCACACCTGGTACCCGAGACTGAGCCGTGGGTAGAGGACCCGAGCCACAGGGCACTCACTACCTACCTCGTTGTTCCAGCTTCTCCCCCTCAGCTTCTTCTAACCAGTCTGGAAAAGGGAAAAGAGAAGCAGCAGTCACTCTTCTGCATGCGCCCTGTGTCCTGCCTCATGTGGCCAGGTGAATGCAAGCTCTCCAGTCACTGGCGCCTGCGGCGATCAGGGCCAGAGAATCCATGTTCTCAGATGTCTCCAGGCAATGATGGAGCGCATATCTAGCCCTGGTGCCCCATCCCCACACTCTTCCTGAGGGTGCCTGTGATCCTTGTCAGTCCCTGGGCAAGCAGGGCACAGCTGCAGAATGAACCAGGCCGATTGCTCTTCACCCAGGGTGACTCTTGAGCCTCATTCTCACCTCCTTGGGTTGGCACTAACTGCCTGCTGGATTGCCATAGCAACCAAATGAGGAAGCAAGCAGAAGAAGACATAAAAACTAGGAAGTTGTGACATCAGGCAAAACTTCGAGGCTTATCTAGTGGAGAGGAATTGCATTGCCTTTGGTAATTCTGATCAGCACCAACAGAGGGGCCAGCCTTGTACTGGTATGGGCACTGGTCATATCCAGTGGCTACCCCAGGCTTCCCCGCACTCAGAAAGAAACTAAGGGCTCAGTATGTCATCTGGTGCCTGGTGATGGTGAAGATAGGTTCCCTCAGCAGTGAGGGCCTCAGGACTTCCTTCTTTTGTTACCAGCTCCTGATGTCTTTGGATGCTGATCCTGGTTGCCTACACCCAGACCTGTGGGTACATTCTTGGTTTGTCTTTCCCTGCTCCCTGGTGGGGCTTTCACTGTTTCTTTGGGGATGCCTTGAGAGATGGGGTGTAGTTGGAAAAGGGGGGAGGAGAGGGTCTCTGAGGAGCTTGGAAAGGCCCAGACGCATTCAACCAGCACCCAACTCTCTTGGGACTAAGGCAATAGTATATAGACCCAATGCTGGCAGGGCAGAGTGCAATTGTCACTGATTGTGGAATCGTGTGGCCTAGAGCAGACCACTGGGCTCCACCCGGTTGCAAAGCATTTGGACCACACCCTTCATCGAAGTTCCTGCTCTTCCAGGAATCTGCCCTGGGAAGACTTTAGGTTAATATGATTCAGTCAGCACACTCTTGATGTCTCCAACAGCTCACAGAGAGAATAGAGGTGCCACATGCTCCCCACACCTACCCAGGCTGCATGTGGTGCACACATCTGTGCCAGATGTCCTGCTCAGGAGCCGCCGAGCATCCTCATCTGAGAAGTGGCCCTCACTGCTGAAGAATGATCTCTCTTCCTCACTGAGGAAAACTGCACTTTCCAGGCTGGGAAGACACAAAAAAAGAAAATGCCATATTTCAAAGAACTAATTCTCTCAAAGCCCAGGAGGCCCCGGGGTGAGTGGGCAGAATGGAATCCGGCCAATAGAGTTGCTTGCTTGCAGGTTAACTGAGTTAACTGTCATTCCAGAACTCTGGAACAGAGCCACGGGTCAGCTGAGCTCTCTCCTGTAGAGCCAGGTGGCTCACTCCATTGCATTTTCTTCCCATCTTACATAAGACACTGCCCCCTGGGAGCTGTGTTCTCTTTTTGTACGATGGAGACCTTCAGATTCAGAAATCATGATCAGCAGCCATTTATCTCTACAGCTGAACTTGGGGTTCTTTTGTTGTTGTTGTTGTTTTAACAGAAGTCAAAATTTCACAGTGAGATCCATTTCTTCTCCTTCATCAACTGCTGGCCATGCTCAACCATTGTAGAGACCCTAAATATAAGCAAAGCCTGCCTACCCGGTGTGGTGGCCTTTAATCCCACCCAACACTCAGGAGGCGGAGGCATGAGGATCTCTAAGTTCAAGACCAGCCTTCTCTACAGCATGAGTTCCAGGACAGCCAGGGCTGCACAGAGAAACCCCACCTTAGAAAACAACAAAACCCAAATCCTGCCCTTGAGAGGACCCTTGTTGGGCCCAGGATTAAGAAAGACTTTAAGTGGGCTGGAGAAACAGCTCGGAAATGAAGAGTAATGTCTACTCTGGTAGAGGGTCTCTGAGTTTGGTTCCTAGACACAACCATCTATAACACCAGTTCCAGGGGATCCATTGCCCTCTTCTGTCCAAGCATCCATCTGGTGCACAGACCGACATATATGCAGGCAAAACACTCATACACATAAAATAAAATAATCTCTAATTTTTTTTTAGAGATTTAAATTATAAAGAGCCCGAGAAGGTGAGTGCCTAGGCTGACTCTTAAGCCCCACTTGAACGGTCCACTGTGAAACCACCATTCTTCCCCAGTCCTGAACACAGGACAGGGCTCATGTGGCCCTGAAGTCAGGCAGAGGACTCAGAAAGGGACAGAGGGACAAGGGAAGAAGGGAGATGGAGGAGGTGATCTTGCTTATAGGAGTAAGTTGGCAGGGCGATGTGAAACTTTAAAATGCACCTTCTATGAATCATGGAAACCACACCCAGCCCTTGGGCCTCCTCACAATGAGCCACTGCTTTGGAAGCATCAGAGGAAAAGGTGGGATGAAACAGTTGGGGGGGAATGAAGCAGGTGCCGCCGCAGTGAGTGTGAAATGCATTCTGGAACCATCTTTGGCTGTGAACAGCATGGTGGTGATGTGAATTTCTTGATTTTTGACACTGACCCTAGGGTTATACTTGAGATCCTGGCTTTAAGAGCCACACACTGCAATGGGCTTGCATAACTCATTCTCAGAGGTCTGAAAACAAATGGGAGGAGAGAGAGAAGAGGAAGCAACCAAGAGGAGAAGCTGGCTTTAACTGCCAGCAGGTAAGGGATGGATGATGCTGTCTGCTCCTACCTTCTCCGTAAGTCTGAGATTACATCAAGAGAGAGAAGAAAAGGAGAGCCAAGATGGGAGACCCCAGGTTCAGGGCAGGAGAATTGTCAGGAAATATTTGAGTGACAGAGACAGAGAAGTGCTTACACTTTCACTTGCTGTGAAAGATGATGCGGCCATCCATAAGACTCTGGGGAGACAGGGGAGAATGGACCAGACCCCATCCCTTCTAGCCCTGACTTTTGTTAAGTTCAGAACCATTGAAGCCACCAGGATCCCACACCTGCCAAGAGGTCAGGAGCAGAGGAAGCACTGCCTGGAGAGCTGTGCCATCTCTGTAATGAGAGACCTCAAGACACAAGCCAGAAGCCACACCGCTGTTTCAAAGACCCAGATGAGCTAGTGAGGTTATCATGTGAAGTGACTTTGCCCAGCGCAGAAAGGGAGAACCCCAAATTCTCTGCCCTGGAGCTGGGTGGAGAGTCTGTGGAGGTCACCTACAAGGGGTGTAGATAGACTGTGTCCCCATTCCGCATGCATGCTGACATTTTGATGGGGTACCAGAAAAATGCTGCTCTAAGTATGATCAGAACACAGGTCTAGCCAGTGTCTGCTGACTGAAAGGTTCGTGGTGGGACGCTTTAAATTGGGGGACAGAAGGGAGAGGATTCATATGGATGGCAGCAACCTTAGGAACTGCATCTGAGAGTTGGCTATGGTATCCAGTCTCCAGCAAGGCCATTGAAGCATGTTCAGTTTGAGGGAGGCATGACTATAGAGGGACAGGAATGGAGGACAGGGGTCTTCTCTGCATACACCTGTATCTCCAGGCTCTTCGGCTGAGTTCTTAACTAGGCCAAGTGCAGGGAAACCAAGAATTGACCAGCCGTAGGCTCAGCTAGACTCACAGGGTACTCCCCAATCACTCCCCACCCACCATTGTCCATGGCTATACAGAGTTAGTCCAGAAATGACCAGAGCACTCCCCTGAAGGTTCCCTCATCTGGAGCAGGTGCAAACACAGCTCTCTCAGGGCCAAGGGCTAGTGATTAGGGACGGGATTACAGCCTGGCAGGACCCCAGAGAACCAGGTGACAGGGAAGGGTCAACCACATCTGTTCTGAGCTAAGGAAGGCTGAGCTGCTTTGTGTAGCTGGCCTGGGGCGGGGTGGGGGTGGGGTGGGGGTGGGGAGTGACGGCAAATGGGATCTGAGGCCATGAAGACCAGGTCCAGAAGCTTCACAGGGCTTTATGTTGAAGCGGGGACATGAGGAGCCCTCAAAATGTCTGTGCCCCTGGAACCTGGGAAGAAGGCAACCAATTTGAGAAATTGAGTCTTCGTGACTGTTACTAGCTAAGCTGAGGCAGATAGGAGCTGGCTAGATGTACAGTAAGTGTCTCACACGAGCAAACAGACATGGCTGAGGAGCCACCAGGAACTTGAAGGATTCAGCCAGAAGCCAGGGAGGCCCAGGCCAGTAGGCTCTGGGCTCAGCAGGAAGGTGTCCTTCCCAGCTCAGTGGCTGTACCTTGGCTTCAGGCTCCCACAATGGAGGTCACATCTAGCATGTGGCACTTTTCACCAGAGCATAGAGGGCTGACACTGTGAATGGGCACCCTGGACAGTCACACAGTGGTCTCTGGTGGCACCCTGGAAGGTCTGAGTCAGGCTCAGTGGAGGAGGGAAGGGAGGAGTTGCCCAGGACAGTGCCCAGGTGGCTCCTGAATGGAGGGTGGCAGGATCCCCGCAGGCGCAGTGTTGGGGTTCAGGAAAGGGGCCTCTGCCACTCACTCAGATGCCGAGCCCTGCATGCGGACGAGGCCAGTCCTCACAAAGCCCACCTGGCCAGAGGCCACGTGCCGGCCCACACACCAGGGCAGGCCAGGCACCTGGGCGCCGATGATCTCGATGACATCACCAACACAGAAGGACATCTCTTCAGGCCCTGAGCCCTGGAAGTCAGCTACTGCAGAGGCCAGGCCAAGCCCTGAAGGGAGAAGGCCATCTGGTCAGATCTGAGGCCCTGTGGACAGACAGGGTAGCCAGCCCTCAGGCACCTGCTGGTGTCCCTGACATGGCCAGAGGTGTGTGAAATGAACCCTGGCTGCTGAGGTCTGAGGAGCTGGGCCTCTTTGTGGTCCTCAGAGGGGCCGTTGGATCCTCATACCAGATGGGCCACTGAGGCTGAGACACTGGTGGACTCGGCCCTAGGTCACCAGCCTCCAGGTACAGGACTCTGCCTCATGCACCTTGGATCTTAGACTCTCTCATCACTCACAGGGTTCTGTGGTCATGTGGCAGGCACAGGGACCATCCAAACACCAGCTGGCTCCACAGGGGGCAGAGAAATATGCCCCTACCCCCACCCAAAGCTGAGCTGAAGGGCAGCCTGCAGGATCAGCTCCTCACGAAGAGGGCCTAGGACAGGGCCAGAGAGCATATCCATCCTCTATTGTCCCCCACAAATTCAAGGCCAGTCAGCCAGTCAAGCCTAGGGTCTTCCAATGAGCCAGTCTCAATGAGGTATCCTGTGATATCACATTCCTGGCTCTATGGGGTACGAGAAGAGTTTAACCCATTTCCCAAGATGCTGGGCAATTTAGTGGGGCCCTAAATCTCTCTGGGCTTTAGATAATCCTGAGTATTGTAGTAGAGATTCTGGCCTCCTCTTCTGACTTAGGGAACATTCAGGACAAACGCAGAAACTTCCAGAACACTAGTCCCTGCCACTTTCTTTTGCTGCCTCTCCCGCAGGGAGGGAAAGTCTGATAACGCACCCATCAGCTGAGCATCAGGCGTCCCAGGTCCATCCATGGATTCATCGATGGGATCCCATGGAACCCTGAGAGTCCACCTGGAGTGGGGAGAAGAGGCCTGTGCTGTAGTCTCAGACTGAGGATGCTCAGGAGCAGCAGCCCTTGGGGGACTCACATGAACCCCACCCCTCCTTCAACATACCTGCCCAGGTGTGGGGCCCCGAGGCTGGTGTGTGTGGTGCTGCCCAGGCTGGGTGCCTCACCCTAGGGGATACTGCCACCCCTGTTACCATGAGCCCTGCAGACCTCCCTACTACCCCCTACCCCCTACACCCCTCTCCCCACCCCCTGGCAAAACACCCACCCTGCCACTCTCCTGGAGCAGCCAGGGCCAGCAGTGTCGAGGGCCTGGATTTCAACTTTAGGTATCCTGGATTCTCATCAGCTGTGTGGCCTGGTCAAACTGTCCCCGCCTTGGGCCTCAGCTTCTCCAAAAATCTTAGCTGATTACCACGGCCTCCCCTCTTTTGAGAACCTGACACTGCAGGGCACACTCTGTCCCCATGGGACCATCACTAGCCCCGGTACATAGGGAGTGTTCCAGAGAGAAACTCCTCCCACTCTGCATGGAGTGGCCTCTAGCCACAGCTGATACTTCAAGGGCGTGGTCACTCAGGAGGTGGAGTTTCTCCTTTTCCTTTGGTGGCCAGGAAGCTCCTAGCAAGCTTACACTCCATGCATTGCTGTCAACAGGAGTTGCCATGTTCCCTCTCTTTGTGATCTCTGGCTTTACCTCCTTTTAGTCTTTTTTTTTTTTTTAAAGATTTATTTATTTATTATGTATACAGCATGTATGACTGCAGACCAGAAGAGGACGCCAGATCTCATTAAAGATGGTTGTGAGCCACCATGTGGTTGCTGGGAATTGAACTCAGGACCTCTGGAAGAATAGTTAGTGCTTTTAACCCCTGAGCCATCTCTCCAGTCCCCTCTTCCTTTAGTCTTTACTGTGTCTGCCTCAATGAGACCCTCAAATGCTCTCCAGAGTAAGCACGGTGAGTAACATGTGCCACAGTCAACTCTACTCTTTCCTCCTGGGCTGTACTGCCTAGAAGATGCCACTGCTCCTTCAAGCAGGGGGCCACTTGACTACACTTCCAGCCGCTACAGGGAGCCTGGCGTGGACTGTCATCTGTCTGTCTCACACGTCTCTCTGCGCTGGAATAGGGTCTATGAGGCCCCACATCACTTAAAGCCTCAGGATGGAGATTTGAACTTGGTACCTACTGGTGAAATGGAGTCAAGGGCTCTGGCTCTGCCTCTGCTGCTTCCATCTTGGAGGATGTGCTGGTCGTGGAGGACGAGGAGTCTGTTCCCAGGACTGCCACTCCCAGAGGGACCCCCGAAGCCCGCCTGAGAGCCTGGGGGCCCTTCCCTGCACCCTGGGGTCCCATTGTCATTCTCACACGGTGGTCAGGACACAGGACAAAGAAGGGCCCTTTGAAAGGACAGAGATGGTCAGCAGTGTTACCAGCAGGGCAGTCATGCACTCTCAAACAAGAAAGCTGCCCACCCCAACCCCAAGGAGATCCATAGTGAGGGCAGAGACCCTGCAGGAGCCCGCTCCACCCTCTCCTTCCCAGGAGACCCATTTGTGGAGACCCAAAGGAGGTCCCAGCCTCACCTCCACTGACAATGGGAGGCAGACTCTGGACCTCAGTTTCCCACTTGTGCTATTCAGGGACAGGCATGGGATTCCCATGTCCCTTTGTGTTTGGATGGTTACCAAGGAACCTGGCCTTACCTGAGTGTCCACCCATGGCCAGGGAAGAAAAGCAGCCTTGAGATTCCTTCCTGGGGACTCAAGGCCCTCCTTTTATGAGGTCAACAATCTCAAATCAGGGGCAAGGGGTTCTAGACAAAAACCCTTTCCCGCCATTCTCCTCATCCTTCACCTCTTTGGGAGCCACACGCATTTTTGTAACCAGTGACAGTGTCTAGGGCATCTTATACTATATCACGCCTACCACCTGAGACACTCCTGTGCCCAGAGCTGTCTGTCCCCTACAGTGTGTCCAGCCCTGTGTGATCTGACCAAGGTCACCGTTGCTGCCCACCTTCCTGGGCGAGGAGGCTCTTGTGCGTCTGCTTCAAGGAATCCTTGTTTACATACATGAGAATGGCCGTCTCTTCCTCCTCACTGGGTGAGAGCAACCAGAATGTCTGGTCCACCAGCAGGTTCTCCAGGCAGTGGTGTGTGAAGCCTGCAAGGCCAAGCTCATTACCAACAGGCTCTAGGAGGGGCAGGGGACCCCAAGACCTCAAATACCAGACCTGGGGAGGGCCCTGATATACACTGTTCTTCCTTGGGAATATCCCAAACCTCCATACCCTGTGGGCCCCCCTCTCACTGTCCTGGCTGTCAGGGTTATACCTGCCCACCCACTACATTATCCGGCCTTGCTGTCCCTTGGGGTTCAGAGATGTCAAGGGTGCAGTGCTCTGCACACTGGGATGCCTATGCCCCAGTGTCATAGTCAGTGTCCTCCATGCCCATTTCCATCAATCCTGTGCAGGCCTGTGGGGTGCTGGCTGTCATTGCCTGCATAGGGACCATCCCTTTATCAAGTACTACTTAGCTGGGAGTCATAGCCTCCCTGCCTTTATAAAGGCAAATGCGGAGAGAACCTTTCATTTACAACAAATGTGGGTGGACATTCAGGACAGAACTAAACAGGCCACTGTCTTCCGGATGGCAAAGTCCTCTATTGGTTCCCAGAGGGCAGACAAAGGACAAGCTGACTCATAGAGACTGAGCAGTGTCCTGGCTTTTGGTGGCTCCTCCCTGGCCTGCCTAGAGGGCTAAGAAATGGTGACTTAGTGAACTCCACAGAGACAGCATGATTGCAGGTGTGAACACATCATTGTCATTTACAAAGTCCTACAAAGCACACTGGAAAACAACTGTACAACTGATTTTTTAAAAAAAATCTCATCTTTTTTTGTTTGTTTTTGTTTTTGTTTTTTCAAGACAGGGTTTCTCTGTGTAGCCCTGGCTGTCCTGGAACTGGCTTGTAGACCAGGCTGACCTTGAACTCAGAAATCTGCCTGCCTCTACTTCCCGAGTACTGGGGATTAAAGGATATGCCACCACCACCCAGCTAAAAACTCACGTTTTAAGTAAATTTATGAGTCTGTGTTGGCCCACATTTATAGCTGGCCTGGACAATATGTAGCCCACAGGCTACAGGTTAGATAGGCCTGGGCGTACCAGGGTGTGCTTGGGTGCAAGAATCCAGCCTCTCTCTAAGAAACCCAGGGAGGGGCCACAAGGCTCAGTCCCATATTCTGCTGCAAAGCCCTGGCCTCCCTCAGCCTGGCCCATATGCTTTTGTTTCTGGTTTTTCTGGAGTATCGGGTGATGTCATGCTACCTTTCTCCAGAGAGGCTGCCTTACCAAGAGCGTGGTAGGTAGAAAACTTCCAGATTTCTTCGAAAGTCTTAAATGTCACCACAATCCGGTCCTGGTCACTGTGAATGGACAGCAGCCTGGCTGACAGTTCCTTAAGAGGAAGAGACAGTGAGTGACAATATTCCCCGTGGTTTCAGTGCATCTAATTACTAGAGAACAGGTGTGTGGCTCTGGAGAGAACTTGAAAAACGGTCCTGGTTGGGATGACAAATGCAAGGTTCATCCCTTACATTTCAAAAACTCATTATCATTATCCACCTGATGGGGAAAAAAACCAAGGCTCCTTCTTATTGTGAGTGGTCAGTTGGGATCCAAACACTGGAGCCGGCAGCCCAGAGGCATGGTTTGTTGAGCAGCTTGAGGGCCAGGGCTGTACTAGCGCCTGGTGTTGGTTATCTGAGATAGCAGCTCACTGAAGACAAAATTATAAGCATTTCCAGTATGTGATGGTGACACACAGCCCAGCCCTGTCCCTCACTGTCCTGAGTGACTCTTCAAGCTCTGCCACCTTCCTCATCTGTCCTTGCTTTGAAGGGAGGTGTCCTACTTGCTCCCTAGGCCCCTGAGGGTTGACTCACTCCAAGCACACGTGCTACTTCCCGGCTGTCATTCTCCAGCAGGCGCAGGCGGTTCCTCAGGGCCTGCTGCAGGCTGGGACTCCGCAGCCCACTCTTCCGCCTCACGGCCAACAGCTGCAGGGTCAGGTCTGGAGGAGCAGGAGGTGGGTCAGGCAGCTTGTCTGGCCTGATGGGGACAATGCTTCCCACCCAGCTTTCCCCCCTCAACAGAAGTCTATAATCCGACAAACTCCACAATGCCTGTAAAGGGATGAGTGGCTGTTCCCTTCCCAACCTTGTTCTCAATTATTTGTCTGTGTCATCCAGCAGGGGATGGGCCCCTGGGCCATTGTTTACCTCTCCAGTCTTGGTTTCCCTAGCTGTGCCTGCCCTGCACAGGAGAAAGGGATCCATGTTCCTTCCTTCCCATGGGCCAGCAAAGAGTATCCACTCAGCAAGGGTCCCTTAGCAACTGTGACCTTCAACCTCCCACTCTCACAACACAGCTTCAGATGTGGGTTCAACTCAAACCTCCATGGGCATGCCAGGCACTCTGAAGTCTCCATACTGGCTTTTCCCCACCTTCAGAAGGGCCCTGACCCACACCTTATCAATCCACAAGTCCCCACCCTTGCCCCTGCCCACCCTCTTAAGATGTGTTGGCTGGGGAGGGACAGCTGAGCTGCAGCTAGTTTTCCTGGGCCCCCCTCAGACGGTGTTCGGATCTCAACACAGCCAGAACCCTGTGCACTATGACCTGGCCTGGTTCTCACCCCTGCAGGGTAGCACGGTGCAGGGGGTCTTTCTTCATGGTAGATACTGCATTTGTCTACACATTACATGCAGTGGCCACCAACCATTTGGGGCTGCAGGGCTCTTGAGAGCTGCCCAGTGTGACTTGTCATATAGTCCAATAAATTTGAATACAAGTTGCCCTTGTGAATAGTGTCTCCACCCCTTAGAGAAATAAAACCTGTTGGCCCTGTGTGATCCTATCTACTGCTTCAAGACATCAGGGCATCCTCAGCCCCATCTCAGGTCTTCTTCCTGCCTTGCCCAGCTTCTAACCTGGGAGTCTCCCTCCTCTAGCTACCATTTCCTCTAATGCCTCTTGCCCCAGGCTCCTGGAGCAATCCAGGCTCCTGGGAAGCCAATTTGTTTGTCCCAGTGCTTGAAAATGCTGATCAATCTAGCCCCTTGACTGTCCCTCAATCACTGGCAGCAACCTTCTCAGGGGCTGTTCTCTCCCATGGAGGGAAGAGTAAAGGAAGGAAGGAGAGAGAGAGATGCTGGTTCCCACATCCTTGGGACCGACATTCCCAGAGCACTTGCCTGTATCTTCTGGCCTGGGGATTCTGATGTCAGTGTTCTCACCCCAATTGGGGAAGGTTAGTATAGAAACCTCTAAAACAGAGGTTCTCAATCTGTGGGTCACAACCCCCTTGGGTTTGCGTATCAGAGACCCTCCATATTATATATTAACATTATTATTCATCACAGTAACAAAATTACAGTTATGAAGTAGCAGCAAAATAATTTTATGTTCGGGGTCACCACACCATGAGGAACTGTGTTAAAGGGTCGCAGCATCAGAAAGGTTGAGAACCACTGCTCTAGACTCCTGAGCTGTGGTCACTTTTGAAGCCCCTCTTCCCTACAAGGGCAGGCTCTGCATTTGTAATCGCACAAGGGTTCATGCACCCCAAGCAACCGCGGGCAGCACTGACCACCCCAAAGAAGAGTCCAAGGGTGATGGGTAGAACAGTCAATTTCAGAGCTGGGTACTCAGGCTCCCCACAGCTGGAGATAACAGTGAGGCTCCAAGGCGGGGCTTCCTTAGTCCAATTCCATATGCAATGCTCCTCAGCTCGGGCCTCAATAGATGCTAGGGTCTGGATGTGAGCACAGACTGACCCTGGCTTTCAGCCTTCTGTGTGTGGAGACACTTAGAATTCAAGGCCTTTCCTCAGCTCTCTGAAGCCAGAGCCTGCATTTGACTTACTCCAGCTAATGATAATGTGGGAAGCCTTAAGCCCTAAGGCAAAGGCCTGGGTGGATACTTGGGTTCCCAAGACTCTCTACATTTGCTTATCATGTGACTTGGAATGATCCCCTCTCCAAGGTCCAAGTGTTGAAGTCCTGGTCCTTTGTTTGTGGTGTTAGGAGGTGGTGAGGCCTCTAAGAAGGAAGGCCTAAAAGCTGGGTGTGGTGGCTCAAGCCTATAATCCCAGCACACAGGAAGCTGAGGCAGGAGGATTGCCTCAAGTTTGAGGCAATCCTGCTTTACAGAATGAGACCCTGCCTCAAAAAACAAAAATGAAATAAAGCAATTAGAGTTGAGTGGGAGCCACTGGAGAGCAGAGGGACCTGTCTCTCTCTCTCTCTCTCTCTCTCTCTCTCTCTCTCTCTCTCTCTCTCTCAGTTCTCAGCCATGGGACAAGTGCTGTTTCCTGACATGTGCTCCCACTGGGACTTGCTGCCCCAGATCCAAAGCAAGGAGCCTGCCAACCATGGTAAGCAGGAGGCCCACTCTACAAGCCTACCTCTGTGTGTTACCGTAACAGCCAGTGACACAGACAGCAGGTCTGGCCTGTTGTGAGACTCAGGCCCCGATACTTACCTGTGGGATACACTGCCACTTGTCTGGAAGGGGTTTCAGGAACCAGCTCAGCCATACTGCAGGGAGGAGCCGTATCTGTAACATACCAGGTAATTGTGATTAGAGGGGCAAGTGATTCTCCAAACAACCTGGTCCCTCAGGAAGAAGGGTTGGCACCCACTGGACTCCTTTCTCATCCGCCACCTGAGATGCCTCACGAAAAACCCCAGAGGGTAGGCTGGTAGCCTGGCAGCATACTGCAAGAAACCAGTCCTAACCCAACAGCCCAGTTCTGGAACCCGACATGGGCATCGGACTGAAACAAGGTGCAGTGGGTTGGCATATGCAGCTCCAGATGGACTTCTTCTTTTCAGCTTCAGGACACCGCCCATGTGCCATGGCTCTGCCGACTCTCCAAGTTCAGATCTCTGACTCTGTCCCCCTTACCAGATGTCTTTCCAGATGCAAGGGCAGCATGTCTAAAATTTGCTCTCAAACAATTCAGAAAAAATTATCATGTCTATATATACTCTCAGAGCGAGAGGCAGTGAACATGGAGAAAGGTCACATTGGAAGCATTCACTGGAGAGGTGAGAGCCATTTACTCTGTTTCTTGTGACTTCTGCTGTGCCACTCTGGCCCTTCCAAGACTCAGAGCTGAGGCTGTCCTATCTACTGAGCAGCCTTGCTGCCAGTGGTCCCTAGGACAGAAGTCTACAGGCTGGATGGGTCTGGCTACAGTCGTTCTGATGCCACGGTGTGTGTGTGTGTGTGTGTGTGTGTGTGTGTGTGTGTGTGTGTATACTGCTGCTGGTGGTGGTGGTGGTGGCAGTGGCAGTTATGGTGGTGGCGGCTGTGTTAGGGGTTACTTTACAACCCAACAATTCCAATTTTTAAATATCTACTCAAAAGCAATAAAGAATGGGTCTGCACAAAGACTTATACCTGAGTCTACATGGAAAGGAGCAGGTGAGATGTCTCTGCTGGTAAAGACACTTGCCACTGTTTTGTTCAATCTCTGGGATCCACAGCCCAGCCTCCAGAGGGGAGGTATCTGGCCACAAGGTCCCCCAATGCTTCCCAAGCTCTCTCAGCTCTGACACTGGCAGTCTCTCCCTGGTGGCCTGGGGTGACTGTCATGACTTCTATGCTTATCTGCATGTTCCCTTTTATTTTCCTGCCCAGGCCTCTCTGGGAGGAGAGCCATGGCAAGCTGTGGGCTCCCCAGGCCCCAGCCCCGGCCCCACCCAACCCTCCATTCATGGGAGGACCATTTCCTGTTTTTGAGTCAGTTCTAGACCACCAGACTCCTCCTTCTTCTCACCCAGGGGCAGAAGGACCAAATGACAGATCTAAAATCTGCAGGTGCCCAGCCTCCACACATCATAGTGTGAGCCAGGTCTGCCTGGAAGGTCAGGGCTCCCTTTTAGTAAGTCAGTCACTGCTGGGTCAATCAGGAGTGACTGAGCCTTAGTGTTTGGCTATCTCTAGAGGCTAGAGACAGGACAGCTGAGCAAGTAATAATAGTCATTCAACATGATGAAGCTCGAGAATGGGGAGGGCCTGTCCTCCTCTTCTCTCCTCTCTGTCAGGACCCAAGGATGGCAGTGATGGAGTCCTTGGGGTTGCTAAGGTTGCCTCTCGGGTTTTTCAAGTGGGGGGAAACTGAGGCCCAAGTCTAGCAGTACCCTGTGGACAACCATAATAAGAACCAGGCCTCCTGGGGTGCAGCTCATCTGGCTTCCTCATCATAGCACTCAGCTGCTTGCCTGGGTAGCCACACAGCAGGAGCCACCACCCAGGCCTCTGTAAAAGATTCCAATCCTGCCGGGCATTGGCGGTGCACACCTTTAATCCCAGCACTGGGAGACAGAGACAGGCGGATCTCTGTGAGTTCCAAGATAAGCTCCAAAAACTACACAGAGAAACTCTGTCTTGAACCCCGCCCCCCAAAAAAAGACTCTGGTCCTGGTTTGGCTCCTGATCACTACAGAGCCTGAGCCTTGGTTTGCCTTGTGGGAGGGCACTCCATCCTGAGTAATGGAGGGGCTTGATGAGGACAAGGTGGGATAGCACTGTGTAGACTAGTCCATCAGAGGTATTTCTGGAACACTCTCCAGATGAGCAAGTTGGCCCCAGGGCAACTTTGCTATCACTGAAGCTCCTAGAGAGGCTCCCAGTCAGCAGAGGACTCACTGGGCCTAGCTGCATACCCAGCCCAGAAGCCTGGCCCTCTCTACTGAGCCCATTGGGCCCAGTGAGCAGCTTCAGGGAGCCCATGCCAGCTCTGTCAGCATGGAGGAGTTAGAAGTATATGTAGTGGGTAGACAGGTGGCCAGGAGAATAAGATCGGCTTCAGCAGCCATACTCACCACCTCTGACTGCTGCCTTAGCCTCCTCAGGCCCTGCTCTCTCTTGACCAGTGGGCAAGCTCACAGATACACTGTGGATCTGGTCCCCATGGCTACAGCCTCCTGGAGGTTCCTCAGAGCCCCGCCCCATGGTGGCTAGCTCCTCCGAAGTCACCTCCTCTTCCTCCTCCCTGGAGCTCCTCATGACACACGGTGGCCTCAAGGCCAAGAGCTGGGCATGTTGCTGGCCTTCTGTGGAGAGAGGACAGTGGTCAGCCAATAGGCCTCTTAGTGATAGGATGTAGCTGTCAGAGCCAAGTCAAGAGAAGACTGGCAACACAGGGTGCCCAGCACCTCCAAGAACCAGTGGTGAGCTTTGTTTACCATAGGTGACCGCGCAGGCTGCTCTGGCCACCAGACCCACAGGTTTCTGCATGTTTTTTTCACACCTCAGGCCATCTCACCCACCTCTTTAGTCCCTCACGTCCGCCACATATTTACTATGTCAGGGCCTTTGTGCAGAGGCTGATATTTCCGCCCAGAGAACCCAAACCCTTCACCAACTGAGTCCCCATGAAACTTTTCCGAGCTCCACTTGGCAACTTCCTCCCAAGCTCAGTCAAACAGTTGAATCAGGCTTCATCAGAGCCCAGCACCAACATGGACATCAAATCCAAGTCACTTCATCTGACAAGACAGGGTGGGTAGAGGTGCGGGCGCCTCCCTTCTTGCTCTCCAGGAGGTCCCTGAGAAATGGCTCGGTGTCCGACCTGAGACACCTGCTCAAATATCCTTGTAGATGACTCAACACACGTACAGGATGCTGTGGGGACAAAAATGAACCCCAGTCTCCATCAGACACCTGTGGGTCCTGGTTTTCAGTTGCTTGACCACACACCCCATCTAGCTAGGGCTGAGGGAATCAGCTCAGTGGAGGGGTGAAGAGAGAAAGAGGAAAGGGGACAAAAGGGGAAGAGGTGGAGAGAGGAAGAAGGGAAGGGGAGAGGATGCATCTCACTGTGACAGGGGAGGGGAAATCAGTTTTGTGGGCTATGTGGTTCCAGACCCCATGACCTCAGCTGGTGACTGTAGGGCCTGTCATTGTGCCTCACTCTTCCCTGGTATCACTGTGATAGAAGGACAATGTAACCTGATGGCCATGCTCCTGAATGGTTCTATCATCCACCAGAGGGCACAGAGCACCAAATGCAGGTAAGTAGATGGGAGGGGCCACAGGCAGGGCTATGGAGCACAGGCTAGACTCTCAGCTTTGGTAACTGTGACAGGGCTAGCCACAACACCCCCCCAGAGAGGGCAAAGGGCCCTATGTAGAGGTTGACTGAGTGTAGTTCACCTAGCCTTCGGGGTGGCAGAATGGTAACTGGGCAGCTGGAAAGGGAGGGTGACTCACAGCGGGGAGACTTGGGTCCCCGGGAGGCAAGGGTTTGTGAAAGGCACAGCCCCACCTCTGAGAAGTGGCCTCAGTGAACCCCTAACCTACCCATCTAGGCCCCTGCCTTTCATGGAATCCAATGGGTTGGTTTGTGGACAAATCCTTCTCATTTTCCAACTGTGCCTGAAGGCTAAGATCTGAGATAGGCAGATAAGAAAGAGATGTATCTCATACCAAAGGGACCAAGGGGACCCTGGATCCCTACAGACTCCTGTTCACCTCAACACTCAATTCCAAAGGAAAACAAAACAAAACACCCAAAATAAACAAAACCAAACCAAAACCACAGGCACCGGAGCCTGGCATGGCCCAGTTCTCAAGAACACAAGCACCCAGTCTGCCCTCCTGTCCCCTGTCCTTGGGCACTGTCCCAGCTGGTCATGCCTGAGATCATCCAAGGCACCCTTCAGGCATTGGCCGTCCCTCCTCCCCCTGGCCTAAGTCTAGCCTGAGCCTTCCCTGCCTTGGTTTACCAAACTACTGCCCTGGTTCCTACCACTGCAGAGGCCCACTGTCTTTTTTGCCCAGGTCTGTGAGGACTAGAAGGTACATGCCCAAGGGGTAGATGACTTCTGATCCCCTCTGGTGTGACGTATCAGGGCCCTCAACCAAACACTTGATCCAGTCTCTTGATGAGTGAGGTCCTGATTTGTAGGGTCTGTGGCTCCCAATCACTGCCCCCCCCCAACTCACCATGTCCCACCCCAGTGTTCTTATTCTTCTCTCGGCCACTTGAGGTGTCCATACCCCCAGGCTGGCCAATGTCTCTATAGAAGCTGACCAAAGTCCACAAAACTTACCATCCCTGGGTCAGAAGGGCACTCAGGGGTCTCACACAGATCTGGCATCGGGTTTAAAAAGTGTCTCTGGAGCAATGGGGCTGAGGGAACTTCTTACCTGCTCATTGAAGGCTCCAAAACTGCCATCACAGTGGGACTTAAGAGCCCCAGGGAAGAAGTGGGCCCTGTCTGCCCATGTAGAGCCATCTCCTCCCTGCACAGACCTCCACAGGCTTGCTTGGTCTGCTTCAGCAACAGAAGCAGTCCGGAGCCCAGCCAGCCCAGCCCCAGATGGTGTCCAGAAGCTTCAAAAGTACATTTGGGGTTGGGGATTTAGCTCAGTGGTAGAGCGCTTGCCTAGCAAGTGCAAGGCCTGGGGTTCGATCCTCAGCTCAAAAAAAAAGGTACATTTGCTGAGTTCAAGCAGCCAAGAGTGGCCTGCAGTCTCTCCCTGCCCCCCCCCCCAGCCTTTGTCTTCTGCCTAGGTGGCAGAAGCATCAGGTGACACCAAGTCAGCCATCACAGGCTCTGACCGCCAACGCCCACCTACTTTACTGCTGGAACACGAAGACCTGGGGCCAATCTCGGTGTGTGTGTGTGTGGGGGGGTTCTCTACACCTCAGTTTACCCACCCATAAAATGAGAACGAAAACACCCACTCAGGATGTTAGGATCAAGCAGACAGATAGCATGCTGGCTTACAGCTGGCATCAGTACCCTAGGCTGGAGGGAGGAGTCTTTATGGTTGGCCCTGCCTGTGCTCCAAGGGACATGCTGAGCCTATACTTTGCAGGACTGTGGAGACTTTGCCTGGAGGTGGCAGCATTCTCCAAGAGCATACTACCAGGAACTTCAGGGCGGGGACTTGGTTGGAAACAGGTGGTTTCAGATGTAGTTGCCCTCAGTCTTTTTGGATGTTGCATTAGAATGGGCCCAATGGACTAGGTGCTCTTGCCAAATTAGAATGAGTCCTCTACCTGGTACCTGGGGTTGACTGAGAACAAGATGCACAGAAAAGGAGGGCATATGACAGAGGCGGGAGCCATATAGCCACAGCAGAGGCTGGAAGAAGCAGGAGGGACTCTCTGCCTTGGGAGCTCTGACTCCTGGCCTTCTAACTCGAAGAGAACAATTTCCATCCTAGTTTGTTATGGCAGCCATGAACATGGTGACACCCCTGAAGATTTCTCTTCTGGGAAAGTGCCTTCACACACCCACATTGAGGCATTTGTGATTTCACACATTTAAGAAGCAAGAGGCTCAGTGAAACCAGCAACATGTTGACAGTCACATAAAGGTGGTACCTTTCAGCATCCTTCTCAGTCTTCACCCTTAACCTCAACTTAGAGGATGACCTTCACGCCATCTCTTTCACAGATATGCAACCCAAGGTTTGGCCCAGCCAGGGTACCAGCAGCAGGGGACTCTAAGTCAGGTAGCGGGAGTCTGGTCCCTCACCGTGAGCACATTTTCCTTATATCTTTGTGCCACCTTAAGTAGCTGTTTTCCCACAGTAGGGCAAAGAGGGTCAGAAAGCCCTGGAGCCCTAAAACAAGCTGCTCCTGCTGACGTCTCCAGAGACAGCAGTCAGTGACCCCAGTCAAGTTATATATTTCATTGATTAACATAAAGAGACCCAGGGTGACCTCAGAGTGGCCAGGGCAGAGCCACAGGGGCGCACGAAGCTCCATGCTAGCACAGGCATGCATGTCATGGCCTGCAATGAACCAAGGCTAGAGTTCAATACTTGGGGCCCACTGGCTTTCGAATCCCACATTGTCGCTCAGCTCCCATTTCTTGCTCAGACCTCAGGGACACATTCACAAAGGGTCAGTCTCATCTGCAATCTTGACAGTTTGGCAGAGCCCTGGGGTGCTGAGTGCCAGTCTCCAGTGGCTCCCTGGCAGGGTCCTGCCACAGCCCAACCCCAAACAAGCCAGAAGAAAGAGGAAGGTGGAATACTATTCTTAGATACAATTGTGGCAAAGCCTGGTTCTACCCACCACAACCAACTCACAAAGTCCATACACCCCTGTCTGGAGCACCCTTACCTGCCCTCTGCTCTCCGGAGAACCTCCTCCCAGGCCCAGGGACGCAGGTGCCAGGTGGCCACTTCTGGCTCAGCTCCTTGCTGACTGGCCTACAGGCTGTCTCCAGCTGGCCTGGACAGGCAGGGGCCGCCCACAGCTGGCTGGCTGACTGTTCAGTATTGCCACCGCCCCCTGTTTCCTGCCCCACTTCCTCCCTGAGCCTAGGGGCCTGGAGACCCAAGGCGGGCCAAGCACTGCAAGGACTCCACTGGTCAGTTGATCATTAGCTCCTTGTGGACCAGAGCCAGGCCCTGGCCCTGCCTGCCCACTGCGAGCCCTGTGCTCTGTGGTGAAGGCTGCAGACACCCTCAGTGCTGAGATTGGGGAAGTCCACGGGAGGCGGGCCCTCAGGCCCTGCTAACCCCAGCCCAGCATTCTGTTCCCTTTTCCCATAAACACACGTGCATACACATGTATGCCGACATATGGGTGGCCTTAGAGACATGTATGGGTACACAGACCTCTCACACATTTCTGCATGCGTACACACAAAATACGCATGTACTGCTTCTCACTCTGTCCCTGGCATCACTTCAGCCCATTGATTCCAAACAGGAGCCTTCTGGAAGGGGCCAGTCTCCTTCTCAGCTTGCAAGTACCACACCCTCGGAGCCGGCCTGTGGGGGGACACGCTTTACTTTCCCACAGGATGTAGCCTGACTGAGAACTTCCCCAGGACCCAGATTGAGGTCTGCCTCCTGTTCTCTCTTGCAGTACCCACCCTGAAAGCTGGGGCTGGGCTGCCCCCTCTACTCACTAGGTGCTATGGCTAGCTCTCCTCCCTGCCTGTCTCCATCTGTGAGGTGTTCTGAGGGTGTGGGTATACAGTGCTTCACCTCTCTCTCCAGAGAATGCAGACCCCCGGGAAGCTAAGCTTCCACCAGGCCTATTTTCCTGAAAGCTGTGTCAACAGCAGTCCCTGCAAGCCCACACCCAAACATGGGTCTGGAGGCATTTCCTCCCCCGGCTATTGTCTCCACTGGGCCCAAAACCAGTATCCTGTTTGTCTCAGAAGCTGCTCTCTTGGCCCAAGGCCAGGGGGATTTTCTGAGAGTTTCCCCCAGTGTGTGCAGGGTGCTCCGGGGCCATCCAGCAGGGCAACGACCTTTCTGATCCGGGGCTCTTCAGCAGGATCCTTCTGAAGTTGTGGGGTACAAAGCAGACACACACACACAGCTCTGACATCCAGCCTGCCTCACTTGAGATCCCTCTAGAAGGGCCTGTCACCTTCCTGAGCCTCAGTTTCCCCTTTGCAAAAGGTAGAGTTGGGAGGCATTCAGCTCCCACAGTTCTGATGGAGTATGTTCAAGTTGTCATTGCTTTGATGCTGATCCTTTGGGTGGATCATGCCATGGGACTCCTTGACAGCCCAATGAAACTGTCATCCCTGTGACCCCAACAGGCTTGATATCAAATGGACTTAGAGAGGGGTTTTCCCAGGGTCTCTCAACTCAGGCAAGTCCTGGAACCAGGATCCTTGCTCCCTTATCCCCTCACTCTTTGGTGTCTGACTCTAGACAGAGGCAGCAGGTCCTATTTTTTAGGAACCCCAAGAATCAGGCCCTACCTTGAAAGGTGAGGTCTCCAGATCATCACAGCTTCATGTTTTAGGCACCAAGCCAAAAAGCAATGGCCTCACTTTCCCACTTCAGCACATAACTTCACAGGCGCTGCTGAGATGCATTAGGTGCGTGAGTGACCAGTGACCAGTTGCTCTTCACCCCACCCCACCTCTTATCCCGGCTCTTCTCATTTCCCCTTCTGCTCCAGAAGCTAGCCTTCTGAGGCAAGTGCTCCCTGCCCGCCATTCAGGCTGCTCAGGATCCAGGCCATCGAGGCCAGAGGCACACATTTAATGAAATCATGGGCACAACTACTATTTTGGATTGTCCTGTGATTATGAAATTCGAGAACAGGATGCATCTAAGACAAGGGGTAGAGCCACCCCTGGGAGACCATGGTGCCATTATACCACAACAGGAACAAAGGAACGTTCCTGGCCTGGCCCTCTCAAGTGACTGTAGGCTTTGAGCTGGTAGCCAGCACCCTTGTTATCCCCAAATATACTCTGAGGCTCTGGTTCAATCTCTCTGCACAGTGTCCCCTTGTGTGGCACACTCCAAGTCTTCTTAGGAGACAGTGTGTCATTGCGGGGACCTTCTGTTCCAGGCCCTACCTATGGGAGAGTCCACATCCTGCTCACCAGAATCAGCTGTGGCTTAAAGCCCCATAGCCATGGTGGCCCACTGTACCAACTCTGACACCAGGATACCATGACTGACTTGAGCAACGATGAGAAGGCCTCAGAGGGCAGGCAAGGAGGACAACAGAGGCAAGACTTACTGGAAGTGGAAGATCCTGAGACAAATTCTCATTGGAAACTAAGCGAAGATGGATCGTGAAGGATCTCCAAGGGGACGGGAGAGCTCCGAAAAGCACTTAAGCCCAGGTGAATCCCAGAGGGAGGAGCCTCTGGAAGCCACTCACTCCCTAACACAGACAGCTCAGGGAGGCTAGGCATCCTGCCCTGCGGTTAATCTGCACCAGACTGTATAAATGTTGAGCTCAGGAGAGCAGAAGCCTCCAGCAGAGCCTTAAGATCATTCTAGAACATGAAAACAAGCATACTTTAAGGCCCAGAGAAGAAATGTGTTAGGCTTTGTTGATCATCGGGCCTGATGTGACTCTGCCATCATAATGGGGCCACCAGGGAAGAAGCTTGGTAGGTATGGCTACCCTCCACCACCACTTTACACAGTAAGGGGACCAGGTCTGGCCTAGGAGTGTGGTCTGTGGACTGCTCTGTTGAGGCCTAGAGGTAGCCTGGGTCATGCTGGCCTGAATACCAGTGGGTCACCCCTGTGACAGATTGAGCATGCAAAGAAGGCTCAATGTGGGGGAAATACCTGCTAGGCTATAGGATGGGCGCTAAGAGATGGCGGGAGCAGCTGACCTGGAGTCCAGGAATACAGAACTTCTTCTGCTCCACGTGGGGTGGAAGCAGTCACACGGAGGAGAAAGACAGCAAAGCATTGGTTCTCTCATGGGCACTGGGCTCTGAATGACAAGGCAGCAGCTGACATCCTTCAGGATTGCACATGGGGAAACTGAGGCTTGTGGAGAGAGCCACCCTCAGCCCCTTGCACAGGAAAGGGGGCTTTCAATGTGTTTTCATTTCAAGGGTAATTCTTTTTTTTGTTTGTTTGGGTTTTTGTTTGTTTGTTTGTTTTTTCAAGACAGGGTTTCTCTGTGTTGCTTTGTGCCTTTCCTGGAACTCATTTGGTAGCCCAGGCTGGCCTTGAACTCACCGAGATCCACCTGGCTCTGCCTCCTGGGATTAAAGGTATGTGCCACCACCACCCGGCTCAAGGGTAATTCTTAGAGATCAGCCCTGTCCATAGACAGGTTCAGCCTTGGGGATGCATCCTAGTCTCTGATCCTCCCCATGTCAAAGCTGCCTAGCCCTGAAACCAACTAGTATCTCAGCAGAATGTCCTATGTCTCAACAGAAAGGCACATTTCTAAGACAAGCTCATCCCTGACTCCCACCTACCCTGAAGGGTAGGCTGGTGGGTCTTGAGTGCCCTTGCTGGGTGGCATCCTCTGCACAGCTAAGAACCCAACCTGTCCCTCTATGTCTGCTTGTATGCTACTAGGTGGGGCAGCATTTGTCTGGTGCCAGAGAGCAGCTGCCGCGTGTGCACACATGGGTAGGTCTAGAACCCCGTGTGCCCAATAGGTGCTGGTCTGTTTGTTATTGTTGGCTCTGGCCACTGGAGCCAGCCCTGAGTAAAAATGCACTCCAGCCCTGGACTGCAGGAGCTGCACTTTGTAAAACAAAGGAAGGGGGAAATGGGCTCTCAGGTAACTGAGGGCCACTCAGACCAGATGGACAGAGACAGGCCAATCAGGCGGAGGCTCACAGGAATCAGGAAGCAGTTCCCTTGCCTCTGAGAGTCCAAAGACACCTGCTCCGGGAAAGGGCTGCCTCTGTGATGCCCCAGACTTAGGGTAGTGATACTGGCCGGTGATGTTAGTGGTGCCCAGCAGCACCCTCCAGCTTGGGAAGTCTCTGACACTGCAACTTACAAAGTCCACAATCACTTCTCTCCCTTGGGTGAGCCTCAGTAGGCCAGGTCCTAGATCTGTCACAGTGACTCCCCTGAACAGTGCTCTCCATCTTGGGCAAGGCAGTAAGAAGAAGGGTGTGGGGCCTCACACCCCATAAGGAGACAAGTACACAGGGAAAACAACAAACAAACAAACAAACAAACAAAACAAACCCTGGCTTCAGAGCCCTTCTTCTCACTGGGTGCTCAGATTGCCATGCCAGGGCCATGCCCCCATCCAGCCTGGCAGCAAGGGAAACTCCAGCAGCTCATCCTTCTACAGTGAAGAGTGGAGATCTCACAGAATAAGGTCCCAAGCTGGGAGTGGCCAGGACTTTGGACAGTCTGGCCTATGGATCCTGAGTGCACAGACCACTGAGTAGAAAGTAATAGATTGGGACCATATGGGTCCTTTATAGCTGCCACTTTCCCAGAGAGTTTAGGAAAGTCTTGTCCCAGTTCGTATATGATGCCAGGATACTAGGCCCCAAGCCCCATGGGTTCTCACTTCCTAGAGCCCCTGTGCATCTGACTCGGGGTGCAGGCCTTGCCTGGAATTCCTGGCATTTCCTAGAGCCCAGTCATCCCTGGGATGATCCTGGCCATGGATTATGCAAACATTAACCAGTCTGCTAAGCACACACTTCACGCGTACCTTTGAGAGGAACAGAATTGTATCAGCTGAGTCCTCCTTCTGGAAACTGAGGCTCCCGGGCCACATCACTGCCCTCTAAGGAGGGCAGGAGGGCTTGAGGTGGGGATTTCTGCAGCCCTGCCCCTCAGTGTCAGCTCAGGCTTAATGGGGTGTGAGAGCAATGGCCCTGAGGCCACACTGGTTGTTCCGGAGGCACAGCTCCACTTAAGTCTCAGCCACTTTCCGGTTCTCCACTCCCAGCCAAACCTCAAGTGCTGTCAGTGCCCCTGCCTCGCCACACACCCCAAGCGCCTTTGCTTCAGTCATGAGCCCAGTGCCAGCTGTGGGTGCCAAAGGTCCCCTTCCTGGTCTCTCCAGCCAAGCAAACTGCATGTACCCAGTCCTCCTTTGGTCCTGCTCTGGTGACAGTTAGGTGGGAGGGGATTACTTACCAGGAGCCAGGCTCGGCTCCTATGTTCTCTCCTGCCTCCTGGGGGAGGGGGCATCATGATGGGGTGTGGTGCTGCCGAGACAGAGACTGAGTGGCATCTGCTGGCAAGCTCTCCCTGCGTGCTCTGAGCAGCAAGCCCCAAGGTGACAGCCACACCGGCACCCTTCACAGCGCAGGAGCCCAGTTGTGGTGTTTCCCAAGTGATGTAATGGAGGAGTGGCCAAAGGGATCACCGCTTTGATGCCAAGCCAGGTGCGTACTGTGGAGTCTCCTCTCATCGGCTACAGGAAGGGGCATGCCCTTCACCTCTGTAGAGCACTATTCATACACAAAAGACGGCCTGAAGACAGACACCTATCTCCCACTCTTCACCCCCCCACACACACAGCTCTCCTCAGAGGTGACTGAGGAAGAACAGGTTCTGGAGTCAATAGCTCAGGTGAGTCCTCTGGGTAGCTATTTCAAATTCAGCCTCCACATCTGCCTGGCTCAGTATCTGCTAGGCATGAAAGGAGGTGGGCACAAAGGAAGCCATTATCAGTACTGTCATGAGTCCAACAAGAGTGGAGGAGATGGACCGGTGCTGAGCATCAGAGATGTGGCTGGGCCACATCGCCTGGACCACCCACCTGAGCTCACAGTCAAGTGGGGATGATAGCCACAGGGGCCCAGGCAAACAAAAAAGCTCCACCCCCAGGGCTGGGACAGGGCAGGCAGTAGGCCAAGGCATCAAGTGACTAAATCTTGGCTGTAGATGGGTGGAAAGTGGCCTGGATGGAGTACCCAGACAGCTGTGGCTCGTGAAATGTGACTGCATACATTTCCTGGAAGGGTAGGAAATATACAGACGATCATGGAGTGGCTGGTAGTGCCAAGAGATCAGAGAGTACAACTGATGGACTGATCAATCAACCATGGATGGGTAGATAAGCAGATAGGTAGACAGACAGATGAATGAATGAATGATGATGAATGAATGAATGATGAATGAATGATTGGTGGCTCAACAGGTCCCCATCATGATATGACTATGTCAAGAGGGCACAGGCACTAACTAAAAGAGGTCCCAATGGACACAGCTTGAACAACTTGAGCAAGAAAATGAAAAGTCAGTGGATGGTAACTCAATGTGTGATATCTGTTCTTGGTTGTCAGCTCACTACATCTGTGATTAACTAGAACCCAAGTGGCTAAGCACACCTGTGAGGGATTTTTTTTTTCTTAATTAAAGCATTTGAAGTGGGAATATCTATTTTTAATCTGGGAAGACCCACCTTTAATCTGGGCCACACCTTCTGCTGGAAGCCTCTGAAAAGGACGTGAAAGAAGGAAGCTTTCTTTGTCTGTCTGCTCTTGCTCACTCTGGCAAGCCCATTCCTTCACTGGAACTGGAGCCTACTTCTTCGGGATTCTAGCATATACTGAACCAGTTGAGACACCCAGCCTTGTGGACTAGAAAACTGCCTCCAGACGTTGTTGGACTAGCTAAACCACAGATGGTTCCTAGTTGGTGGACTGTTTAGGAAGGATTAGGAGGTGTGGCCTTGGAGGAGGTGTGTGGCAGGGGAGGAGGGGGCTTTGAGGTTCCAAAAGCCCACACCAAGCTCAGTGTCAAGCTGTCCCTGCCATGGATCAGGATGTAAACTCTCAGCTGCTGCTCCAGTGCCACATCTGCCTGTTTGCACCCATGTTCCCTGCCATGATTGTCAATGACTTACACTCTGATATAAATCCCCTTTATATATATGAGGAAAAATTATATTCATTCTATCAATTCTGTTCCTTTATAGAACCCTGACTAATATACAAGGTGTGAGATAATGTCCCTAAATCCAACCTGGTATGAACAAGGCTGGCTAGTTAAGTGTGGTGCTTTGAATGAGTATGGCCTCTATAGGCTTAAATATTTGATTTTTGTTATTATTTGAGACAGGGTTTCTCTGTGCAGCCCTAGCTGTCCTGGAATTCTATAGTCCAGGCTGGTCTCCAACTCAGAGATCTGACAGCTTCTGCCTACCAAGTACTGGGACTAAAGGTGTGCATCACCACCTTCTGGCCATAGGCTTATATTTGAATGTTTTGGTTCCTAGTTGGTGGACTGTTTAGGAAGGATTAGGAAGTGTGGCCTTGGAGGAGGTGTGTGACAGGGGAGGAGGGGGCTTTGAGGTTCCAAAAGCCCACACCAAGCCCAGTGTCAAGCTGTCCCTGCCGTGGATCAGGAGGTAAACTCTCAGCTGCTGCTCCAGTGCCACACCTGCCTGTCTGCACCCATGTTCCCTGCCATGATTGGCATTGACTTACTCTCTCATTCTGTAAGCAAGCCCCTAATTGAATGCTTTCATTTGGAATGTGCCTTGGTCATGTTTCTTAACAACAATAGAAAAGTTACTAAGACAGTGTCATAGTTGGGGTTTCTATTGCTGTGAAAAGACACCATGACCATGGCAACTCCAATAAAGAAAATATTTAATTGAGGGTAGCTTGCTTACAGTTTCAGAGGTTCAGTCCATTATGATCATGAAGGGGAGCGTGGCGGTGTGCAAGCAGACCTGGTGCTAGAGCTGAGAGTGCTACATCTTGCAGGCATCAGGCCGTCACCTGACTTTCACAATGGCAGAAGCATGAGAAAAAGACCTCAAAGCCCACCCCCACAGTGACACACTTCCAACGGAAGGTATGGCCAAGATTAGAGGTGTGCCCTCCAGCCTCAAGGTCTGGATTAAAGGCTTGTGTCATCCATCTGGCCTCCTCCAACAAGACCACACTTCCTCTAACAAGGTTGTACCTCCTAATAGTGCCACTCCCTATGAGCTTATGGGGGCCAAATACATTCGGGCTACCACAGATGGTAAGTAGATGGGGGAGAACAGGCATCTGCCATCCAGTGTACTCCACAAAGGTATATTACTTCCCTTCCCCAACTGCAAGAGACCCGAAAGTTATTCCCGAAGTGCACGGCTCATGGTGGCCTCCCCAGGACAGTGTAGAGGAGCTCAGAGCAGCCTTACCACACAGACTCATAGCCAGCAAAGCAAGGGGCCAAGGTCAGTACCAAAAGCAGGATCTTGGGAACTCGTCACATAATCTTACAAACCCATTATGTATGTGAAGCAGGGCAGGGGGGCCAGTGGGGACAAGTTCTCTCTGCTCTGCAGTTAGGGAAGGCTTTTAGGACTCAATTCGGTGACTCTTGAGCAGGGTTCTGGAGGCTGTGTGGGAGTCAGAGTGCTGGGTGATATGAGACTCAAGGTGGACAAGTCCTGAGCGGACCTGACAGAAGAGAGAGGCTGAGGTAAGCCCATGCCATGATGAGAAACATCTGCAATGGCTGCCCAGTCCTCTTTTTACCCCTGAGGGAAGAACTGTGGCCCCGTGGGTCACAGTGGGGACAAAAAACTAAATGGGTAACAGACCTCAGCAGATACCTACATTTGAGCAACTGTAGTCCCATCCCTGTCTACTACCTCAAAACTTGACATGATGTTGTCTGACCCCAAGACCCCCTTTGTCACGGCCAAGGTTAGACGAGCAGCACTGACATCTGTCACCACATCCTTGGCAGGCAGCCAAGGTCACTGTACCACTGGGTCACCAACACTTGCAATCACAATTGCATTCACCTTTGGCCAGCAGTCTCATTCCCGGGCACTCATTTTCAGATTGCTGCCTCTGGCGTGGGGACAGGTGCCAGCCCAGCTGTTTACAACACCAGCACCTTGGAAATAGCCTGGTGTCAGATAAGTCACATGCCCTCTCACACTGCATAGCAAGTGCAATGATAAAGAACCAGGGCTTTCCTGCATGCCTACAAGGTATGCTCTGGAGACACATCAGGCAGGAAGTGGCCACATGCCACCTGCGCACTGGAGCACACTCCTCTCCTCTGCATGTGAAAAGAGACCAGGTACCTAGGATGCAGAGCATGGGGCCAGCAGAGGGAGTGTCACAGGGGAGCTCAGGGGACTTCGGAGTGAAACCATTTGATGACATTGTGGAGATGGGTATGGCACCCTGGTGTTCTCAGAAGACACGGACCATCACAGCACAAAGAGTGGACCTTGGTGGACACACAAATCAAGAGGACAGGGGTTACCACAGGACATGCAGAAAAAACAAACAATCCAATGAATGGGTTACAAATGCGTGGTGGATCTTGTTAAAACTGAAAGGGGAACTGGGCGGGGGCGGCGGATCTCTGTGAGTTCAAGGCCAGCCTGGTCTAAAAAGTGAGTTCCAAGACAGCTAGGGCTGTATCATAGAGAAACCTTGTCTCAGGGAGAAAAAAACAACAACAACAAAAACAAACAAACAAACAAAAACTAAAAGGGGGATCCCAGGACAGAATAGGACATTCAGGATTTGAATGTGGAGTGGCTTCCTGAGTGGATAACCCCTTGGGTTGGTTGCTTTTTTGCCTAACATAAGTTAGGGTCATCTGGGAAGAAGGAATCTCAATTGGGAAGATGCCTCCCTAAGATTCGCCAGTAGGTTGTGAAACATCGGTAGCGAACTTCTGCCCTCCTGGGTTCTCCCATTGTGCTGTAAGCCTGTAAGCCTGTATTTAAGGCCTCCTACCTCCTTCAGTAAATGGCATTCGGCATTCTGCTGAGGCGAACGACCAAATTAATTAATTTTTAATTTATTATTTATTATTAATTAATTAATTCAGCACATTAAAAAAAAAAAAAAAGAAAAGATTGGCCAGTAGGGGCTGGAGAGATGGCTCAGAGGTTAAGAGCGCCGACTGCTTTTCCAAAGGTCCTGAGTTCAATTCCCAGCACCCAGATGGTGGTGGCTTACAACCATCTGTAATGAGATCTGGTGCCTTCTTCTGTGCACGTAATAAATAAATAGATAAACCTTTTTTTTTTTTTTTTTTTTTTTAAAAGATGGGCCAGTAGGCTACTTCTGTGGGCCATTTTCTTGATACAAGATTGATATGGGTGGTCCTGGCAGGTGGTCCTGGCAGGTGGCAGGAAGCAAACTGGCTAGGCATAGTGGTGCATGCCTTAAATCCCAACACTCGGAGGCAGAGGCAGGCGGATCTCTGTGAGTTCAAGGCCAGGCCTGGTCTACAAGTGAGACTCAGGACAACCAGAGATACATAGTGAGACTCTCCCTGTCTCGAAAACAAACAAACAAAGATAAAGCGGCCTTCCTCCATGGCCTCTGCTTCAAGTTTCTGCTTCCAGGTTCCTGCCTTGGCTTCCCTGCATGATGGAGCACACGCTATAAGATGAAGTGAATGAAGCCTTCTCTCCACAAGTTGCTTTGGGTCCTGGTATTTATTACTGCAGTAGAAATGCTAACATCCCTGCACCACCCTGACAGGAAGACACCAACAACCAGGGGACAGAGGGCTGTTCAGGACACTGTCCTGCCTTCATCTGTAGTTCCAAATACTGACGTCTCTGTAAGTCCCGGCCAGAGGACAAGGCTAGACATATTTGGATGGCAAACAGCTGAGGTCCAGAGATGGGCACAGCAGGTGGGACCCTGATGAAGGACCTGCCCGGGGTCACACCCCAGCCCTCCTACAGCATGACCTGCACCAGGTAAACTAAGGCAGGCTTTTGAAACAGCATCTTGTTCCAAATTTGTGGAAATATGAGTCTCAGCCCTGCTGGGTTCCTAGAGGGCAGAGACACACCCTTCACACCCCAATTCTGCTGGGGCCAGGCTCCTACTACCAAATGCACACAGGCTACAGACGCTCCACTCCTCCCAACCCAGGGACTAGGGAGGGGGGTGGGGTGTCATTCCTGGGCTTATGGCATCCATGGACAGATTCTCAGGACCTACACCTTTCTCTAGGGCCCGAGCTGGCCTTCTCAGCTTCTGTACAAAGTCCATACACTCACAGCCCGGGGCAGCCTTAAAATACAAGGGCCAACAGACTCATTCAGCAGGACTACCCTTCAGTCCCGGCCTGGGAGGGGAGAGGGTGGGGTGTGGGATGTCGGATCACAGCCCTACAGGTCTCAGCGGCTGATAACTGGCAGGAACTTTAGCCCCGGGGAGGGCTGTGTGGGGTTGAGAACAGGGAGTTTAGGAGCAAAGCACAAGATCTCCAACCTTTGGTGCTGGTGTCCAGCAGGTGGGAAAATAGGAAAGCAGCCTGCCCCCAGACCCAGACCACAGGACTCCTGCTTGTCTACAGGGTACATAGTACTGCACTGTAGCAACCGTGGGCACTGACCACATGCACACACTGCTCTGGGTACCCAACAGTACATCCCCAGAGAACAGATGGGGAGACTGAGTTCAGAGGAGTGGAGTTGCCCGATTGTCATCCAGCAAGTGTGGTGCTGAAGCCAGAAGCCAGCACCAGCTGCCTCTGGTACTTCACTACTCCCTCCACAAGGCACAGGCACCGGGCCCAGTCCAGCTCTGAGGATCAAGGGGAGACCACACCCTCCACCTCAGATTGTCTGTCAGCCCTGACAGGGCCCAGTTCCATACACTTTTCAGACTGTAGGAAACCAGGGTCCCTCTCCTTGACCACAACCACCTGAAACCTGTCCTCCCTGCTGCCCCAGACCAGACCTGTACAAGTGCTCACCACCCCAAGCACACCCTCTCTAGTCCTCACCTGTCCTCACAGGTGAGCAGACTGTAGGCCCCTCCTGGGGCAGACCCAGCAGAAATGTCTAGAACTTACCCTTCCAAGAGAGGAGACACTGCCAAGGACAGGGTGGGTGGCTAGGGTGCCTCCAGGTCCCTCACCTGTACTGGATCATGGTCTTAGTCCCCAGGAGGCAGCAGAGCAGGCCCTGCCCAGGCCACTGGACTCCAATCAGACAACCTGAGTCATCAACTGGCTGGGCCCGCCCTGCTGGGAAGGGGCCAGCCTCCTTTTGACCTTCCTCCTCCTTATCAGCCATCAGAATATCAACTCTTGGTCAGCATTCCCCTGCAGGGCGCGGAGGAGCAGTTTAGGAGCTCTGCCCAGGCTTTGGGGGTTTGAGGGAGGGGGGAGGAGGGGCACACATCAGAGAGTAGGGGCAGGGCATTGGGACAGCTACCAGGTGAACGACTTCGAGAGGGTGCAGACTGCTCAGGTCACTCTCAGGCCCGGTGTTCAAAGCTGGGGCTGAGACAGCTGACTAGGGAGTTTAGCCAGCACTGATTGAGCACTTACTGTATGCCTCCAGGCCCCATGTCAAGCCAACAAAGATGGGCACATCTCCCAGGTGGTATGTCCAGAGAAACTATTCCCAAATGAGGATGTTCCTAAAGTTAGATCCTGGTCCCTACACTTGCCTCGTGAGGATAACAAATTTGGGTTCTTTTTAAGACTTGCTAAAAAGATCCTTGTCTTCAGTGGAGTGTGAATCCCTGCTCTACACAGCATTCCTAACTCGGTAACCCTGCCCCTTCGGGCCCCCTAGTCACCAGGGTGGGGCTGCTGCCTCCTGGGTGACGCCAAGAATGTTTCTCAACCATTCTGTGCTTCCCTTTCTTCCTGTTTGGGAGGGAAGAACCCAAGGAACTCCAGCATGGGGCGAATGAATGAATTAGTAACCCGCAGAGGATTTGGCCCTATGCCGTGCACGTGTGGGTGTGCATGAGCTTGCACACAGCCCCCACCCCTGGGTTGTTTTTTTTTTTTAAATCAGTCATCCTGCGGATTCTGACTCTCTATTTACTGTTGTTTGCACTGACGAGTGGGGGGTATGGTGGGGGGTGGAGGACAGAGCCAGCTCAGCAGGGAGGCAGGAAACACCGGACGCCAGCTAGGCTCAGGGCTTGTCAGTTAGGAGCTGGCCTTCTTACCTGTGCAAATGGTTGAATGAACCAATGGGATTCCAGCTGTGCGGCAATTCTCTTTGCTTTTATTTAGGATTCACATGAGATTTGCCCTCAAATCTCTGTTCCGTGATGACACCATGTTCTCAGAAGCCCCTGACACTGTCACTCTGTCCGGGCCTTGCCTTCCCTCTGCTGTACTCTTTGTATGCATGCCCGTGGTTCCAACGCTGCTCCCGGCCCTAGGACTCTGCCAACCCTAGCCAACTCCAGCTCTTTAGTGCAATGTTAAGAGACCTCTCTCACACCTATCCATCATCACCTAGGCAGGGGTGCTGCTGGCTGACTCCCGGCACCGACAGGTATGTTAGAACCTGTGTGACTGGGAGATCATCCCCTCCCCCTCCCCCCTTAGTGAAGCTGTCTGGTAGGAACTGGTGGCCCTGGAGTGCACTATCATTAGCAGAGTGGCCAGGCCTGGGGCCTTAGAAAAGCTCAGTCCAACCTGCTCCCCCACCTCTCCAAGGCCTTACATCACCAGACACCTGCTGGGCGCCTCCCTTGTGCCTTGAGTTTGAGTGTCCCCTGACCGACAAGGTCTGCAAAGCTGTCCTTTTTCCAGACTCCCAGATTGGCTCGAGCAGTGGAATCACTTTGAGGGAATGCCATCCTGGAAGGTCCCAAATGGGGCTGGGGTACCTGCAACGGACTAGCTCCCATGGCTTCCCCGACCCTGAAGGGCAGGACCAAGAGGCTCATTTACACTTAGAGGCGCCATGTTCTGCCTCCCTGACCTGACTGGTCCCCTTACAAGACCCACACCTTCCCTCCCAGCTCCATGGCAGGAGACAGGTCCCTCTCTGAGGTTAGGTTTCACTCTGTACAGTGGGGAGGACTGGGCCTAAAGCTCTCTAAGTACCCTTCTGCCAGAACCCTCTGGAACCCCTGGCACAGGAGCAGGTGCCCTCTTTGCCTTCCAGATTGTGGCAGCATCCTATAGTGCTCCCTCCCTTGTCCCCAGGCTGAGGGACACGGCACAGGGGGCACACCGTGAGCCGCCCCTTCTCACACTCCAGGGTTCTGGCTATGAGCTTCTGACAGCGCTCTTACACCACACTTGCCTGCTTTAGGCTAACTTGTCTAAGCTCAGAACTCATAGGAAGAAACAATGCAGGAAGCATAACCTGCGGATGAGGACCGGCCCTGTGAAGCCTGACTTTGTTTAAAACATGGATCCTCCAGGCGGTGGTGGCGCACGCCTGTAATCCCAGCACTTGGGAGGCAGAGCCAGGTGGATCTCTGTGAGTTCGAGGCCAGCCTGGGCTACCAAGTGAGTTCTAGGAAAAGCTCAAAGCTACACAGAGAAACCCTGTCTCGAAAAACAAAACAAAACAAAACAAAAAACCAAAACAAATGGATCCATTGCACATGTCCTAAAGCTGATGTCTTACCCTTTAAAGAACATATTGGACACCTGGAAGTTAAAATAAAGCCAAGAGCTGGGCGTGATGGCATACACCCTTGCATGGCTGAGGCAGGGGCAAGTGGATTTCTGTGAGTTCAAGGCCAGCCAGGTCTACATAGTAAGTTTTAGGACAGCCAGGGCTACGTAGAGAGATCCTGTCTCAAACAAACAAACAAACAAACAAACAAACAAAGTAAAGTGAAGCTCACGTTTTCTTCTGTCCAGCTTTTACCCGCAAAGTGCTGGTCAGGACACCCCTATTGCTCCCAAGGCTCCTGAGGACAGACTTTCAGATGTCACGCGCCTGAGGTGGACCTCCACCCTGGCCTGTATTGTAAACACCTGCCTTACTGATCTCAAGAACTTCTGTCCTTTACAGCTGTGCACAAGCTCCTCCCACAACCACCTCTGCTTCCTCATCTCTAGCCAGAGTGACAGCTGTCTCTGAGGGACACGCTACACAGATTCAGTGTCCCAGGCTAGAGAGGATGGGCAAAGGACCTGGGACAAGGCTCAGATCCTTTCTGCTGAGAACTGACTCCTTCAAGTTGTCCTCTGACCTCTTCACCCATGTGCACACTCATACACACACACACACACACACACACACACACACACACACACACACACGGTGGTCTTGATAGAAGTCTAAGGATAGATAGAGACAGGCTGTTTGATGAAGCAAGAACAGAGTTCTCAGCCACAGGGCTAGCTTCAGGCCACCTCTTCCAATACCAGTTCTCATCTTCTGTGTTTCCAGCACTGAGTTTGGACTATGTGACCTCAGGCAGGGCCTTCACCTTCTCTGAGCCTGAGGACTCCTGATTGAGAGGGGTCAGGCCTGTCTTCCTGTCTACTGCCTGTGGCCTGCTTTTTCCAGTCTAGCTTCTCAAGGAGTCCTAGGTTGCCATGACGCCACCCATCAGTCAATCCAGCCCTCCTTGTAAAGGCCGCAGCCCTGTCTCTAAGGAGCTTTTCTGTCAAGGCCCTGCAGTACCCCAACTCTGTCCGGTTACCTTCCTTACCCACAACAGCCCTGCAAGCCTAATCCTTCCAAGGAGGGGGGGGGCGGGTTGTGAGAGATCAACGACTTTCTCAGGTCATACAACCACTCCTAAATGCCACTTCTGTGACCCAGGAAGCCAGGCCACAGGCTAGGTGGGGCAGAAACAGGAGAGGAGGCAAGGCTCATTGCAATTTGCCCAGAGTGGTGACTCCCTTCCCTTAGGCCTGGCCCTTCAAAGACCCTGTGTCAGTTGGCTTGGGCCTCTGCTCCTGGCCTTGGGCTCTGAGGAGCTGTGTGGACACCTCTGTCCTGAACAGCAGGTCAGAGTCACTATTGGATCTGAAGCTGAGTGTCCCGTTTAAAAAGCTGTAAGAGAAGTTTCTTGGAAGGAAGCAGGACCGGGCAAGCAGAGATCCTGCAAAGTGGGTAGGCAGGCCATAGCTTTGGGAAAAGGCATTGCTGTTTAGAACATTCCAGAATCTAGAATGGTCTGGCAGAGAAACTTTTTTTACTATGTACCTGCAGAGCGTGGTAGACCTGGCTGTTGGATCCTGGTGCTGTCTCCCATGGTCACATGACCCTGGAAGTTCCCTCCCTTGGGCCTGCAATTTGTTCATCTGTGCAAAGGGCATAAGACACAGGGTCAGCAGTGGGTTATAAGCAGCCCATGGCACTCCAGAATCCAGCACACAGAGAGCCCTCTCTCTTTTGCTTTGTTGAGACAGGCTGCGTAGCCCTGGCTAGTCTCGAACTCACCGCATAAACCAGCAGACCTGGCCTCAGCCTCCCAAGTTCTAAGAGTAAGAATGTGCATGCCAGGTTCTGTTTTCTTTTCTTCTTTTCTTTTTTCTTTTCTTTTCTTTTCTTTTCTTTTCTCTTCTTTTCTTCCTTCCTTCCTTCCTTCCTTCCTTCCTTCCTTTTTTTAAATAAGTTACTTGATTTTATTTTATTTGCATTTGTGTGAGGGTGTCAGATCTCCTGTAACGGGAGTTACAGACAGTTGTGGGCTGTCATGTGGGTGCTGGGAATTGAACCCGGGTCCTCTGGAAGAGCAGCCAGTGCTCCTAACCCCGGAGCCATCTCTTCAGCCCCTTTCTATTTTTTTTAAAGATTGATTGATTGATTGATTGATTACATATACAGTGTTCTGTCTGCATGTTTGACTGCATGACAGAAGAGGGCGTCAGATCTCATTACAGATGGCTGGGAGCCACCATATGGTTGCTGGGAATTGAACTCAGGACCTCTGGAAGAACAGTCAGTGCTCTTAACCTCTGAGCCATCTCTCAGGCCCCTGTTTTGTGTTCTTGAAAGAGCTTTTACGTTTCTCCCTTTTAGAGGCAGAGGATCAGTCTGTGGCCTAGACTAGCCTTGAACTCCTAGGCTCAAGGAAGCCTCCTGTCTCTGCCTCCTAAACTTTCACATTGACTACAGATGTGTGGCACAGCAGCCAGCGTTTCAGTTCTCTGTTTTAAACTGCACAGTCATTCAACTATCCCTGCAACAATAAATCCACCCACCACCCTCTCCAACAGACCCTCATGAATCCAAGGCTCCATGGACTGTGGTCAAGCTGGTTAGGTTTAGATAACAGCCGTGGCCTAGGGACTGGGCCATCTCTGATGTTGTTGGGACCTGCCCCAATTGTGCAGCCCCCTGTGCCATGTTCAGAACAGTAACAGGTGGGGAGCATGCAAGGATTCCAGTTACTTCACCTTCATCCTGGCACGGGACTGGAGGCTGTAGTCTGCCATTCACAGGTGCTGGAAGCTGTTTCCTCAGCATCTGCTCGTGCATATCTCCTAGCTGGCCTGCCAGGTGCAGGGGCCATGCCCCATTTTAAAGATGAGCAGAGCGAGGCTCAGATGGGATATTAGGACCCTGGGAGTCCCACACGGAGGACGGATTTCACAGACAACTACAACTAGTGGGCCAATGACCTTGATTAAGACTCAAATTGCAGCGCCCTCTAGTGTCTGCCTATCTCTTCTTGCAAGGAAGCCCCTAGTTTGCTCTCTGAGAGGTGAGACCACTCTTTATCAGCCAGAGACACAGCCCCCAGGTACCCTACCTCTGTTTCTCATTTCCCCAGGGTTGGACTTAGAAGGAGAGAGCAAGAATGTAGCTGCAGGAGGGGCCTGTGAGATGGCTCAGTGAGTAAACCTGCCAAGCCTGGCGACCTGAGTTCAGGCCCTAGGACACAGGTGGTAGGAGAGAACTGATTCCTTCAAGTTGTCCTCTGACCTCTTCGCCCATGTACACATTCACATATGTATATGAAACAAACAAACAAACAAACAAATAAAATAAAATGGAAAGAAAAAAAGAATCTAGCAGCAGGATTCTTTTTGTTTTGTATTTCAAGATAGGGTTTCTCTGGCTGTCCTGGAACTTACCCTATAGAACAGGCTGGCCTTGAACTCAGAGACCCTCCTGCCTCTTCCTGGAGGCAAAGTGTAAGGGGTCTTGTCTGGCGCCTTCATATGTCATCAGCGTCATCAGCCTAAAGCCTGACGTGTACCCCCACGCCCCTTCTCTGCACTCTCTCTCTCTGAGCACTCTCTTGGTCTCTGTGTCTCTGGCGCGCGCGCGCGCTCTCTCTCTCCTTCTCCTAATATAAAGCTCTAAAAGGTACCATGGCTCGTGACTCTTCTGCCACCAGCCAAACTGTGGCCAGTGCTAGCCACCAGCACGTATGCCCTTTCACAGAGTGCTGGAGAGCTGGAGAGCTGGGTTTAAAGAGATGCTCCACCACTGCCTGGCTGATGTGTCCTTCTAACAGCCGCAGCGTCCCAGAGATGGGGTAGATGGAAGGATAAATGGATGCCCTGGTCCGGGGCGACAAAAGCCATACCTTCTGTGCTGCAAAACAGGAGTCTACTCTGAGGCCCCTTCCTCCCGTACCTGCATGGATGATATTAGCAACTAAGGGAAGACTGTCGGGGCTCAGTGGGGTTTTTAAAAAGCCCTGCGGGGTGAGAAACTAGATTCTGGGGACCATGCTCCTGTGGGTGTCCTCCTTTTCTCTCTTGGTGGTGGGCTGCTGGGAATGCTGTCTGGCACTTGCTGCCCTTTGCTCCCTCTGAATCTCTCCTGGGGCAGGGTTTTTCATCTTTCCTTCTAGCTCTAGAGAGAGGTCAGGCCATCGAGAGGCCCAGGACTTCTCTGAGTATGTCTGTTAGAAGAGGGGACAAACAAGAGATGGGGACCTTGGGATGTTCCACACTTAGGCAGAAGCAATCTAAACCTCAGGCCATTGGAGGGAGGCCACACCAAGGATGCTTAAGCTTGCTGGAACTTATTCATTCTAGTGATATACAAACCTGGTCATCTGGGAGCTCAGGTAGGGAGTTCGCGACAAGCGACAAGCAAAGCTCAAGTCCTTGTGGCTCAAACAGAAAGATGTAGATCTCAGGACTGGCTTGATTCAGGGGCTCTGGGCTCACTCTTCCAAGATGCCCTGAATGTGACTTCCTTTACAGGTTGACTTCCCATGAGGGAATAACCATGGACATGACTATCACAGGTATGCACCTACTTCTAAAATATCCTGACCAGGAGGGGCATCATTGAAATCATCTCGAGGGTAAGAGACACTTTTCCTCAACTAGCTGTCCTCCTGGCTAGTTGCCAGGCTTGGGTCCTCCACCCTCCTGAATCGAATCTTTTGTATCTAAGAGACTCTGGGTCATGGCTGATGTGGTCTAGTGCAGTCTTCATGGCCTGAGCTCATCCTGTGACCACCCAGAACCATTTGAGCTAGACATGGAGTTGGCTCACTGTTGAGTCAGCTGTGTGTTGGGTAGGGTACCACTAGAAATGGGGAACTGGGAGTCAGGTAACTAGGTAACCAGCCAGGAGACTAGAAAAGGCCAAGGCAGTTCCCTCCCGATTCTGAGCCTAATCACACAATGGTCACAGGTGAGGGCACCAAGACCTCAGAATCAGGAAGTAACCCAGCAGGAAACTGTCCCTTCCATGCTGTTCCTCTGTAGGACAGAGGCAGCAACTTGGATTGAAGATGCTAAGGTGCTCCTTGACAGCAGGCTACAGTGGAGCACTCTCCCACCAGGGGGCAGTACAGTAAATAAACGTGCTGGCCTTGCTGAACAGAGAAGCGTCAGCAAGTATCCCCAGAAATAAAAGACATCACATATTTTCCCTGTAAAATGGTGTGTAACTTCAGTTTTAAAGTATGCTTTTTATTTATAGATATTAAAACACTGTTTTCTGTACTGTATGCATACTGTTAACACTGTGCATAGAGGGGCTGGAGAGATGCTTCTGCAGACCGGAGCACAAACTGATCTGGAAGAGGATCTGAGTTTGGTTCCCAGTTCCTACGCTGGGCAGCTCATAACTGCCTGTAACTCCAGCTCCAGAGGGGGTCCAATGCCTCTTACCTCCTTGGGCACCTTCACTCACATACACCATACCAACACACACACACACACACACACACACACACACACACACACACACTTTTAAAAAATAATAGTAAAACTCTACGTATATAACACTTCAGGGGCCCATAGTAAACTCCAAACTTATGTATCCAGCAGCATAAATGAACAGGAAGGAAAGAATGGTTAGGAGAAGGAGCCTCATGAGACATACACTACGTTGATCATTGATTGTGGCTGTGCGTGAAGCCCCACTGGCTTTCCCCTCTGGATGTGAAGCAGTTTCCACAAGTCTTGGGTAGCAAGTGTGATCCCCACAGCAATGGTATTCATCTCATTGACACCAAGATGGATGTGATTGAGACTGCACCTCTGTGCCTGGACACACAGAGATAGAGACAGGGCTGTGCTCGGCTGTGCCTCCATCCATCGCACTTCATGGGCTCGGAGACTGACTCGGGTCCTGAGCAAGGAGCTGGAGTGCAGGCCTGCAGCATCGACCTCTTCTTTTCACACTACTCCTTAGCCTGGATGTTCTTACCGCTGCTCTTAAGCTCTTTCTACAGATAGCTTTTCCTGGGAGGACATCCCAAGTATTCTTTAGAACAAGTTGGGGTGTTAGCATTCTGTTCCTGGAGTTGAAAAGCCAAATGAAGCATTCCCCTGCCTTGGTTCTCTGGCTCCATCCTTCACCTGGCTCCTTCCCTAACTCAGCTTCAGCTTTGCCAGAGGCTGCCAGCATGAAAATGCTTCCCACCTGTGAAAGGAAGAACCCAGGCTATGTGGGAACCCAGGAAAACATCCAACTCCACTACCCAGGTTGGAGCTCCCAGGAGGAGGAACAGCGGACTCCTGAGCACCAAGCGGGAGCCACCTGCAGGGCAAGGAAGAGGCAGGTGGGGCCTTCAGCAGTGTGGCCTCCAGGCCTCTGCCTTGCTGGAGGAGGGGTGAGGAGACCAGGATGGGGACAAAGAGACCAAGACGAGGTGGCTGTGGCCACCCAAAAGAGACAGGACTTGGGCCAGGCCTGAGCAGGAGCAGACCCAGGGACCTGAAGGTAGAACCTGGAACTGTGCCAAAATGAATTCTCAGATGTCAGGGGGACGAAAGTGGCAGCAAGTGCTAGGATGAGGTGTGAGAAGCCAAGAACAGGCCTAAGCTGTGGCACACGGAAGCCAAAGAGGTGGTAATCTGGGCTCTCCAGAGAAATCAACTGATAGATACAGATGGGTGAGTGGGTGGTTGGTGGAAAAGGTGGCTTGGTGGGTGAGCGGATGAACAGATGGGTATGTGGGAGGGTAGGCAGATGGCAGATGGGTGTGTAGATAGGTGGGTGGATGAGAGGGTGGATGATGGAGAAGGATGGATGGATGAGTGAATGGTTAGTGTAATCAGCCATTTCTCTCCTGCCTGCCTGTTCCTAGATACCTGGCAGCTGCTTCCCAAATAATTGACTCAGAGGCTTAATATTACTTGTAAGTGCTTGGCTGATAGCTCAGGCTTGTTACTAGCTAACTCTTACACTTGAATTAACCCATATTTCTATTTATGCTTTGCCATGTGGCTCATGGATTGTTCCTTCATTTTCTACACATTATGCTTGCCCAGTGGCTGACTTGCATCTCCCTCGACTCTCCTGAATCCTCCCTTCTTCCTCCCATCATTCTCTCTGCATCAGGCTGTCTCATCCAATCTCTTCTTGCCCTGCTATCAGCCAGCCAACCAGTTTTTATTATTATTATTATTATTATTATTATTATTACTATTATTATTAACAATGAGCATAATCCACAGCAGATTAGATAGCTGGGTAGATAGATAGATGGATGGGTGGATAGTGGAAGGATGGATGGATAGATGGATGGGTTCAGTGTGTTTGCCCAAGAAAGGGGGCAGAGTAAAGAGAGGGATCAGGGCTGGAGAACCCAATGACAAGGATGAGAGAGGGTCAGAACAGAAGGGGAAATGGGAGCCTACTAGGAACTGCTGAAACGACAAGTCAGATAAATGTGGAAATGTGTCCACTCTGCAGAGCCACACAGGGTTCCCAGGGTATGATAAAGCAATTGAGCTGGATAGAGCAGACAGCAGATGACTGGCCCTCGGGAGATGTGCAGGTACCACAGTGGACGTGGATGGCTCTTTTTTCTTTTATTTTTTTTTCCTTTTTATTATTTATTTTTCTATTATCGGCTTGATACAGTACAAATTCTTATCCTAATAGTGAAATGTTTCACTGAGGTTTGCCCAGTGATTGAATTTTTGATCATAGCCATTCTGACAGGTGTAAGGTGGTATCTCAGAGTCGTTTTGATTTGCAGTTCTCTGATGATTAAGGATGTTGAGCATTTCTTTAAATGTCTTTCAGCCATTTGAAATTCTTCTGTTGAGAATTCTCTGTTTGGCTCTTCAGCCCATTTTTAAAAATTGGATTGTTCAATAGTCTGATGTCTAGTTTCTTGAGTTCTTTATATACTTTGGAGATCAGTCCTCTGTCAGATGTGGGGTTGGAGCATGGAGTCCCTGGCAGGCAGACATCCCAGCTGGACAGGCTGTGTTCTCAGGTTGTTTCTGGCTTTGTTTTCATATGCAGAAATCAGAACACTTGATTTTTTCCCTGGCAGGACATTTGGCATTATCATGGAGCCACATGACCCCAGCTCCCAGTGGCTTGGCTAGAATCAGTGAAAGAAATCCTGGTGGAGATGGCCCAGTGGTGTCACTAAGGGAGACTGGCCTTGTTCATGGCCTTGGAGAAACTATGGGCCAGGTGGATTCCTCTCCAGGACATTGTAGTATGACAGGAGAAGGAGCCGGGCCTCTGAAGCCTGGAGTGAGGTCTGCAAGAAAGGGCTTAGGGTCAGCTTCCCCGTGTTCCACAACACACATCCTCTGAGACCCATTCTCTATATGAAAGAGGGGGAATTCTTGGTTCACCCAAGGAAGTCATTGGTGTTAGCCTGTAATGGGTGGTAAGTGACTGTAGGCTTGGCATTGCTCACTGACACCAAGTCCAGGCTCAATTCAGACAGGTCTTTCTGAGGTCCTAGGACAAGAGCTGATCTCTCTACCAGGGACAGCCATCTTCTAAGATGCCCCTGTGTCCTCATCATCATTGAATAGGTATACCAACGGGAATTGGGACATGTGTCTGGCAGAGGGATTCTGACCTTGGGGACCTGGTTTTGGTGACCTCATTTTGTTCTCTCTTTGTTCCTCCTGCCCCAGAAGCCTGTGCACCTGCCTATCCCTTCCCAGGGCAACAGCCACAGTTCTGGAGGGATCACAGTGTTCCTTGTGGAGTCTGAGACTGGACGCCTCATATGTTGGGTTGAGTTGTGCGTCCCACAAAGATGAGTCTTAGCCCCTCTCCCAAACTGGCCTCTGCTCTGCCTGCTTTGCAGAGGGGCAACATGTCTTAGTCAGAGTTGGCCTCATTCTCCCTGCCCAAAGTCCTAGAGCAGTGGTTCTCAACCTTCCTAACACTGCAAGCCTTTATACAGTTCCTTATGCTGTGGTGACCCCAAACATAAAATTATTATAAGTGTTATTTCATGACTGTAATTTTGCTATTGCTATGAATTGCAATGTAAATATCTGTTTTCCAATGGACTCTTACCTGTAAAAGAGTCGTTGGACACCTGATGAGTTGTGACTCACAGGTTGAGAAACATTGCCTCAGAGGCTCTGTAGTGCTTCAGGGCACGTGTTGGCCTTGGGGTGAGCCCTCAGCCTGCAGGTTGTACCAGGGTTCAATGTAGACACACTTTCTGGGCAACCTGTAGTCTCCTCTCTCATAGCCTAGTGTCTCTTCTCCGTCTCCATGATTCAGGCCGGGACCACAGTTGGCTCCTCACAGAGCATGGCCTGTGTGTCCCATTCCACGATTCCCTCTCAACAGGAAGTGAGCTATCTCATGCTGGCCCCGCTGTGCACTGAATGTGTCTGACTCCTGCCTCTCCAAAGTTCACACGCTGAGAGTCTAGCAATCCTGACCTCAACATGTCAGTAGTTATTTCTCTTGTTGCTGTGACAAGACTCTCTGATCAAAGCAACCTGCAGGCTGGGGAGATGATTCCGTCAGCAAAGGGCTTGCCTCACAAGATGAGGAGCTGAGTCCAGACCTCCAGAATCCACGGACAAAGCTGGTTGTGGTGTTTCACTCTGAGAATGCCAGCGATGGTGTGATGGGAGATGGAGACAGGTGGATCCCTGGAAGCTCATGGGCCAGGACTATGTAGCAAGGTTCTAGTGCAGTGGTTTTTAACCTGTGGGTTGTGACCCCTTTGGGGGTCAGCTGACCCTTTCACAGGGGTCACCTAAGACAATCAGAAAACAGATGATCGACATTAAGTTTGTAACAGCAACATTACAGTTATGAAGTAGCAGCAAAAGCGATTCTGTGGTTGGGGTCACCACACATGAGGAACTGTATTAAAGGGTCGCAGCGTCTGCAAGGCTGAGAACCACTGCTCTAGGATGATAAGGATACTATCTGAAAAGGAGGAAGACACCTTAAGACTGACACCTGAGGGCGTCCTCTGACCTCCAGATGTACATGTTGTACATCCGCCTGTGCCCACCCCCAAACAGTAATTTAGGGGAGGCAGGTTTATTGTGGCTCCCAGTTCAAAGGATACAATCCATCATGGTAGAAAGGCATAGAGTAAGAGGCAACTGGTCACACTGTGTCCACCACCAGGAGGCAGAGAGAAATGGCTGACGGTCCTCAGCTCCCTCTCTTCTTGTCTATTCAGTCCGGTACTGCTCATGGCACTGCCCACATTCAGGGTGGTTCTTGCCACCTCAACCATACTGCTATAAACTCCCCCTCATGCACAGGGGCTGAGGTGGCTCTAGACTCTCTCAAGCTGACAATCCGTATCAGCTATCACCATACATGATGAGGTTGTTGAGGATGTCAGAGTTAAGATAAGGTTAACTAGGATGGGCCTCCACCCAGCACATCTGGATCCTTATAAGAAGGGTATATGTGGGTGGAGATGCACAGAGGAAGAGCAGAGCACAAAGAAGAAGGGGTGCTCCTGATATGCCAAGGGAAGGGGCCCAGAACAAAGTAGCCTCAGAAATGGCAACCCTCTGGCCACCCTGGCCTTGAGCTTCCATCTTCTAGGGTTGGGAGAAGACACATTTCTGAGGGGCTCAAGCCACCTTCCACACAGCTCATGGTGGTATGTTATGCAGCCCTCACTTTCTAGTTCATCCAGTGTTTGCTATCTGCCCCCCACATAATGCTCCTAACACCTCCTCTGCTTCTGTCGCATGAGGCCAGTTCATCCAGTGGCTAGCAATTGGGGGCCTCATGTGAACCTTATGCTCTGCGTCTTTCTGACTCTCCGATCAACCGTGTGCCATGATTACTCAGTGATGGAAGACACACTGTTGCATCTACACATCCCTTTACATCAGCAGCAATGAGAAGTAGGAACAGTCTGGGCTGATGGCCATCATCTCTGCATCCTTCCTTTGTTCCATTCTGTAGAAAGAACTTAGGTGAGCCACGGCTGACTGGGCAGCTGTCTGATGTGGAGACTGCTTTTTGGTTTGTTTGTTTGTTTTGTTTTTCAAGACAGGGTTTCTCTGGAACTTGCTGTGTAGACCAGGACAGCCTCAGACTCAGAGAAATCCACCTGCCTCTGCTTCCCCAGTGCTGGAATTAAAGGTGTGCATCACCACCTCCCGGCTGTGGAGGATGCCTTTGAGAGAGCTGTGAGTTGGTTTCTGGCCTCTCGCCTGGTTTCCCATGGCCTGGCTTTAAATTATTGAGTGGTTGGAAAGGCCCGCAATGACATCCTATTTCATTTGTTTGTCTCCTGGGCTGGGAAGCAGATCAATGCTTCCAGCTCTGTGTGGGGGCCACAGCTCAGGCTCTGCCATGGTCCTTTCACAGGCAGAACTCAGGACTGCTGCATTTCCTGACCCATACCCTTCTAGACCAGGTCCCAGGTGAGCCTCGCTGCCTTGTGGTACCCTTGCCAGAATCACTTTAAGGGAAACTTCCTCAGACCCAGGGAGAGGGCCAGGAGGCTAGAAGGGGCTGGGCAGGTCTGGCCTCTTTCTTTTGTATAATGCAGTGTCAATGGAGTGGCAATGTGGGGAACGCATTGACACCACAGTTCAGTGGCACCTTTTCCTCTGGGCTAGAGACCCCAGGGGTCTCTAGAGACCAGGAGGTGCACCATGGACACTAAGATGAGGAAGGCTTAACGTCACCCAGCAGTTCTGATGCTGGTGATGGAATCAGTCAGGAGATGGCAGTTGAGGTTCTGGAGTGACATGGCAGTGATCAGCAAGGCCCTGGGCATGAAGGGCACTGACTTAGCAAGGCTCAGGAGAGGCTGCTACCAGGAGGAAGCTTAACTAGAGCCCATAGGGTTAGCCTGTGCTTTCCAGAAGGGTGGGCATTCCTGTGAGCCAGAGGAGAGCATAAGGTGTGGTCCAGTGGGACAGGACTCCTGTTTTGACTATTTACTTCATGTGTGGCTCTTAGATTCTTATGTCCTTTGTAGGCAATGACAGATTCAGGAGGGCACAGCACCAATGACCCATGGGTCACTCTTCCCAAAAAGGTCTGGGTACATTCTAACGGTACACTTAGTATTAGTGAATGCCTCAGTTTCTCCATCTGTAAAATGGTAGTGGTGACAATGGTGATTGGGTTTGATACAGAGGCACAGCAGCTCTGGCTGTGACTTCCTTGCCTGGCTTGACCCCTCAGGTACAGTTTCATACCCATCCTCCATTTCTATACCCCGAGCCAAGCCCCATGTGAGGTCAGTCCAACTCTGGCTGCCATTGGGGCCCCTCTGCTCTCCTGTCTCTCTCTCCACACATCTGACATCACCCTACCTGCTGTCTCCATGAGGCTGACACTGGGGGCTCCACCTGCCATCCTTTCATATTTCTGGGGACCTCATGTCCGAAAAAGCAAGTGAATACTTTCAAAACCAATGCTCTTCATTTTGAAGCAATGCAAAGGCCATGCAGCATGGCAGGGGCCTTGGGCTCGTCCTCCGGGCACTGATGGAAAAAGAAAGAGCCCTCCCTCATCATAGCCACAGCGCTCATGTGTCTCTGGAAGCCTCATAAGCCCCAACTACGAAGAAGCTTCCTTCAAGACATGACAGGACAGGCTGAGCTCTTCAGGTGCACTGTTGGCTTCAGATGTAAGCATCAACTTCACTTATTTCCCTCATCTCTTATCTTCATACTTCCAGGAACACACTCAAGTTTATAACCCGTTGCCCAAGAGAAGGCAGTGACTGGTCCTGATACTCAGAACTAACTAGGCCACAGCTCAGGAGCTGTCTATTTCTTCTATGCCTCATCCCACGGTAACCTACACCCATAGTCAATAGTTAGGCTACTCTCCTAAGGGAAGAAGTGACCTAGCACCCCTGGATGTCCCTGTGGCCCACTGAGGGCTGTGACAATCCTGTCCTGTCTCCTATGTACCCTGCCCCCTTCTTTACTGGCTTCGGGCATGACTTTGAGTGGTCTAGCAGCTCCAACATCTAGGCCTGATAACACAAGACATCTCCCCAGAGCCCAGGCTCCAAGTTAGGAGAACACTGGGTCAGAACACAGGGGGAATGTGGATGCTCTTGTCTTTAAATGTTTTCTAATCCCAAAGAACTCAGATCTCATAAGAGGCAGCAGTGTACAGACAGATCCTCGCTGAAAGGGCACAGACCCCATTGCATCCTGAAGTTGTCGGCAGACCCAGGAGTCTGGCCACACCCATCCTTTCCCCGGTGCCCTGGTGCCTAGAAAAGCTCTCCTCCCTCGAGGGTTTTCCAGAAAGAGAGACTAGCCAAGTTGAATGTCCTCTCTTAGGCTATATTCTGTTGCTGTGACAACACACCTGAGCCAGGTAGGTTATTAAAAATAGAGGTCTGTTTGGCTCATGGTTCTGAAGGCTGGATCTTCAAGAATGTGTCTTCCACATCTGATTGCATCTGCCCCCCAGTCTCAGTGGTCAGTGAGAGGGCCATGTTCGGCCTGTTAAGGATGCAGAGTGCTTCCTGTGTCCTTTTTGAAGCCTCTGGCGCCCTCTCCAGGCAGGTGGCTCAAACAGCAGCAGTGGGGCTTGTCAACAGTGAATCATGGGACTTGATTTTCCCTAGTCATTGTTGACCGAAATCATGAATGGATCCCTGTGAGACTGGGCCATCCTTTGAGGGGGTGATGGGCCACATCTACCCCTTGGTCAAAACCACTGTCGTCTTGACTATTGTTTATTTAGCATTGGCTCTAGTCTAGCAGCTTTGAACAGTTTCCTTGTATTACTAATTTAACCCAAGGGCAGTCATTGTGACAAGGTGAGGAAACTGAGGCACCGAGAGAAAGCAAGTGGCTGAGATCACCCATGAGTTACAGCTCTGCAGACTCAGAAGTCTAGATGTAATCTATTCAAATAGACTGATTTGATACAAATCAAATCCAGCCAGGCAGGGTTCTGTGCAGCTGGTTCAGCCCTACCTTGGTTATCAACTTCATGGGTGATTTGGTTTTCTGGGCAAGAGATCCCAGAGTTAGTCCTGCTCTTTGTGGGAAGGAATTTCTGTTCTTGCCTAAGTACTACTTCGAACAGCCCTGACTCAGGCCAAACGCCCCTGGCCTGTGCCTCTCCATGCTTGCCTGGTCCTGCATGCTCCCACTCTGGGCTCTGCGTATCCGTGCTCTCTCCTCTCTCTAGCCTGTCTCCTCTCAGCCTCTTGTGCCCACCTGTTGTCACCACCGACGCAAGGCAGAATCCACCTGCGCTTTCCCATGCAGACTCCTTTCAGTCTGTGTTTCCACGCCCTGCGCTGGACGCCTGACGTCACAAGGGGATCGGTCACTGTGTGGGCAGGATGGCGAGAGGGCAGGACGTGCCAGCGTCTCCTCAGTGTACACCGCCCAGCGTCAGCGGAGCCGTAAGACCGACGCCTGGCGCGTAAGGCGAGGTGGCCAACATCTTAACCCTGAAGTCCGGACACCTGAGCCGGGATCCCAACCCGTTAGGACCTCGCCCTGGGTGTGTGTGTCATTAAATACTGCTCCTGGTCTGCTTCCCCTCCCCTCTCCACCACCCTCCCCCGCCCGCCTCAGTTTCCCCCTTTCTCTGCACTTGGGAAGGAAGGGAAGATCTGGTTCCGAGGCCTCCAGGAGAGTTACTCCAAGATCGTTTTTCCCTGCTCCTCCCTCTTTGCGATCCCGATACTGAGACGAGCCACGGTCCCCTTGTCTCGCTGAGATTGTGTTGACAGCTCTGCAGAGCTCCAGAAGCAGGTGCGGGAGGGCACCTGAGCTGCCTCCAGCCTGCGCCTGCGCGCACCGCACAGCCTGCTGGGACTTGTAGTCCTCACGTCCAACTGCAGTGGCACGCAGGCGGACTGCGGGGGCGCGGCGCCTACACTTCCCAGGGTGCGACCCTCACGGGGCTCGACAAGAGGCGGAGCCTAGCTGAGGGGCGGGGCGGGGCGAGGGGGCGGGGCGGGAGCCCCGAGCTGCGGTGGCGCTGCGGGCAGAGGGTACTGTGCTTCGAGCCTCTGGCCGCGGGCGCGCGGAGGATCGTGCGAGCGCCGCACCTGCGGGCCCGGTTGTCGGGCTGTCGCAGCGCGGCACAGCCCTACTAGGAGCTGCCGCTGACATGAGTGCAGGTGAGTGCTATGACTGGGATCCGCCGGCACAGAGCTGCAGCCCTGGCAGAGTCTTGAGAACTGGGTGGCAATCAGGCTGCACCTGCAGTGCAGAGCCCTGAGCCCAGCGGCTCCACCCAACTTTTGCTCCAGGGTTTGCAACCCAGAAAGGCCGGCCCTCAGCCCCTGCCCCTGAGCCCGGGTCGCGGAGCTCCGTGGCGTGCGCCAGGATTCCTACCCACAGTGCCAGCTAGGGTAGCTGCGCAGGGATGTCTGGCAGGCGCCACTCCTTGCTTCTCGTGGGGGTTCCAGGTTGCTTCAGTAAAGGGACCTGGGTCCTGTTAAGGGGCCCTGGGTCACCGCAGTCCTAGCCGTGGAGAGAGGTGTGATGACAGGCGGAGCTTTGCAGCAGGGGACTCCGCCCTTGCGCGGTTCCCGCAGCGCCTGGGTGGTGGCGTCTGGCAGACCCTGAGCGCCCCGGCTTCGCCGCTGCAGATCTGAGTGCCAGAGCCTCTATGTGTGTCAGTCCCGGCGCTGTCTGCGCGCGTTGTCCTTCCAGCTCCTCAGTCCTGAGCGTCTCAGCCCTGCCTCTCCCGCCGCACCCACCCACAGGGATCTGACAGCCTCTGTGCGATGCTGGAAAATCCCAGGTCCCTGCAACCCAGCAGCCTCTGTGCTCAGAGAGAAACTGGAATCTAGAGCTGGAAGGCTTTGGCTGGGACGCGGTAGCGCCTGCCCATCACCTCAGGATGCACCCATCTGACATTCTTATGAATGCAGCCTGTGGGGAGGGCTGATCCTTGCATTCCCCAGCAGAGAGGGGCAGGCGTCCATTTTCAGGAGCTATGGCCAGACTTCAATGACTTGAGCTCTGGCAAGTGATAGAGATTTGAACCCAGGGCTCCTTGATTCCAGCATGCTTCCTTCCAAGCCCAAGTTGCTAATGACAGCAGTGTGGCCCTTGGCCATGTTGCATAAACCAATATGTACAGCTGCTTCCTCTGGGAGAAAGTGGACAGGGAGGGAATGAGCTTGGGGACAGCTCACTGTGGGCTCTCAGCCTGGAGTACCTCCTCCCAGGAGAGTGCCCCTTCTCCCTCCTAGCCAAGGAAGGAGAAACTTCTGCAGTGGCTGTTGAGAGTAACTAAGCAAGTGACATGGGAAGCAGGATCCCTCCTGAGATGGCCAACCTGTTACCTGGGGGTGGATGGGGAGGGCATCCTCAGACTTGGCAGGCCCTCCAGACATTTATCTAATGGTGGTGGAGGTAATGGCTGGGTGCATGTAGGGTAATTTCATGCTTTCAGACTATAATTGATACTTCTGGTCCTCCCGTAATCAGGAGCCCTCAGAGGGAGCACAGGTGCCCACTCCCTACATTTGTAGTTTTTGTCCCTGGGGGAGGAGGGCTGGGGTTGTCATGGCAAGGAGACTAGGTTCTGAGCTATGGTGTGTGCCTGGTAGTCTTGGCCCTGGGACATCTTCCCAATCTTGGCCTGCTCGTCTGGAACTTTAGTTCCTCTCTAAGCAGGAAAACCCTGTGCACAAGCAGCCCCTCAGGAGTGTGGATGGCCATTGTCGTGGCTGAGTCCCCTGGTTCCTTTTGGAAATGGAGCTCAAGTGTTGTCTGGCCCACCTGTCTCTTATATCTTGGCTCTGAGTAGCCTATTGTATGCACAGTAGTGAGTCACCCTCACTTACAGTGGAGGGGAATGGACAGAGACACATGGGTTCTAGCATGTGGCTGCTGTGTACAATTGGTAGCTCAGGAGCTTTCATTGTCAACAGGGAAAGACTCCCCTGTGCCTCCCCGGGAACCTGGAACCTGGAGCAGACAGATTTCATGGAGTAATAGTGGTCCTGACCATGCCCAGATAGGCAGGTGATGGGAGTGCCTGGCAACCTGTACAACCTCCTAGGCTAGAAGTTCCTTCCCAGTTGTGGTGAGGATAGAGAGGGTGCTGCTGGGGTCTGACAGCACAGTGCTTCTCCATGCTGGTTCTGGTGTGACACTGAGGCCTGAGGATGCCACCCTGGCTGTGGCTGCCTGTTCTCAAGTGGCCAGGAAAACCGTACAGAACACTGCAACAAGGTGGAAGAAGGAAATGATGCTCCATGGCAGACAGGACTTGATCTGAATCCAACATACTAGCCATGTAGTTCTCTGTGTCTCAGTTTTCCCAGCTGTTGGAGGAATTGCTATATCTATGTGTGCAGAGCCAGCCTTCACACAGTGAGGCTGTAAGGTAGTCACTTCTTTGCATTGCAGCCCATGTGACCACAGTGGGGTAAAGGGGCTAGGAAGACATCAGAACCAGGAGTGGACATGATGGATCCTGTGCTGGCTCTGCCAACAGGCACTGGGTTTTGAGTAAGGCCTGTGTACTTGCTAAGCCTAGATGTCCCTGGAGGTAGCTATAGACCTGGCTGAGCTGAGGTAAAGATGTGTTAGGCATGTGCATGTGCATGTGCATGTCTGTGTCTATGTGTATTTGATATTATAACTAGGTGCCACAGAGCAGGGGCTTTATGGGAAAATGTATTTTTGGACAATGCTGGAGCCCAAACAGTCAAGATCAAGGCATCAGCAGACTGATTCTCTCTCCTTGGCTTGTAGACAGCATCCCCTCCCTATGTTCTCACAGGTTTGTCCCTCTGTGTGTCTGTGTCCTGGTGTCCTCCTCTTCTAAGAACACTGTGCTGATTGGATGAGGGTATGAGAGTGACCTCATTCTATCTTCATGACCTCTGTCAAAGCCTCTTCTCCATATACAGCCACAATCTAAGGTGTTGGGGTCAGGACTGCACTGTGAATTCAGCTCATAACAGGTGGAGGCATGGGAGCCTGGCTCGGCCACCTTTTACTCCCATGGCTTCTGTGTAAACAGCTGAAAGGGACCCAAGAATGCTCCGGATGTACCCACTCCCACACAGGACAATGAGGCCTGGAGAAGGACCAGCACCCAGGGTCAAGGAGAGTATTTGGTACATCCATCTAACACACTTGGAATGTGGCACTTGCTCCTCCTATACCAGGAGTGGGCAGTGTGTGGCCACAAGCTGTCTGCCTGGGTACCACTGACATACCAGAGCAGGTCACCAGCCACAGTGGGGAACAAAGAATACCAGACATCATGCCTTCATCCTGGAAATATTTACTAGGTGCCTACCATATGCTTGCACTGCTTCAGGCTCTGAGACGTTGCAGCAAACAAAAACATGAGGAAACTATCAGTTTCTTGAAACTTGCATCCTAGGTGGGTGTGGGAGGCATTAACAGAGGATATGATGACCTCTCAGTGTTGGCAGAAAATGCTTAAGGAAACCAATTTCATTAAAAAGCTACAGAGCAAGATCCTTGACAGGCACCAAAACTACACTGAGAAACCCTATCTCAAAAAACCAACCAACCAACCAACCAAACAAACAAACAAAAAAGTCAGCAGAGGGGCTGGAGAGATGGCTGAATGGTTAAGAGCACTGGCTGCTCTTCCATAGGACAAGGGTTTGATTCCCAACACCTACATGGTGGCTCACAGCCTTCTGTAACTCCATCTCCAGGGGAATCTGATGGCCCTTCTGGCCTCCTCAGACACCAGGTGCACAGCTGGTGCACACGAATACATGCAGACAAAACACTTGTACACATAAAATAAAATCAATAAACAGTGGAGGGTGAAACTGCATCTCACATATGAACTCAGCACTCCCACCCAAGGAAGAAAGGCCAGCATGTCTGAGGTGGCGTCACTGCGCACTCTTCTTTGTAATGGGATATAGGGTCCAAAGCAGGAAAACAGTGTTGTTTTGATTCTGGGATGGTGTACATGGGTTTGGAAACCCATGATTGCAGAGAAATGGGATGTTCCATTCTGTAGGAGTCACTGCCCTTTGCACAGAGCACAGATGGGCACCTCATTGTCCATGGCTAGGTGGAGCCGAGTCCAGGCAGACACTGGGTCCCATCTCTCCTAATAACTCCACTGTGGGTAATGTACAACAGAGATGAATCCCCCTAACCCTGAAATGTGTCAGGAGTCACATTTGGTCAGGACTCTGAGGACCATGAACTGGACTGGCATTCTCTGATTCCTTATGCTCTGTATCCCCAAACTCTGACTTTATTTCCTATGATGGTCAAGGTTAATTCCTAAGCTAGCTACCCCAAATTAAGTTTCTGATAATGAGGTACTTTGGTATTTTCTAGAATTAGATTTGAAGTTGATGAACGCTTGGGAAGTCCATTCTGATATCTCAGGAAAGGGAGTGTCCTGTGACCCTTTGAGAGTTCCCAAGTTACCCTGCCCCACACTGGAGAGTTCTGAACTGGCGAGAGGGAAGAGGGTTAGCCCTGAGGAAGGCCCCGTCCTGTCACTGGCCCTTTAAAAGGGGCCACGGCCTATTCTCAGGGCCAGGCCAGGCCACAGTTGCTGACATTGGCAGCTGTTGGGACTCAGGGATGCTGGCCTCCTGCCCACCTGCTTTAGAGTCTGCGGCTGTCCTCTGCACGGGCTCCTTGTATCCTTCCTCATGCTTTCCTGGGACTGTACCAGCCTCATTGGAGGTGTGGTAGGACCTGCCCTGGAATTGGGCCTCCTGGGCTGGCTTCTTGCCGTCCTCTGTATTTCCCCGATCATATATCAGGGTCTTGGGAGACTGAGGGTGCTAGGCACTTGGTACCAATGCCAGCTTCCTGGCAGAGCCTCAAAGAGCAGGTAAAACAGCCACTGCAGGGAAGACGCTGTGACAGGCAGTGTCAGCTCTTGGATTTAGTCACTATCATGCGATGTGATGGGGGCTTCTAGGCTGCTTCGAGCACGCTGGGCTTCAACTCAGTTGCTGCGGAGGGCCCCAAGGCTGCTGGTCCCTGGCAAAGTAACTCGAGTGTCTCATCTCTGTTTACTCCAGGAATATTTCCACCACCACACAGCTCAGGGCTTCTAGGGTATCCGCAGCACCCAGGCAGGACAGACAGGCTTGTGTGTCAGTCACCTCAGCAGCCATGCTCATGGGGGCACTTCCTCGGGGCTCTGGGCCAGACTGGGGATCTGCTTTCTCCTGTATCCTCCTCATACCTCACAGGCCTAGTGCTGGGGTTCCCTCACACAGAGGGAAACTGAGGCCTTGCATGTCCCAGCAGTTACCTGGTGTCACAGGATTGGTAAGCAGAGGGGCTAGAATTTGAACCCCAAGGGGCCCAGCGGCCCTGAGTTGCCCTGATGGAGTGGATTGTGTCTGGTCCTTCTCCACCTGTATGCCCTGGCCATCAGCTGGGGCGGTTTCTGTTGCTTGGTGATATGAATGAGTGCTTTGTGTGCACAGGCCCGACACTAGGACATTACCTAAGAGCTTCTTAGAGGGATTGGCATGCCTGTCTTCTCACCTAGCCAGGGCACCTTGCTCCAACTTCCCAGGTACAGGGTTTGCTGGCACGCATCTCCAGCAGCCTCCTCTGCCTTCTGTGACGTCTCCCCCTGCGGTCATTGATCCACACTTGGACAGCTCTGATCCCAAGAGAGGGATTCTTACCATGTGTAGCTCACATGCCTCCCTATAGTTCATCTGGACTCCTGGTCCCTTCAATACACAGCTCTGACTCCTGCCTCAGATACCCGCAGCGTGCATGCAGGGCCTTGACCCTCCAGAGTCCACTATCCACTTGAAGGGGACAGTCGCAATGCCTACTTCTCTTCTGGTTCCCACAGCCCTACCCTAGGGCCTCCCTTCATGCAACTATGGGCTAGCTCTTGCCCCACCTCGGGCCTTGGCGTACCTGTATGTCAGAACAGGGGCACCTTGGAGTATGTGGTCCTGCCTGGCCAGGAAGTCGGCTTCTGAGGCTGACATCATTTCAGGGAAAGGTGCCTGCTGGTCTTCCTCATCTGGTGTTTTGACCATGTTCCCTTCTGGGAGAGTATTTTGGCCTTTGGTTAGGGATAGGGTTCTGATGCAGAAGGACTGATGGTCTGACGGGGAGAGACACCTGAGTTGCATGCACAGTGACTGCCTTTTGGCTCTGTGGGAAGGATTAGGGCAGGTGGGAGGGGGCTTTCATTCTAAGACCCTTATTTTTGCCATTTGGCTCAGCAAAGGGGCTGGTCCTGGATGCTCTCTGCCTGGGGGCTGGTGGCTGGTGGTGAACAGGTGTGTCTCAAGCAGGTACCCTATGGATGTTATCAGGGGGTCTCATGCTGCCTGCTCCATGGCTGAGGAGTTCCCTATCTGGGGGTAGTCTGTAGTCAATGGAGAGCATAGGAGCCCCTTGGCACGGTGGGGTTCCAGGATCCCTTGTTAGGCATGTTCCTCCAACTACCCTTTGCCTCAGTTTGCCCACCTGTGAGCAGAGCTAGCACCAGCTCTTGTTTTTTGGTTTTATGTTTGTTTGTTTTTGTTTTTGTTGTTGTTGTTGTTGTTTGGTTTTTTGAGACAGGGTGTCTCTGTGTAGCTTTGGAGCCTGTCCTGGATCTCGCTCTGTAGACCAGGCTGGCCTTGAACTCACAGAGATCCACCTGGCTCTGCTTCCTCAGTGCTGGGATTAAAGGCATGCACCACCGCCACCCAGTATAGCACCAGCTTTGGGAGATTCTTCAAGACCCGGTAGATACTTGCAAGTAGGAATGTAGGGACATTTGAAACACCCCGCACCACTTGGGGACACCCAAAGTCGCCCTCTGCTTGAAGTCAGCTTACCTCTTATGCCACTTAACGGTGTGCCTTTCTTTTTGCCACTTCCCAGCCCAGCACCAGGGCAGATCTGTTTACACTGCTGATCTCTAGGGAGTGCCCAGGTGGAGCATCCTCAGAGGCAGAGAGGCCCGTGTGGTGTGTTGAGTCATGTCTCCCGAGTTGAGCTTTCTGGGCCTTGGGATCATCACACACAGCAGCAGGGAGGGACAGTGAGGTGGCAGTGTGACTCCAGTCAGCATGCTGGAATAGAAGCCACTGTCCCTGCAGGATTCCATCCTCAGGACAAGGCAAGCCTCAGACTCCTTTCCAGAGCCTCAGAGCTTCTTAGAGTGTTCCTGATGGGGAGCTGGCTCCTTGACACCTGTCCCAGGAGAGTGAATAGGGGCAGCTGGCCCTGCTTCATACTTGGCTCCTCTGTCACTCAGAAAACATGATTCTCTGGGACTTCAGTGTCCCAGGATCTGACATGGCAAATGACAGCTTCAAGTCTGTGTCTCCACTCACCCCCATTGGTGCTTTAGTAGGCACAAAAGCAGAGCCCCAAGGACTTCACTGTCATCAAGATTACTTGTGACTTTCCAGTTCTTTGTCCTTAATGGTCTTGGCTTCAGTTCTGAGTGGGCACAGAAGGGGGGTGGTGCTGTTGGTTAACTAGGAGGGGACCCTGGGAAGCTGGAGGGAGAGAATGTTGGGGGAGAGGCAGGAGGGAGCCTCAGGATGGATGGGCATCGCCAGGGGTAATGGGGGATGGGGGACGGGCTTGATTTTTCTGCAGCCTGCTGGGGACATATTAATATCCTCACAGTCCCATGAAGAAGCTGGGGTCTTTCTCCTAGACAGTGATTCCCCTAGGAACAGGGCTGGTTGGGAGAGCTTAAATCCCACAGTGTCCCGGGTGAGGTGAGCAAAACTCCCCGAGGTGAAGGAATTCTCCCCTCCCCCCAGGGATGCAGGGCAGTGTGCTGGGGGAAGGGGAGAGGGATAGGGGTAGATGAAAGAGTTACAGGAGGTGGGGGGAGGATTTGGGACGAGGGGGAGGAGAGGAAAGGGAAGAGGAAGGAAGGGGGAGAGGGAAGAGGGGGGAGACAGAAGCGGGACAGAAATGGAGGAAGAGGGAGAGAGGGAAGAGAAAAATGAGGGGAAGAGGTAGGGAGGAGTCACCTTGAGGCTGCTGCCACCTAGTGTTTCTGGCAGAGCAGGTAGGTCTAGCCTCAGCCGGGTTGAGGCTTCCTCTCTCTGTTCCAGGAATCGACTACGTCTGTCCCACTCAAACTCAGAGCTGTTCCAAATGTTCTGAAGTCTTCATCACTAGCTCTTCTGTCTTCACTGCTAACTCTGCTTACCTTCTCCCTTCCCCTCCAACCATTTGTCTGGACTCTGCCGACTTTCCACTCAACTTCTGGCCTGCCCCAGCTCCACAGGACCACAGAGCCTTCCAGCTCTATCACAAAGTCACCTCCCTCCTTGCCTCTGAACCCATGGAGTTCCCTGATGAAGACTCAGGTCAGGTCCTGGCTGCTGTGCAACCCAGGGTTGCTGCCGACCCTCTCTGATGCACTCCTTCTTAGATAATGTGAGAGCTGGATGCTGGTTCCCGGGGGCCCCCTGTCCTAATTCTTGGAAGTTGTCACTGTGTCAGCTTTAGATGGGCAGAGGGAGTGTTCAGATGTGACTAAATGAGGACCTCGCCGTGGGGACGTGATTCTGGGTTACCCAGGTGGGTCTGTGTTGGTGAGAGGCAGGTCAGAAGAGATTGAAAACTAACCACCAAAACAGAGCCAGGAAGGGAGCTTCTGGGCTGCTGGCTGCAAATATGCAGGAAGGGTCATGAGCCATGGGGGGGGATGCAGGAGGCCAACAGGGCAGATGTCTCAGAAGGACCAGCCTTGCTGACCCTCAAGTCTCCTTTGTAGGCACCCCAAACCATTTATCCTATGGGGGATCTTGCTTTGATGGGGTTCAGCTCCTGCACATTCATAAGTGCCCACTTGAATGTCACTCTGCCAGGAAGCCTTCCTAATACCCCCTTGGGGCTGTTGTGTGCCTGGCCCCTCTGAGGATGGAAGCCAGATGAGATTCTTCACTGTGGTTCTGTGTTCCCAGGGTAGGGTACAGCATAGCTGGAGGTGGGGAGACTCTTGTCTCTCACCCCTAGATGATCCTGACTTCCAGCCTGGTTGTGTCCTGCTGTGATCTCATATCTGCCCCCCCCCCCCCCATATGGGACCTGGCTGACCCTTGATGCTCATGGTGAAGGGAGATGATCCCTGCTGGTCCTGGTTACCTGGAAACTGTAACACAGACCTGTAACACAGGTCAGGGTGTGTATGTGTGTGTGTGCTCGAGCACTCTGGCTGTTGTCCCTGGTAACCATAGGGAACAAGCAGAATAGCACAGAGGTGTCCACTAGTAGCTAGGGAGGCTAGTGGCCAAGCCTGGCTGACATCAGTATATAGCTATACCTCCCAGTCTCTAGGATAGTCAGTGCATGTCTCTTTCTGATCTGGTGGCTGTCTGCATTCCATGGCTTGTAGTTACATCACTGCAATCTCTAAGGCCAGGGCCACCCTCTTTTCCATCTTCCCATGGTGACCTGTGTGTGTAAATTCCCTCTGCTTCCTTCTTATAAGGACAGCTGTTCTGTCACCCAGACAATCCTGAGTGACATGGATTTTAACTTCATGGCATCTTAATCAAAACACAAAACCCCCATTACCCACATGAGTACCATATTTCCACATTTTGAGGAGGAAAATGACATCTTTTGGAGACCATCTTTTGGAACAGCCTGAGGTTGGGGTGGATACATCTCCTCTTGTGGTATGTATAGTCTGAGAGTGTGAGAATGACTTCTCATAGAATGAAGAATGTCTCTCTTAATTCACTAAAGTTAAACACCCTGTGTGGCTGGGCTTGCCACTTCCAAAGCCAGTGGACAGGGTTGTCTCTTCAGAAGCAGGGAAACATACTGATCCTGAAGTACCTAGGACTTTTGAGATCAGGGTGCTGCTGCCTCTGAGTGGCTCTGAGTATGGCTGGGGGCAGGGCATCAGAAGCCACAATAGAGGGAGGGCGATGTCATCCACTGTCCATGCAAGCAGAGATCACAGGCCAAGAAAGCCACTGTCCATTCCAGCAGCATCTCTCAAGCTTCCAGGGCCCTAGGACCCAGCATTGCCGAAGCCTGAAGTGCTTTTCTGTGGGTTACACTTAAGGTTATTTGCTGAACTAGAAATTAAAATGCAGATTTTTTTTAAAAAGCTGTTAAATTAAAAGTGTAATAAACGCTCTCGAGTGAACCCATGAGCATAGTTAGTGAGGGTGGAATTCGCTCTGCAGATTCGTGACTTTCCTTAGCACCCAGCTTCCCAGACAGTGACCGGACTCTGATGTCTGGTTCTGTGATATCACATGGGAGACAGTGAGGGTGATCGTCAGCTTCTGTCACCACCAGAAAGGACCCATGGCAATCATGTATAAGCAGAAAATGCTTCCATGAGCGCCCCTCCATGGGGGTTCCAGGGCTTTCAGGCCCCTGGTGGGGTGTGAGTACAATGGTAGGGGCACATGGCAGAGTAATTCTTCTCAGTTTGTAGCAGGGAAGCAAAGGAGGATGAGGAGGAGGCTAGGGCTCCACTGTGTGCTTTGAGGACACACTCTCTGTGGCCCAGAATTTCCCTTGGCCACACCCCCTAAAGATTATGCCACCACCTCCCAATACCACCTGAGGACCTAGCCTTCCTCACTGGGGCTTTAGAGAAATAAAAACAAATAAACAAAAAACCCAAACCAAACCAAACAAACAAACAAAACCAAAGCAAACTGTAACAACATGCATGATACAAAGCCTCATGTTCATCTCAAGATGCAGATGACATCCCTCCATTCCCAAGACCCAACATGTCTCTCCTGTCCTAGTGCTTCTTGGAAGTCCAAATTCAAAATAAAAACAACAAGATCTACCAAACAAAAAGCCCAAGTTCAACTGGGCAGTGGTGGCAGACACCTTTGTCCCAGCACTCGGGAGGCAGAGGCAGGTGGATCTCTGAGTTTGAGGCCAGTCTGGTCTACAGATCGAGTTCCAGGACAACCAAGGCTCCACACAGAGAAAACTTGCCTTGAAAAAAAGAAAAACAAACAAACAAAAACAAAAAAGAAGAAAACAAAAACTAAAAACCGTAAACCAAAAAGTCCAAGTTCAAAGCTTCTGAGACTCAAAAATTCTAAGCTGTGAGCCATAATTATTTTTTTTTAAAGAAAAATTACACTTTCTGAGGTAAACATTCTTATTTAAAATCGAGGAATAGGAAAATAGGAGGTATTGGCTCAAAGCAAGATCAGAACACAGCAGAACAGACGTGAAACCCTACATCTGCATGGCCACCATCTGAGATTCACTGCAAAAGGATGCAGGCCGCTGAGGGTTTAGGCATCTCTGCTATCTCAGCTTGCTGGCTGTGGCACCCATGGCCCCTCTCTGATGGGTTTCTATGCTACCTGCAGCTTCCCTCAGCATCTCTTGGTCCTCATCCGTATGGTCCTGAGGTAGGGCGCCAGAGGCTACAGCTTCAGTTTGTGGTTTTATGCAGCAGTCTTTTCGAGGCTGTTTGCAGGAATTCCAGTCCTGTAGCACTTGGCCTGGCCTTTGGGGACCTTCCTTTGCCATGCCTGTGAAAGCCATCATGACCCATGACCCCACATTCTGTACCCCTGTGGAGCCAGAACCCCATGGACTGTTCAAGATCTATGAGCCGGGGAGGGGAGTAGGGTTGGGAGGTTGTGTCAGAGCTGGTTTGGACCGCAACTGCTGAGGTGGCTTCTGTATGCTTTGTTGGCCGAATTCAGGGCCGGGGCACACAGGGCACCCCAGTGCTCTTTCAAGAAAGAATTCTGTTCTGGAAGTTCTCTGAGGCAGATCTTGTACGCCTCTGGCTTCTGCGCCCATGGTGCCTCTGTGGTCACTCGCCTGTCCCTCAGGAGCCCTGAGTGTCATGTGCCTCGGAGCTAGCAGCCACACCCACCAGCTAAAACTCTACATAGGCTCTTTATAGTCAAGCTGAAGTTTCTAAATCTTTCGGCTTTGCTCCTCTCTGCCCCTCAATCTTGTTAATCTGGATAAAGGCAGCCGGCAGTTACCACACTACAGTGGTGCCCATGCCAAAGCCCGAATGTTGTGTTGCCATGACACGGTTTCTGTCAGATAAACTAGCCTGTCCTTCTGCCCTTCCTCCCACATTCTGTCAGGGTGCTGGAAAATACGCCGTATCCTTTACTGAGGTCTAGCAAGGAGACCTCTGACCCATTTCCGGGTAGAATCCCCTTTCCACCTGAATCCTCCTCAGCGAAGACTCCGCTGTGCACATTTCCTGTAGCACCTCATCTTCTGAGCTCCCCAGGATGGTCCCCCTGAGCTCTTCCAACAGCTTCCCAGGTCTCCTCTAGCCTGTTCCCCCAGATGCTTCCAAACTCTTTCCTCAGCCCATAGGCTCTTCCTCCTCCTCAGGCACAGTTGCAGGCAACGACTTGACCTCTTAGCTTTCTGTTGCTGTCACAAAATACCTGAGGACGTTTAACTTATGAAGAGAAAGTGCCCATTTGGATCTGGAGTTCTAGAGATACCAGTCCCTCACTGGGCAGGTCCATTGCTTTTAGGCCCCTGACGGGTTGTCGATGGTGGCGTTGGGGACGTGTTATGGAAGAGTGAAACACTTCATCTCCTAGAGGTGAAGCAAGAGGAGGTGGAGAGGTTGGGACTTCACCGCTTCTGAGGCTGTGACAGTTTCTTTTTTCTTTATTTTTTTTTCAACTAATTCATTTTGCCTTTATTGAATTCCTAGCATTAGTGGCTTTACCATGTGCTGTGCAGGGGCCAGTGGGCAGAGACCTCACCATCCTTCCCAGCTGTCTCTGACTGTCACCCCTGCTAACCCATTTGCGGGTCCCTTTAGCAGAAGTCATTGGTTCGAAAGAGCTGTCTTGTGGAAGAGCATGGGCCTTCATGAACCCTGTAGGAGATAGCTGAGGCAGGAGAGAGGCCAGCCAGTAGAACAGGACTTGGGCTCCAGATGGGGAGGGCTGTGAGCTGAGGTCCAGCAGAGGTGAGCAGAGATAAGTGGACATGGCTTGAGAGCCGAAGGCAAGCAAGGGGGCAAGGAGCCCACTCCTGGAGAAGTGGGGTCTCCTGTGACCCAGGAAGGCTGATGCCCTATGAAGATGTAAGCTCCAGAGACAGTGGACTGACTGGCTTATTATTACAGGGCTACCATTCTCTTTCTGTGTGACCCGGACATGTAGCCTAACCTCTCTGAACTCCATTTAAAAAATGGGAGCAGTATTAAGAGCTATTGTGTAACATTGCTATCAGAGCAGACACTTAAAGTGGTTAAATCTGTGACTGGCACAGGGCACAGTGCAGCAGTTTTGTGCTATAGTATCCCTCCTTCCCTCCTGCCCACCCTCTCTCCCTCATTTCCTCCCTCTTTCCTTCCCCCCTGTTCATAGAGTCTCCTATAGCCCAGGCTGGCCTCCAACCCTCTACATATCTGAAGATAAACTTGAACATCTGGGTATTGGTATCACAGATGTGTGGCACCATGTCCGGTTTATATAGTGCTGGAGATCAAGTTCAGGGCCTTGTGCATGCTGGGTAAGGTCTCTATGCTCTGAGCTATGTTCTCAGTGCCAAGCACTGAACTGGGAAAGTTCTTTCACTTTTGGTGTCTCCTCTGAGCATCCAGGCTCCTAATGCTGTGTGAAGATTGTTGATCATCTAAAATCACCAGGGAGATGGGGCTGTGGGGGGTAATCTGTGCTGGTAGATATGGGAAGACCCACCATAGACAGAGAGAAAGTATGTATGGAGAAAGTGACTAATCACTGATGGTCACTCATCTCTCTCTTGTTTGATAATTGTGGATGCAATGTGACCAGTGGCCTCAAGCTCCTGCCACCTTCCCCTCCCTCTGTGGTGGACTGTACCTTAAGCTGTGAACAAAAACAAGCACTTCAGTTGCTTTTGTCAGAGTATTGCATCACATCAACAGGACAAGAGATCAAGACAGGAGCTTAACCATAGTGACCCAAGGACCTCCTTCTAGGCCTCTCCACGTAAGGGTGGTTCTTCCCCATAACACCATTCTGTGGATCAAGCCTTCAACCCATGCACCCTTTGAGAACACTCAGTAGATGTCTTAGTTTATTGCTATGAAGAGACACTATGACCATGGCAACTCTTATAAAGGAAGGCATTTAACTGGGGCTTGCTTTCAGGCTCAGAGGTTTAGTCCATTATCATCACCGGTAGGAAGCATGACGGTATGTAGGCAGATATGGTGCTAGAGAAGTAGCTGAGAGTTCTACATCTGGATCCGCACCAGCAGGAAGAGACAGTGAGCCACTAGTCCTGGCTTGATCTTCGGAGACCTCAAAGCTCGCTCCCTAGTGACACACCTCCACCAGCAAGGCCACAACTACTCCAACAAGGCCATACCTCCCAATAGTCTCAGTCCCTATGACTGTATGGGGGCCATTTTCATTCAAACTACCATAGTCTCAAAATCAACAAATGGCCAGAACATCCTAGTCTTAGTAGCAAAATGGTCTTGACATTACTAAGCCCTAAGAGGTTCTTGAGGACTACCAGGAATCTCTGGACAGCTCTGAGAACTTCTGATCAAGGCTGGAATATTATGCACTCATTGAAATGATAGTGAGGGGTTAGTAGAATGCATGTCAGTGCTGGTATAGAGTCAAATTTTAGGATATACATTTGTACACAGTGGTGTCTTAGATATTTAAGACAAGCACGTTAGAGGAAAATCCATGAAGAGATAATGGCATTAGAGCAACCCTTCCTTTACTCCTTGCTCTGTGTGAGTGATGACTTTGCCCAGATCCGTCTCAAGGATGCTCCCTTAGAGAGCCTTCTCCTCCCCAGCTGTCATTCTCCACTCACTGCAGAGCTAGGGCTGAGTGACAACCTGGCCTGCTGCCAGCCCAGGAATCCAACTGCATGTGTGATGTGACCTCTGGTGACGATTTTACCCACAGGCATGAATGAAGGAGGGGTTTCTGTGCAGGAGTGAACTCCACATTGTTGATGAGAAATTAGTTGCTGTTCTGAAATTCTGTGTCCTTGGTCAGATGGAATGTTCACACCTGGCAGGGTCTCAGGAGAGAGCTAAATATACCCTGGGTGTGGCAACCTCAGAAACCCTGGCTGTTGACCGGCCAGATCCTCAGGGAGCCATTGTTTTATCTCATAGCAATCGATGCCTGTGTTTTATAGCACCTGAGAGCCCTGGGTACTCTGGGGACATGTGCAGGCATGACCTCCAACCTTTACAAATCCCAGTGGTGTGATGGCATTGCTCCCATTTGCTAGCATTGTGCTCCATTTGGACAGGAAGTGTGGCCTGCCTAAGGTCATGTGGCAGGTAGGGCTGGGCAGTGGGGTTCAGATCCGCAGGCTAGGAACGTGTGTCTCCCACAATGCTTTTCCAGCTCTAATGCCAGTGGAGGCGGCAGCCCTATGTCTGATAGAAACTGGCTGTAGTGGTTAATATTGCCTGTCAACCTGGTAGGACGTAGAATAACCCAGGGGCACATCTGGGAGGGAGTTTCTAGATCAGATTTACTGAGGAAGGGAGGGAAGACCGGCCCTGAACATTTGTAGCATCTGCCGGTGGGCTGGGGTCTCAAATGGAATAAAATGGAAAATACAGGTGGGGTACCAGATTTGAAGTAACTAACAGTGTCCCTCTCATGGATGGAGCAGACTGCCAGTGAGCTGGTGGCATATGGGCCATCAGTAGCAGAGTGTCAACCTCTCTTCCCTGAGGCTTCACCCATTTTATAGGTGGGCACACTGAGTCAGAGAAGAGCCTTCCCAGTGACACTCAGCATTGGGCTATCCTTCTGCACAGATCCCTTCCTCTCTCCAGCTACACCTTCCTACAGATAGAGTCAGTGCTCAGGGCCAGGGGCACCTGTTCTTCAGCCATTGTGGTACTGGTGTGTTGTGGTGCTTTACACACTATGGAAAGGTGAATCCTCCCTTTTACTTAAAATGGGAACTGTGGCCCCATGGCTGGCACCTTGGATAGTGCATCTGACCATAGTTGGAGTTTTGGGGTGGTTTTTGTTCCACGTCAGGGGCTCTAGGCTTCTTTCTCATTGGTGGTCTGCTCTAAGCTAGGGTACCTCCTTTCTGACTCCAAGTCCCCCACATACCCTGAGGCTCGGTGGGTCTCAGTGGGGCTCTGCTCAGATCTGGGACCAGGGCCAGCTCAAGCTAGCAGGGCAGTTCTCTGATGTGGGCAGCCAGCTGGGTACAGCAGCTCCCTTGAGCTGAGTCTTCCATCCATGTGCCTGAGAAGGACATGTCACTTGTTGTCACATGATGTGACAGATACCAGGAGGCATGTCTTCCAGATCTCAGCCTTCTGCAGAGGTAGACCCCTCCCTGCACAGTGTCCTGTAGGCAACTGGTCCCTAAGATAGCCAGTCTAGTACAATGACTTGAGATATGCTGGTAGAGTCCCTTCTGTGTCAACCCCTGGCCAGAGTTGTCCCTGATGCCATTCCTCTCCCAGAAGCCCCCAGCCATTGAGGAAGACAGACAAGATGTTGACTACACATGGTGAGAAAGAACTTCTCAAGGAGGCAGTGGGTAGAATCTGACCCCAGTGAAATCCTGGCGTGCTGCCTGGAGGAGGTGGTATGTAATCAAGTAGGAGCTTGAGAGGCAAAGGAGTGGGACAAGGGCACCCTTGCAGGAGGGTGTCCTGGAGTAGCTCCTTTTGTGCCATCTGCCTCTTGAGCTCCCTGCCTTTGCATTCCTGGGTACTGTACTTGTTTGTGACACTGAGACCTCTCAGCCCTGGGGTCCTGGGAGGCTGTGTCCAGGGAGGTCCCCAACCCTGGAGCATGGGTAGAGATGAGGAAGACAAGGAGAAGCCAAGTGACCTGAGCACCAGATACAGCAGATTCTCAGCTCCCTGGACACAGCTGGCCTGTCCAGAACCTGCATTTTCCACAAGCCCCACCTCTCCTCTGCACAGGGTTCTGCTGATCTGGCCACAAGGACTATTGTGGTGACAGCGTGTTTAAGGTGTGCCACAGAGTGAGGAGAGGACAGTACCAGGAGCTGGTGTGACTGGGGGAGGACCTGGACATTTGTCATTTCAGATGGGAGGGGTCCCAGGTACCAATGCTATGTCTCCTCCCAGCTCTGAGTGTTGTCGAGGGCTACTCAGGCTGACTCTGCTGTGGGTCAGGGCTCCACATGGCTCCAATCGAGGGCCGTACTGGGGCAAGGGACCACAAGCCCAGAGCTATGTGACTTATCATGGGCAAGGCTTCTGGTTGGGAAACCCTGGGTCCCTTCCCTGCCCACGACGTGACCACAGCCATGTCCTGGGGTTGTCAGGAGCCAACAACCAGCTACGGGCACTGCAGCTTCTGCAAGCACTCTGGAAACTGAGCCAAGCTGCCAAGGCTTAATTAGAAGCCATGGCCTCAAGGCTCCGTTCTTCAGGCTCAGAACCACTGAGGGTGATTGTGAAGTCTGGGGACTGGGACACATGCCCTCCACACCTGGAGGTGGAAGGCCATTGTGAACACACCACTGGTGCGCTCCCTGGACATTGGGGGGGCCCTCTGTGTTGTCCCCAGCTAGGGCATATGGCAGTGGTGACATGACACAGGGTCCCTGCCTGGGGGAGTTCCTGGCTAAGGACAGGGGACCACGGGGTCCAGGGCCACACAGACCATGAGAGCTAGAGACGTAGAGAGGGCCTTGAACTGCATGGGGATCTTGATGCCACCAGTCTTTGCTTTAAATTCTGTAAAAGGGGGGGGGGGTAGTCAGGACAGAGTCTGCGTCCCAAAGGACCACCTCAAAGCTGAGGAGAGGGGCCGGTTACCTCTGCCTCCCTGTTTTGCGGGCCAAGAGCCAGAGCCTGGCGCTGAGCAGGCCTTCTCCCACTTAGGGAGACTGGATCGTTCAGATATCGGCCACCTGACCCACATCAACACATTTGTGTGTTTTTGTCTGGCAAGAGCCATTTCCCCAGAGTGCCCATGAACTCTGGTGGGCAGAAATGAATTGCAGGGAGAGCTCTGAACTCTGCAGGGAGGCTGCGGTTTGCAGAGCAGGAAGAACCTGGCAATTAAATCAGGTCGAGCCAGGGGCCTGGGCCTGTGGGCTTATGCTCCATGATTACAGCTTCTGTTTGCGCAGGGCCACGCACATCTCAGAACAGTCAGGGACTGCAGATCCATTGGACTTTCCTGAAGATCCTCGGAAACAGGCAGGGGAGAGAGAGCCAGGGCACATGGCTAGAAAGAGGTAAAGCTGAGACTGAGGCCCAAGTCCTGGGTCCTTCGCGCCACTTCTGATGTTCTGTGACATCTGGTCTATCAGGACTTGAGTGACTTTTGTGGAAAGGGCCAGGCCAGGCAGGGGGAGGCCCAGAGAAGGTGATATTGTCTGAGCTTGGGGTCATGCTGAGTGAACTCAGAGAGGTCTCCTCAGGGCCACTGGCTCTGCTGTCTATTGTGGAGTTTCTAAAGGCACTGTCCACGTGCCCAGGCCTCCTCTGTCTTTTTTTTTTTTTTTTCAGCTTCTGAAGCTGCCACTCCCCTGCCCTTGACCCTGGAGGGTGGGGAATCTGGGTGTCCCCTCTGCTGGCCCGAGGGATGTCACCAAGGAGGCTGACCTATGCTGTGGTTGTGCCCTTGCCTGCGTTTGCAAGGTTTCCTTTTCATCTTTGGTATCAGCACACAGGGCCAGGGGGAGGACAAGGCGCACACGAGGAAGATTTGTTTTGGAAAGAGCAGGTGGGCTTTGCCACCGGGGAAGGACTGTTGCCACAGTCTGCATCCTCCAGCTTTTCTCTGGGGTCTCTGGATCTCCCCTGGCTTGGGCACAGTGCCTGCTTTCCTCTGAGTCCCATTTTCTGAACCTTCACCAGCATCAAACCTCTGTCCCCACTGAGTGGGACTCTACTTCCTGTGCCCTGCTGTGGCTCAGCCATGCTCTCCCTGTCTCTAGGTGAGGTGTGGCTTTTGTTTGGGTGTGTTGTTTGATTTTATTTTTATTGTAAAACATTTATTTGGGGCTGGAGAAGTGGCTCAGAGGTTAAGAGCACCATCTTCCAGAGGTCCTGAGTTCAATTCCCAGCACCCACATGATGGCTCACAACTATTGGTGAAATTATTAAGGCCACTCCACGTAGTTAAAAGGGGATTTATTTTGTGGGGTAACTTACAAATGAAGGGATAGGTTGCAGGGTCTGGGAAAGGTATGGCGCAGTCTGGCGGTGTTCTCTGGAGAACTCTGCTCGGTCTACCTCCAGCGTCCAGGGTCCTAGAACCAAGAGAAGCCTCTCCTCTCGATCCTGGGTCTTCAGCTTCCTCCCTCAGCCCCGCCTTGTGGGCGTGACCATTACTGAAGCCTCAATGGGGGTTGGAACTTCCAGGCCAAGCCTGGAATGGCTACCCGCTACACACAACCATCTGTAATGAGATCTGACACCTTCTTCTGTGTACATAATAAATAAATCTTTAAAAAACATTTATTTAGCCAGGCAGTGGTGGCGCACACCTTTAATCCCAGCACTTGGGAGGCAGAGGCAGGAGGATCTCTGTGAGTTCAAGGCCAGCCTGGTCTACAAAGTGAGTTCCAGGAAAGGCGCAAAACTACACAGAGAAACCCTGTCTCGAAAAACAAAAACAAACAAAAAAAATTATTTATACTATAAAGCTTACTATTTGAACCATTTTTAAGTGCCCAGTTGAGTGACATTAGTAATTTGTCCATTTCCAGAACTCTTTTTTCCAAAACTTTGTCCTCGCTGACCGTGACCCCGCTCCCTGCCTCTCCCAGCATTCTCTGCTCTGTCTCTGTGTTCTTGGTGTGGACCTTTGACCTGCTATGAATGGATTCGTCCTGTGTTTGTCTCTCAGCACGAACTTACCTAACCAGTGCAATGTCTTTAAGGTTCATCTGTGATGTAGAAGGGAAAATGTCCTTCCTTCTTCTTCTTTTTCTTTCTGAGACAGAGTCTTGCTGTGTAACCCAAACTGGTCTGAAAGATGCAATCCTCCTGCCTCGGTCACCTGAGTGCTGAGATTACAGCCTGTGCTATCACACCTGGCTGCCCTTCCCTGTGAAGATGAGATCACAGTTCGGATGAAAACCATTGTTTGCTCATGATGACGGACAATGGGTAGCTACAGCTGGAGTGGTCACCAAGTTACAGTGAGCCCGGTGAGGGGATACCTTGATGTCCCCAACTTTGTGTATAACTATGTAGAATTCAGAAGTAGACTTGCTGTATCACGTAATGCTCAGGTGTTTTGGGGACTGCCATGTTGTTTTCTGCAGAGCCTGCACTGTTGGGCGCTTGGTGGGTTGTTTCTGGGGATGGCAGCCTCACAGTAGTCTGGCTGAGGCTTGCCTTCCGGCTGCCCCTCCCTGACCTCCCCTGTCACCTCACATTGCCTGGCCCCACTATGCTGAGTTGTGGAGATTTCCGCCCAGGCCTCTCTTGCTTCTCACAGCCACGCCTTTGCACAGGCTGTTCCCTGTCTTGGGTAGCCTTCCCTCCCTGTTCCTGTTACCCACCCCCTCATGATCCCCCATCTGGTAGCTCCCTGCTGTGCTCTTCTGGGAGGGTGCTAGAAGTGGGCTAGGGAGGACTCAGCTGTTGGCTGCCCCTTGCTGTTCTGTCTCTGCTGACACATGTCTGTCTGTCTGTCTGTCCAGGCTTTGTCTCATGGCCTGTCTACTCACTTTAATCAGGCACTCCTAGAAAGGGGATGCTCCACCAGCTCTGGATTCTTCAGCCTCTGAGTCATGGTGGGGCCCCAGAACCTTCTGTGGCCAGGTGTGCACACATCTGGGGATGGCAGTGCCAGGCTGCAGGAGGGGAGACCCAATATGAATTCTCCCCACCCAGAGGCCAGAGCTCCAAGGCCCAGGCAGACTACTGTCTGGTGCGGGCCCATGCTACATTTCTGGCTGGTGCCCTCTTACCAGGCTCTCTAGGCATCTTTCATGAGGACATTGATCTCATTATGAAGACTCTGCTCTGACTTCATCACACTCAAAGCCTCTACCTAACAGTCACCTTGGGGACAGGTTCCCAACATATGGATGGAAGGATGTTCACTATAGCCTGCAATGGCCAGCCTTAGTGTGCTGGACTCTGGGAGACATCTGAGCACTCTGCAGCCTGGGGTGGCCGGGGCCTGAGCTGGGAAACCAGATGCTTGAGAGTCAAGTTGGACCCATGGCCATGCTGCTTTGTGTCATGTGGTGTGGCTAAGCAGGTTGGGAACAATCTCTTTGTGCTACCTCCCTGCATGTCCTGTCCCTGACACATTCATGGTCCACAGCCACCATATTATCTGGCAGCCTAGGGACTCTGGGGGATGTTGGATTGTTGACCCACAGCCCTGCCTCAGGGTGGCAAGGTACATCCCTCTAGTTAGCCCTGTCAGAGCCCCATCCACCTCATGTGAACTTTACTACACCAGGTACAGGGGGTGGCTGCAGGCAGTTTTATGTTGGTTTGTTTTTTAAACATGGAATTATAGATACAGCACAGCATTGCCCACTGAACCATTTTAGGAGTACTCAGGGGTACAGAGTGCACTGTCAATATAATCAGCATTACCTCCCACCTCCAGAATTTTCCATCTTATACACTGGGAATCCATTGAGCATGATGGTACATGCCTTTTTTTCTTTATTAAGAAAATGTTTTTGTTCCTTTTACATACGGACCACAGAGTCCCCTCTCATTTCTCCTCCCACTCCCCCCAAACTCCCCCTACCCCCAACCCACTCCCATCCCCTTCTCCAAAAAGGAAAGACCTTCCATGAGGAGTCAGCAAAGCCTGGTACATTCAGTTGAGGCAGATCCAAGCCCCTCCCCCTGCATCAAGGCTGTGCAAGTGTCCCACCATATGTAATGGGTTCTAGAAAGTCAGCTCATGGACCAGAGATAGATCCTGATCCCACTGCCAGGGGCCCCTTAAACAGACCAAGCTACACAACTGTTTTGCTTATGCAAAGGGCCTCGTCCAGTCCCATGCAGACTCCTCAGCTGTTGGTCTAAAGTTCAGGAGTTCCCACTAGCTTGGTTCAGTTGTCTCTGCAGGTTTCCCCATCATGATCTTGATGCCCCTTGCTCATAGAATCCCTCTTCCTTTTCTTCGACTGGACTCGTGGAGCTCAGCCTAGTGCTTGGCTGTGGATCTCTATATATGCTTCCATCAGTTACCGGATGAAGGTTCTATGATGATAGTTAGGGTAGTCGCCAATCTGATTATAGGAGAAAGCCAGTTCAAGCACCCTCTTCACTATTGCTAGGAGTCTTAGCTGAGGTCATCCTTGGGGATTCCTGGGAACTTCCCTAGCACCAGGGTTCTCCCTATCCCCATATTGTCTCCCTCTATCAAGCTATCTCTTTCATTGCTCTCCTACTCCATCCCTGTTCCAGCTCAACCATCCTGTTCCCTTATGCTGTCATCCTCTATCCCCTGCCTCCGTTGCCCACCCCTCACCCCTAGTTCACTCATGGAGATCTCATCTATTTCCCCTTCCCAGGATGATCCATGAGCCCGTCTTAGGGTCCTCCTTGTTAGCCAGCTTCTCTGGAGCTGTGTGTTGTAGTCTGGTTATCCTTTGCTTTATATCTAGTATCCACTTATGAGTGGGTACATACAATGTTTGTCCTTCTGAGTCTGGGTTACCTCACTCAGGATGATATTTTCTAGTTCCATCCATTTGCCTACAAATTTCATGATGTCATTGTTTTTTTACTGCTGGATGGTACATGCCTTTAGTTCCAGCACTCAGGTGGATATCTGTGAGTTATAGGCTAGTCTGGTCTACATAGTTAGCTCCAGATGTGCATAGTGAGACCTTCCAGAGACTAGCCACCTCTTTCCCGCCTTAGTTTGGCCCTCTCCATTCTTCTTTCCATCTTATCTCTGGTGCAATTAGCTTCTGCTCCAGCAACTCTCCATCAGCTTTAACAAAATATGTATTTTTGCAAAAAGAATTTAGGCATGCCTAGAAATTGTAAAAATAAATTATGGCAGACACCTGTAACCCATCTCATTGGGCACACTAGCTGCTGATATCTTGTTACATTTGCTTTTCCCTGCTCAGGACAGACAGGCAGCTTATTTGGCTCACGGTTCCAGCAGGAGGAGAGTCAAGAGGCATCATGCTGGTACCTGGTAAGGGCCCTAGCTGTGTTACTGTGTGGTGGTGAAGCAGAAAGGAAGCTAGGAGCTGGTCAATTGTATTAACATTTGGTCACATGGATGGCCTGGTGTCATTGTAGCCTGGTCTACTGATAACTCATCCATCTCACAGGGCCCAGTCAGTCCCAGGAGAAGTGCGTCAATCTTTTCCAGGGCAGATTCCTATAATCCACTCATTTCCCATGGGCCTCACCTTAAGAAGCTTCCACCACCTTGGTATTATGAACTATTAACTGGAGAGCGAGCCTCCATCACAGGACAGGTCATTTGTGGGTGTCCTTGGACCCGTTTCCCTCATTTCCTTGGAGGTCCCAGTCAGCCTCATACACTGTGGCTGGCTGTTGTGTTCCTGCTTCCTCTGTCCTTTATTCTAGAACGTTCTCCACCTTCTGTCTTTTTGCTTTTGTTTAACGTTACTGGAAGAGTCAAAATGTTTGCTTGAGGCATGTCCTGCAGCAGGTTGGGCTGAGTCTGTAGGCTTGCCTTGGCTGAGCACCATAAGCTTCTGATAAACACACCTGTGTGCACCCTGCAACCATGAAAATTCCCTCGTGTGGCTCAGCATGCACCTGGAGATAGAAGAGGAAGGACATTCCTATAGGTGGCATGGCCATACAAAAATCCACCCTTTCCAAGTGTAGCCCAGTGTATACTCACACAGAAAGGGACACAAGGGTCCCTTTTCCATACCCAGGGGCCAGGATGTGGAGTGGCCTTCTGGGCAATGACTTCTGAGCTTATGCCAGGGTTCTGGTGATGCCTGATCCCATTTGTAGTTTGCATAATTATACTGTCTGTGTGTGCAGCAGCCAGTGGCCTGTGGGTCTCATCCATGCTCTGACCAGGCAGGACTTCAGTCTGGGGGAGGGAGGCATGTCGATGTCCTGGCACTGGGGTTCTGAGTGCCTGTTACCAGTCTGGGGGGGCGTGTCAATGTCTTAGCACTGGGGTTCTGAGTGCCTGTTACTACCAGTCTGGGGGAGCGGGACATGCCGATGTCTTAGCACTGGGGTTCTGAGTGCCTGTTACCAGTCTGGGGGAGAAGGGCATGCCAATGTCCTGGCACTGGGGTTCTGAGTGCCTGTTACTACCAGTCTGGGGGAGCGGGACATGCCGATGTCTTAGCACTGGGGTTCTGAGTGCCTGTTACCAGTCTTGGGGAGGGGGGCATGTCGATGTCCTGGCACTGGGGTCCTGAGTGCCTGTTACATCCGTCTGTGGATTTCCCATCCACTCCTTGTTTATCTTTTGTCCAGTTGCTTGTCCTGCCCTTGTTGATTCAGGAGGGAGCTGGAGTGTGGACTGTGTTGTCATGGCAGCTGCTGAGTGGACTGCATCTTGTCACACACAGAGAGGAGTCACTTCTGGTTTTAGCCTGGCTGATGGGCTGGGAAGGGTGTGTGCTGGGGGTCAGCAGGGTGATGGCTTCCTGCCTGGGGCAGGCTGTTGCTGGACTCAGAGGCAGGGTGTGGTGGAGAGAGGGCCTCTGAAGAGGGAGTGTAGACCCTAGCCCTTCAGATCTGTTATTCATTTCATTACCTTGACCACCTCTTGACAAGATGAGAGTCTCCTCTATCCTGTATTCAAGGCTTGCCCCAGCTCCACCTGCCTCTGCTGACTCCTGGTCGTAGGGCCCTACCATCTGCCCCTGCCTTCTTCAGCCTCTTGTTATCATTTGAAGGTTGGTGTGATTGTCGTCCCTTGGAGAGGTCTTCTGCCTCTGTACCCTGTGCCTTCAAACAGCTGGGAGCTCAGTCCTACCCTCTCCATACTGTACTGACCATAGCAGCCTGGCGGGTTACTTACCTGTCTATCTAGCCTGTGAGTGACATGTAGGATGAGACCATGCATACCTTGCCCATGGCACCATGCCTAGCTCCACAGGCCCTCCCTGGGATGCCGAGAGTGTGTGTTCTGTATAGAGGACATTTGCCTAAGGAGCTCCACTGTCTAGCTTCAGGGCTGTATTCCACCATGGCCCAGACCTCTGGATTCCTTCGGGGCCCTGGGCACTACTCTTCAGGGGCATTGAGTGGTGCACTGACTGTCCCACGGTGGCATGGGTTGAGGTGTGGGGAAGCACAGGCGGGCTGGCCTCCAGGGTGTGCACAGCAAAGGAACATGAGGACAGGCAAGGGGATAGGACTGAGGGAAAGCTGTGGCCATGCTAAGCTCTCAAAAATGCAGAGCGGAGGGGTTTCCTCTTGATCTGGGAGGGCTTGCGATCACCCAAAGATGGCTCTTTATGCAGGGAACCCCGGGCCAGGAGGGCAGGGATTGAAGTCAGCAGTGGCAGAAAGCATGGGATGCCCTGTAAGGTATGAGAAGAGAGTGGTGTGGGTACAGATATCTGTCTCTGGTTGATCCAAGCCTGAAGGTCACCTTGATGAAAGTGGGAAGAAGGATGCCAGGAGGGAGGGAGAGGCTCCAGAGACATGCCCAGTTTCCAGCTTCTGCCCCGCTGGGGGCATCTAGTCAATGTGAGTTCATGAAGTAGGGTGGCCCCATCTAGTCTGACTGCTGTCCATAGAAGAGGAAAGGCAGGTGGTAGACAGAGCCAGGAGGCCATGATGCGGCCATGGGAGTGGTAGGGCCATAGGCCAGTGACAGCCTGGTGGCCTGTGACCAACAAAGCAGGAAGGAAACGGGGAAAGGCCCTCCCTGGATCCCAGAGGACATGTGGTCCTGGCATCCATTGACTTGGGGCCTCTGCCTTCTGGATCTGTGGGGAATCAATGCCTGTTATTCATGGGACTTTGTGCCAGTTGGCCTGGATATTGACAGGAAAGGACAGAAAAGGCCTGCCCTGAGGGCCAGTCGTGCCCCAGCATATCTTTTCCTCAACCTTCTGCACCCCAAGTGGGACACAGCCCTCATTTACAGGTGCATAGAAAGGTCCAAGGAAAGGTCACACAGTGCTGGGTAAGAGGATGAGGCAGAAGTGAGGGGTCCAGGTGAGGGTGAGGTTCGCTGCGTTGATTGAGCAGACAGCAGTGAGCCATTTCCTGGTGTGTCCATACGTGGGTCTCCCAGGGAGGCATCCAGCATGCAGCTGACTGGGGGCCCAGTACTTAAGAGAGCAGGGCTGACATTCCTTACCAGCACCTAGGCCAGGCCTCAGGCCCCTCCGATCCTGAGTGTGTATGTCTATGAGGAGCCACTGATGTCCTATTTACTTGAAAGTCACATTGAAAAATCTCTGCCATGTCCTAAGTGTTTCTGGTCTTCGAGTTTACTTGCTTTAAGCCACGTTCAAAAGTGAAGATGTCACTTGGGAGGCAGAGGCAGGTGGATCTCTATGAGTTCGAGGCCAGCCTGGTCTACAGAGCTAGTCCAGGACAGGCTCCAAAGCTACAGAGAAACCCTGTCTCGAAAAACAAAACAAAACAAAAGTGAAGATGTTGGTCCAGTTGGAGAATCCCTCAGCTGAAAATACAAAGTTCAAAATGCTCCCAACTCTGAACTTTTGGTGCTCCAGCACAATGCCACAAATGGAAAATTCCAACAGCATGAATCTTCATTTTTGTGCACAGAATTATTTAAAATATGATGTCAAGTCACCTTCAGACTGCAGAAGATCAACATGAGGTAAATGAATCTGAGGTTTAGGCCAGGGTCCCTTCAAACCCATTATGCATATGCAAATATCCTGAGGTCAGGAGCACTTCTGGAAGTCTGAGAGCTTTCAGAAGTTCGAAATCAGAGACACTTGTGGTCCCGTTTTGGATCATGGATTCTCAGCTGTAATCTCAACCACAGATATTGCCTTGATCAATGGAAATCATGACGCTGAGGTGTCAAGTTGTGGTGGGTGCCTGAGAAAGAGAATAAGGGCTCCCGAGGGTGGGGCACTTCCCAAACCATCAGTAGAGCTCAAGAGAGAGGTGAGTTGGATGAGCTACATCATGACAGCCAGACCTTTGTTTCCTCCAACAAATGCCCCTGTCCCAGAAACCTCCAGGCTCCTGTGGGTCTGAGATGGTACCTATGTGTTGTTGGGGTACAGGCTGCACATCCTTGGGATCTGGCATGAGCCCAAATATGGAGAGTAGGTGACGTGTCTGGGTGCGGTGGGGTGGAGGTTCTACCGTGGGTTTATGTAAACAGCTCACTTCTTCCCTTGAAATCTTGCTTTTCAGGCTGGGTCCCCACCCCTTCCAGGACAGCTGTGGGGGTTGGGATAGAATGTTCTGCATCGCAGGTGGCGGCCTGTTCTCCCGCAGGAAATCAGTTTAGTGGGTCGCAGCAGCACGCTTTACATAAGAAGTTGGACTGAATAGGAAATGGCAGAGTGCATCTCTCACAATCAGGACAAGTGTGAGCCAAATCATTACTAAGTATGGGAGGCTGGCTGAGAAAAACAACATCAACAACAAAGAAGCACCCAGCCAGGCCACCTGCAATTGTCACTTTAATTGGAAAACAGGAGTATTACAGGTGGGATTATGTTAAGAATGCTGAGACAGGAGACTGCCCAGGATCATGAGACAGAGCTCCCCAAGTGCTGCCACAGACAGTTTTACAAGGAACAAGAGCGTAGACAGCCCTGCAGGGAAGGAAAATCACCCCAGAGGCAGAGGTGGGAGTCAGGCAGTCACAGCAGCTGGGAGGCAAGGATGGAAGCTCTCCTTGAGTGTCCAGAGACGCCTGGCCCCGCCCACACCTGAACTTCCCCATAACCCCTCACTTGGCCTCTGGTCCCTAGAACTGTTATAGTAAGTACCTAGTCTGCATCGTTTGTCCTGGATGACCCAGGGCACTAATATACTCACAACAGAACAGCCCAAGGTCACAGGCATTCACCGACAACACATTCTTTAAATAAAAAAATAAAAAAATAAAGGAAAAAAAAAAAGTGATAGCCTCGGGAGGCAGAGCCAGGCAGATCTCTGTGAGAGCCAGCCTGGTCTACAGAGCAAGATCTAGGACAGGCACCAAAGCTACACAGAGAAACCTTGTCTCGAACCCCCCCCCCAAAAAAAAAGGATATATATACTTTATGTGTATGAGTGTTTTGCTTGCATGTATGTATATATGTGTACCATATATACGCCTGGTGCCCACAAAGTCAGAAGAGGGTGTTGGATACCCTGAAACTAGAGTTACAGATGGTTTTCAGCTACTGTGTGGGTGTTGGGAACCCAACCCAGGTAATCTATAAGAACAGCCAGTGCTCTAAACTGACAAGACACTTCTCTACCAGCCCCAACAGTGAGTTCTTATCACTTGGTGAGGGTCTGCGGTGGGCTGGGGATGAGCTGCCCTCGCTGGGTGTGGTGGGACCTCTGCTTTTTTACTCACTCGCCTTCCGCCTGGGCCCACAGGCCACCTCACATGTCTTGCCACAGTAGCAGAGGCATAGCAGGAGTAACCAGGCTTGCACCAGGCTTGTTTGCTCAGGTGTGGAAGGGGAATGGGTCACACGGCCACATGTGGCTCATGAGCCACAGTACAGACCAACCACATGAACTTGCTCATACAGAGTCAAGGGACAGGAAAACACTTCTAAATGTGAGAGGCTGTGGATTCTAGAGGGGTGAACGCTATGCACTGCAGGTAAATAGGTGTGTGTGTGTGTGTGTGTGTGTGTGTGTGTGTGCTGTTTGCAGTGTACAGGGCCGTTTATGTGAACAGTTTGGAAGCCACTAGCCAATGACAGAGGACACAGTGCAAGAGGTTCTGGCCCCTCACCTCACCCTCAGGGCTTAGAGGTTTTGGGACTGCAGCTCTGTCTCTCTGAGACCTTCTACATTAGCACAGAAGGTTCCATGGAGGGCAGGATTGGTGTCTCAGCACCTCTCCCTCACATCCTCATCCCAAATCCTCAGGAAGAAAATGGAGCACATCCTGGAGGATCTGGGATAGGGGGGTATTCTTCCCTAAAGCTCAGGCCAAGGTCCCTCATCCCTCAAGCAAACACGTCCCTCAGGATGGTGTATGTGGATTGCACATTAGCATAGGCCAATTAGCTGGAGGTGGGGCTTCTCTTGCCCAGTCATACCAGTGAGAATGGATCAGCAGGGAGACTGTGTGCTACAGCTGGTAGGGAAGGCACAGTGGCTGATGAGGCAGTTGCTGTCAACTTCTGGGGCCCCATTACTCCACCTGTGCGCAGAGTACCTGATGGAAACTTGGGGCTTCAGCACACAGGAGGCTTAAAGATGCTCTGGGGTCCATGCCATACCATCTGTTGTCCTGCTCAGAAAGCTGGGGCTGAGGAATCTTCCAGGAAGCTAGAGCTGTGGTCCATCTTCCAGAGGGATGCTAGCCCACTACTCCCCCCCCTCCCCCAACATTCCCTCCAACACCAAAGTACATGGGGCAGTATGCAGACACATAACTCCACCCATAGCCAAGACTTGGCTCTAAGGCTGGGGGATTTCTTTCTCTCCTCTCTTCCTTCTCTTTCCTCGAAGCCCCTCCTTCAGGGTCTCATCTCTACCCCCAGGTGTGGGCAGCAGCACCGATTCCCCAGGGCCCAGACTCTACAGGAAGGTGACCTGTGGTAACCTTTGCCTCCTTCCCCTCCCTGTGCCTCTGTTCCTGTTCCAAGGCCACCAGCCACTGGCAGTTATTCCTATGATAGGAGGAGATGCAGACAGAGGGGAGAAAGTGAATATTAGATCATGGGGCCTTTACATACTCCCTTTCTCAGTTAGCACCAGGCATGTGGGCAGGATGGGCAGGCCCAGCTTATCCTGTACCATCCCTGGGATAGCCTGTCCACCAGGCACTGGCCTCACCATGCCCGGGGTATCACTCTTTCCACTTGGCATTCCTTGTATACAGGGCACCAGAGGCCAGCCTCACTATGCCTAAGGTATTTCTGTTTCCACTTGGCATTCCCTGTCTTTCAACAGTCCAATAGCTCTGGAAGGCAGGGCTGTAAACATTCATGTGTGCCCCTTGATGGTACTGTTAGGGCATCTGGGAACATTGGTTCAGGCTGTGACCCCTACTACATGGAGCCCCAAGGGGTTGTAAGCTCACTGCCCCTGGCACAAACCTGGGGGCTGGCAGTGGTACCACCCTGCCAGTGCCTTGTCAGAGCTCCCTTTCCGGATGCTGGAAAACAGGTGCATCTCTGGAGCAGCAGTGTGGCAGGATGCTATTTCAGTGTTCCAGGAAGGGCTTGGCCCTGCCCTGCCTTGGCCTTGGGGGTGGTTGTTGCCACGTGACTCTCTGGCATGTCATTGGGAGATGTGTGAGCCACAAAGGCCAGAGAGGCTCTCCAGTCTCCCAGCTGCCACCTGAAGCCTCCACACTGCCGAGCCCAGCCTTGGAAGGAGAGCTACTGGTACTTCGGGAGGAGGCCACTCCATGGGGCTGCCTGGAGGAGGGTCAGGTAAAGCTTAGAATAGCTTTGTGTTCACACCATCTAGCTAGGGAGGAGGACTCAGCTTCTAGCTAGAAGGAAAAATCTCAAGGCCCATGGTTGAGCTTGGAGGGTGGAGCCCAAGCGAAGGTAGTTCTATCCAGCTTGGTGTCATGTCATTATGGTGAAAACCAGCACCTATAGGTGTCAATCATATACAGACTTTGGGGACTTTCACAGTGTGTGGGGTGAGGGGAGGTGACCCTATATTATAGATGAAGAAACTGAGGCTCACAGGAAGGAAGGCCAGCAGAGACTGGACTCCAGTGCCTCTGGCCTGTGTTTGGGGTGGAGTTGCTGGGCAGTGGGCTCTCTGTGCATGGTCCCTCCCTCCCCCACTCTGTCTCCTCTCATTCATTCTTCTCTTTCAAACAGGCTTTGAAAGGGGTCTTGCCGTTCCCCAGGGGACATTTAGCAATGTCTGAAAGCAATTGTGATGGTCACAGCTGGTGAAGGGACAGCTAGTATGTGGGAGGAGGGGTCAAGGGCCACTGTGACTGTCCTATAGTATACAGGCCCCACTATATTGACAATTACACACAAGGAAGCCAGTCATAAGGAATATAATGCGAATGTCCTGGTATGGGCATGGAGAATGCGGCATGCCATGCCCCTGAGATAAGAGCATTAAGTTTAGGAGGCTGTGTGTTGGTAGGATGGCCTGCAGGGTGAGCATGGGACAGGTCTGGGGGCCCAGAGAGAGGGGGTGATGGCAAAGGAGCTGGACCCAGAGCAGAGGACTGGGATGGCCTGGAGTTGTACAGGCTTCAGGGTAGCCAGCTCTGGCCAGGCTTCTGCCTCTACTCACAATGCTCCCATCAGAACCAGGCATAGTGCCTCGCAGGTAGGATCCAGGTCTCCCTCTCTGGCATCTCTGCCTGACCAGCAGGGTCTTTCTAGCAGCAAGGACCGTAGTCCACATCCTTGTTCCCTGAATATTGATACAAACAACACACACTCAATATTCACCTTAAGGTTTCTATTGCTTCAATGGAACACTGTGACCAAAGAGCAAGTTGGAAAGGAAAGGGTTTATTTAGTTTACACTTCCACAGCACTGTTTATCATCAAAGAAAGTCAGAACTTGGAGGCAGGAGCTGATGCAGAGGCCATGGAGGGTGCTGCTTACTGGCTTGCTCCCCATGGTTTGCTCAGCCTGCTTGCTTGCTTCCTTCCTCCCTCCCTCCCTCCCTCCCCCTCTCTTTCTTTCTTTCTTTCTTTCTTTCTTTCTTTCTTTCTTTCTTTCTTTCTTTCTTTCTTTCTTTCTTTCTTTCTTTCTTTCTTTCTTTCTTTCTTTTGGTTTTTCTGAGACAGGGTTTCCCTGTGTAGCTTTTGTGCCTTTTCTGGAACCCACTCTGTAGCCCAGGCTGTCCTTGAACTCACAGAGATCTGCCTCCCTCTGCCTCCTGAGTACTGGGATTAAAGGAGTGTACAACCACTGCCCAGCTATCAGCCTCTTTCTTATAGAACCCAGAACCACCGGCCCAGGGATGGCACTACCTACAATGGGCTGGGCCCTCCTCATTTGCCAATTAAAAAAATGCCTTATAGTCTAATCTTATGGAGGTATTTTCTCAATTAAGGTTTCCCCCTTTCAGAGAACTCTAGCTTATGCCAAGTTGATATAAAGCCATTTTGCACAATATTGTACCCCCCAAAGGAAGAGCATTGGTTACTCCACCAGATGCCTGAGGAAGGAGTGCTCATTGCTGGCCTCAGTCTGGCTGGAATGGGGCCGGTGGCTGGGTCCTTAGCCCCTTACTTCCCTATTATTCTGAAGATACTGTGGATGCTGGAGCTGGGACATATAAAGGTGTCCATTTCCTAAATGGCTGTCTCCTCAGTGGGGAGCCGATGCATTCAGCTCACCCATGGCAAAGAGCAGACAGTAATAGCAAGAACACAGCACCACATCCCACCCCGGGACAACTGCTAACCACACCGCTGCTCCTCAGAGGAAGAATCCGGGAGAAGACTGCCGAGAGCTGGCATCTGCTGAGGCACTCAGTGGCAGGATAGATACTGTTCTATTTACGGAAAATTATAGAAAGAGCTGAAATGTAAAGGCTAAGATAAAAAACCAGGATAAATATTCATTATCTTGGATTGGGCAAGTTTCTTAGAAATGACTCCAAGAACATGAACTACGGAAGACAAAACCAGAGAAATCAGGTTTCATCAGAGCTGAAACCCTTTGTGTTGCGAAGAGCGTTGTGAAGAAGTGAGGTGCAGTTTGGAGGATGACAGGGGACCCTCTGGTCACAGGTATGATGGAAAACTTGCGGCCGGCCGGAGTAGATACACAGCTCTCAAAATGGTCACAGCTTGACAGCCAGCTCAAAGCTGGGCGGGGAAGCCTTTGTCTCCAAGGAAGACATTTAAACGTGTTTAACATTGCCAAGCAGGGACAGGCCAATCAAAAGGAGGTAGCACCTCACCTCCACCAGGATGTCAAAACTAAGGGGTTGGGGACCCCCAGGTTTGGAGGTGAAAGTAGAGCTTAGGAGCTAGCTGAGAAGAGACCATGTCCTGAAGCATTTTAAGCTGCATAAATCCCTTCTTCAGCTGGGCGGTGGTGGAGCACGCCTTTAATCCCAGCATTCGGGAGGCAGAGCTTCTCTATCAGGAGAGAACATCACTATGCATTCTCACGGTACTATGGCACCTAGAATCAGAATGGTCACCAACAGCATAAGGCACAGAGGAAGTCATGTCCCTCAGCGCTTGCTGCTCTTTGGGTCTCTAACAATAGTGAACTCATGTAATTACAAGGTATTTTTTGTCTCTATGTCTCCGGAAACTGGCTTGGCCAGGACTGGTCAGGCTGGCAGGTTCTGATGGAGTGTTGGCGCAGCCTGTCCACCCTTTATCAGCCCCATGCTCTGTGACTGGACCCTGCTGGCATGAGCAAGTTGCCCGGAAGCCTGCTTCTTAGGCATGGCCTGTCAGAACCTCAGCCCGGTTATGGGTCAGCTTTCCAGGTTCCCAGCCAGCAGTTCCGATCTCAGCTTTAATTAGTTGTTCAGGAAATGCCTTCTCAACACCAGCCTTCCTTGGACCCACTGAGGGGACATGAGAAGAGCCAAGAAGTTAAGGGGAAGGAGCCAGAGGAACAGGGCACCAGCTCCTTCTGGGAGGCACCAAGGCCCACCCTTGCTGGCTTGTTTTATGCTGTATGGTCTTGCTAGGTTGCAGAACCCCTCTGAGCCTTATATCCCTTAGATGGCCTACAGGTGACAATGCCTCTTAACACTAGTTGGTGGCAAGCCAAGTTGAGTGCCAACTGTGTGCTCACACCTAGCAGGCACATTTGGAAACTGGGGAGTCATCACATCACCTGATCAAGCCTGCACCAGTTTGCTCTAATCCAGTGCATTTATTTGTTTATATACCAGTTCTCATGTAGACCAGGCTGGCCTCAAACTTGCCATGTATCAGAAGATGACCTAGAACTCCTGATCCTCCTGGGTGCAAGGATTTACAGGTGCATGAACCACACCGGATTTACGCAGTGCTGGGGGTTGTATCCAGGGATTCATGCATATTAGCAGAGCACTCAATCAACCGAGTTACCTCTCTAACCCTGAGCTGATGATTTTAGTGCTGTGGATTCAGGTACACCCTGAGTTGGGGCCCCTCATGCCCTCATCACTTTGTGTTGGACGCAAAGTCAAGGCTTCCAGGACCATTTGGACTGCATGAAGGCTTATAGCTGGTCTACTACACCCACCTGGCTGGGTGGTGTCTGCTAGTCACCCATCTACAGAGGCCTAGTGGGGAGTTGGGGGCGGCCGAATTATAGCCAGGATATACCTGTTGGCAGGTCCCACTCTAGAATAAGCCCATCTGGGGAAACAGAGCTTGTTTAATCAGATGTTGGCAGCCCTGGGCTAGGTTGTGGTGGAATGACCCAGGACTGGGCCTGGCTGTTAGGAGATGATTGATTGCCCCAGAGGCACTTCCTGTTTCCTATTAGATTTGAGGAGCATCTGTGGGCATCTGCTGCTGCTGCTGCTGAAGCACAAGGTGGTGTGACATGGGGACACACTGGGCAGAAGCCACCACAGACTTTCTGCATGGCTTGTATACTGATGAGCTGGGTGGGGGCAGATGCCTATATGTCCCTGGCAGTCTGCATGCTACCATAAGAACAGGTGCCCTTGGTCCTGAAAGGCTGATTCATCTGGTGATAAAATGCCATCCTGCAGGGATAAGGGTGGCCGGCAATGTTGATCAAACTGCTTGAGGCTGTAAGAGTCAGGGCTTACTGAAGCCAGTGTTCACGGGAAACCACGGTCAGCTGGAGCATCTGAGGCTGCTTCTCAGCTGTGTTCTTCCCAGATCTTGCCTCTGGAAAAGACAGTCTCCATTGCCCCCCCCCCCCCCCTGTCAACCCCTACCATGAGCCAGCCCTGTGTAGCCACCGTCATGTGGACATTCCCATGAGTGACAGTGGGTGGGTCACAGGGTGCTTTAGGCTCTGCCACTCCAATGTGGCCCATCCCACAGGTGGTGTGTGTGATTCCTATGGTTCTGCCACAAGGTGCTACAAACAGAGTGACTTAGGAAACACTGGTGTGCTGCCCCGTAGTCCTGGAGGCTGCAGGCTGAGATCCGGGTGTGGGCAGCTGGGAAGGGCATCTGCAATAGGGCTGCTGGGTGAGTCTGAGTGGGTGGAAACAGTGGGTGGATGGAGTTGTTTGTGTATAACTCCATGGTGTGTGAAGATGGGAGGATCTGCTGCAGGGGGCTGGCCTGAGTGGGGCTGCTGTGGACAAGGGATGGGGCTGCCGTGGATGGACGACTGTAGAGGTGCTATGTGGACCCTGGGCATTGTCGTTATGGAGCCCAGCTGTGCGTGGCTGGTAGACAGCTATTGGAACTCTGCTGACTTCTAGGAATTATGTCATTAGGGCAAGGAAGCCGCAGGGTGTGAATCCAGTACCCCAAACCTTCTGGGGAGCCAAACCCCTTTTCACTGAAGCAGCACCTAGGTCCTGTGTTTGCTCATCATGTGTCTTAGGGACACATCCAGCCACAGATGCCCCTGGTGCAGAATCCTGGCACAGTTCCCAGTGACTTGAAGAAAAGACAGACACACAGACAGACAGAAATGCTGGGTTTAAGTGGGCTTGGCTTTCTCATGGAGAAACCTCAGCACCCCAAAGCTCAGCATGTTTATTACATAGAGTCGAATGGAGAGGCGGGGTTGTTGTGCATGGATGAACCAGGAGGCAGAGGCTTCAGCTAATCTCAATAGGAGGAGTCTCTGTAGGGAGCAGTTTCCAGGCTGTAAGTATCTGGGGGATAGAAAGCTATGGTGGACATTTTCTGCACCCACTATTGGACATTTCACCAGGAGGGAAGGTTCTGCCATTTTCCCATGGGGCTGAGGCTTTGGTCCCTGACATGGCTGTGCCTATGTTAACAATACAGATTCACTCAGGACTTCCCACGCTCAGGGCTTCCTCTGCCCCCTACAACCTGGGGGATTTGTTACAATTTTGCCAGAGACCTTGCACTTGCCTTACCCCATCCCCAAGCATCCACACACAATGGTGGCGTGCTGTTCATGTCCTGCAACACAGATTAAGCTGCCTTCTGCAGGTTGTCATGGATTTGAGTGTGTTCAAGGCTCCTTCAGAGTCCCCAAGGCCCTGGAAGGACATGGGTATGGTGGCAGAAGTGGGCAGGCACAGACAGGACAGTTGAGGATAGCCACCTACAGGGCCATGCAGTTATCCAGACCAGCATGGAAAGTGTACTTGCCTCTGTCCCGGGAGGTACTGCCCAGCTCCGGAGCCTCCGTCCCATGCCACTTTCAGAGGCCTTCCCACCCACTGCAGGTTCACAGTGCCACTGTGTTTACCTAGGTCATGGTCACAGAACCATCTGAGGAGGGGGATGGATACCACACCACTCTCGGTGGATGAACCAGAGCCATGGGACCAAGAAAATGCCTGGTCACAGAACACTTGCTTCATATCTCTTTTTTTTTTTTTTTTTCCTCTGAGACAGTGTTTCTCTGTGTAGCTTTGCGCCTTTCCTGGAACCCACCTGGTAGCCCAGGCTGGCCTCAAACTCACAGTGATCCTCCAGTCTCTGCCTTCCGAGTGCTGGGATTAAAGGCATGCTCCACCTCGGCCCAGCTGTTTCATATCTTTAGAACACAGCAAATCCAGGAACCCCAGACCAGCTGTTGGTATAATACACACAGCAGCTGGAAGGCTCTCCAAAGCTACCTTGGCTGCTAGAGTGTGACAGCCTTTAAGAACTCGGGCCTGGGCTCAGCCCCCTCACCTACCCCTCTTCCTACCCTGGGAAATAGAAAGTATAATCAACATGGGCTTCCGGCCTCTGGCCAGGTCACAGCCTCTGCTGAAGGGTCCAGGGACCACTGGTGCTGAGATGAGGATGGAACGGGTCAGGCCAGGAGAGGGAATAGATAGTTTCAAAGGCTCAGGGATTTCAGCATGGCAAGTGCTCGGCCATCCATGTGGTGAGACACGAGGTTGATTGCCGTACAGCTCATGTGCCTGATGCGGCTCCCTCCTGCCATGTGTGTATGTGGTGTTAGGCTGGCATATCTGCTCTGCCAGTGATTTCCAGACCAGCATCGGACCCACACTGAGTCCTTCTCCTGGCTGGGACCACCCCCAGCCTCCATCTCCTTTTTTTTTTTTTTTTTTTTTTTTTGTAAGATTTATTTATTATGTATACAGTATTCTGCCTGCATATATCCCTTCAGGCCAGAAGAGGGCACCAGATCTCATTCCAGATGGTTGTGAGCCACCATGTGGTTGCTGGGAATTGAACTCATGACCTCTGGAAGAACAGTCAGTGTTCTTAACTGCTGAGCCATCTCTCCAGCCCCCATCTCCTTTTCTGTATGAGGTGGTTGGCCATTTCTAGTGAGGTGGGGTCCACACTGGAGCATGCCCAGGGCCAGGATCTTTTGTCTTACTCACTGTGGTCTTCCAAGGCCCAGTGTAGTTCATTGCACAGGATAGGGTCTGAAGTGTTGGTCCTTAGGGTCACAGCACCATCCCTGCAGTCCTGACTTCCACAGAGAAGTCAACAGTTCTTTGTTGAGTTCCCAATGACTTAGATCATGGAAGGATGGGCCAAGGACTCTGGAATGGGGATGGCGAGGCAGAGCTTTTAGATACCAGCCCTGCTTGTCTGGGATCATGTTGGAGGGGCTGGAGTTAACATATACACATGTGACACATGGTGCCACCTCCATGTTTGATAATAAGGGACTTCAGGGCTTTCAGAACCTAGAATATTCACTCTAGCCTTTCAAGAAATGTGTGGGCTCTGCTGCAGGCGTTGCAGCCCTTTGGAAGATGTTTTCCCCCTTTCTGTAGCCCCTCCCCGACCCAGCCTATGGCCACTCTGGCCTCTGAGCCCAGGAGGAAGCTCTGCTCCCAGTTGCCACCCCTGTCAGACACCACAGGGTCCTTCTCTACCTCAGTGGGACCTTCAGAACTCCTTAGACAAGCTCCAGTTTGAAGGTGTGAAAACAGGCTTCAAGAGCCTGGCTGATTCTCCAATATCATGCAGCCTTCTCTGCAGCGGCTCCATCTTGGGTCCTCCAGGCTCTGAGGCAGGTGACCAGCCTGAGTCCAGCTGTGGGGACAAGAGGTGTGGATTGCAGTGAATTCCTGTGGGCGCTGTCCCCACAGATGGAGTTAAAGTCGATGGTCCCTGCAACCTGTTTTCTTTACTCCACCAAGGATCCCTGGTGCTGAGGGCTCATTGTCACAGGGCTTAAGTATAAGTAGTCACAGCCTGGTGTGACTGATCCCTACCACTTGAGTTGACGTTTTCTGTTATTATCGCAGTAAGAGATTGTTAACCACCTATTAGAGCCCATTTAGAAATTATGGAGCAATAATCCTGCACATTTGTGTTTAGGTATTGGGTGTAGCAGTTTCTTTTGACTGACAGCAAGGGCAGAGTTCCCAGCATGGCCTTTTCCCATTGTCACATCTTGCAATGTTGTAATATGTGCATTAGGTTTGCTGGGACAGCATTGATGTGCACCATCAACAAGTCCATGGCTGTATCAGGGTCCACGCTAGTTTTGTGGGCTCTGTGGGTTTGGACAGATGCAATGACAGCCCCCACCTTTCCAGTGTCATCAGAGCACTCTTAGAGTTCCCCAGTCCATTCTCCCCTCCCAACCCTAAACTGGCACTATGCAGACCAGGTTGATCTTGAACTCACAGGGCTCTCCTTGCATGTGCCTCAAATGCTTGCATTAGAGGCGTGCACTCTCTCACCCAGCAGCCACTCACCAGCTGTCACCAGGTTTGCCTTTTCCAGAAAGCCATAGTGGAAATCATGGGCTGCAGCATTTCCAGATTGGCTGCTTTCCCTTGGTGACATGTGTTTAATGTCCCTCCGTAGCTCTTCAGGGATCAGCATCCAGTTCTGCTTAATGTGAAGTCACCTCCTATGCTGGAGAGTTTCTCTAAGCCCCTCCTGGAGGCATGCAAAAGACTTCTGCCTCCTCTCAATCCCTCAGGTCCCTCATGACAGGCTTTGAGTCAGGGCCTCAGAGGCTGTATGAATCTCACTTGACTCCTTCCAAGGCCTTCCCTGTTTGGGGCAGTTGACAGACAGATGGCAGTGACCCTCCAGTACACAGGCACCATGCCTGAGTGCCTGCCACATACAGTCAGATGTGAAGGCCTGTCAGCCTGGAGGAAATCCTGGAGGAATTTCCAGAGGCAGGGGCACAGGAGTTTGCTCTTAAGGAGGTGGTGGAGACCGAGAGGCCTTCAGCCCAGGCTCCAAGGAGCCTGCGTCCAGGAATGATAAGAAAGCTCAGAAGAAACCACCAGCTGTGATCCTGTAAAGTAGAGCTGTGGGTGGCAGGGGACACTGGAGATGGGCAGGCACTGAAAAGTGAGCATAGATGCCTAGAAATTAATCTGGCATCTGACGAAGCTGGGAGCTGCCTAGTCAGCTGCCCTTCTGGAAGATGCAGTTGGTGCCTCACCTTGGACCAAGTAGCCCATGGGTCCCACTCTTGGACCCTGCCAACACCAGGCCCTAGAACAGCCTCCTGGGAGCAGCCTTCAGCCCTGTGTAGCCCTTTCCTCCCAAATCAGGCCCCTGTGGAGCAGGATGTGGGTTTCCAGGTCTTATGTAATGCCGTCTCTCCTAAATGCAGCCCAGAGAGTGGTCCTCTGATAGGACAGACATAGTCAGGTCCCAGGCACGTCCCCAGCTAAAGTCACTGGGATAAGCAACTATGGCATGATTTGGGCTCACCAAAAACATTTAAAAAAATCAAAAATCCTGGGTCCCCTGATCCTAGGCCCTTGTATGAGCCTCAGGTTGCACTGTGCAGGCAGGCTCCCCTGCCGCCCTCCCGATTGGTGTTCCCAAGCCTTGGCATGGCTGGCCTTGGCTCATTTAGCTGCTTTTGGCCTCAAGTTCCTCGCTGTGAGGTAAGTACCATGCTGGCTTCCACCATGCCTTTGCGCCCAGTAGGTCTGAAGCTAAGCAGGATGTTGAAAAGAAGGCAGCGAGTTACACTGTTGTGTTCTGTGGTGTCTGGGCTGGAGCCAGGGAAGGGGGAATCTGTGCCCTGCCCAGCCCCAGGCAGGCAAGCCAGGAGAATAGGAGATGTCTGCCTCAGAGGCGCCTGGGTCTTTGTCGGCTTTGTTTGGGTAATTTATTAGTTGGAAAGATTGCTTTTTCTTAACAGTTGTGTGCCCCTGGCTGCCAGACTGTCTTTGACCTTCAAGGACAGCTTGTTCAGCCTTGCTTTGGGCATTTCTATCTTTGGAGTGGTTTTAGGGAAGTGGGGTCACTGGATGAACCACACCAAACCCCTGAATACTGAGTACTCCTCCTCTGCCAGCATTCAGCTCTCTGTCCCCCCACCCCTAGATGCCCAGTGCAGCGTAGGACAGTTAGGGACTCTGCTTAGCCGACACCCTCCTGCCTGTCTGACTCTGTCCTGTCTCACAATCTCAAGTAGCTGGAGATGGCATGATTCTGCCTGCTGCTGTGAGAAGCACAGTCCCCTCTGGGAAGCACGGACAGGAAGAGGGTAGAAAGAAGCAAGCAGGCTGGGCAGGCTTGCTGTTACCTCTCCTTGAGTACACTTGACCTTGCTATCCCACAAACGCCTCAGGCTCTAGGACTGAATCCCACTAGGGGCAAAAGGTGCACATATTAAATCAGCAACTCGTTTTCCAGCCTAGAGGGAAGCTAGCAGGGTTTTCCTGGCATCCCTGTCTTGGGAGGCCCATTTATGGCTCAGCTCTTCCCCTGACCACCAGAGGGCAGCACCACTACCAGACCCACAGCTCCAGGCAGCTCTAGTGCGCAGAGTGGGATCTGGCCAGCAAATCCACACTCTTAATATAGCTCTTCCCTCAAACCAGATGCATTTCCAGTAACTTGGGAACTGGTGCTGGGGATGAAACTCAGGGTCTTTGCGTGCTAGGCAAGTGCTGTGCTACCGGGCTACATCCAGCCCCCACATATCCCTGAAACCGAGGTGGTCATTGTTGTGGAACTCTTCAGTGTTTGCTGGGCTGGTTGCTAAGCAGATCCTTTTACCCTTGATCCTGGTTTCCCGCAGGACCAGGGGATGTGAGCAGAGGGTGGGTGGATGGAAAGGACAGATGGAAGGACAGATCGAAGTCAGAGGGTGGGTGGATATGCAGGACAGATGGAAAGGCAGATAGAAGGCGGGGGTGGAGGGTGGAGTTGGGTGGACAGGAACACTTTCAAAGTCACAACCCCACAAGAGGCAGAACTGAGACTGTATCCCAAGCCAGCTCACCCCACAGCCCACGGGACCCCCAAAGCTGAAAATGACGTCTTGCTCACTCTGGCTTTGAGCCAGATTCAGGCCATATAATCTCTGCCTTGTCTGACTAGGAGAAGATGCTGTCTGTTGTCCTTTGTATCCCAAACTGAGTGGACATAAAAGTTCTGGAGAGCCACCCCACCCTGTATCTCGGAGTCACACAGGACCTGGGTGACTCACCAGGATGTCACCTACAAAGATCCCGCTGTGGCCCAGCCATGCACAGCTGTGAGCACTGACTGACTCCTGTTCAGCTTCTTGTCCATAGCTGAAAGGCCTGGCCACACTGAGGCTCTCAAAGTCCAGCTGAGCCAGAGGCCCTGGCTCTGCAGCCTCCCACCAGCATTTTACAGTATGGATGGGCATTTCTGGTCCAGTTCAGTAGTGAAGGGACACTAGGGGGCAAGTGTGATAGAGTCCACCGTGGTCAGGTCAAGGTGCTGGAAGGTTGTGGGGATAAAGAGACACTGGCTGCATGAGACAGCAAGGGCTGCGGACTGCATCACGCTGCTGCTGGGGGGCCACCACTGTCACTGTGGTCAAGAGAGGCATAGATCACAGAGGTGGGAAAAGCCCTGTGGAAAAAGAAAGAGGAAGAGAATCCCATGGAGGCTATCAGCCTGGGTAAGCTGAAGCGCCAACTAGAGGCAGATGTTTGAGCGACAGGTTAGATGCAGTTTTATCTCTACAACTGGTCATAGGTGGGAGGCAGAGGCAAAGGTCAGGCAGCAGCTGTGGGTGAGCAATCACGTGTTTTTTTTTTTTTTTAGCCTTGTTGGATCGTGCTGCAAAGGTGTGGTTTAGCTCCCAGGCTGTTACTGGGGATAACATCTGCCTTCTGCACAGCTGCCTGGGGCACAGGGTTGTGTGGTGGATGGAGCTGGGTTCTCTGGCCTGTGGCTGTAGGCTGTGGGTCCCCACCCTACATCTCCAGTCCCTGGGCATGTCTGTGTATTCATTCTCAGCAGGATGGTTCAGACAGTAGTTGGCTAAGATTACTCTCGTGGGCTAGTAGTAGGTCCTGCCCACTATGAGGGGGGCAGATGTCCAGTGTGTGCTCCACTCTGCCCCCTCCATCACTACCACTGTGTGTATGGGGGTGGGGTGGGGTGTGTGTGGGGGTGTGTGTGTGTTTGTCTGTCTGTCCTGTGGCTGCAGTGATGAAGGGGAGCAGCACTGGACGACCGAGGCTGAGCAGGTTGTGCTGGGCTAAAGTTAGGACTATGGCTGTTCCTTCTGTAGCTGTGGATGGAACCCTCCCCTCTCCTTTGCTGGCTTCTGGAGAAGCCAGCTCTCATGGCTCATGGTCCTTCCTTGTTGAGACTAGCTATACTGTGCCTCTCTGACCTCTCTCTTAATCATGTCTGCATTGATTGTCCAGGAAATGTCCTTGGATGACATGGGCCATGCTGGACAGCCAGTGGCCTTTCCTTTGCCTCTACAACCCATGTCTGCGCTTAGGAGAGTCCAAGTCCCACACATGGCCATAATGTCCCAATATACATCTGGGTACATTGCTGAAGTGGCTGATTCTGTGCATCAGCTGAGTGTGTGGCCTCTCTAGACAAGGGCCTGGCAGTTCCTTCCCTCTGGCCACAGACTCACATGATTCCTGTATGGTGACCTGAGACCTGGGACTCATTAGTTCCTCCAGTAAACCCATTTGAACCCTACAAACTTCAGAGTCTCCTGGATGTTTTCCTGCTACAGGGCTGTTGAGGGGCAGAGCCCAGGCTTCCATAGCATGGCCCAGCATGCCATGTGCTGGCATCTGCCGGTGCTTTAGTAGATCATGAGGTCATGCCTGGTGCATGGTCATGACTGGTCGTGAGACCACAACCCTGACTGACTCTTGAACTTGTGGTCTCCAATACCTCTTTCAGTTGCCTGCTGGGCTGTGGGTGATTCTTGGGGGTCACTCACTGTATTTAGTCTGGTGTTTTGGGACCCAAAGGAAATGTGGAACCAGCTCTCAGAGGGCTGTAGCTGAAGAAGGCCTGAGGGTCCCAGGGCCTGCAGGACCACTGAGCTTTCTGGAAGTGATGTCCCTATGAGACTCTTGGTGGCAACACTGCATTGGAAGGATGCAACAAGGGTTAGTTGTTCTTCAAGAGGGACAATGGTGGCTCTGCTACCCCAGTAGTGCACAGAGATATGTTGGGACATCATAGATAAGTATGCAGAGGATATGGATAAGACAACTGAGTAGAGCAGCCACAAACAGAGCCCACATGGCTTTACCAAATGGTCTTGGCCCTCAGAACTGTCACCTGTCATACCACCTGAGTGTTACTTAACCCCAGATGGAAGGAGGAGATGGCCCATCACCTCAGGCCATGTGGGACCAGTGCTGTGGGTGGGGGTGTGCTGGGAGGCCTCCTGCTTGCTCTCCCTGTGCCGAGTGTCCCTCACTTTAACCTGGCTCCTTTCTCCCCAGTGTCAGAGCCCCAGGCTGCTCATGCTCCCCTGGAGAAGCCAGCTAGCACTGCAATCCTGTGCAGTACCTGTGGGAATGTGTGCAAGGGTGAGGTGCTGCGTGTGCAGAACAAGTACTTCCACATCAGGTGCTTCGTGTGCAAAGGTAAGTGTGTGCTTGGCCTTGTGCTTGACCACAGACTGTCCCGAACTGGGCTTCCTAGCCACCCTTCTCACTCCTTCTGGGTCTAGAAAGCTCTCTGGTCACACCTGAGTGTTTGTAGAGTTCTGAGTCTCTGTCTTTCCAGAATACCATGTGGTGTGACAAAGGAATCCTCTCAGGGAGATAGGGAGATGCTGGGTCTGCAGCAGCGGATGCATGCGTCTAGCCCAGAATCAGAGATGCCAATCCTGGAGCCACAGGGGCACAGCACAGAGTGTCAGTGGCCTTTGGTGGCTATGCAGATCAGTAGCCAGAGGTGTTCTGGGGGCTTGGTGCACCAGATGCTGCATCCCTCCTGCAGTGGCCCTGAAAACATTCTAAATGAAAGTCATTCATTTTTCTTTGCTTATAAAAAGTAGCCTAGGGGCTGGAGAGATGGCTCAGAGGTTAATAACACTGGCTGTTCTTCCAGAGGTCCTGAGTTCAATTCCCAGCACCCACATGGTGGCTCACAACCATCTGGAATGAGATCTGGCTCCCTCTTCTGGCCTGCAGGGATACATACAAACAGAACACTGTATACATAATAAACAAATAAATCTTTAAAAAAAAAGTAGCCTAAAAAACACAGTAATCTTAAATAATTCCAAGAAGATAAGGAGAGGGCCTGAAGCTGTGTGTGTAGCCTTTCCAGTGAACATGGCTGGGTTTGGAGCCTTCTTCTCCTCTGCCCTGCATACCCCATGCCTGCTGAGGACTAAGCAATACCTCCATCCAACAGCCCAGAACTGAGAAAAAGTATTCATAGGGGTCAGTGGGTAGGACCCACCCACTGGACATGGTGCGTAGACTCACAGAGCCATCAAAAGGGATAATGTTTTGGAGCCCACAGATGCTTCTCTGCAGTGTGGACAAGCCCTCTGCACATGCCCCCTGGCTTGACAGTGGTGTTCTCCTGGGCTGTCTGGAGACTGGCACTGCCTTCACCACGGTGACCCTCAGTAAGAGGAGGGAATGTTAAGTTTATTGTTTGGATAAAAGAGTAGGAACCAAATCCTTGGGACATGAAGATCTGTAGGGAGGGTCCAAAGCTTCTAGAAAGAAGTCCACAGAGGAGGTACATTTGGCTGTAATTTGAAGATAGAAATTTGCCAGGCAAGAACTCCTTAGATGCTTAGATGGGAGATGACCCTACCAAGTCAGCTGTGTGTGTGTGTGTGTGTGTGTGTGTGTGTGTGTGTGTGTGTGTATGGTGGGGAGATGGTTGACTGGCTTCAGTGAGGGGAGGTAGAACTAGGAGCATCTAGGGGTTTGATTCAAGGTCCTTCTGTGGACCCTGAACCTCTAGAGGCTCCTGCCTTCTGTTTGTGTGAACTCTGTCCCCTCCACTCTGGTCCTTGGGCTCAGCTACAGTGTATAAAGTCTTGGTGTCCGAAAGAATTTTCTGCAGAAGGGGCTACCCCAAAACACCCATGGTGCTGTCAGCTCTGGATGGTTAGCCTCCACAAGAGAAACATGGCCTGTGGGGCTGTGGGGTAGTGACGGGGACAGCCTGAGCTAGCTCTTACTGGGTCTCATTTGGGGACCCTGAGGGATCTGCCTTCAGCTGAAACAGATACCAGCCTTAGAGGCCTTACCCTAGGGCATGAGCAGCTGGCTCTCAGTGATGTCCCAAGAGGCACCAGGATTGGGGGGGGGGCTAGGCATCCCAGTCACCTTGGCCCTTATGCATTCTCACAAGGACACCCTATCTTTCCAGACCCTCCCCGTCTGCCACACATGACAAAAGAGCCAGAATCCTCTGTGATAGCCACCCCAGGGTGGTGACTGGGGCTGCTTGAGAAAAAGAAGATGATCTGGGCATCTCACTTCCAGCACAGCCAGGAAAATCTTGGGCTCCACAGAGTGGACATGAGTTGGGAGTTGGAGGGCCAGCCTATTCCATCATCTCACACAACTCCAAACCACCCATCCCTAGAGGAAAGAGCACTTCAGCTCTGGGGGACTTTCCTACAGAGAACAGCACCGCTCTCTGCAGCCTGGGCGCAGAACCCCAGAACCTACAGAAAAAGCTAGGTGTGGGTGCGCATCTGCTTAACCTGGTGCTGGTGGGTAGGCAGATATAGGAAGATCTCTGAAGTTCACTGGGCAGCCAGCACAGCTGAATCTGAGAGACCCTGTCTCAAAAACAAATGTGAGGAATGACTGAGGAAGACATCTGGCATTGTCCTCTGGCCTCCATATATATACACAAGAACACATACAAATTACACACACACACACACACACACACACACACACACACACACACACACACACACACAAAGAAAGAATTCCAAGAAGTGACCCTTACCCTGCCTTCTCATAAGCTGCTGCCAACCCTTGTCTCCCCCAAAGATGAGCACCTCCCCACGCCCTCCAGGCCTCTGCTAACTTGATCCTTTTCAAACTGTAATGTGATAGAGGCACATTGTCTCGATGAGGGACTTGAGTTACTGGTGAACTCGGACTTTTTATTTTTAGGAGCAGAGGTCTGGGATGTCACTGCCTTGGGGTGACCTTGGAATCCTCAAAGCAGCCAGAAGCCAGCAGGCAGCTGAGGCAATGGGGCCAGGAGCTGGGGGAGTCTCTCAGGGTGTGGGGCATGGCTGTCTGGGTCCCTCTCCCTGTGTTACAGTGTGGCTCACTCGATTCATGTCTCTGCCCCCCTGCACACATTCATCCTTTAAGGACTGACCATTGTTGTCACAGCTGTGACAAGCAGACACAACCCAGAGTCAGTATCCTGAGTTCTTGTGATTGTCTTGTCTCCAAGGCACTGCAGCGTAATCCTGTGCATATCTGTCCACCCATGGCCTGTTCTTGCAGAAGAACATTTGTTTGATCTATAGTGGGACAAGATTAAACCTTGGGTTTCATTCCTGGACTGGGCGTGGAGAAGGAATCTAGCGTGGCTCCAGGCTGGCGTCTAAACTTTGGTGGAAGTGATGACAGCAGCAGCCGCAGGCTGAGGAATGTCACGGTCTAGCATCGACCTTGACATTCCTCTGTGCATGCCCATGACATGGAAGACCCCTCTCATTTTGGACCAGCAGCCATGTCTCTGCAAACAGCATTGTTGTGGAAACTTCTAGACCGTTCCATCTGAGGCACTGAATGGCTCACTGGCCTGTGCTTCTGGGGCTGGAGAGTATGAGGGAAGAGCATGCTATGTCCCCAGAAGTTGACTTGGGGCCTGCCAGCTGTTGGTGACCAGCAGTCCCAGAGTGGATACTTCAGTCCACAGCCTGCAAGTCCTCTCTGCTCCTCCACTGGGCTCAGCAGTGGAGCTGTGTGTTAGGAGAGGGGACTAGGGACTCACAGTGAGCCTGTGGGTTCTCCTTCTGCTCTGGGTCTGGCCTTATCATGCTACAGGGGTCGGGGGTTGAGAACTGTGGGAACCAGATGAAAGAGGGAGGCCCTGGGAAGTTTCTCTGTGGACTAGGGGACCACGTATGGCTCACTTGTCCTCCATTGGGACGTTCAGCCCAGAGCAGAGCAGAGAGTGTAAAGCTGTCCTGCTCGCTCTCTCTCTCTCTCTCTCTCTCTCTCTCTCTCTCTCTCTCTCTCTCTCACACACACACACACACACACACACACACACACACACTTGTTCAGCACTGGAAAGGCTTGAAGGCTTTCACAGGGTTTCAGAAGCCAAAGAGCCTCATCATGTCCTAGCAAGGGTAGAAAGCTGGTCCTCTTCAATGCCTCTTTCTGGAAGCTTCCACAAGAAACATACATGACTCTAGGCTAGCAGGGAAGCTTGTGTCTGTCCCTGGTACCCCTAGGCCCTTGGATTTGTAGGGACTTGTATCAGGTGAGCTGGGGACAGATCTTCTGGCCCTGAGGCGTGGGTTGGTGAGTCCCCTAACCCAGCATGTGCTCTTCCCCCCCAGCGTGTGGCTGTGACCTGGCCGAGGGCGGCTTCTTCGTCCGTCAGGGTGAACACATCTGCACACGTGACTACCAGCGACTCTATGGCACTCGCTGCTTCAGCTGTGACCGCTTCATTGAAGGGGAAGTGGTGTCAGCGCTTGGCAAGACCTACCACCCTGACTGCTTCGTGTGTGCTGTCTGCAGGTGGGTGGCCCTGCCTCTGCCCTGCTGGCCTCTGCCCCCTCCTCCTTGCCCATCTACCCTCAGCCCTGGTTCCACTCCCACCCAATAGGTCCCTTCTCCCTCCCTCCTTCCCGTTCTCCCTCTGTCCTGTCTCTTTGCAACCTGACCCATCCTGGTTCACAGATGTGCCTGCCCGACACCATGGTATGGTCTTGTCGCAGGTGGCAGGGAGAGGGTGGGGACTGGGAGGTCTGGTTCTGGTCCCCGGTGCCTGGCATAGAGCAAGTGAGCTCCCAATGAAAAGTCTGGATGCCACCCTGGCAGCAAGGCCTTATGGTTGCCCATGCCTTCTGACCAATGGCAGCCTTCCTGGGATCACTGTGCATCCCTCCCCTGTCCTCAGAAAAGGCCCCTGGCCAGCAAACACAGGCCACAGTAAAGAGCAGAGTATGTTTAGTTAGTTCCCAGTGTCATGGTGTCCAGCTCGTGTGGTGTTTCCTACATCCTTTCCAAGCAGCCAACTATGGTCACAGCACGTACCCAAGGCCAGAATGGAGCCTTTGACCAGGAGACATCAAGGGGAGGAAGCTTGGTGGGGGACATTTCCCATGGAAGAGTTGCTATGTGCTCTCCAGTGTGGCTGGGTCAGAGGTCTCCAGAAATACCTTCATGATTTCCACGTGGCATCCTTAAGAGGTGGGCCCGGCCAGCAGCTGGCCTGAGAGCCCACCTTGGGCAACCTACCGAAGTACAAGTGACAACAGACAGCACTGTCCGGGTTGTAGGATGGGCTGGGGCTCTGCCACCGCACGCAGCCAGACTGGACACCGCACACAGTTGGCCTCTGGCAAGCACACGCTGGAACTGCGGCCCAGGTTCAGGCACAGCAAAGCACAGGCCATACTCCTGCTTCCTGCTGGAGGCTCTGAGGGGCAGCGGAGAACAGCGTGAGAGAGTTCCTGGCCAGGGTGAAATGATGAATGGAAAGGTGGTGCTGGCAGGATGTGTGAGACAAGGGGAGAGAATGGGCGCTGTGAGTCGTCACCCTCGAGAGGCCTTCACTCCATGGCGACAAACGCCCAAGTGAAATGCTTTACAAGGACGAGCCCCGCCCCACCCAACATGGTCTCAGAAGACTCTTCCCGCACCAGATGGATGCACAATGTTGCTGGTGCGACCCACAAGCTAGATGGGTTTCCTTTCTAGAAGCACTCCCAGATAGACCCAGAGGTAATGGGATGCTTGCCAGATGTTTCTCAATCCACCAAGCTGACAGTCAGTGGGGTGAGATCCCCAGGCTGCTGTGAGTGCACAGTTCCCAGGGGACACTGAGTTCTAAGCACAGTGGCTGCTCCTTGCTGGGCACTGCAGGGGTGAGCCTTATGGATGGGTTTCAGACAGCCCTGGAGCGGAGGCTGCTCTGTACTCCCTCTGCAAGTGAAGAGTGAACCTCCTTGAGATGTCCCTAGAGGCTGGCAGTCTACTGAGTCCACCCTCCTTCCAGGAAGGTGTGAGAACCCTGCATCCAACTGCATACAGCCTATGACATGCAGTATTTCCTCCAAAGTGTAGACCCCAGATGAGACAATCACACAGATATGAAGAGAGCTTGGTGGAGACCACCAGGGTTGACATCAGCAGACACGGCCATGGGGACAGGCATGTCCACTCTGTCGCTGTCTGAAGGAGACCCTGTCCAGAAGTGGGGGAGCTATGGAGGTACAGAAAGAAACCACTGGCATCTAGAAGCCAAACATGCAGTTCCTGAGGTGATCAGGCATAAGCAAGGAATGAGTAGAGAAGAAAATGGCAGTAGATGCTTCCACATTGGCACACAGGGGTGTGGATGTAGAGCCACTGTCGGCCTCTCCATTGGTCTGTCTGTCTGCCTGCCTGCCTGCTTGTGTGGGCAAGGAAGATAAAATCCAACCCTTTTGAAATAATGGTTGAAAATTGTCTAGATTTTATGAATGCTGGAAGTCTATAGCCCCCAAATCTCAGTGACCCTGAGGAGAGTTACCCAGGTATTCACAGTCAACCCTATGTGTCCCACCCTGTCAAGAACTCACCGAGGTGTTCTCAGCCACATTGCTAAAGATTTGCAATATATATATATATATATATATATATATATATATATATATATATATATATCAAGAAAAATACAACTACCACAACCCCCTCCCCCACCAAATACCATGTCTGTAGAGTAGCATGGACGAGCTCAGACCTCCACCAGGAGCTATGCATGCTGAGAAACAGTAAGATGTCTGTAAGCACCAAAAGGAAAATAAAATCCACCAAACAGTGCTGTACTAAGTAAAAATTCTTCTGAAAAAGAAGGCCAGACTCAGCCCAAGGCCACTCTGCAGGATGATTAACCTGACATAGAGTTGACCTCGTTGATGAAAATGGCATTAAAATGGTGATTGAAATGTTCTGAAATCAATTATGGTGATGGTTTCACAACTCTGGGTACGCTACCTTCACTGGGTTATACATCAAGGCATGAGAATCGTGAGCATCAATAAACACGCCATAAAAAGAGACGAAGACAAAATCTTTATTGGACACCCGAGAGCTGAGCGACTTTGGCCCCAGCAGGCCTGTGCTGCGATAGAGTGATAGTTTCGTAGGCTGGTGGGAAATAATGTCGAAAGATACCAACAGAATCTCAAAGTAGCCAGACATGTCGGTGCACACCTGTGATCCCAGCTCCGAGGAGCTTGACACAGGAGGCTAGCCTCAGCTATAGACTGAAGTTCTGTGTCAGAACAGACAGAAACATAAAATCTAAAGCAGAGCGAGATAAACCTTTTCTCTTAAGATGTTTCCCGTTGGGCATTTTGTCATAGCAACAAGGAAGTAACTGATACTGACCAGCTATGTAGAGAACTACAATCCAAAGGAAACACCCAGCACAAGCAAAAGGGTTGAAGAGATGCTTCACCACAGAACATACAAAATGACCAAAAGACGCAGAAAACACACTTACATTTACACCATCAGCTACTGGGGACATGGACCAAAACAATTGTGAAATGCCAGCTGTACCTGCTGGCACAGATACAACATACGGTGGGTAATAGCAAGGGTTTTTCTAGCAAGGCCACAAAGCAAGGAGACACGAAGTGGTACAGTTTCCTTGGAGACAGAATCACATAGTAGGTGACCGGGAATTCCACTTTGGGAAAGGAAGTCCCATGATGCAGGTGTCATTAATTCCAAGTGGGAACGACCCAGATGGATGCCTTTTAACAGATGCAATGGAGTAATACTCAGCCCTGAAAAAGAACAAACTGGTGACATGAGGAGCAGCAGTGTGGGCAGGTCATGGCAGTATGGTACTGAACAAAATACTCACAGGACTCTGTTGTCTGGGATATGGGACGTGGGGCAGTGGAGAGAGCCACAGGGACGTTTTGCACTGGCCGGATGTCCGGACAGGATGGCAAACCAGTGATGCATGTTGCTAGTCTTCTCTGGCAGGTGAGAAACAGGAACACAGAGAGGCTGAGTAATGTATTCCAATTCGCACAGCTGGAGTATGACTCAGCATAGTAGAGACTGTCAGGGACTCCCACTCCATCCTAAAGTCCCCCTTGCCTGGGGAGATGCATCCTGTTGACATGGTAGCTTTCAGACCACAGCACTGGCAGGCAGCAAGTGCAGGCATCCATGAGCTGCAGGGGACGCGGGTCAGCCAAGGGCCAAGAAAGGTTGCAGGACCAGCCAGCAAGACTGGGACCTGGGACCAGTTTGGTCTGTGTAGGTTCTTGGTTCCCCAAAAGGAGGACCATCTGCTGAGTCGGGAGCCCTGCCCTGGAGTGACAGCAGGGGAGAAGGGCCATAGATGGCTGACAGGATGTCCCCTCTCATTTCAGGCTGCCCTTTCCTCCTGGGGACCGCGTGACCTTCAACGGGAAGGAGTGTATGTGCCAGAAGTGTTCCCCGCCCACGACACTGGGCAGCAGTGCTCACCTGGCCCAGGGCCTCCGGAGTAAGTGCGGCTGTGCCTCTGTAAGGGTGGGTGCTGTGCTGCAAGCTGGGGTGACTGAGCCTGACGGTGTGGGACCAGCACAGTGACAGAGCACTGAACACTGGGGACCCAGTGAGGAATCTCCCTGTTCCCGCTACTAAGCCTTTTGCACAGGCTATGCCCATCACAGCCACCTGGGCTTTTCCTTTCCACATGTCTTCTGCTGTCACCCAGCTCTAGCCCTCCTCCTCCAGGAAGCCTTCCCAGTATCCTCTCTGTCCTTCCCTTTTGGTGCCGGCACAAGATCAGGCCCACCTTGATGGCAGAGCCATATGCAGTGTGCAGGGCAGGAGACAGACATCTCCGGGAACCCCTGTGGATTTCTCATAGACCACTAAGGATGTCCTGTGACTGGCAGATAGGCCATAGCTGTCACAGTACTGCTCTGCCACTGGCAGAGCCATGCAAGGCTGCCAGGGTACCAGAGGCATTGGCAGTGATCCCTGCGTTCCCATGACAACACTCCTTATGCACCTTGCTGGGACAGGGATGGGGGAGGTTGTTGAAAGTGACTTCATGGTGGCCCAGAGCCACAGAATCCCCCTGCTGAGCCCAGGCAGAGGGACCAGACAGTCCTCCACTCCCTACTCTGGAGTTCCAGGTAGGCTGGTGGTAACAGAGCGGCAGTCATGCCTCAGACCTCTGCAGCAGCCCCAGCTCTGGCCATGGAGTAGTTGTTAGACAGAGCCAGCCTCTCTGGTAGATGTCATCTGTACCTGCCTTAACTCATTCAGGAGGTACAGCCTTCATGCCCGGGACCTGTGCTTGCATTTGTTCTCTATGGATGGGGTCAGAACTATTATTAGCCCACAAGAACATCGCCCTTTCCTTGGTATTCACAAGTGACTTGCCAGTGGTCGTGTAGCGGGTGGGAGGCAGTTAGTGCTTGGGCCTCAGGAGCCTCACCTGCAGGTTGCCTCTTTGACCTCTGCAGGAGGCATGACTTCCGGCCTTCCTAGCAGTCCAGTGTGGTGTCACCCACAGGCCAGCCATTACTCAGAGAAGCTGCTCAGTGCCAGCACTATGGGTGTTTGGGACTTTCTCTGGAGTAGCATCTATACAGAGCTAGGCAGGAGGCTTAGCGTCTCCCTCAATCCCACATTGCATACACAGAGGCCTGCATCCATTGAAGCCATCAAAAGGGTCTCTGGATATTTGTTTTGTCCAGAGCTAAGGACCGAACCCAGGGCCTTGTGCTTACTAGGCAAGCGCTCTACCACTGAGCTAAATCCCCAGCCCCTCCAGATCTTGTTAAAAGTCCTCTGGGAACAAATCACCCCTGCCTGGGAGCCACTGACATGGTGCTGACAAAATGTGGCTCAGCGCCACATAAAACAGCAGCATGATTGAGTATCTCTGTAAACCCAGCACTTGCAGGATGGAGGTAGGAAGATCAAGAGCTCAACGTCTTCCTAAACTACACAGGGAGTTTGAGTCTATCGTGGACTACCCTGTGTCAACAAGCAAAGCCCCAAACTGTGTCCATGCTGAGCACGTGCAGACATCTTCCTTGTCGTTATTCCCAGGGAGTACAGTGTGATGACTGTTCACTCAGTGGTTGTGTGCTCCAGACAGCACCGGTCAAAGGAGCAGTAAGCCCGTGGGAGCTGTGTACAGAAGTGCAAAGGCTGTCCTCTTCTGAGACAAGACTTCAGTGTCCCAGGGGTCCTGGTTCCCAGCCTTAGAAACTAAGAGGCAGTTGTGCCCACACAGGCTGCACACAGCACACAATATACCTATACATAATCTGGGTGGTGGTGGCACACATCTTTAATCCCAGCACCCAGACGGCAGAGGCAAGTGGATCTCTGAGTTCAAGGCCAGCCTGGTCTTCAGAGTGAGTTCCAGGACAGCCACGGCTATACAGAGAAACCTGTCTCAAAAAACCAAAAATAATAATAAATAAAAAAATAATGCCTACACATCCTTGCACAGATACATGCAAGCATAATGCACACATCCCCACAGTTACCCCTGTATGCTCACCCGACACCCCCTGCCTGTTGCACTTTGCCGAGAGCCCACATATCCTTGCAGTGAGTGACAAGAACCCTGGTGTAGCAGTTCCCTGGGTGGAGGGACCAGCTGGCTCAGCAAAGTAGGGCCAGGACCCTCAGCAGCATGGGGCAGGGTGGGCACAGGCAAGAGGGAAGAGGCATCTGGGGAGCCTGGTCAGGGCCTCAGACCAGGATACTGCCATGCACTGAAGAATGCTTGTCCTCATGGCAGGGGTGGAGGTAGGGTTCAGAGAGAGAAAGCACAGATGGGCAGGGTGGGTGCAGAAGAAGCTGTCTGGGCCTGGGATAGGCCCCAGCTGATTAGGGCTCAGAACAGAGAGCAAAGGGGGATGGAATCCCAAATTCAGGGGCCTCATAAGCAGAGAAGGAGCTGGGGATATGTGGATTGAAGAGAATCCCCAGGAGGGGGCTCCCAGCAGGTGAGATGCAGAGCAGGGAGTGGAGGTGGATGCTGGGACTCACCTCTCCAGGAGGGGAACCCAGGCAGGTGGGACTGTAGGCCAGGAGTAGTATGGCAAGAAGGGCTGGGCTCAGACCTCTCTGGGGAGGTCATGTCCCTCTGATGAGATGCCATATTATATGTAAATTCAACATTCTGCCTCCAGCAAAGAGTGGGAAGTTCCTGTACCAGGAGCTGCCAATGCACCTGATCTAGCAGGTCACCCCCAACCCCAGGCCAGCTTAGACCTTGCTGTGAGTGTATGGTTCTGCACCATGATGGATCCAATCTTTTAGAAGGCTGGCTTCATCTCCAACTTGGTTTTCACAGTCTCCAGCCCAGGCTGCATAATGTTAATGCTCCTCACACACAGGATCAAGCCTCATGACGGGCTGTGCAAGGGTTCCCGTTAACTGTGAGACAGTGTCCTCTTAGCACACCACTGTGTCTGTCCTTCTCCTCTAGGGCTACCCTGGGTGATTCTGTGAGGCCTGAGATTCTGAGGGGTTGAGTGCCCCTGGTGGGGTTGCTGGGCCCTGCAGTAGGAGGCCCCTAGGCCCACAGTGAAGGTGTCTGTCTGTTCTCTGTTCCAGGTTGTGGGGGCTGCGGCTTAGAAATCAAGAACGGCCAGGCCCTGGTAGCTTTGGACAAGCACTGGCATCTGGGCTGCTTCAAGTGCAAGACTTGTGGGAAACTCCTCAATGCAGAGTACATCAGCAAGTGAGTGTGGCAGACAGAGCCAACCCAGGAAGGCCTTGCCCAGTGCTGCAGGTGGGGCAGGGGGTCCGGTCCTGGTGGGCTGACTAGTCCTGCTGCTGGGTAAAGAACAAGGGCCAGGACTTGCTCTGGTCCCTGCAGCCTTCCTCTCCCTTCCTAGCAGCCATGCTGAAGTGCGTTGCTGTCTCCAGCCCTGGCTTGTGGCTAGAAGCAGAGGACTGGGGGCTGCCAGCTGTGACTTCATAAAACACCCACCTCTCTGTTCCAGGATGTTGCCACCTGCTTAGTGCCTGGGCATTCCTGGCACTGGATGCCCCGTGGAGCACATACCAGCTGACAGATGCTAGCTGCAAGGACTGATGAGGCTGGTTGGCCCCATGGGAGCATGGGAGCCTACAGGCTCCTGCTCTGATCTGCAGAGATGGACTTTGGGATATCCCCTACCCATTGGCTCAGTGCTCCCCCAGCATGCGGTTAAGGGGTTGAGCCTGCCTGGGGAGGAGACAGCATTTGCCAGAGACTGTGGGATCATGTCTTGAGCTGGGATATATATTAACCCGGGGATCAGGGAGGTGAGGCAGAAAGTGCAGGTGAAGTGAGGTGGGTGGTGATTGAAAGAGTGCCCCCTATCACAGGAATGTCCTCCTCCATGTTCCAAAATTAGAATCCAAGTAGGGATTGATCAGGTGAAAAAGGACCCCTGGTAAGATTGCATAGAGTGGAGTGTGTGTACACATCTGCATGCACACATGCATGTACACACACGTATGCACATACATATACACATGTGCACACAATGCACACATGCATGCATATACGTGCACACCCATACATGCATACACATATACATACATACAAATATCCAGGAGGGCATGTACAGAGTCCTAGAGGCCAATATGCTCATGCTGGCACCCAGGTTGACAGTATAGCCTGTCACCCAAGGGGACTGAATAGAGAGTACCAGGGATCTCTTGGTGTTCCTTAATAGAATACCATGTGACCCGTTGATCACAAAGTGAAACATTGTCTAAAATGATGTCCTCAAGCCAAAGTGGGCTTGCACTCACATGGATGAGTCTGTGAGGCCTGAGTCCTCCACCTTCCATCACAGTCATACTGTGGGGAATAACTCAGGCAGACAGAGCCTGCTGGTGTGTAGGACCCTGAAGAAAATGGCAGTGTTGCCCCCCCCCCATCAGGTGCCACCCCACACAGGGCGTTGGTGGTTCACCCACACCAGCATGTTACTTAGCAGCCTCCAGAGCCATCCCAGAACTGAGGGGGAGATCACATTGGTGTTGCCATGGAGATGGGATCTAAGAACTTCCTGGGTTTGCTGTTGATAGATGGGCTTGTGGGGTCTCCAGGCCTGCATCCTCTCTCCTGGGAGGCACCTCTGGGAGCTGAGGTCAGTGGAGGACAGTCAGAGAGGGGCACCCCGCCCTGGAGCACTCATCCTGAGGCCTTGTGAGGTATTAAGGGAAGGAGTGTGGCGGCACTCGGTCTAAACCCCGACAGCCTGAGTATGCCTCCCTGTCACGGCTGTGGAAATCTAGGTAGAGTTCACAAGGGCTGCAGCTCCAGTGGGAATGTTTTTAGTGGCAGTGTCCACCCTCTTGTCCCCTCCACACTAGCTCCTGTTGAGCTGTGGCCAGTGGCTGAAGACCACCGCAGCTAGCAACACCAATGGTCTTGGGCACTAAGTGCTTTCGTAAGGCAGTCCCACACACCTCCTAGGAAGACCTCACTCTCATTTCTCCTGTTTGACTGTGGGAGGGGCTGAGGTTCAGTGACGGTAAGTGACCCACTTGAAGGCATCTGAGTCCAAGGCTGTTTGCAGGTCCCTTCCCAGCAACCCTTTCCCATCTTGAGTGGGGTGACAGAGGTCCCACCTGCAACCTCCGTGCCTCCCGGAGCCTTCCCTTCCCTCAGCCCTCTCTCCTTGCCTTTGTGGCCCTTCATCTATTACTAGGCTCACAGTGCCCAGAAAAGTGGATAGGTAAGTTGGGAGAATAGCCTGTCTGCACTGTCTTCCCATGACACTGGGCTGAGGGCTAGCCCGTTTAACACGGAACTGAGCTGGCCACTCTCCTGAGCACAGCTTCCAGAACAGTCTGCCTCTACACTGACTCCTGCTGTCACCAGCAGCACTGGGTGTACAGCCACACTTGAAATCACAGGCAGAAGGCAGGACTCACCCATTCACAGTTCTCATGCCGTGGCAGAAGTGGGTGGTCAATGATTGCTGCCTGTCCAGGAACTGTCCCTCGGAGTAGGAAAGCTGCCCTGTCTCCGCGTTGAGAGAGAGTCCTCTTATGAGTTTTGTTTCAGGTTGGGGGCCAAGTGGGTGGCCCCATGCCCTCCTGACTGCCTGTCTCGTTGCAGGGATGGGCTGCCCTACTGTGAGGCTGATTACCACACCAAGTTCGGCATCCGCTGCGATGGCTGTGAGAAGTACATCACGGGCCGCGTGCTGGAGGTGAGAAGCCTGTGGCCAGGGCTTGCACTTTCTGAGAGCTGAGTCATCTCAGAAAGAGCCCCGGATCCTCTCTAGCTGTCGCTTCCTGTGCCCAGAACCCTTAGCACCCTGCAAGGCTTTCCCTCTCCATACAGAGCTCGTGTTGATGGCGCCGTGCTGTGTGTGATCTCTTGTGACCCACTTCTCTTCCATAGCCTGACACTCAGAGCTCACTCAGGTGTAAGCATGTGTCAACATGTGTCACACATCTCCTCACGTGGGACCTGGGATGTGCTAGACTGGTCCTCTTGTTAGGCATGGCACACTCTGATTTACTGTGGTAAATAAGACTACAGTGGACATCTTTTCCCAAGGCTCTGTTCATACTGGTAATCTCCGTACTCTCCCCTCAGATAAAGTCCACAGAAACATGGATGCCGGGTCAGAACTGCAAATGCTTGCACAGTTTATGGCAGTCACTGTCAATTGCCTGCTTTTTAGTAGAGTCCTCTCCCACCCAGCCTTTGCCGACCTGGCTCTGGGAAGGCTCAGCCTTTCCCCAGACCTGAGGCAGGCTGGCCACTCCGCCTCTTTTTCATAAGCACTGCTTATGCCCTGGGGTCTTCACGTGGTTTGAGTGGGTCGTGCAGGAATAGTGTGACTTTCATTTCTGGCTTAGGACAAAAGACTAGCCTGTCCCATCCATGGAAGCCTGGCCCCACCTCTGTCTACCCTCACCCTGCTTGGCCCCCCACCCCCTCGACTGTTGCTGGAGTTTCACTCTGTCCAGGATCCTCCCCTGTTTCTCTTCCTGAACAAGAGTTCACCCTCGATGGCTTTTGTTATCATTATTTTTTATTTTATTTTATTTTTTTAAAATCAGGGTCTCATGTAGCCCAAGGATGGCCTTGAATTTCTTGCATGGTTCAGGCTGACCTTGAACTCCCGATCCTCCTTCCTCCTGCTCCAGAGTGCTATGTGCCCTGGGAGCGTTTAAAGGGACTTAAGTGGCTCTTATTAAAAAGAGCATCTGCCAGCATCAGCCCCCAGGGGTGACGGCAACTGTGACAGCTGTGTGGTTTTGCTTCCCTAGATAGCTTACCTGGCCTCCCTGCCTCTGAATGTCCCTCCCCAAAGCACACTGAAGCCTGCACTCTGCCCTCCCACCAAAGACCTCAAGCTCAGGAAACCAGCCCTCTCTTCCCTTTGGACCTGGGCCTCCTGCCTCTCCCTTATCTCCTGGTACCTGTGCACCTGGCCGACCACACAGCTGTCCCTCTGTCTTTGAAGAAGTCTCTAGGGCTCAGCCAGGTGTGGGGAATCCCCCAGCAGAGCCTCATGTGAACAAAGGCTGCCCTAAATCTCCTGACCTCTGCCAGAGAGCACACCTCGGGTGGCATGGTAACCTAATCTTGTCTCACCAAGTTGTGACCTTGTGGGCTGATGTGGGTGCATCTGGGATCCGCCTCTGCCATTGCAGTGGCTACTAAAAGCACAGTTTGGGAACCTGGCCCACTTCAGAGCAGAGCCCAGTAGACCCTCACCTCGAAAAGCTGGCCTAGGTGAGTAGACCTGGCCCAGGGCTGAGAGCTGGGCTTGGAGAGAGTTGGTGAGGTTTGCTTTGCGCTAGGACATGTCCCATTTCCCATATCTCAGCTCTGAGTTGCCCCAGGACATTGCATGGGAGGGACATCTTTGTGAGGCCATTGGTGACCCTCGTGCATGGTGAGAGCAAGGCAAGCACATGACCACATCTGTAGAGTGAGCATCCCTAGTGCATGACCACATCTGTAGAGTGAGCATCCCTAGTGCATGACCACATCTGTAGAGTGAGCATCCCTAGTGCATGACCACATCTGTAGAGTGAGCATTCCTAGTGCATCTCTGGGCCAAGTGCAGAAGTCGAGACTAGGTTCTATCAAACACTGTTGGCATATTCTGGACTGTGGAAAGGGGCTCTCGTGGCTGACAGGATCTGGGCAGTCCTGGTTTTCCTCTACAGTCTACAGTGGAGGAGGAAGGGCTTCCCAGGGAGTTGCATGCTTTTGGTTTTGCTTTTTCTGGGGGCGAGTGTGCTGCGGTGGTGGTGGTGGTGATGGCGGTGGTGGTGGCGGTGGTGGTGGTGACTGGAGGTGGCACGGCTGAGTTATTATGCTGCGGGCTCTGCACAGCTCTGAGCATCCTCCTGGCGGGTGTGAGGTGGGAGCTGCGGGTGGAGACAGCCAGCTCTGCAGAAGGGAGCAGCAGCAGCGCTGCAGTGGCACTTGCCTGAAGCTGGGCCAGGCAGCCTGGCGCCCGGCTGGTGACACTGGGCCCTTGGGGAGCTACAGGAACGAGGGACTTATTGGAAGAAAGAGAAAAAGGACACGTGCACTGAGAAGGGCTGGGGACAGACCCTGTGCAGGTAGGAAGCCTGGCCGAGCTGGCAGGATGTGCTGTGCTGAGCTAGGTGGGCGGGCTGCTGGAGGTCCCTGCAGTCCCTCTTGCCCCCGAGACCATTTTCAGCCCCCAGCTGTCCTCTCTGTGAGGCCCAAGTGGGAGCCTCCTGTGTTCCCCCACAACAGCCCCATTTGGGCTGTGACTGTGTGAGGTAGGCACGGTGCCATCTTAAGCTCTTGGAGCCAGCAGCACTGCCTGGAGAATGTGTGTTCCTGGTGATGGAAGGTACTTCTCCCTCTGCTTGTCCTCTGTCACTCGATGATGGCAGTCCTGAGGAGCCTGCTCCGTGGGGACCTGTAGGGTCCAGGAGGGGCGTTAGCAGAGATCGACGGATGAGAGCAGAGGCGGCCTGTGGGTGACGAGGCAGAGCTCACACCTGAAGTGGCTGGAGTCAACAGGCAGAGAGCTGCAGTTTGCTGGGGGATTCAGGAGGCACATCCTCAGGGAGATGGGAAAGGAGCTTGTGTCCCTGGCAGTGGCCGGAGCCTAGTCCTCAGCTAGCCATTTTATAAGCCCCATTTCTTCTCTCTGCAAAGGTAGGGGTGAGCATGGTATGGGGGTGTAACTTGGTTCACTCTATTAACCCTGTTGGAACCATGGTTTGGATCCCGCTTTCAGTGCGGGCTTTATACCCATGGCTATTTCCATGGTAACATGAAGCCCAGGTCCTTCTGGGACCACTAATTAATTCCTTCCTTCCTTCTTCCCTTCTTCCATCCCTCTTTCCTTCTCCATTCCTGGTATTAGTTCCCGTGGGACTCCCTGTGTCCCACTGTGAGCTGGGGGTAACTGGGTCCCTGCCATGGAGGATGACGGGAGCTTCTGCAGGAAAGGAGGCTGCCCAGGTTGCTTTGCCCTGGGTCAGGGGCCTACACAAACACTTCTGCTTCCATACACCATCTCCTGACATGATGGGATGTTCCTTTCACTTGCCCGCTTCTGTATTCCCACGGGCACTTTGCATGCATGTGCTCTTTACTACTGGCAGAGGAAAAACTGTGTTTTCAAAGAGTTGGGAGCAGTTGAAAGCTGAAGATAGCAACGAAGACGGCATCGTAAGCCTCTAAAACCAGTGTGCTTATTTCAAAAGTGTATTCAAGAGGCTTATGTAAAATAAACAATAAAATCGCTCCTAGCAAATGCTGACACCTAAACTATTCAATATTTAGAAATGATATTTTTGCATTTCACCTATACACACACATCCATACACACACATACACATACACTCACATTCACACATAGAGGCAACCCACAGACTTACACATGGATACCATACCCAGAGACACACAGACACACAGCATGTCACATGCAAGCACACAGACATGGAGACATACATGTACATACGGACAACACGAATAGGCACACGAGCACACATACAGATACTGACACGAGTGTGTATACCACTGCAGGCTGGGGGCCTCAGCTGTTCCCACTTGTGTTTGGCTCCAACTCTCTGTCCCCAGGGAGTACTTATGCTTGACTGTGGGCCTGTGTTCCCCCCCTCAGGGTACCTTTCATGGATGCATCCCTTGGTGGGCCTTAAGAGTGGTTGTATGGGTAGGGTGGCACAGTTTCCCAAGATGACTTTCTAAGTGGATCTGATGGTGAAGATCAAGAGGGAGGTGGGGACAGGGGCACCCAGGGGGCCTGGTGTGTCAATAACCGATCCTGAGAAGTGAGGAGCTGGGGTTTGTAAGGGGGATGAGCATGGGGACAGAGCCAGAGTCTGGGCAGGGACTCCAGACCTCTGGGGCTTTTCTGGGCATGCACAAACTTGGCTCTTCTTTTGGGAACAAGTGGTTCCCCCAGGGTGTCAGGTGGAAGAACCCTGGGGACTCAGTACACCTGCAGCCATCAGGCACTCCTGCGCTGCCTGGTGACTGCCCTGGGTCCTGGCTCTGTCTTGTAAATTTCATTTCCTCATTGCACAATGGCAATCAGAACTTTAAGCATCTGGATTCAGTCTTGGACATTCACAGGGAATTTGCAAACCAGTCACGGTGGTACCCACCTAGAATTCCAGTATTCAGAGTTGGAGGCAGGAGACTTGTAAATTCAAGGCTAGCCTATGCTGCCAAGTGACAATTGTCTTTGCAGACCAAAGGCTGGGTTCTAGCTCAGTGGAAGAGCCGTTGCCCAGCAAGATTCTGAGTTCAAACCCAACATTGCAAAAATAAACAAGATAATGGTATATATACTTTTGAGACTGCCCTGGGCCCCAAGCAGCTACCTGCAGGTCCAGCTCTGCTTTCCATGGGAAAACCTAAGGAGAACCCAGGGGCAGCAGAAGGCATGTCCAGGTTCCCTAGATAACTTGCTGCATCAGACCCTATGGTTGGGCTCGAGGAAGAAGGTGCTGGCCTTGGGTGTGTGAGGCTCAGTTAGGAAGATCTGGATTTCTGCTGGCCGTGTGAGGCATGGTCCCTTGCTCCAGCCTACAGAGGAGAGGCAATGTCTCAAGGCATGAGACTTCTACCCCACCTTAGTGTCACTTTCTTCAGGGCTGCTGGGGACTGTCCTTGGAGCCCTGCCTACTGGCCTGGCCCTGCTGGGGCTGCAGGGACCCCGTGCCCTTGTGAGCCACTTACATCTCCGTTGCCAGTTTTGGTCTGTTTAGATAAAGATGACAGTTGCTTGTTGGAAGGCATAAGCTATTTTTTTTTTTCTAAAACCACACCCTGCCCAAACCTCTTGGGTTCCTAAGGCACTGTTCAAATATGAGCCATCTTGAGCCCCAAGCAGGCAAGGGGCTAGCTAGGGAAGGGCCATCTGCCTGCTGGGGCTGCAGGGATAGTGACCCAGACTTCAGTGCTGAAACCACCTGCTCTCATATGCTTTGGTCTTCCTGTGGGAAACCCTGCTTGGATAGGTGACTGGAAGACCCCTCACTGTGAGGGAGACATGGTGACAGTGGGCTGTGACAAAGATACTTAACTTTGACTCTGTCACCCTCACTGGCCTCGTGTGTTACCTCTGTGTATAGCAGCAGCAGCAGCATGCGTGCGGCGGGGGTGGGTGGGTTGACAAAACTGTGTCCTCAAAAGTATAAAAGCCCTATCGTCCTACCCTAGCCTGAACTGGGAGGCCCCCTATATTATAGTAGAAGACAGTGAACTCCAAGACAGGTCACAAGGCTCAGTCAGGTCACATAAAATAAATAAAGGTCTTAGGCAAGAGTCATCATCCTGGTTTTTGCTGTGACCTGGCATGGGTCTGGTGACTTGAAGGCTCATCCCCTCAGTGGGCTCCATAGCCAAATGGTGTCTTCTATGATACCTGGGACTCAGGCCTCCCGCTTTATGTCTCCCTCACAGATGAGTTGTTCTAGAACATAGAGAATCCTTGAAATGTGGCTCCGCTGCTGTCTGCCATGCTTTGCAGATGAGTGGTCCCCAGCAAGAATGAGAACAGTGGTCTCTCCTAGCTGTGGGGCTGAGGATGCTTGTCCCCATGCAGTCAAGATGTGTGGTCACTGAGGGAGGGGTGGTGCTAGGGGGCATCGGCTCACCTGTGGCTCAGACTTAGGTGTGGGGCTCTGTAGTGAGTCAGGCATGTGCCATGACAATATGAGAAGGCACCCAGAGTAGGCACTCTGACCACCTCCCCTTCACCATTACCTTGTGGCACCACCAGGTGTGGGAACTGACCACATGGACAATGGGGGTACAGCGAACCCATGCTGGGGGTTCCAGAACCAACAGGGGCTCAGCCATAGCCAGTCTGCCTGCCCCGAGGCTGTGGCACATTCTGGGGAGTGGTATCTGCTCCAGGCTGGGAGGTGCCAACCTGGCTAAAGCCATGGCTCTGCCCTACGAGTCCTCAGGCCTTGGGTAGTTCTTCTGGCTTCCCTGGGCCTCAGGTTCCTCATCTGAGCAGTGGGTGTGGATGACAATGCCCGCACAGACAATGGACATGGGTGCATAGAAAGCCCTGAATGTGCTGCTTGACACATGGACAATCACAAGATTGCCATCAGGGACCGACTTCTTCCAGACATGGAGGGAGCCCAAGCGATAGAGTTAACCACTGGGAATTTGCTAAAACACACACACTCCAAGGCATCTCAGGCATTTGCAGTCACTGTCCAAACCTCTGCTCACTGGTTCCAAGCTTTCCCATCCTCCAAAAGGAACCCTCCATACAGGCAGGGTCACCTCTGACCCCTGGCTGCCTCTGTGGATTTGCCTGTTCTAGATGTTTCTGAGTCACACTGCTGACTTACATGGTTGGCTTCCTCTCCTTCAGTGTTCACAGGCTGTCCACGCTGTGGCACCCATGGGTACCTCCTCCTTTCTACAGCCACGCAGCATCCTACGGATGAATGTGTTGCACTGCCTCCTTCACAGAGCTTCCTCCCTGTCCCCCATTGTCAAAGCTGTCATAGCCACTTCCACCATAGCCCCACCCACCACTACCATAGCCTCTGCCTTCTCCAGAGTAACCAGGACTGCCTCCCCTAGAACCATCGTCATTACCAAACTCATTAGAGCCATCAACATTGCCACTGTATCCACCAACACTGTGGTCACTGACGTTTCCTCCATGACCAAGGCGGTCATTGTCACCCAGGCTGGCTCCACCACCACTGCCAGAGTTTCCAGAAGCATATGAACCTGCAGGAAGCACTGGCTATCTCAGGGTTCACTTCTCAACTTTCTTGCTTCTCAGTGTGGCTGCCACTGTCAAGGTGGCCACTCGCAGTGAGGCATTTCTGAACGGCAGCCTTATTTGCAGAGTCGTGGTCCTCAGAGGTGATGAGCAATGCTGTTCTTTCCCCTGCTGTCCGTCACAATTCCAACCACTTTGCTTTACCTAGCTGTGCAAAGTAATCTCCAGGAGGCTGTCCCTGGTGGTGGGCAGGGTAATGGCAGACAGATCACTGGCTATGGCAGGATAGACAGCTGTTATGACAGAGGTGTGTTTGGCTGTGGTCATAGAAGGAAAGGTCTTTCACAGGTAAGTGGGCACCTAGTCTTTGAGAATCTTCTCTCAGTTGTCTTTGGGTTCACTGTTCTTTTGTGCACATTGTGTGGCCCTGCATTCATGGCTTCATCTACCTTCTGCCCTGTGGCAATGAGTGTTCTCTGTGGTTCCTCAGACATCCAGAGATGATTTGAAAGCCCCACTCTCTAAGAAGAACTTGCTTCCACCTGTTCATGCTCTTTAGGAGCCTGACTTAGACCTGAAAGCAAGAAGATGAGAGATTTCAATGACACTTCCTCAGCCTCATCTACCAGCAAAAATGCTGTTCCTTTCTTGTCTGGTCTGTGTCTTGTTGAATGGCAACAGTTCTTTACATATTCTGGATCCTGTACTCTTACAGGGTTTATGACTTGCAAAGCTGTTCTCCCCTTCTTCAGCTTGTCTTCTTAGCTTTCTGCCAGTGCCCTTTGATGGACATGAGCTTTTGGTGGGTCTTGATGAAGCCTGGTTTCTGATTGTCCTTCTGTTTGCTTATGGTTTGGCTGTCCAATCTAAGTATCCATCCAGGCTAACATGGGCTTTGTGCAAGCTTTTCTCTTGATGGTTGTGATGTTTTGGATCTTGTAGTTAGGTCTTCTGTCTGTTTATGGAACTCTTGGACTTGGGTATCCATAACATGCACTGACATGCAGAGAGGAGTGGCCATGTACACCTGGACATGCTTCCACAAATCAGACACACTCAGGTAGCCACCACCCAAGCTAGGACCACAGCACACCCAGCCTCTGTGGACTTTTTCGGGTCAGCACAGGATAGTCACCACCATCTGGAGTTCCTCTCATTTGGGCCCTGATAAACCTGGGACCGGCTCCCCTGTGCTGGCTTCTCTTCCTTACTGTTCAGACTGTCTGCATCCTCTATGTTCTGTGCATCTCCATGCATCCTCTGTCATCTGCCCACCGAATGACCTTGCTCAAGTCCCCCTCCACCGCCATGCTTCTTACAACAGTGAAGGCTATACTGCACCCATAGTGTATTATATAAAGGACTGCCACAGAACTGAACCCCTAGGATGTGTGGAACTGAGTAGTGTGTGTGTGTGTGTGAAGTTATAGGCATGGCAGCAACTATTATGGGGGGAAATCCAGTCTCTTGTCTCTCTGTCTGTCTGTCTCGCTCCTTCTCTCTCCAATGTGTTTCTATCTCTGTGTATGCCACATGCTGCATACCTGAAGAGGACATAGGATAACCTGGAGCTGGAATTATAGGTAATTGTGAGATGTCTGACTGGGTTCTGGGAACCGAACTCAGGTCCGTTGGATGATCAGCAAGCTCTCTTAACTACTGAGCCATCTCTCCAGCCCTGAACCTAGTGTCCACCAGCCTTCTATGTCCCTTTAAGTTTGCAAATGGACACAGGACTTGTTGACCCTGGGGCTGTCACAGAGCTTCTGGGAGGACTTGTGGGGAGCAGGGGGGGGGGAGGTAGGAAGGTCATGAACTATGAACATCAATTCTGGAAATCAGCTGGCTTTTCTAAAAATACAGAGTGGTTTTCAACCTTTGCTCAGCACTCAGAGCACAGCACTCCCCTGCACACTCACTATGCTGTCTATTGCAATCACCAAAATGACCGGGACCCTTACCCTCTCATTCAGGCTGGCACTGGGTATGACTACTGTCCAAGAAGCAGTTCAGTCCTGGAAGGGGCCAGGCCCCAGCCCTGCCAGCAAACCTCAGTGTGTTCTGGGGGGGAAGAAGCCCAGACACTCACCAAGCGGTGAGGAATGGATCGGAAGGGATGAGGTTAAAGGGCATTGGGAGACTCCTATGAAGTAGGTGGCTTTGGGAGAAAACAAGACCATTTGGTGAGGCTGGGAGGTTCAGAGGAACCCAATGGGCAGAGCTAACATGAACAGGGGCCAGGGCTAGACTCAGCCACCATAGATGGGGTCTCTCTTCTCTGCCCTGAGGATTCCTTGGTTCAAGACATGTGCATGGGTGGGGCTGAGTTGATAGCCAGGAGGAAAGTGATAGAGTGGCCAGCAACGCCCACACAGAGAAGATTCTAGATTCTCCCTTCCCATGTGCAGGGGCCTTGGCCTAGGTTTTTTTTTTTTTTTCCCAAGGGAAAAGAGGCAGAAGTAGGGAGTGAGGTAAGATGCTCTTAGCACCCCCCTTCTTATTCAGGAAGGTGTCAATTAAGATTCAAGTTCAGAAGCGGGCGTGGAGCCTCTTCCCATTTTAGGATGCTGTGAGATGCGGGCTTCATCTTTCACATTCAGCTGCAGGCCCACCTGCCGCACCCTGGGAGCAGCATTCTTGGCTGGGGATGGTGGAAACAGCACTTTAGGATTTTTTTTCTTGGCACTATGTAGAAGTAAGCCAGAGGCCAGAAATGTACAATTAGTGTAATCTAGTTATTGTTTTAGGATTAAGATTTGTAATCTAATTTAACAGTTTTAAAGAATGACTAAAGTAGAAAGTGCCAATTGAGAGAATGGAGGAGGACAGAGATACAGACACAAAACAAAACAGCCTCAAACTATCCTCCCTGTTCCCATCACCAGAGAAATGACGTTACCTCCTCCCACCTTCTGATCCTTGCTTCCACCTCTTGTCCCCCAGAACATGCGGAAGTGAAGGGACCAGACCCTCCTTTGATACTGACCTGTCCACAGCCATACTCAGGAGTGGTTCGCTGCACATCTGCTCTCCCGGGATCAAGGATAAGGCGGGCGGAGATTAGGGTCTCCTAACTTTTGAAGTGGCCCTGGATGCCCTGGGTGTCCCCTGTTTAGCTTATGCAGATCTTTGATCCCAGTGGCTGTTGGGCCTTTGATGTGTTCACAATCCAGCTTTTCCAGATGTGTGCACAGGGCAGATGCCTCTCCTTCCCCGCATGTTACTCGTAGCTTGGTGGGTACCCACTTACCTGCTTTGTGTTTTCCCCAGGCTGGGGAGAAGCACTACCACCCTTCATGCGCGCTATGCGTCAGGTGCGGCCAGATGTTCTCAGAGGGAGAGGAGATGTACCTTCAAGGTAAGCATTTGGATGTACCTATTGCTCACTGTGCTGGGGGTGAAATTGGTCATAGTGCTGCTGGGAGCTGACATTGTCACACACACACACACACACACACACACACACACACACACACACACTCACAGCCATCTTTACTCAGCAGCATCACCGTTGAGGGTGTCAGTGAACCAGAGTGAGTGAGATCAGGCTGCCAAAGAGCAGACTGTGAGGTCCCACCACTGCCCTTCAGGTCTCATTCCCACTTGAGAACTCAGAGACTTTCAGTTGTGCCCCACCTGAGTCTCGGCCTGTGGTGCCCCTTGTCACATTGCAGCAAGACCAGGGTTCCTTCCTGGTGTGTGAAAAGGAACATCCTTCATAACATTGGCAAGGAAAATTGGGAGAAAAGAGCCTTCTAATGTGTTCACTGGAACCCCACCCACTCACCATTAAAAACCGTATTAACAGGGCCGGTGAGGTGGCTCAATGCTTGCAGACCCTTCCTGCACAAATGATGACCTGAGTTCCACTCCTGGAACCCGAGTAAAGGTGGAAAGAGAGAACTGACTCTACAAAGTTGCCCTCTGACCTTCACACATGTGCCATGGTACACGTGCCCCCACCCAATACCCATAAAATAAAATCACAATAATAGTGTCAAAATGGAAAATGACAGTAACGGAGCTTAGCCACCTTCATGGCTACATGTCTCACTTGAGAATCATGCAATGTTTCATTCCCTAAAATAGGTTGAGTGGCCCACAGCGCAGCAGAGGACATGGTGGTGTAGACCTAAGGGAGCCACAGATGGCAGGAGGGGCAGAGAGGTGATGGTATTGCCACGTCACATTCCCCCCAAGGCAGTGTGGGAGACAGAGCAACCAACTGAAGGTAGCTCCAGGTCACACAGGTGCTTAGGAGCTTGCCAGCCTAACAGGCCTGAAGAGGAGGTTATGCCTACTCCCTTTGAGTCCTGTCTCTCAGAAAGTCGAAGAGGCAGCATGCTTTCATTTCAAAACTCTATTGGGAATGACATCATTGGGTTAAGATGTTCAGTCTGGGCCTGGTGTAAGAGCTTGGTCGGAAGTCATAACCTCAGCAACGGCCTTCATTGGACAGTGTAGTAAAGGAGAGGGCTCCTTGGGACTCCTGGGGCTGGAGACCAAGCCAGGCTTCACAGCCTCTCTTCCTAGATGAACCTCTCAGACAGGGTTCTTGGCTGCTATTAAATTCCGATGATAGCATTCAGTGTTCCCTCATTTCTTTCCTATTGGTTGAAAGCAGAGTCGGGAGGCAACGGTCCTGGTAGGGGAGGAAACACAGTTTTCTCTTCACCCTTCCTAGCTTAGTGGGGCCCCCTGTGATGGAAGGTAGGTGAAGGATAAAAGGGCAGCAAGAAGTGTATGAATGAGTGGCCCTCCCGCACACACAGGAGAGCCAGGGTGGATCTCAGAGGGCAACTTTCTGGCTGACATACCACTGTCTTAGCCATGAGAAAAGAGTGTCAGGAAGATGCCAAATGGAAGAAGGAGACTTTGTGTGTGGGTGTGGGTGTGGGGGGGTGTCTTTCTATTGCAGTTGCTAATCACACCTCCCCAGTGATGGGACCCCTAGTGACTCAGTCTCCCCATCTGCCAGATGAAAATGTGCCCTTATACACAGAGACCTCTCTACAGATCTGAATGTCCCCTTGTAGTGAGTGGCCTCCTTTCTGTTGTATCATTCCTGAGTTTCCCATATCCCCAGATAACCAGGTAACCAGTTCAAAGTGATCCTTCTGCCGCAGAAGACATGGGTGTTGCATGCTGCTGCCTGGTCATGTGTTGGGGGTAGCTTGTTCTGACCCTTTGATCTCAAGGGAGAAACTAGGTAATCCTAGTTTCATCTCTGATGTTGTGATAAAATATCCAGATCAAAAGTAGCATCGAGGGTTGGAGGAATGGGTCAGAGGTTAAGAGCACTGTCTGTTCTTCCAGAGGTCCTGAGTTCAATTCCCAGCATCCACATGGTGGTTCACAGCCATCTGTAATGAGATCTTGTGCCCTCTTCTGACCTGCAGGGATATATGCAGGCAGAATACTGTATGCATAATAAATAAATCTTAAAAAAAAATAGCATCGAGGAGGAAATGGTTAATGGCTCATGATTCCAGGTTGGGCCGTTATTGCAGGGAAGTCAAGGCAGGGACTTAAAGAAGCCAGCCACATCCATAGTCAAGATCATAGAGAAATCGTGCTGCCTGCTTGCTTAGTGCTCAGCTAGCTATTTCTGCTCTTATGCAGTCCAGGGCACAAAGCCAGGGAATGGTGTCGCCCATGATGGGCTGAGTCATCTTACATCAATTAAAATTTAAGACCAACCTGATCTAGCCAACTCCTCAAGCGAAACTCTTCTCAGATGATTCTAGACTGTGTCAAGTTGACAGTGAAAACTAACCAGCACATGTGTCTAGGGTGGGTCCTTTACTGAAAGTAGGGGCAAGGCTCAGACACCAGAGGTGAGTGAGGTATGCCACAAGACAGGAAGGGTGGCCAGGCACCTGGAGGGAAGGATTCTCAGTGACTTGACTTGCATTATTTTGGCCAAAACTGGGCTAGGTAGTTCCAAAATCAGGGGAAGCAGAGGTCAAGGACTGGAGCAGAGGTCACAGCCTAGTCTAGACTGGAGTTTCATTAAGGAACAAGGATCTGTGTCTCCCACTTCCCACCGAGTGCTGGGGACAGATAGGTGAGGCAGGCCAGCCCACCCTCCAGAGCAGCTAGCCAGAGGGAGCCAGTGTGAGGCCAAGATATCCCAGATACAGCAGAAGAAGGCTGGGAGTACTGCTTGGAGGATGTTTGGGCAGGGCTTGGCTTGGCCATGGTGAGAGGCTGGAGGCTGAAGAATGAATAGGTGAATAGGAAGGCAGAGGCCCCTGTCAGGAGCCTACATTCAAGCTGAAAGTGATAGAGGATTGGCTTGGCCTGGTGAGCTGGTCCTTACTAGACTGGATGCAGCAAGAGGAGAGAGCTCACTCCTCAACCCCTGCTCAGGGCTAGCAGGAGAGACAGAAATAGGCTGCTTGAGAGACTTGGCTTCATCCCAGAGCACGTGACCAAGGGACACTGGGATGAGTTGGGGGGAGAGAGCTGAGGACCAGAAATAGGGTGGGCATGATCAGTGGGCCAAGTGAGGATGGCCTTGTGTTGATAGTTCATCTCCTTGGCAACTTACTCTTTCTCCTGGGGTCCCAGGGGCAGCTGAGCAGGGCTAGGCAGGGGACAGAGCTGGTAGCAGCTGCCTCTGTTGTGTTCTGTCTACAGATCAGTGCTGAGTAACCACAGAGAGGCATTCCAATCTGTGTGTCAGACAGGCCTCCCTTTTCTGAGGCAAGCCCTGGCTGGGGATGATGTCAGATGTGTCAGACTCATCCCCACTGTCGCCTGTTGTTCCCAAGGCGAGATCCTGAGAGTCAGGCCAGCCACTGTGGCTGCCTCATGGGAGGCCCTCTGCAGAGGCTCCACTGTCAATGTCAATGGAGCCCTTAGACAGAGGGCTGGCCAATGCCAAGCACGGCTCACTGGGATAGTGGCTTGGGGACACGTGCTCACATGAAGGTATCCTCATCTCTGGAAACAAAGATCCCCTTCATGAGTCTGGGCTAGTCCAACCATTGCAGTGAGACCTCCCAGGGCTTTTTGTGGGGATGGAGTCCAGGCTGCCCTCTCAGGCATGGGTTTTCCACCCTGCAATGAGGGTCTGACCAGGCTAGTGACACTTATTTATGCTCTCTGGGGAGATGAAGCCTATGGCCAGGGCCTTGTGTGGGACCCTGCCATTGCCGGCCACCCCGAGGCCTTCTCTTTGGCTCTTCACAATTCTCCATGAAGGTGGTTTCTGGTTAGTTGCTGATGCTGTGACCAGAGCTCCGGCAAGTGTGGGTGCTGCGGCTTTCATGGTGTCCTGGCCGTGAGAACTTCTTTCCTACTCAGCACCCCTCTGGCTACCCTCATCTGGGCAGTGTGCCCAGGCTCCCTGGAACCTATGCTGCCATCCATAGATGTAACTGGCCCACACTGGGAAGTTCTCCCCATTCCTCATGTCATTGCCTCCCACGAGCCAAGCTGCTTAAAGCTCAGGAGCTGGGGTCTCGATGTCACGGAGAGGAGGTGTGTTTGAAGGGTACTGAGCAGGTATTCATGCAGGGACACCACACCCAGAACTACCCCTTGACGTCTTCCTCTTGGGACTCTGTCCACAGGCTCCTCTATCTGGCACCCGGCATGTCGGCAAGCAGCCAGGACTGAAGATAAGAGCAAGGTTGGTGAGATTTGTGGCTTCCTGGTGTGTTCCCCACAGGCAGGGTAGAGAGGGAGATGCAGACCAGCATCTACTCATGCTTCTCAGGCAGGCCTCAGAGGCTCAGGGGACAGAGGGCCACAAGGTAGGGGGAGCAGACAGGTCAATGAGCCATCATGCAGGTCTAATGGGGCCCCAAGGACACCAGATGGCCCAGCCTTGCTGACTTCCTTGTCCAGTCAGTGAACACAGATGGCCATGACAGTTTGGGGGAACCCAAATAGTCCCTATGGCCATCAGAACATGTGTGGCTCCAAACTGTGCCTGGGCTCGACAGTTCTCACACCTTCACTGATAGCTGGTCATCCTGCCATAGGGCAAGTTCTTGAGGGCAGAATGGTCAGAACACACAGTAAGTTCCAATGCGGAACTTTCACTGTCTTTTCCCTGTGGGGATGGGCACGTCACCCTTATGCACAGATGCTGGACAGGGCATGTGGAACACTGCCAACCAGGTAAGCTCTGCATTTGAGATTTCCCTGGGCCTTGGGCATGGGAGGAATGGGACCGACTGAGGCCACATGCCAGGTCAACAGACTCCCCTGCAACCCGAGGCTCTTGTCCTAGGGCACAGGTTGGTCTTCCTAACCTGGTCACCCATATCCTGAGATGATCAGGTGTGGCCAGCTCTCCCTGAACACAGCTGCTGCTCAGATGAGATAAATATGGCCTCCCAGAGAGCAAAGGCCAGCCTCTAGGAAGGGATGAGTTCTGAACCCCACAGATGCCCTGCTGCGTGCCAGACACTAGGATTATGTTTTAGAGATGGAAAGACAATAGCCACCCTGGATGGGAAGGAAGCACAGCATTCAGAGGGTGCTCTAGAACCTGTACAGAGCTCGAACCCAGGTCCTGGGAGCCGAGTGGGAGTGATTTCCAGGGTGGTACCTTCTTTCTTAAGGTACAGAGTAGAAGGAGGAGGGGAAGAATGAAGAGGAGTGGGAGGAGGAGGGAGAAAAACAGGAGGAGGAAGTGATGGAGGAGAAGGAGGAGGAGGAAGAGGAGGAGCCCGAGGAGGAGGAGGAGGAGGAAGAAGTGAGGCTATAACAGAAGCAGGGGTCTGACAGGCAGCAGGGAGGAACACAGAGACCAGGGAGGCAGTGGCTAGCAGGATCCTTTTAGCAGCCCGCCTTTGGCTGTAAGGAGCGTATGCACCCCACCCCTGCATCCCCCACCCCCACCCCCGTGACTCTGCATCACTCTGCCTCATTGCGCTGGCATCCTATTAAGTCTTTGCTGTGGCTTTCCAGGTAGGAGGCCAGTGAGCAACAGCACATTGTATGCTCTGTTTTCACCAATGGCTGATTCTCTGCAACAAACTGTGTATCTGCCCTCAGTCATTATCTGTGGAGATGTGACCATAGAGCCTGACACCATCTCATCTGCAGGGCCCCCCCTGTGCTCCCCAACTGCTCAGCAGAAGGAGGGAACCTGGCGTGCCCAGAGGCTCCAGCTATACTCTCATATGTGTATGTGCTCAGGGAAGTGCCCTGACCTAAGACTGAACAGAGCCAGGAAAGGGAGCCGGTTCCCCGCTCTCCCTCCTTCTCCCAGTAAGGCTCAAGGACCGGGTAAGGTGGTCCAGGCCCCACACCAGCTGCAGGGGACAACAGCCTTCCTCATTTTCTCTGATTCCTGGCCAGATGGAAGGCCCTGAGGGATGGGTGCTGCCAGACCAGGGAAGAAGGCAGCCTTGTTTTCCTGGGCCTGTGCAGGAGGGCTCAACATCCAGGGCTCTCTGGTCTGTACAGCCATTGAAGCAAGTAGTTCAGCATGAAGGCTGTCTCCTTCAGCCAACATTTGGAGCAGAGCCTGGGCAGCCCGAGACCAGCTGCTTCCTTGGTGTGGAGCCCAGGCTCACCAGGACTGGCTGCTGTCTGGGGGTAGAGGGGACAGACAGACTCCTGCACTCTGTTGTTCCTCATGTGAGCAGCCCTTGAGTAAGTGAAGCGAGGCAGGCCTGGTTGGCTTAAGAGGACTTCTGTCCCTGAGGAACACAGCATGGCGGTGGTACCTGTGTTATCGCCCCTTGAAACCTGCCACTAAGTGGAGGCAGCACCTCCTTTCTACACAGTAACAAGAAATGGCTTCCCTGTCGGGGGCTTAATAGTCACCATAACAAGTGCCCCTTGGTGCGGGTCCTTGGACATCTCCAGGACACTCAGGGACTCATTCTCTATTAAGACCTTGGCTCTTGATGGGTCTATCCGTGCAAGGCCAGGCCAGCAGGAAGAAACACGGGCCTTCCTTGCTGTCTGGAAAGCCACCCCAATCCTGTAGCTATCCCTCCTCCACCCAGGTAGGGAGTATGGTGTGGACAAGGACCACAGGTTACATGGTCCTCAGCATCGGGAATAGGTGCAGTGGACATCAAAAGATGCAGTCATGACTGCCCAGACCCACCGGCATCATGGCATCCTTAGCACACCACACAGCACCCACAGGCATCATAGCATACTTAGAACACCACCCAACACCCACCGGCAACATGGCATCCTTAGAACACCACACAGTACCCACAGGCATCATGGCATCCTTAGCATACTACACAGTGCCCACAGGCATCATGGTATCCTTAGCACACCACACAATGCCCACCGGCATCATGGCATCCTTAGTATACCACACAGTGCCCACAGGCATCATGGCATCCTTAGTATAGCAGCCGGCACCCACCATGTGTTTTAGAAATTCTGTATGTGGAACTGGGGAGGGCAGTGAAGGAAGTGTGTGGACTCCTTACAAGTACCAGCTCCCAGTCTTACCTCTGTGGGTGGGAACAAGGCCGCGCCACATGGCCCTGGAGAACAAGGCAGTGAGTGCCACCAGGCCCTGGGGAGCATGGCATGGAAGTTCACTGTGGGTCTTTGAGGGACAGACTTCAGGTCAGGGATGGCAGAGGGGGCAGGACAGTGCCCATCTCCTTGCCCTGGTGACAGTCACCTCAGCTCTTCTCCGTCCTCTCTGCTGGCAGTGAGTCAGGTTCTGTCCTCTGCCCTCCCCCACATAGCTGGGCACTGAGTACAAGGAGGGCTCACATCCTCTCTTCTCAGAGTGGCTGGAGCCCAGGGCACAAAGAGAGCTGGAGATGGTCATCTTTGCCTGCTCTGCAGGGCTGGCTCAGACATTCCCCTGGCATGACCAGTAAGGAACTTTGCTCTGAATGCCACACAGGGCACACCAGGAACAACAGGCCCCTATCTGGGCACTTTGCCACTTTGCAGAGAAGGGGGCCAGGCAGACATCATCTAGGGTCAGTGGAGCACAGTAGCCGCCTGACCTCTCAGTGCTAGAAGAGCAGGCCCTCAATTACAGGCACGAGGGGGGCACCTTTTCTTTCTTTCTTTCTTTCTTTCTTTCTTTCTTTCTTTCTCTCTCTCTCTCTCTCTCTCTCTCTCTCTCTCTCTCCCTTCCTTCCTTCCTTCCTTCCTTCCTTCCTTCCTTCCTTCCTTCCTTTCTTCCTTTCTTTCTTTCTTTCTTTCATTTTTTTGGTTTTTCGAGACAGGGTTTCTCTGTGTAGCTTTTGCACCTTTCCTGGGCCTCGCTTTGTAGACCAGGCTGGCCTTGAATTCACAGAGATCCACCTGGCTCTGCCTCCCAGGTGCCGGGATTAAAGGTGTGCACCATCACCACCTGGCTCACCTTTTCTGCATGTAGCTGTTCTGAGGAATGTGGCTAAGGTCTGGACAGCCAGTGCTGTGAGGTGATCCCATTCCTGTCAGCCTCAGAAAGCTCTGGTCCCAGGGGTCAGGCAGGCCCCCTGAGTTGGCACCTGTCAGTATAGTCCTCAACTGAGGGGCTGAGGAAGTGAGGGTTTCAGGGGAGGCAGAGCTCAGTGCTGAGGAGTCCAGAGGCCAGGACCTGCAGAGGGCATGGCAGTGATCTGGAGAGCAAGCTTCACGCCATCCCTCCTCTCTCCCTTCTAGATGCACAGCTCTGTTTGCAGCCAGCCCTGCCCGGGCACCCTGCCCTGTGCCTTACAGGTTTGTGCCTCCTGCTACCCTGTGTGGCAAGTCTGGTCCTGGTGTCTGCCTGTCCCTGCTGGTGCCATGTTGAGTGTAGGAGGAGCTCAGGAGGGAGGCTTGGTTCATCTAGCCTGGAGGTTTCAACACTCTCTTGCCTCCCTGTGGCAGGAGTCAAAGCCAGAGGTGATGGCAGGCTGGCTCCTCCTGAGGCCTCTCTGCTTGAACTTGGTGGCAGCATCTTGTTTTCTTACATGCTTGTCTGTGTGTGTGTGTGTGTGTGTGTGTGTGTGTGTGTGTGTGTGTGTGTTCATGTTCTGAACTCCTTTTAGGATGGTCCCAAGCAGATTGGTTTAGAGCCACCCAGTGACCCATTTTACCTTTGTGACCTCTGTGAGGACCCCCATCTCCACAGGGTCACACTCCGAGGTCCTGGAGCAGGGCCTCAATGTAGGACGTTTAGGGAAAACAACGTGGACCTTAACAGATGTCAGCTGCCTCAGGGGAGAAGCATGGCAGATTCCAGAGGCAAGGAAGAGCCTCCTGAAGAAAAGTGAGGCAGGGTGTGGTAGTGTGGGTTACTGAAGATGTTCATCAGAGGACAAGAGGCCAAGAGCAGAGGAGGCAGAACTCTTTTCTTCTGAGAGGTAGTGGCAGCTGGTGGAAATATGCTCCTCTTAGATGAGGTGAGTAGAAGGCCCGAGAGAACAGGCATGGGGGGCCCTGGGCCAGGAGAAGGGGTGTAAAGTGGCCAGGCGCTTGGGCCTTGCCTGTGAGAATGAAAGCCAGGTGTCAGGGGTGCAGGAGGTCTGTATGAGGGAGGGGAAGGAGAGCTCGCCATGCAGAGACACACACACAGGAGGGCTGGGAGGGGGCCTGGGCACCGTCAACAGCAGAGACTGGGAGGAAGCTGGATGTGCAGTGACATCACACATCACCTGGTCCTGGCAGAGCTGAGCCTAGGTAAGAGAGGAAGGAGTAGCTGAGAAGGGCCTGAGGGCCAGGTCAGCAGAGTGGGGGGTGTGGCTGCAGGGAGAGGCTGGAGGACCAAAGCTCATCTGAGGAGAGGGGCTAAGTATCAATGAGTAGCAGAGGTTCCGTGAGCCATGCAGATCAAGGGGTTGCTAGACATGCCCACCTACCTTCATCCTCAGAGACACATCACCTCATCCCAGCATCCCCTGGGGCATTCTGAGCTTTCAGTGAGCTGTCAGGTTGTGGACACCTTACCTCCCTTTATTTGTGGCCTGCTGTGTTTATTGTAGCCTTGGGTTGTTTACCCAAGCCTGTGTGTTTGTTCTGAGACTTCTCTCAGCCCACAAAAGGGTTAAAATTCTACCTGCTGAGCTCACTGGCATTCCTGCCCACATCCTGGAGATGCCTCCAGAAGGTTCCCAACAGCGCCACTCCAGGTCAACCTGTGCGATTCTGTTCTAGGAAACCAGGACTTCCTCGGAGAGCATTGTCTCTGTGCCTGCATCCAGCACGTCGGGATCCCCAAGCCGTGTGATCTATGTAAGTGGGGTCCATGGAGCGTGCTGTGGGGTGGTGGTGGGGTCATCACCGGGCCAGGGCTGTGGGGATTGCAGTCTGTTGAGGATGGTCACTGGGGGCTCTAAGGGTGAGGCTGGGCACTCAGCACTGCCTTGGGGAAGAAATGGGTACAGAGTTGGAGAGTGACTCAAAACCCGAGGCCCGGACACATCTGTGTGGCCTGGCAAAGCCCAGAGAAATTTGTCCCCAGCTGGTTGTTGATAAGAGAGAGACTATAGTGCATAGCTGTGGTCATAATATTACAGAAGGGGAATGACTGGTCTGTATTTAGTGTGAGCCAAGGCCACCTGAAGGAAGAATGTTGGGGGCCTGTAGGCCACTGTGCACAGAAGTGGGCTCCTGCCCAGCTCCCCAAGAGAAGTGTTCTGGGGATGCATAAGTGTGTGTGTGTGTGTGTGTGTGTGTGTGTGTGTGTGTGTGTGTGTGTATACACAAAAGCACCCATGCATATATAAAAAAGATTGGATCCATTTTAGGAAGTTTTTAGAACAGTTGCCTTTGAGGGTAGGCTACAGACAGGAGGGAATTGGTGTCACAGTACTATGTGTGAGTGACAAGGTTTGTCATTAAGAGTCCTGAGGCACAGGGTGAAGGGCAGCTTAATGGTGAGAGAAGCCCCAGGACTGGGTGGGGTGGGGTAGGGAGGCAGGTGACAGGGGCAAGTCACGTGTGTTACCCTCCCCCTACACTGGCCAGGCCTTGGATCTTTGGCTGCATGGTAGGGAGATGAGGGTCTCTCTCCTCCACCTGTCTTTTCAGCCTACACTCTCCCATAATGGTTGTCAGGGGGCCACTCTGATGGGCAGGAATAACAAGCATCTTTCCTAGGGTCACTGTGAGTACAGTGTGGAGGGAGAAAGTGCTATAGCCCTCGGAGGACACTGGTGCTGAGTCTCAGCCTGTGCCTGTGAGGTCTGGAGTCTGGCTGTGCACCCTAGGCAAGATGTTTTCCCTTGTTGGCCTCTGGAAGCTCATCCATGAGCTGGCTGAATCCAACCCCACTGTCTAGGGCTCCTGAGGTTTGGCATGTGAGGTTCCCAGCACAGCTCTGGGCCCAGAGAAAGGACCGAGAGCATGCCAACTCTCATGCAAGATCAGGGCCTGGGGACTGGATAGAGAGACTTCTGGTCTCCCAGCTCTGGAGCCTAGAAGCCAAAGCCCAGTCAGGGCAGGGCTTGTTCCTCCTGAGGCCTCTTTCCTTGGTTTGTAAATGGCATCTTCTCTCTGTGTCCTCACCGAGTATGTGTGTGTCCTGCTCATTCGTCTAGTATCAGAGGCAAGTAGCAAACAGCAGCAGTTTTGAATGATCCATTTAACTGCCTTAGAATCATCCATTTAGCTGCCTTGTTCTTCCTTTCTGTTCCCCACTTCTTTCCTTTCTTGAGACAGGGCTCCATGCAGCTCACGGTCACCTCCAACTCCTTGTTTAGCCAAACACAATCTTGACCTTGTGCTCTTCCTGCCTCCGTGTCTTGAGCCCTGGGATTCGAGTGTCACTGTGGCTGGCATAGGCAGTTGCCAGGGATAGAATCCAGGGCTTTGTATATGCCAGGCAAGCCCCTTACCCCCCTACTGACTGAGCCATACTCCAGCCCCTGCCTGTTGTTTACACAAAATAACAGTGGCCATCAGGAAGGGAACAAGATCCCCCTCATTTCCCCTCTGCAGCCGGGGCTCTGGGGACTGAGCTCTGTGGTTGCTTTTCTCACGGTAAGTGCCACTTACTGTTCAGCAATGGGAACCCACAGTGCACAGTGTTTTGGCGCCTCCTTCTGGTGGCATTCATGGGCATGAGGTGAAAGAACAGTCACTGTGTATTACCCTGGGCTGGAGCATGTACATTTGCAGGGTCCTACATGGTCATCTTTAATTTGCTTCATGGAGCGTGGAGAAGAAAGCAAAAAGGGAAACCACTTACACACACACACACACACACCAATAACCTTCACCAATTAGAAAGCTTAACCCATTGTCAGGGCAACCATCCAAGGCCTTTCTTTGCACAGAGAAAGTAACTCCACAAAGTATGGTTTGGCAACCACTGTTTGCAGCAGGCAGCTGCTAGGCTCTTGGCACCCAGGTTGTACAGGAGTCTGAGGAAAGAGTGAACCACCCAGGGCCAGGTGGCCTCCTACTCAAGCTCTGTGGGCTGGGTGGAGATAGCCAGGGGTACAAGTGGGTTGGGAAGGACACATTGTTCCTGGTGACCTGGAGATGCAGGTCTCTGAGATGCCTCCCTGCAGCCTGCAGGACCCTCTGCAGAGCATTTAGTGAGAGGCTCGTGACACTCCAGTGGTGCATGAAGCAGTTGATGGCTCAGAGCTACAGTAGGAGGCAGAGGCCAGGGTGCCCACCCAGTCTGTGCTGATGCCTGGTTGCTCGGCATTAGACAGAGGGTGGCAAAGCCAGTGGGTCCTGGACAACTCTAGTCCTGGCCCAGGGATGTGGGAGAGGACATACAGTCCACAGAAGGTCAGACCAAGAGAGAATCTGACCTGGAAGGAAGAGAGACCTGCATGAGTGGGAATAACATGTGCAAAGCCCTCAGATGAAGGATGGGAACTACAGAGGCTACAGGGGCCGAGCGGCAGGAAGTGTGGGATGGGGGCAGAGAAGACCAAGATCAACTGATGCTCAGAGAAAGATCCCCTGAGCTCCATTCGTCCAGACAGCTAGAAAACCCCATTGGGATGGTTCACGGTGACCATAAACCCTGGCTTAAGATTTGACCTCAGATATTCTGAGGCCTGCCCTGGGCTCCAGAAGGAACAGCCAGAGACCTTCAATCTTAGTGCACATCTATCTGTCAAACGGCCCCAGGGAGGCCTGGGGTGAGTCTAGTAGTCAGGAAGGTGTCCTAGAGGAGATGAGTGAGGGCTGCTGGGCTCTGGAGGGCCTGATAGGTTCTAGAAAGACAATAAGCAAAGATGTGGGTGGCCTGAGGTGGGAGATGCCTAGAGGTGAAATCCAGAGAGCCACTTGATGTAGCTGCAGCTTGAGAGATTCGCTGGGGGGCGGGGCCTACAGAAGGGAGTACCAATGGGGGAGGGTTCTAGAATCAAGCCATGCCTTCCTCAGTGAGTGAGTGACTCTGGGCAAACTGCCCAACCTCCTGAGCTTTAGAATCTCCTGTAAATGGGCACACTGTGAGTGTCCCCATCACAGGGAGCTGTGACTTTCTGTGATTGAGGTAGCTCAGGATCTGCTGTGGCCGAGGAGTCCTGGGAAAGGCTGATGCAGAAATTAGACCTGAGAAGTGAGGGACCATCCCCGAGCTGGGCTGGGGCCTGGAAAGAACTGGAGCAGGTGCTTCTAGAGCCAGAGCAGATACATGGGACTACAGAGTGAGCATGGGCAGAGTGGGACACTGCCTAAAAAGGCTGGGAAGAATGAGCAGGAGCAACAGCAGCCAGGTGGACCTCACCTGAGCCAGCATGGTGCCTCACAGCATCTCACAGTCAGTGAGTGCATGTGGGCCATGTCCCAGCACCCTGTCAAATGCTGAACAGGCATCTTGCTGCTGTTCTGTACTTGCTCAAAACTACCAAGAAGACGGGGCGGGGGGTGAGGGGTGAGGGGTGAGGGGCGCCAGGGAGAATGAGAATGAATGCAGATGTGTTTGTATGTGTTCTTTTGGTGAGGATGGAGTTATGCATGTGTGTGTGTGTGTGTGTGTGTGTGTGTGTGTGTGTGTGTGTGTGTGTATGTGCAAGTTTGTAGGAGCTGGTCTTGGTGTGCAAGTAGGTATGCCAATATATGGGGATGTGTTGTGAATCAGCAGGTGTGTATTATCACGTGGGAGTGGGTGTAGTTGTTGGTACATCCCCCTCATCAGCTCAGAAAGGCATACTCTCTGTGTGTGCAGGCATGCCTGTGTGTGTATTGATGTGAGTAGTGGGTGGTGTGCATGTATATCTGTGATGTATGTTCATGCTATATACCTGTAACCATGTGTGGTCTTAGGTCATAGCCTGAGTCTCATTGTCAGGCCCTGCATCAATACATTATGGGCACAGCCAACTACCTCGGTGTCTGACCTCAGGGCTATCCCTGTGATCAGGTCTTTGGCCTTTCATCCTTGTGCCACCTTTGCTGGGGGCTGGGTGTGCTCAGACCCTGCTGGATCCCTGTAAGCTGTTGTCATGGCTGTCTGTGGAGTGGCTCTGGCCTGGCATGTGGCATCAGTGTCCCGTCCTCTGCTCTCTCCTCCATCAGGCGAAGCTTGGCGATGAGATCCTGGACTACAGGGACTTGGCTGCTCTTCCCAAAAGCAAAGCGATCTATAACATTGACCGCCCCGACATGATCTCCTACTCACCCTACATCAGCCACTCGGCCATGGGGGACCGACAGAGCTATGGCGAGGTATGGATCTCCACCGTGCGTTGCATGCTTCCCCAACTGCTGACTCTTGTGGACACAGTTAGTCATTGCCACCACCCTCAGCTTCTTCGCCCCCAGATAACATGTCCATCTTATTCCCACTCAACCATGCCCCCTCAGGGAAGTGAGTCCAAGAGTGGATTGGAGGAGATCAGAGTTGGGGAAAAGGAAACACTCTGAAAATATCTGTGTTTTCCTGGCTACTGAGCATTTTCATGACACATGAAGTGTGTCGTTTTCCCTTGAGCCCATATTCCTAGGCCAGCTCCTCTTGTATGGGTTCCTTGAGCCCATCCCTAGGCTGGTTGAACAGTATGGGTCATAATTCTCAGTGTTCCTGAAAGTAGACAGCATCTATTGGTGATGTCTGAAAGTAGGCAGCATCTATTGGTGATGTCTGAAAGTAGGCAGCATCCAGTGGTGATGTCTGAAAGTAGGCAGCATCTAGTGGTGATTTCTTATTCAGACTGCCTGTTTTCATTGAGTGTTGCAGCATTCCTATTGAGTCTCATTTTCCTTCTGTCAGGAGGTCTTAGTGTGGCTTTGACTGTGTGTGGAGCTCAGAACAGATGCTCACCTGGGGCAAAAAAAATGGCTATTCCCATGTGCCCCTTTCAGTAAGGCCTCATGGGAAGTGAGGGCCAAGACCTGGGGTATTGTACATACTTAGTAGTGTTGAGTTGCCCAGCTTGGCCCTGCATAGGTCACAAGCCTGCAGGCTCTGAGGGCCACTCATGGACTGAGAAAAGCAAAGGGCAAAAGGACCAGCAGGTGGCCCTCCTGGTGTGCATGCCTGAGGAGGGGTGTCACCAGCCTTGTGGCTACTGCACTGCCCACCATGTGCCTGAGCTGGGTGTGGGCTTCACCATCCCACATCTAACCTTTGGGCAGCAGACAACTGAAGAGGGTCAGAGACCAAGCAACTTGACTGTACCCTCGAGATCCAAAGCTTTTCTCCCCTACAGATCATTCACTGACTTTCCTTTGGCTGATCCTCAGGGACGTGGAACTCAGGCCTCAGAACTGGGTTCAAATCCCAGTGTACTCAGTCTCAGGATGCCACTGGGGATCTTCCGGAATGGAGCATTGGCATTCCTGCACTGAATTCAGGAAGCCATGGTGGGAAGGGCTGCAGTGGGCAGCAGTGATATAAAGGACCACAAACTGTTGACAACCTTGTCCTATACAGGGTCACATAATGTTGCCACTCATGTGTGTGGACACGGTCTGTAAATCTCTGGAGTTGCTTTCAGCATCTGAGACTATATAGCAGGATCATTGTGACCCACAGATAGTCCTGACTTAAGAGTCTGTCCCTCAGAGGGCAGTGGGACAGCATGGGAGAGTGTGTATGTGACTCAAGAGTCACCTTCTCCAGTATCTGCTCAGCCACAAGCTTGTCCCTTCTGATTATACTGACCGTGAGACCTGCCTCGGCAGAGGTCAGTCCCAGGCTATCCTGGGGAAGGAAGGGGTGTTTCCACTAAAATGTCACTTCCTCCTGAGGCCCAGGATGGTGCGTGGTGAGGCAACATAACTTAGAAAACCTCAGTCAGGGCTCTTGTTGGATACATTACACACGGACTATCCAGTGGCTTCATTACGGCCTCACCACCTCATCCCTCCAGACCATTCTCATGAGCAGAATTCTCATTTCTGTCTCTGGGGAATTTCTCCCAGTTGTACCGAAAAAAGCCAAGTGAGGCTCAGCTAGATAAACTGGTTTTGGATCCTGTTCTTTGGGTGCCTGAAGGGAGGTGTAAGAGCCATTCTTCTGGAGAGGAGCCATTGGTTAGAAACATAAGGACTGGAGCCGCCTCTCTGAACCTCTGTCTCCCTACTCTCTCCCAGCCCATGGCCCTAGCCACATGTAGACGAATTTCTAAACAAAACAAAACAAAGAGCCAGAAATTGGGGTTAAAGCTGAGAAATCAGAGGAACAAGACAAGCCACAAGCTAACCTCACCTCACTGACCTTCTGCTTCCAAAGAGACCTACTTCCTGTATACCCATACCTATATTCCTTTCTGTTCTGCTAACTCATTTCATTTCCTCTCCGCCCAGCTACATCACTTCCTCTTCCTGTCCAGCTCTGTCACTTCCTGTTTGTCTCTACAGACCTACAGACCTTTACGGTTAACTAGTGTTGAAATTTAAGGCTTGTGCCACCACGCCTGGCTCTGTTCCCAGTGTGGCCTTGAACTCACAGAGATCCAGACAGATCCCTGCCTCCCGCATGACAGTATTAAAGGTGTGAGCTACCATTGCCTGACTTCTATGTTTACTACAGTGGCTGGCTTTTTCCTCTGATCCTCAGATAAACTTTATTGGGAGACACAGATAAACTATCACCACAGCCACCCCTCTTCTGCTGTCTCCCACCCCATCTGTCCTCTCCAGAAAAAATGAAAGGGATGAGTCCAGTGGGTGTTGCCACATTGGTCCCTGAACCACCAACAGCTTTGTTTGTGAACTTGTGGTCTCTGTGGAGAGTAAGGTTGGGATCACGTGGGCTGAGTGGAGGAAGGCACTGGGCTGAGCAGCACCGAGCCGTCTCTTGTGGTGGGGCTCTTTCTCAGCTAGAGTCTCAGGTCACTGAATGTGGGTCCTGTGTGTCCTGTGGCTACCAAACAGCCCTCTTAGCCCAAAGCAACCCCTGGCACAGCGCACTAACAGACGGCTCTGTTGTGTCCACAGTCGCCTCAGTTGCTCTCACCAACGCCGACTGAGGTAACCACCAGCTATGCCTGTGCCCTGTGTGCTCATGGTGCTACCACCTGCAGGGTTATAGAGATGACCAGCATGGCACCCTGAGGGCCCCAGGGCCCTAGCCACATCACTGGGGTGCCCCCCTCCTGCTGGTTGTTTTTATAACCGCATCTCATCTGCATGTTCCCCTCATGTGTGTGCAGACAGGTCTTCACCAACACTGGGGATATGGTGTTGCCCAGCAGCTCCTGGCCTGGGTCATGACCTCCTTGGGTGAGCTGAGGTCCACTTCTTGTCCCCTATTAGATATACAGGAAGTTCTGGGACCTTGAGGTGGAGCACTCTCTGAGGGCTGAGCTATCAAATAAGCTCTATAGATTGTGGCCTCTCAGACACTAGTCTGTGTGGCCCAGCCCAGGGCTGAGGAGGGCAGAGAGGCACAACACACTTTTGAGTGCATTCTTCTTATACCCAATTCCTTTACCCCAGAATATCACCCAGAGGTAGCTTCCAGGAGTTCTCCATTTTACCAATGGAGAAACTGGGGCCCAGATGTCAAGTAACTGGGACCATTTGCTTCCTGCCCTCCCCATCCTTGGGGAGTGTCCCATTCCAGCCCACAGAGCTGGTCCCAAGAGTGAGGATCTCCTCGTCAGATTGAGGAATGCTTTTCACTTTTTGCAGCTTTAGAAGCAGGATCTATGGCAAGAGCCCCTGCCTGTCCCTCCACTACTTCCTTAGCCTGTCTTCTTAGAAACCATGCCTTGGGCACTGTGGGGACCTTGGAGTTGAGATGAGGCCAGGAGGGCTGGCATGACCCAGGCCACCAGGCTTCATTGCCGAGGGATGGGCAGTCTGATTCTTGAAGCACGGTGTCATGCCATCTCATGCTTCTGTCTCCTGCTCTGGCTGCTCTCAGAAGGTCCTCTTCCTGCTAAGATAGGGGCTGTGTCATCAGCGCTTGTGGGTCTTGTTGGCTGGCTCCTGAGCCCCAGAGGGCACCTCCATACCTCAGAAGGTGCCCTAGAGCATCTCACGCCTCCCAAGTGGTGTGAGGAGCATTCAGTGTTTTCAAACCGATCCAGGAGTCTAGAGGGCTGGGAAGGGTTAAGAGGGAGAATGCAGGTAGGGTCCTTTCACCCATCCCAGAGGGTCAGATGGACAGGAAGGGTGGATATTCAGTGGGTCCATGGCCAGGCCAAGGGGCTTGTTATGGCTCAGACCTACCTCGCTGTCCAGATGTGCTCTGTTTGTGCTCTGAGACCCTATTTTAGGACTGTGTTGTTTCTGCCCTTGGGATCTAGAGGGCAAATACAGTGGGGTAGGTGAAGGGTGAGCAAGTGTTCTCCTGACCCGGGTGCTCCCACACTGTCTTCCCACCCAGGGGGATCAGGATGATCGGTCCTACAAGCAGTGCCGGACCTCCAGCCCCAGCTCTGCTGGTTCCGTCAGCCTCGGGCACTACACCCCAACATCACGGTCACCCCAGCACTACAGTCGCCCAGGTATTCATCCCCTACTCTGCTCCCCTTGACTCCAATGAGGCTGTACTTCTCAATGAGTTTGCCGATAAAGTATAAAGTATAAAGTAGCTTCTTTGCTCATTGAGAAAAGTGGCAAAGTTGGGGGTGGGGGAAATGCCAGTGGGTGGTCAATGGACAGTCACTTAGTCATAATGAATAGGACTGCCTCATGCCTAGGGGCAGGTAGCTGTGAGGCAGCTGGTCACCTTGGGGCTGGAGGAACTGTCTGCATCCACAGTGCACATCCTGAGAAGCATACAGCGCTGAGGTCCACACAGAACAACCAGAGTGGGCTTCTGGGGGTAGTCATAGAGCTGTCAGGATGTGGAATAGCACATGAGGCAGGACACCAAGCCACAGCCTCTTGTGAGCCCACAGAAGTTTGAGGACTTGAGCTGAGGAGTCAAAGTCAGTGGCTACGACACCACCCAGTCAGAATGTCTAATGCTCTGCATATCACTCAGTAACCCTAGAGACAGCCATCCTAATAAAGAAGTTGGCAAAAGGCCCCTAAGTCCTTCCAAGCTGGGAGAGAACCCTGTGCAGGGCCTCCGATCCTGTGCCTCGTTCTCCCCACCCCCACCCCACCCCAGTTTGCATTGTCTTCCTCAGCTTTGAGCTGGCATGTGAAAGCCACAGGGACCATGCACAAAAGCGATGCCTTTTGGAAGGATTTTTCCAGCCTGCTTCTTCCCTTCCAGCTGTGCATGACCCATTTCCACACCTGTGGACCATAGCTCTTAATTTTGAAAACTTTATGGAAAAATCAACTTAATTGTTTGTAATCATTTTCATTGATTCCTTGCAATACGCCTGGTCCATCCTGCTCAGCAAGTGTGAAGAAAGAGGGTGAGTGAGTGTGTACAGGAGAGAGGAAGTGAGTGAGTGGGCTAGTGGAGGAGTAAGTGAATGAGTAAGGGAATGCGAATGAGCCAATGAATGAGTGAGTGAGTGAGCAAGTGAGTGAGTGAATGAATGAATGAATGAATGAGTGAGTATCTGAATGAGTGGGCTAGTGGATGTGCAACTGAGTGGGGGAATGAGTGGGTGAACCAGTGAATTAGTGAGGGAATGAGTGAGTTAATGAATGAGCTAATGAGTTAGTCAGTGAGTAAATGAGAGAATGAGTGAATGAGTAAGTAAATGAATGGTTAGTGTATGCATAAGTGAGTGAATTGAGTGAATGAATGAATGAGTGAATGATTGAGTAAATGAATGGAGATATGTGAGTGAGTGAGTGAGTGAGAAAATGAACAGATGGGTAGGTGTGTGGATAGAAGTGACTTTCTTGAGCCCTTCCCCTAAGGCCCCTTGTGACTTGACCTCTGACTTCGCATCACCAAGAGGGCCTTGACTACTGACTGCTTGGTCAGGGGTGAAGCCTACAGGGGCAAGCTTTCTATCTGGACTGTCAAGTGCCATGAGGATGCTGGTGACAGACCACTCCCTGACCTCTGGAAGCTGCCCTCCCACCGTCCTTGATCTCAAGGACACCCCAAAGTGAGCCACAGGCAGGACCAGAGGCTGTGTCCCAAGCCCTGGCTGCCACCCTGTGTCCCAGCAGCAGCATCTCCTGACCCCACCTGGAGGAGAATGGCCCACGGCCTGCTGGGTGACCCTCTTCAGGTGCCTCAGGAGAGCAGAGGGACAATGTCCTTGGCCAAGTGGGGACTAGGACAAGTTGGTGGCTCTGGGGTGGAGGAGCCCAGGGTTACTGACTGCTCTCTGTTGCCCGCAGCTGGTACTGTGAGTGTTGGTACCAGTAGCTGTCTGTCCCTGTCCCAACACCCAAGCCCTACATCCGTGTTCAGACATCATTACATCCCCTACTTCCGAGGTAAGGCGTGCAGCGCACAGCGGGGGGTGCTCGTCCCATGTCTCAGCATGGCTTCCAGAGCCCTGTGTCTCATGCCTGTGTTCTTCCTGTGTTGTGTGTGTCTGGCTGTATTTTGTCAGTGTGTCCATGTTCCTGGAAGGAGAGCAGGGTGCTTTGTCACTAAAAGTGCAGCCGGAGGGAGCACGTCAGTGAACACCTTGTTCTGTACCTAGGGCCTCACTGGAGTGGTCATGCACATTTCCCCATCAACCCTGTGGGGTGGGGTGCTGTCAGTGTCAGCCTTGAGCAGGAACTGAGGTGTGGAAAGGTGGTGATGTCCACAGCCTCAGACCCCTAGTGCCTGGGCCAGGACTCAACCCACGTGGCTCCAACCACTGGCTCTTTCCAGGATGCAGAATCAGCCATGACCCATGTAGATGCATACTCATGAATTCCATGGGGGGGGGGCGGTGGGGGTGGACACCCTTGTGAGTTCCTCCATTCTAAGAACTGGGTTGTGTATACCCCAAGTTCATATATTGATGGCCAAACCTCCGTATCGCAGTGTTTGAAGAAACAAAGTAAAGGTGTTGCTAGAGGTTGAGTGAGGTCACAAGGTGGGACTCTTCATCCATTGGGACTGGTGGTCTTCCAAGGTGAAGAGGAGGCCCTGGGCAATGCCCACACATTTGAGATCAGTGGGGGGGACCATCAACGAGCCAGGAGGAAATACCACAAAAATAAAACAAAACACCACCAACACCAACACCCAAAACTCACTCCTGGGCTTTGCTCATGATTCTGGAAGGGTGATGAAATGAAAGGCTAAAATTGACATAGGCCCTGAGCTGTGAGTTCTGTTACACAGCCCAGCTGATAAAGACACCAGCAAATGACATCTAGGGAATTAGAAAACATAGCAATGATTTCCTCCAGAGTCCCTGGGTGATATATTAAGTTTCCTATCTCTTACAGCCGTACAATGGGTGCCCACGGAAAGCTCCTTCCCAAAGGGTGCAGGCACAGCTGACAGCTCCCATCACTAGCAGTCAGTAAATGACCCACTCTCCTTCATCTTCTCACCCCTGGCTCTCTCTTGGTCCACTGAGAAGAGCCCTGGGCACTATCGTGTCTTCCTTGACCCTTCATGGGCTCTCCACACATCCCTGTCTCTAGCAGGGATGGCGTTTCCAGTGAAGATGTACAGCCCCAAATGGCACACCCCCAGAGCAGCAGAGTGGCTTCTGGGGTCTTAACACATGTGTGTTATATGTCCTCTCAGAGTGAGGGGTGCTCCTGGAACCTGGAGGGAACCTGACTGCTCTGGGGAGTCAGACAGGTTGTATAGTCTGATGTCTTTCTTCCCTTTGCTCAATGGCCCTAGGAATGGTTTTCCTCCCATCTGTGGGGCCCTGCCATTGGTGGGTCTGTTATACCTCTGGGTCCCTGGTCAGCCTGTGACCAAAGACAAGGGCACATTATAGACATTGGCTGTTGCTGCTCCTCTTCTTAATGGGGTGGAGCAGGGACCCACAATTCTACCCTCCAATTGACTTCCATGGGAGGCTGTGACCTTGGGCTCTCCAGTGTCTTTCCAGCACATACCTTGAGGAGGTAGATGAGGAGGTACAGACCCTGAGATCCTCGTGAAGACCATCCTGTTCCTAGCCTCTGGGCACCCAGATTACCCCTGTCCACAGGACACAGCCACAGCCATGCCATCTCCCCAGTCTCTGGAAAATTCCTTTTTTCCCCCATGGGTGCTTTGCAGTATTTGGGACACAGTAAAGACACCCCACTATCTGATGCTGGGTGAGGGCCCCCAAGGTAGACATGTCAGCACTCTCCTGACCTAGATATATAGTGGAGAGGACCCTCATTCCTTCCCTTTTTCCACCTGCCACTCAGCGCAGACATCATACCCTTCTACTGTGTCTCAGTGCCTAGGGCCTCACTGCCCCAAGACCTACAGTCAGGTAAAGGGCTAGTGAAATTTGTTGGCACATTAGTGTAAACTTCAGACCTAGGTTGGGGTGGTATGAAGTTTAAACCCAACTCTTACTTGACAAGGGACAGGCTGTAAGGACAGGAGAAGGAGATTGACAAGGGGACACTATGCTGGTGAAGCCACTTTTCTGGGAACTGACTGGAGGGACTTCCACAGCATTAATGGCATGAGAAAGAAGGGAGACAGAACCTCAGGTCAAAATCCCAGCATGCACTGTGCCCAGTAGGTGGTTCTCATCTAGCCAAAGGTCCCCTCCCTCAGCTCTAAAACAGGTCCCTAAGCCCTGGTCCTTCAACCTCAGAATCTATGGTCCATGCCTCAGAGGAGGCTCCAGGTAAAAACTACATGTACCTTGGCTATGGTCCTCAAAGGGCCCTGACATGTGGTTGTGGACCAGACTTGATCTGATGTGACTTTGGGGAAGTTCAGCCAGAGGCAATGGCAGCATCTTGGCCATTGCCAACTATAACATCTTCAAGGCCAGAGTCAGCTGTACCTATAGCAACCACAGTTGGAACAAGAAAATAAATGATGAGTCATTGAACTCATGGATGACACAATGTCCACAAATCTATACTGAAAAAACCAGCTGAATAATAACATGAGGGAATGATATCTGCACAGATTTGTGGAGGTAGTGGGTCACAGAGGTAGGCTGGACTCCCTCCACTGCATAGCCAAGTGCAGACTAAGATCTTGAGCTGCACCACCTCCAGGCAAGGCCGTAGCACCAACTCCAGGTTCTATGGACAGCAAGTGCCCTGGGGGAGATGAGACAGGAATGGCATGCCACCTCTGTGCTTTCTTCCTCAATCCATAACCCCTGTTTCTCACAGTCCCAGGCGAGGGACATTCTATAGCACCCCTCCCCCCTCCAGTGTTCTACGAACTGTCAGGATCTGTGACAAGGGATGCTGGTCACAGCTGGGAGATGTCAAGATGTGACTGTGGGGATAGTGTGAAGTCATGGGTGGGTCCTGAGACAGAAAAGACCTCAAATAAAAGTGGGTGAAATTCAAAGTCTAGTTAGCATGACACAGTGGCTCCAGGTCCGGAGGGATGTCAGGAGTCAGAAGTGGTCCCGAGGTGAGGAGAGTGGTGCCTTCTGGAACCATCTAAAACCACTCCAAAGCAAAACATTGACTTCAACTGAAGGAAGTCATGGGCCACACCAGATCCTGGGCTGCCCAATCCTGTACAGGGCCCTTCCCTGGAAGGCGTCAGAAACACCCTGGATATGAAGCCTTCAAAAAGAGCCATGAGACTGGACAAAGAAGCCTCCATCTCCTTGGTGACATCAGGAGCCTAGGGACTTTAACACAGAGGCCCAGTTGGAAAGTTGGCTTCCAAGCAGTCAGTGTGCCCAGCTCACATAGCCTAGTCCCTTGCCCTCCTCAGGAGGAGACAGAGATGGTGCCCACTGTGCGGCACTGACATGGGCGTACCGCAAAAGCACACAGCAAAGCTCCAGGCAGGTCTGTGGGGTTGAGATCAGCAGGATGTTTTCTCAGCCACACAAGACAGGAAGGCATGCTTGCAGAAAAGGAAACGGCCCATGGTGGCCTTGGCCTCCGGAGGGTTTTGTCAGCCAGGCAAATTGCTGAGTCTGAACCCAGGAAGTTCTAGAGAGTATGGAGCCTGGGAAGGGCCTTGCAGGTCAGGCAGGGGGCAGGGAAGACTTGGTGGTAGTGTCCCAGGCAGGGACCAAGGTGGCCGATGTTGAAGGCTCCGTTAGTAAAAGTGACATGTCCTTGTGGATTATCAAGGCTACCACACTGTGCCTCAGCATCCTTAGTCTCGGCCCCTCCGAACAACTGAGAAAACTGTAGCCCCCTCTTTCAGTGAGTGCACACATGTTTAGGAATCTCATTTATCATTCCAGGGAACATCACACTGTAGGCCAAGCTCTGGAGAGGATAGGAATGTTGAACCATTTTAGAATCCTCAGCCAGCTGGGTGAGGGTAACAGAAAGGACTGTGAAGTCTAGATAGAAGAAAGAAAGGGCTGGTCATGTGAGGCCCTAGGCTCAACAAGACCAAGCCACAGAGGCTCAGCACAGAGATGGCAGCCAGTAGGGACAGTCTTCAGGGACAATCCAGGGTGGATTGCGTAGTTATGTTTTCAAATCTGCTATGCTGTCATGACTTAAGTGACGTGTGGAGTCATGGCATCATGTATAGAAGGAGCCTGTGGTTCCCATCTTCCTGGGGTGAGGGCCCTGCTACCACTAGGAGGAACAGAAGCTTGGTGGATGCAGCCAGTCAGCAGGCTCTATACCGTTCTAGAACAAAACCTTTTAGTTCTCCAAAGTTCTGCCAGTGTTTGCAGGTGAAATCAGTGACCATGCTCAGGTAGGGGAAGACACCCCAAGTAGGAATCCTCAGTCTCCTTTGGTGGCCACTCGTTGGGCCCTCCTCCAGCCAGGCCCTCCCTGCCTGTCTGTGACACTCCTGTTGTCTCCAGTCCATCCAGGCCTGGCTTCTGTCCCATTGGCTTTAGGGTCCTGCTGCTTGATCTTGCCATTCAAAGGCATAGTTCTCCAACCTAGGGAGCCCCTTCCCTGCCAGGCAACCGGCTACTGCCCTGCAGAGTCCCCCACGTCTAACGGAAGGGAACAGTTGTGCCTTGGGGTGTCCTGCTGTGAGCCTTGCTCCTCATCACATGTCCAGCACCACTGTGTTCTATCCATCACGTCCTGTTGGTGGGAGGCGGGGCATCTACCCAGGTCTCCAGGTGTCTGGAGGGTGATTTGATCATTCAGCCTGCTTGACAGAACACAAGACAGCTCCAGCAAAGGTAGAACTTGGAAGCAGCAGAGTACCCTTCTCACTCGGCTTGCCAGAAAACAGCCTGTATCTAGGACTGTGGAAGCTGACGGATGTTCATCCCCGGTCTCCTACATGGGCAGAGTGTTTGTGAGGGCTGCTTTTTGACTCATTCCCACACCTTAGTCCTGTTCCACCGTTAATTGGTGGATTCCCACACCTTAGTCCTGTTCCCACTGTTAATTGGTAGAATCCCAAAGCAGGCAGGACCTTCCTGCACAAGCTACATCAAGGAGGCGGGACCTGAGCCTGCAGTGTGTGTACACACCCCAGGACCCTGAGCTCTGCCCACAGCCCATGCACTAAAATGCCTTTGGCCCTCCAATCACTGCCCTTTCATCCCTTCCACCCGCTTGGAGCCAGGGACACTGCAGGTTGGGACAGAAGGCATAGAGCCCAGGCTGGAAGACTCAGGTGCGGGCTTCCTTCAGGCAGGACACAGGGGGTTGACTGCAGACCGGATCTTCTTGCCTGAAACCCTATGCTTTGCTTTCTTGCCCCTCATCTGCTGCCTCTGCTCTTCCGTCTGGAGGCAGCGAAAGTGGCCGTAGCACCCCAAGTCTCTCGGTGCTCTCCGACAGCAGGCCTCCTTCCTCTACCTATCAGCAGGCGCCGCGCCACTTCCACGTCCCAGGTAGGTCCCTGTGTGCTTGTCAGCTCCTCATGCACCATTGTGGCCACACCTGGGTTGTTAGAGCATCCCCAAACACCCAGTTTCCTTAAAAGTTACTCCGTGCAGTAGGGTGTAGTGATGTATGCCAGTTATTTCAGCACTGAGAAGGTAGAGGCAGGAGGATCACAAGTTCAAGGCCAACCTGGACTAGGAAATGAGGTTCTGCTAGATGGTGGCGCACACCTTTAATCCCAGCACATGGGAGGCAGAGGTAGGGGTGTCTCTGAATTCCAGGCCAGCCTGGACTACAGAGTGAGTTCCAGGACAGCCAGGACTGTTACACAGAGAAACCCTGTCTCAAAAAATAATAACCAAATTAAAACAAAACAAAACAAAACAAAAAGATCCTATCCCCAAAGAAACAATACAAAACCCTAATGCAATGGGTTTGCAGGTCCCCCCACAACTGACATGTCTTTGGATTTTTCCCCCAAGTTTCACAAATACTGAGAAACTTTTTTTTTTTTTTTTTTGTTCTGGGTCAAGGTGGAGAAAAGGGACTGAGTTAGTTGCACCCCCTGTGACCCAAGGTCCTTGCTTGCCACCTTCCCTGTCCACCTCTCTCCCTGTCCCCTCCCCATCTGAGGTGGTGTCTGGACTAGGGGATGCATGATGGAGGTGTGGGGCTTCAGCCTACTTGCTGTGTTTGAACCTTTCTGGTGATTCCAGGCTGGGTGAGCCAGGAGCTGACAGAAGCCATTGGGTGGAGAGCATTGCAGCCGCTTCCCCGCTGCTTCCCCTCACGTTCTCTCCTTCTCTTTCCTTCTTCCCAGACACTGGTGTAAAAGATAACATCTATAGGAAACCCCCTATCTACAAACAGCACGGTATGGTTGGTCTGACGGACTCTGCTGGCTGCTGTGCTTTGTCTGCATGCCTGTTGCCCCCTCCCGCTTTGGAATGCTCCCTTTGCTGTCCTGACCCCAGGCTCCGGGAGGCCCTGCTGGCTGAAAGTTCAATGCACACTCACTAGGAGGCTCCAGGGAGGTCTCTCTTCACAAGAGAAGAGACATATGGAGAGGCTAACGCATGGCACCTGGGGCTGGGGTGCGTCTACTAGAATTAAGAACCTTTATTTTGTGTTTTTGATGCTACTGGGCCCCAGCCGAGATGGTGTGGGACTAGGGGCTTCTTACCCATGCCTGACTGTTGCAGGCTTGGTCTTTGGATATAGTGACTTGGAAGCAGCCACAATTTAGGGAGACTTTAGGATCCATCTTTTGAGAATATCTGTGAAAGAATGGAATGCCTTGACCTCAGCTAATGGGGTTCCTTGCATTGTGTAGGAGCTAGAGATGGTTGGCAGCAAGGGTGTCTCTGTCCCTCTGACCCCCACATCTTCTCCACATGAACCTACCTGGGAGAGATAGGCAAGGAGAAGATTGCTTGGGCTGTGGAGCCGGACTCTAAAGGGTCAGACTTGGGATTTCTGGGTAACCGGGGCAGGTCAGCTCAGCACCGTGAGCCTTGGTTTCCTTGTCTGCGAGCCAGACTCCTTTCCCACTATGCCTTCTACCTCCTCCCCTCCATTTCCTCCCCTTTGCCTCCTCATTTCTCTGGGGTTGGGCATGAAATGCTCCCAGAACAATGAATGTGGAAACAGTTCTAAATTGTAAAGGGCTGCGTACAATGTGGAGACTGTTCTGTCACCACTAGCGATGGGAGGGAAGGGACGTTCCCAAATGGATAGCTCTTTCTCAGATATGTCCAAGGAAAGCAGCCCCTTCCCACACTGGCAGGTGCTGGCCAGCTTATGGGAGGCCTGCTGTGTCAGCGCTGGCGAGAGACTCTGTGCTTTGGGTCTCTCCTCCTCCTCTCAGAAGGAAAGAAGGGAATTGAAGTTCTGGTTTCCAGAATCCAAGCAGAGATCACATGTCTCCCCAAGGGGTGGGTGGGGCCAGTTAGTTAACATGACACCTGTTACCAAGAACAGAACCCTAGTCTTAAAAGTGGAGAAACTGAGGCCCAGCCAAAGGAATAAAGCACCCCATTAGGTGACCCCTGCAGCACTATGCTGGAGAGCCTTGGAGGAAGGCCATGGGTACTGTACCTCCCAAAGCCCTGGACAAAGACTGGCTTATGAGGCTTTAATTAACCACTCCTGCCTCTGCATCTCCACTTGGCACCCTGGCTTGTGGTTAATTCCCCTGGTCTAGGCAGAGGTGGCCTTGGCAGGGGCCAGCATTTGAAAATCTTTTTATGTAATTGACCATCAGTGTCTGATAGGGCCAGACTGAGACAGAGGGTTGGAGTTCAAATCCTTTACCTGAGCCCCTAGGGGAGATTAGGTTCCCAGTTCCCAGCCACCAGCCTTGTAGTCTAGACATGAGACACTGGCTTGTCTGCAGGCAACTCCAGCTTGAGGAAACCTGAGCAGTTAGTTACCCAAGCCTGGGATTCTGTATGTTGATTCTGTAAAGAAGCTGATCTTAGAGCCCACCACCTCAGCCAGGCATTCAGCAATGCAAAGCCATGACAGGAATGCAGTGGGCCATGCAAACGAGAAAGCTTTAGCAACACAGAAGCTCCTTAAAAACCACCTGGGAAACACAGATGTGTAGGCATGCCTTGGTTTCCAGTTCATGCATTGAGACCTTTGGTATTCACACCCCGATTGCAGATGAGAGTGTGTGCATGCATGCCATGTGCATGCATACCTGTGTATGTGTATGTGTGCACGCGTGCGCGTGTGCGTGCGTGCTTGAACCTCCAGCCTCCCCACCTCCCCACCTCCCACCCCCACCAAGCTCTTGCTTCATCAAGACAACCTGACCACAGGCCTTCCCTGAGGAGCTCTGGAGCCTGATCTAGGCATGAGCAGCATTATTTTTAATCCTCACCCCAGCTTGAAACAGCCCCTGGGGGACGACAGTGAATCACAAGACTGTTCCTTTAGCTTAAGATCCTATATTTAATGTGCTGAAAGCAGCCAAGCCTTCCCTGGATGTGTTTGCTCACGGTGTTCATCTGTGAAGTCACTGGACATGGTTGCTGCTGGCTACAGTGTTATTCTTCTCTGATGCTGGAGTCTCATTCCTGCTTTTGAGAGCCCTGAGGATGGCTGGGCTTCTGTGCCCACTGGCTGGAGGTGATGCTCAGGAAAAAGAGCAAATGCTTTTGAATCTATGGAGCAATCAATGTACGGCTGGTCTCTGACCTCATCACCTGCAGCTGTTATTTATTTATCTATTTTGCATATTGGGAACCTGACTGTATTTCTCTAACAGTTAAGTTCTTCTTTCTTATTGTTTACTGCTTGTTTTAAAGAGGAAAAAGAGATGAAGAAAAGCTAGAAGTAATGGAAAAGGGAGTAAGTGGAGAGGGGCAAAAGATAAGGAACCTCCGCATAGCACCAGACATGGCAAGAAGACCTCCTGTAGCGCCTGCCAGGCAGGAGGAGGCACAGGGGCTTGGCAACTGCTTGAGACAGAAGCTTCAGGATGGTCTACAGCTCAAGAGAAGCTGTGGGCTGTTTGTGTTTCCATGTGAGAGTGGAATCTCATGCCTGAAAATACATACATACACACACACACACACACACACACACACACACACACACACACACTTGCATGCACACTCACCTGTATACACATATACACCTGTGTGCGCACACATATACCTGCATGCACACATGCCTACACACACACACACACACACACACACACACACACACACATGCTTGCATGCAAACTCACCTGCTCACACATACACACCTATGTGCATCCATACACCTTCATTCACACTCACCTGCATACACACACATACACACAACATGCCTGCATACACATACAGCATCCAACCTTGTCACCTTGGGGAGGCAGTTATGGGTAAAAACACAGAAATCCACATCCAGCTATTTATCAGGGAGAAATGCTTCCTTCCTTGGGGTTCATTCCCTCTAGAAGATTGGGATGAGGCCTTGTGCCTCACAGAGCTCTCAGGCAGTTTCCGAAAATGGCAGAGCTGCTTGAGCAGAAGGCACTCTCTGGAGGCGGTCTCTCAAAGGCAGGCAGGCACCCATTTTTAGACTGTTGTTTAGTTTGTTTTCCTGTTGCTGAGATAACCACACCACCACCACCCCCGCCCCCCCCCCCCCAAAGTGACTGATGTGAGGAAGGGCTTATTCCAGCTCACACTTCAGGAACACCACCCATCTTAGCAGAGAGGTCAAGGTGGCGAGAAGCACCTAGTCACATCTCGTGCACAACCAGGAAGCAGAGAGTGTTGAAGGACAGTGCTCAGCTTGATTTCTCCTTTTTATACAGCTCAGGAAATGGTCACCCACTTTTTGTGTGGGTGTTCCCATTTCAGTTAACATAATCAACACCACCCTTCCCCCACAGACATGCCTAGAAGCTAAGGATTCCTCACAGATGTGGCTGGAGGTTCATTTCCGAGGTGGTTCTAAGTCCTGAGAGGTTGACACTTTGTAGTGGCCATCATGACTTTCTAAGGCAAATGGTGCTTCCTCAAAGACTTCCTAGACAGTTTGACTGTCCAGGTCCAGAATGGAGCAGCCATTTCAACAGCTTTGCATTCGATTTCTAAGCAAGCATGAGCCTGAGACAGACATGACTGAGTGGGCAGGAGTCGGGGGACTGGCAGGCAGAGGCCCCTCCTGCAGCTTTTCCCATACCACAGCTGCAGGCAGAAGATGCTCATCTGGCCACCCATGTTCTTAGGGCCACTATCCAAGTAGGACATATCTATTACCAGTTCTATGGTCCCTGGTTGAAGATGGGGATAAGGGTTTGCTGTGCCTCTCTGGGGTTTCTTTCTTGGAAGATGGAGTCTCACCTTGGTTTGGGGTCCACTTCTGGGATAGGATGAAAGGCCAGATATCATGTTGGCTCTGTGTCCACAAAGAGCATCGGAAACTTGGTACCCCCATGGGGCATGTCTAGCAGAAGTTCTCGAGGGACATGGGACATGAGTGTTAGGAAGTCAGTCTTTCCAGAGAGGGCTTGTGAAACTCAGAGGAGCTTCTCTGTGTTCTGAAGGAACATGATGAGCCCCTTTCTCTGGAAGACAGACAGCAGGTGGGAGCGAAGCCAGGCGGCAGAGGTGCTGGCTCTATGGGCTTCCTCTGACGCCACTGACAGTTCTGGCAGACGTCAGCAAACACATGCCATTCCCCCAACCTCATAGAAGGAAGCAAAGTGCCAAGAGATGCCGGGGCTTTCACTAATTTATACAAGGGGTTGTTTTTTTGTCATCCACTATATGTTTGGCTCTACTTCAGAGCTGGAGACACAGGGATGGCCAAGCATAGCCTGCCCTGTGAAGCAGAGCCCATAGAATTGCCCCTATAACCTGTGACCAAGTACATCCCTGCCCTGTGAAGCTGAGAGTGTAGATTTGCTCCTGGTGTGTGTGTGCATGCATGTACACACAGACACAGACACACACAGACAAACACACACACACACACACACACACACACACACACACACACACACACATTCATTCATTCATTCCCTCTCAATGTAATTCCAAAGCAATTTAAACTGTGCAGGTTGATGGTTGATGCATGCTGGGCAAGGTAAGAGAAGTCTTGCCCATGGATCTGGACCTGAGTAGAGAAGCAAGACTCCCATCCTCACTCTTCTGGAACCCTGAGGTCTGAGGAGAGATGCCAAGCCCCTGAGCCCCTCTCCCCATGTGTTCAGAAACTCCATCTACTAGAGATAGTACCAACCAAGTGTACTTCTAGGGCCCAGATGTCAAAGCCTGTGCTTGGACACTCAGTGGAGCTTGGCTCTGCACTAATGGCAGACAGAGCTCCAGGAGAGACCAGAGCTGAGACTACCTGATGACCACAGACTACCCCTGAGCACCCTGGAATAGTCGATGGCTCCCTGGAAGCCAGAGATGTGGAAGTGTAGGTACTGCCCAAGGCAAGCTTCTTGGCTCTCATGGCGGCTCTGGACTGTGTCCATCTATCTACTTTCTGGGTGCACTGATGTGTTGGAGGTCAGTATGTAGGACACTGGAGGAGGTACCAGGCACATCAGATGTTGCTGTACCTTGAACATCTTCTACCCATTACTCATTGGGGAGAGAGATTTGTTCCTGGGTCCCTGTTAGCAAAGGTAAGGCCTTGTCATTCCTATGCCTTGTGAGGAGAACAAAGTCAATCAGCTGAGGCCGACTGTTCTTGGGTTCCTGTGCTCAGGACAGGGCAGGTGCAGGGGTGAGGCCGAAGGGCTAAGTGGCAGAGGCCCAGTATGATGGGGGACAGGGCTGCATGGGTGAATGGATGCATCAGTGAACAAAGAAATGGATTGAAGAGGACAGAGAGTTATGCATGAGTGGGCAGGTGGGTGAATAACTGGAGAGCTGTGGGTGCAGGGGTGGGTGAGTTGGTTAGTGGATGCATGGATGGATGGAATATATATAGCTTAGTGGATGGGTGAGTGGTAGATGGATGGATAAATAGGTGGGTGGTTAGTGCATGGGTGAATGGATGGAGGAATTGGATAAAATGATGGGTGGGTTAGTGGATAGGTGTATGTCCATGAGCAGAAGCATGGGTTAGTGTCTTGGTAGGTAGATAGATGAGCAGGTGGGTGGAATGTTAAGAGAATAAGTAGAAGTGAGTAGATGAGCAGTCAGAGGAACACATATGTAGCACATGAGTGTGGTCAGATTTAAGTGAATTCTAAGAGGGAAGAACTGCCTGCAAATTACCTTCAGGGTTAACTTCTTGCCTGTTCCTAGCATTGCAGACCTGCAAGCTGGCCTTTGTATTCTCAGACACTCTCTCACCTGGTCCTCATGAATTAGAAGGGGTAGGGTGGCATTTTCCCATTTTACAGATCAGGAAACTGAGGCTCTGAGTTGTTATGGAAGCAACCTACCAACAATACAAACTGCCTGGTGAATTTGGCTCCGGCCCAGCAAGCTACACACCTGTCAGAGCTTGTGGTGTTTACAGGGGACCCTTGTTAAGTCTCCACAGAACATTCCTCTCAGTCCATGGAGGAGTATTCTGGAGCCCTGGGTAGCACTACGCTAGAGCTCGTTGGCTAGTGTGTCATCTGTGGCTATACGGAATCTTGAAAATCCATGGCCTGGGCTCCTGGGGTGGGATTTCACAACCTGAAGAGCTCCTGGGCCAGAGGGAGTCTCTTGGGGCAGAGCATCAGAGCTCAAGTGGCCACAGCTTGCTTGTCCCTGCACCCACTGTCTACTGCTGAGAGTCAATGCTGGCGTATTAGCCACATCTGGTGCTGCTGCCCAATGACAGTCATTGTCTGAGCAATAGGCGTCATATTGCCCACCCCGTCTGTGTCCCTCCATTGAGCTTCCATAGCAGGTCTGTGGTTAATTCGCCCCTGAATGTGGAGAAAGTAGAGGGTTTATTTTCACCTAAAAAATCAGTCTCTCACTGGGAGAGACAGGCAGCCACCAGGGGGAGACGCAGAGTCCTCGTGTCTAGAATGGAAGTACTCAGTTTTCCATTTTGGCCCTGTCTTGTCAAGGTCCTGTAGCCCAGTCCCCAATGTCCAAGCTCTCTGACTTGGTGTCAGTTTTGTCCTTGGTGGTGCAGGAGGCAGGGCGCTCCAAGAGACGGGCAGGGCTGAGCCCACCGCAGGCTGCAGGTAAGAAGCCCGCCTGCTCTCCTCCTTGAGCTGAGCCCTAGCTGGTGAGGACCTCAGGACTTGCAGCCATTGCTGTGTGCACAGGGTTGGGGTAGTGCTTGGTAGGTCTCCCTGCACTGAGTGGGTCCTGAAACATCCCAGCATGCCTTGCATGGTTTCTTTGTTTACTCCTGGGAAAGTGTCAGCCCAGTGGGAGGAGGCGATGCCACCAAGAGTCTTCTTGGTAGACAAGCTGCTGTGGTGGTGTGAACTCTTGCTCTAAGTGGGCTCATCTTCAAGTGTACTTCTTTGCTGTTTCTTATGGATTCTTCCCAGTGGCAGAGCTCAGGGCTGGGCAGGCAGTAGGTAGCTCGGTGAGACAGGCAGGGGAGACTTTGGACTCCTGAGTTCATGTCACTCTCAGCCCCCTCACCTCACTTCATGCTGGCCCAGGACCTCAAAGAAAGGTCCCTCCCTGAACCTCAGTCTCTTGATCTGTGAAATGGGCCAAACTCCAGTTTGGAAGAGTTCATGCGGGGAAAGAAGCAGTGATGTCCAAGAAGCATGTGGCTGTGTCTGACACCAAGGACTCTGAGGCTGAGACCTTCTGTCCCTTCAGGGTCCCCCCCCGAAAGGTCAAAAGTATGCCTATCAACTGCCAAGTGAAAAGTGTCACTTTGTCTGAAAATGTGACTCCATTTCTCCAGGTTGGAGGTGTGGCTGGAACTGCAGTGAGGTGTCACTTTGCTCAGGGCGTGCTCACTGTCTGGGCCCTGTCTCTGAGGAGGCCGCTCTAGGGTGTCATGCTTCTGGCCTGTGAGAGGCATTCATTCTGCTGTCCTTTTCTTTGATTTTCTTTTACTTTTGAGCATTAGGTAAAGCAGGGCCCCCAAGACAAACATGGTGAGCTGCCTTTACAAATGCATTTTTCCCTTCCAGCCGCCAGGCGATTGGACGTGGAAGACAGCAGTTTTGATCAGGATAGCAGGAAGGTAATAAGGGGGGCTATGGTCCTGCAGGGTGGGATGGTTCCCCCAGCTGGATCTCCAGTCCTCTTACTCTGCTCCTGGGGTCCTGGGAGTCCCAAGTTGGGAGCCACACCCACCTGACTCCTTCTACACTCAATATGAGCACTTGCTCACCAGGTATCCAGGTCATGGCTCTGGGACTAAGAAGATGTGGACACTGACAAGCAAACAAACCCAGTGCATTCTGGGGTATTTGACATGAAGGTTCTAGTACATCTTGGCAGGTGGTTTTTTTTTGTTGTTGTTTTGTTTTGTTTTTTTAAATAAATGGCCAGAGAGTAGAATGGAGTAGACCTTACTGCTATACTTTTTTGATGTGCCCACACTGTGAAAGCAGCCAGAGAGGATGTGTGTGTGTGTGTGTGTGTGTGTGTGTGTGTGTGTGTGTGTGTTGCATCATAACAGCAAGCTGCAGGCCGTATTTGGCCATTTCTCCAGCTGCTTCACAAACTTGCAGAGTTTATGAACAAGCCTCCTTTAATGGTGAGGCCGGCATTAAAAGGTCAGCTTCTGAGGTAGAAGTACAGAAGCTACTGGAAGGTTCTGGTGTGAGGTGCTTTCACCATGGTAGATGACCTCAGTGTTCCCATAACCTTTCGTTCCTCTGCAGAAGACCACCTGGCTGCTCCTCAAGGGGGAAACAGACACCAGAACGAACTCTCCAGACCTGGACAGCCAATCTCTGTCCCTCAGCAGCGGGGCTGAGCGAGAACCTCTGCAAAGGATGCCTGGGGACAGCCTCTACTCACGTGAGTGGCTCTTCTGATGTGCACTGGAGACTGCCGACGAAGGGCCCCTCCTAAGTGGACCCCCAAATCTCAGCTTTCCTCCCTAAAAAGAACTAAAAGCAAGAGTCAGCATGTAATCCCAGCATTTGGAAGATGGAGGCAGAAGGATTGCCATGCGTTTGAGGCCAGCTTGAGCTGCATAGGGGACTCTGTCTCAAAAATAAAAATTAAAACAAAACCAAAAACACCCCAAAGAGCATTCAAATGTGAATCAAGCCAACTAAAGATCTGAGCTCTGGCCTCACCCACCACCTCTCCACTGTGACACAGCTAGCTAGTGTGCTCACAGTGCCCCCTTGTGGCTCTCTCAGAGCTGGCAAGAAAGCAAAGAGCAGCTCTTAGGGACTCTTTCCCTGGGGGCGGATGTGGTCATGGTCAGGGGGCGAGTCCAGACCTGGAACTGGTACAAGGCACTGTCCTGGTCCCTGTGACATCCCGAGCAAGGAAGGCACTTGGAAATTCCTAGGAGGTATGGCCTGACATCACAGGCAACAAAGCTGACGCCTGCCTAGCCTTGGGGGTGTTGTGAAGCCTGCCTTAGGGGTGATTCTCAAGTATAGGGATGCTGTAGGTCACAGAATCAGCAGCACAGGCTGCAGGCAGACTCAGGTTCTCCCAGAAGCAGTCTCTGCTCTAAGCTAAACAGTGTTGTTTGCTGTGGCTGTGGCTGTGGTTGGAAGTGGAGGTCATGAGAATCTATGTGGTGTGGGAAAGCAGAGAAGGTACCTGGCATCTTAGTGGCACCGAGTCTGAGTGAGATCTGGACTCTCTGACGACTGGCTGATGATAGAGAACAGAGCGGCAATGCTGACTCTCGGGTCATTAGGCCCTGGGTGTGCAAAAGTGCTTTGGCTGGCCCCCAGTAAATCGCCATGACTGTTCACGCCTACCTTCCCTCCTGACCGTGGATGGCACTATTTGACCACGGCACACTGGAAGTGCCCTGCAGCGGAGGGAGGAGCAGGGATGCAGACAGCCAGACATTGTGACCAACTGGAAATAGAAACGTTCTTCTGTGTGAGTTTCCTTGGGATCTCAGAGCTTGCACAGACCGGTGTCAACATGGGAGGGCGCATCAAATGGCCCTATAGGGTCTCCTGTAGGTTCTTTGGGAGGAAGAGCTAGCTGAAAGCATGGTGAGAGAAGGTGGAGATCCTATGTGCCTGCCTGTGCCTCCTAGGGTGACTACATACCATCCATCAGCCCTCTGGCCTAAGGATCCCTGCCCCAGGTGGTGCCCTCTTGCTGGGTGTGCACATGTGCTTTGTGGTACTTGAGTTTGAGCCATGGAGGCTTCTCCACAGAGCAGACCTTAGGAGTTGCCCGTAGCTCTCACTGCCTTATGTGGTGTCCTGGCATCCAGGCGTTAGCTGGGGGTCAAAAATTTATGTTGGTATTTCAGGATGGTGTTTTCCAGTTTCTGGTCTTTGCTCTATTATGGGAGTGCCTGGTTCCATTCCCATGACCTCACCCCGATTCTACCCATGGCGGTCAGCCTGTGCCCTCAGCCATCCCCACTGGAATGTATGGACTTCCTGTAGCTCAGGACTGAGGGGGCAGGGGCACAGTGTGGGAAGAAACATAGCTGGAGATGCTACCTCTTGGGGTCCTGCCTCTGCTGTCACCGTGCTGTGTGGCCTGTGCATGTCCCCATACCGCCCTGTAGCACTTTCTCATCTACAGATGCCGGAACAAGGGTATTCATCACAAGCACTTTTGAGTGTGGTGGACCCTGTGAGGTAGGCAGTTCCAGGCGTCTTCATTGGTCACTCCCACAGTGACAAGGGCTTTCCTGTCTTCCCATCCCTCTACTGCATCCCTGCAGCAAGCCAACATGAGTGGTGCGGACAGGAAGTAGCTGTTATGTGGGTACACCTGGCCTGTGGGAACCCAGCTACCTGTGCTAGGACCCAAGCCACCTATTATGTGCTGGCAGTCATGATTCCATCCTCCTGCCTCTGTGTTCTCCTGGTGTCCTGACTTCAGATCTCCTGAGCAGCAAGCCCATAGGGCAGCAGTTCTCTGCCAGGCTCTGCTATCCTATCAATGGGGGCACGTGTCTTATTATGGCTGTGTTTACCTCCCTTCTGTATCCCACGTGGGTGCTTTCTCACTCTGTGAGTGGTCATTAATGACGGTCTGAGTCGGCACAAAAGGGGACAAGGTTGGCTTTTGTTGTAAGAAGAGGGCCTTGAAGGCCTTATAGAGTGAAGCCCCGAGTCTCCTCCCTCGCTTGCACCTGTGGACACATGTCCTCTGGGTCCCACACTCCTGACCTTTCCTGTCCTATCCTCTCTTTTGAGGTCTTACCCTCACAGATGTGAATACAGATGTGCACAGGCACAGGCATGGCAGAGATCTGGTGGTATAATACAAGCACCTGGGCTGTAGAAGCCGCTGCCCAGGGGTTTCAGTGGTCCCTAGCAAGGTTGAGAGGAAGGTGGGAGGAGTGGGTTCAGGGTGGCTCAGGGCTTGGAGACAAACGAGTCTCTCTGACTTGGCAATTCAGGAAGTACAGGGGGAAGACCTCAGCAGGAGTCACTTCACCCCAGGTTGACCTGTGCCTTTACTATGAATGTCACCTCTGTATCCTCCAGCATGGGGCCTGTGGAGTGTGGAATGGGGGATGTGCTAGTCTCTTCTCCTTAGCTCATTGCCTTCTTTTGAGCCAGTCAGCAAGCAGCCAGTCACAGCACAGACCTCTGTGGCTCCATTCTTCTCGAAAGGAAGGAAGGAAGGGAGGGAGGAAGGGAGGGAGGGAGGAAGGAAGGAAGGAAGGAAGGGAGGGAGGGAGGGAGGAAGGAAGAAGGAAGGGAGGGAGGGAGGGAGGGAGGGAGGAAGGAAGAAAGGAAGGAGGGAGGGAGGAAGGAAGAAAGGAAGGGAGGGAGGGAGGAAGGAAGAAAGGAAGGAAGGGAGGGAGGAAGGAAGAAAGGAAGGAAGGAAGGGAGGGAGGAAGGAAGGAAGGAAGGAAGGAAGGAAGGGAGGGAGGGAGGAAGGAAAGAAAGAAGGGGAAGGGAAGAAGGGAAGGTGCTGTGGGATGTTCTGTATGTCAAATGTGTTGCTCCGATTGGTTAAAATAAATAAAGTGCTGATTGGCCAGTAGCCAGGCAGGAAGGATAGGGTAGGCGGGACAAGGAAGAGGAGAAGGCTGGGAACAGGAAGGCTGAGGAGAGAGATACTGCCAGCCACAGCCATGACAAGATGTAAGGTACTGGTAAGCCACAAGCCATGTGGCAAAGTATAGATTTATAGAAATGGGTTAATTTAAGATAGAAGAAGTAGATAACAAGAAGCCTGCCATGGCCATACAGTTTGTAAACAATATAAGTCTCTGTGTGCTTTCTTGGTTGGGTCTGAGCGACTGTGGGACTGGCGAGTAAGAGAGATTTGTCCTGACTGGGCCAGGCAGGAAAACTCTAACTACAAATGGCGCCCAACATGTTGGCAAGAGTTTCCACTTAAGACCTGAGAAAAAAGATTCTAAAACAGAGCTAAAAACAGCTTCCTAGTTGTCTCTCTTAAGTTAGTGGCAGCCTGCCGGTTTGAGCTACTATGTAGGGCCTGGCAAAGGTATGGTGCAGTCCGGTGGTGTTCTCTGGAGAACTCTGCTCAGTCTACCTCCAGTGTCCAGGGTCCCAGAACCAAGAGAGACCTCTCCTCTCGATTCTGGGTCTTCAGCATCTTCCCTCAGCCCCACCTTGTGGGCGTGACCATTACTGAAGCCTCAATGGGGGTTGGAACTTCCAGGCAAAGGCTGGGATGGCTACCCACTACAGGAAGGGAAGAAGGGAAGGAGGGAAGGAGGGATGGAGGAAGGATGGGTGGGTCAGACTTTCCCTCCACCCTTTGACCCCTGCAGAGTTCATGGTGAGAAAGAGCTGCCCCACATTCCCTTGCCTGTGTTTATGAAGAGTAGGTCCTCCTGACCGGTCAAGTCTCCTGGGAGTACTGAGGGGGACAACCTGGTGGTAGAGCTGTGATTGAGACCCCTAGGTGACAGAGTCCGCACGTAGCAGAACTGGAAGATCTTTGGCATTTCCAGCGCTGAATGAGGGTCCAGAAAGGCAGGAGTAGTCCAGTCACCTAGTACACAGTTCTTGAACACCTTCTGTGTCCCAGCCTTGTTCTAGGTGTGGAACCTTCTGTCCTGTGGCACTGCAGTGAGATGGGGCAAGTCAGGTGGCATATGCAAGTTGGCAGCTAAGGCATGCTAGGAAAAGTGCCATGGGAATATAAGAAGTCTTTGGGGAGGAGGCCAGTGTCCAGCAGGCCTCAGTCGTGGACCTGGAAGCAGTGGATGCTTGGGAAGGGATGATCCAGCCGAGGGTACAGGCAGGGCTAGCAAACTATGTGGCTAGGTCATTGTTACCAGTCCCCTCCCCACCCCACCCTGTGCAACGATAGTCCCAGAGGACTTTAGCTTTCTCCCCTGAGCTGGGACCAAGTTGGCCAGAAGGTAACAGGAGATGGCTGCCAGCATCTGTGTTAAGGAGGTATTCTGGGCAATGCACAGCATATATGAAGGTTTGGGGATTGGCTTCTGCAGAGCTCTAAGGAGACAGATATAATAGTATGATGGGAGAAGGGTCTAGCCAGATTCCAGATGGGAACAGACATGACTTTCAGGAAAGATCTGAAGGCTACAAATGTGTCCAGAAAACCTTGAAAGGAATTGACACAGAGCATTGTACTCATACCCAGGTCCAGCTGGTAGAGGCCCAGCTAGTCACTGCTATGTGACCTTGGGTCCCCTAACAAGCCCCTGTGGTATGAAATTTCTTTACAGACAACAATGAGCATGACCCAGGAACCTGTAGGTTGAGGGGCTGACACCTGAGCATACAGTCCTGTGAAGACATAGACTCACATACCAGACTGTAGCTCAAACCTGTCCCAATGACTTCCACAGCCCAAAGCGCACATGTGCTCAGGGACATTGAGTTCTGATGTTCAGAGCTGAGAGGAACTACCCTGCATAGAGCAGTGGTGGTCACATACTGGACCCCAACAAAGAGGTGGTGACCTGCTGTGGCTTGCCAGACAGTTGTCAGAAGAATGTCCTCAGATGTTGAAAGAAGTCTGCACCTCCCACTGCACCAGGAACACACACTCTCTCTCTCAGTCACACATCTTGAGTCTTCAGTGGCTGCCCTCACTTCTTATGAGCCATCCTAAGGAAAACGGAGCTGACTCTAAGAGCAGCTGGCAGCATGCTTCATAGTGGCTGTGGGTGGCCTGAGAGCTGGCACAGGATGTGTCGTTAGACTAAGCCTAGGCCTAGCCCAGGAGTTGTGGGTGGTGGTGATGTTCAGTGCCTAAGGTCATGAGCACACAGCCGGGAACTTCCTCGGGAGCCTCTGTCTTCTGTACCTGCCCCTTCTGTACATGCCCACTTTTCTGTCATGTCTACATTTGGCCACACGCTCCTGAAGGCCATCTGACCATATCAGATATGCAGGTCCCTAGAAGACCTGCTAAGGCCATTTGATTTTATACAACTCACTAGATCTCCCCAGGCCCCCCTCCCTTGTGTTCAAGGCACAGAGACCCTTGAGCATGGAGCTGGCACTCTGAATGTGTGAAGGGACTTGAAATACAAAAATGATCTGTTCTGTTGCGTATGGGACTCTGGGACCTTTAAAATCACACAATGGCTGAATCCTTCCTGGGAAAGACTGCTTATAACAAGATCTAGATAGTGACTTAGAGGTCAAGAACACCCACCGGAGTAGACACATCTGTCTAGCTCTCCCTGCTAAGTACACCTGAAAGAAGGGGGCTATAGGGGGTCAGCAGCCACAGGGTAGGAAGGGGGAGGAGGCCAGCCACTTCTACAGGGGTAGGAGATGGGTATGGAGCAGGAGGCCTGCAGAGAGGAGGCCCTGGGAGATGGTCTCTGTTTGTCACTAGCATCTTCTGCCTCCCGGCTGGTAGGACAAACACACAGGCAGCTCTGTCAGGGATTGTGGGGGATACCAACTCCAGGCAAGTCCAGAAGAATGGAGTAGCTTACTAATCATCACTCTGAAAAATAATGACCATGGGAGTCAACTGTATGTCCAGCCCTGCAACACTGGGCCCAACAGAACTGTGGCCTGCTGAAATGGAAGACTACCTAAGATCCCATCTCTTATCACAACAATTAGATACTCAGGATTCAATCAGAAAATGATTTGCAACACCCAGAACTGTGACATTAGTATTAGAATGAGAAAGTCACCGGACTCGAACACTGGAAAGACTTGCTGTTGACATCATCTGACAAGGAGTCTAAGACATCCGTCATAAAGATGCTCCAGGGAGCAGTTGTGTCAAAACTGGAATAGAGGAAAAATCTCACCAAAGAAACACAAGTGACTTTGGAAAGGAGTCAATTGGGAACTGACATGGAACTGGGAGGTAAAATAATACCAATAGCTGCTGTGTGGGTTCAGGGACAGAATGACTGACTCCGACAGAGGACATCGGGATCTTCATTCCAGTGTGGACAGCAGAGAGAAGAAAAACAACCAGGCGCCTGGGAAATGGTGCTGGTGTCTTTGAATTCCCTGGGTTAGAGACATCTAAAGCGACAATGGCTGAAAGCCTCGCAGACTCAGCAGGAGATGTAAGCCTGCAAGGTCAAGAAACCGTGTGAACCCCAAAGAAGATCAACCTAAAAAATCCACACCAAGGTGTGGTACTAAACTTCTGAACACGGAGGTTTAAAGAAGCTTCTTGAAAATACACAGTGAGGAGAGCTGTGTCATCTACAGGAAGTACTAGTTGGTGGCGGCTCCCTCCACCACGGAAGCCACAGGGACCAGAAGTGAGTGACCGGAAGTGTGCTAAAGGGAAGGCCTGTCTGTGAGTTCTACACTCAGTGGAAATATGCTTCTGGACAGAAGCCACAGAGACCTTTTCAGATGAGGGAAAACTGAGAGAAGTTGTCACCTTAAAGAGTGGTTAAGGGACCTTCTCCAGAAAGAAAGTGTTAACTGCACAGGTCCAAACCTTAGAAAGGGAAAGAAAAGTCTAGGCATAGAGGGTGGGGCAACATGACCATCAATCCTCTTCTCTTTTTTTTAAAATTGTCTTATGTGTATAAGTGTTTTGCCTGCATATATGTCTGTGCACCATGTGCACACAGTGCCCGTACAAGCCAGAAAAGGGTGTTACATATGGTTGTGAGCCACCATGGCATACTGGGAGTCAAACCCTGGGTGCTCTTAACTGCTGAACTGTCTCTTCATTCCCATATTTCCATACTTAAAAGAAAAAGTATGACCAGGGCTGGAGAGATGGCAGAGGGCCAGAGCTCAGGTGCCAGCACCCATATTAGGCAGCCCACAAGTGCCTATAACTCCAGCTCCAGGGGCTCTGACCTCCTCTTCTGGCCTATGGGCTCCAGCACTGAACATGCCCAAACCCTTTCCCCTCTTCCACACACATACACATAATTAAAAATAAAATGAATCTTTTTTTTTTTTTTTTTTAAATCAACCAGGCCTGTCTGGGACAGTTGTTAGGAAAGTGGGAGACACACATGGTCTATAGAAATAAGGTTGCTACTGTGTGTGAGAGGTTGAATATTGAGCCTGGGGAGGCCGTATACAGTCCCTGACTAAGGGCCAGAAACACAGTTGAGACCTTTGCTGTTCTTGATCATCCAAAAGGCCTGGGAGGCGTGCAGAATCATGGGCTTCTGATGTAGTAGGGTCTTAGTGGAGCTGAGAATCCACCTAACAGAGATGTTCTTATTGCTGCTAGCCTCCTCTTGGAGAAGAACTGCATCTAGCACCTTCAGTTGGCATGGGCTCCTATGTTTCCTTACTGGGTCTCTTGGGAGGAGGGTTTCTGAGCCCACAAGGAACCTCAATGTAACACTTAGCCTGGCACACTAAGCAGCAGGAGCAGACAGGATGGGTGGGCAGCTTTGTACCTGGTACTCAAGTCAGCCCTCAGTGTACATGTTGATGTGAATGGTGGGGGGATGTGGCCCATAGCCCCTCTGAGCCTTCTCCTGGCTGCCCAGTAGCTCCCATGACATTTGGCCTCATGCTAGTGAGCATCAAGGACCCCTGCATTTCTGCCTGGCCCATCCCATTTCAAGAGAAGCTAGTAATCCCTATTTGAATTTGACATTCCCCCACCTCAAATATCCCCAACCCCATTTGGCTGGTGGTGGCTATCATAGCACAGGATGACACTACCTAGCCTAGGATGTCCTGAGTCTGGGAAAGGAGCAAGCCTGGGTGATGCAGTACCAAGGCTTATCCTGAACATGGGTACCAGCTCGGCTGGGCCCCATTCCTATGATGTCCCTGGTGTGAATAACTGGCTTAGATATCACCCTCTGCGTCCTGGGGATAGAAGGTTGAAAGCAAGGCAGGAGAATCATCTTTATGGGCCTCTGTTGTTGTCCACTCCCTAGTCCTGTCTCTGTTGGAAGCATCACGGGCCCTGCCCTCCCCTGGCCTGGCTGAGTGCGTGACGAGGCTGTGCTGTGTCTGTTACAGGCTTCCCTTATTCCAAACCTGATTCTCTCCCAGGACCCAGGAAGGATGGCCTGGACCTCCGGGTAGGTACTTGGACCCTCCCTACCTGGGGGACACTAACCACCACTTGCTGCTTACCTGCACTGGTTCCCATAGCTTTGGAACAGAAAAGGCAGGAATCCTGCTTGCACAGCTGCCTCTGCCTGATGCTCTGCCCCAGATGCTGCCACTATAGCCTTTTCCATGTCAAGAGTGACCAGACCACACCTGGCCACACTCTGGCTTCTCTCCGCTGTGCTTCAGAAACCAGAGTCCCCAGTGTGTAAGGCAGGGAAGATGTAGGTCACCCAGAGTAACTAGGGCTGCTTTGAGATGCTCTTCAGCCCCATCTTCTTTCCTGGTGGCTAGAGCCAGCCAAGTCTGGAATGTTCCCATGCCCATGGAGCCATACCTGTCCCATGTCACTGCCATGTAGTCACTTGGAATATGTCCTTATTCCCTTCTCAATCTCAAGGCACATGAATGCAAGTGCAGGAGGCCTTTAGCTTGCCACCCTAAAGAGAGCCTGCCATGTGCCCTGGTCCAGTGCCCTTCATGAGGAGCTTGTAACCATGTTGGCTCTTAATGGAGACCTGTAGTCTAGAGTATCCTCATGATTCAGAACCCCCAGGCCTCATATAAGCATACAGCTCCAGGAAACTTCCATCACCCAGGTAGCATTTCCTTATGTCAGGAAGTTTGTGTATAAATCAAGACAATTCACATCTCAAATCTCAAGAGAATCAGGTGTGTGTGTGTGTGTGTGTGTGTGTGTGTGTGTGTGTGTGTGTGTGTGCGGTGATGGAGTGGTCTTATCAAAATGTGCACTCAGGGCCAACCATCTGAAATAACCTCTCTAAGGCTATGGAACATTCTCAAGACCAGAGAGACATCTTCAGAAGCTACAGGCATTCTTTGGGACTGGTCATTGTTTTCTCCATCTTCTCAGGCTCCAATTTACTACTATGTTTCTGTTGAAGACTCAGCTTCAGGGTGCACACCCCACCCCACACACACACAGATGACGCTGCGTGGATGGAATGTAGAGTACCATGGCTTCCCCTCCCGTTAACCTCTCTTCCTGCCTCGAAATAGACCTTGCATGTTGCCTGCTTTCTTGATCTTTTTTCCAATATAATTTGTCTTTCACAGGGAAAACATGGGTCTAGAAACCACACAGGACTCCCCTGACATGAAATGTAAAACCCTCCACTCAGAGCCAGGGCTTTAGGGGCTGTAGGAGCCCTGTCTGTCTTTCCAGAAGATTTTCTTTTTACCTGGAACAGTTGCTCTCTAAGCAAGGGGCTGACAGGTGCCAGTGACCCAGCTTGACCTAGCTAATATGTCCCTTACTCAGGTAAGATCTTGTGTGTTTGCTTGGTGAATGAGAGGACAGTAGGGTCACTGGACTGTCTGCATGACTAGCAGCCATCTATGTGAACACATGTGTCCAGTCAGCCATCTATGAGAACACAGAGAAGGTGATCTCCTGGGAGAGTCTTGGCTTGTCTGTGGCATTGGTGAACTTCTGTGTCTGCAGAGGTCGTGGTCTCTACTGACTCCTCCTAGTCCAGTTGTGAATAGGTGATCTGGACTCTGGTGGGTCCATTTTGGTCCTAGAACTATTGTGAACATTATCTTAACTCTCTGCAGGACCGAGGAGGCAGGCCTTGTGTGAATGTGGGAGGAGAGAGTGAGCAGACCTGAGTGCCCTAGGCTTGAACTCTGAGTGCCCCCAAAGGTGGAGTCCATCCTCACAAGAGTTCTGACTTGGCACTTGGCCCTGAGATCCTTTGTCTCCTGCCCATGCTCCTGCTCATTCTCACTCCATCTAATATCTGTATGTACTCCCCTGCCTCCTCAGCAGAAGGCTGGTTATTTAGTCGCCTGAGCAACCATGCTCAGCAGTTCAAATCTGGCCCTTCTCTCTGGAATTCCTGTAGTGCTTGCCCACAAACATCTGCTGGTGGTGACCTGCAGTGCCCCAGAGTCATTCACGGGGTGCTTTGCTACCAGAAAGGATTGTTTGGGGGCAGGGTTTCTAAGTCAGGGCACAGATTCAGTAAGATCAAAATCCAAAAGAGAGGGAGACCTCTGAAAAATGTTCTCTCACAAACAAACAAATGACAGTGTATGAGAAAAGATGCCAAAGCCCCACTCATGTGTCCTGATAGTGAAGGCTAGGTAGCCACCATCATGACTTTTATAGTTTCCCTCATCTGAAGGGACAGAAGTCCCCCTGAGTCTCCGTCTAGGAGGATTTTGTCACAAAGACCTAGCATTGTGCATGCCGAAGATCATGAGACTGTCCTGATGCCTAAACCTGCCCAGGAGGAAGATGCTCATAGCCCAGCAGACTAGCAGCCACCTGCTGCAGGTCCCCCTGTGAATGAGGCAGTAATGATTGACATGTGCCACCTGGCCCATCACTTAGAGAATGGTCATTGAAGGTCCTTGTGGCTGCTCCCTGGAAGAAATTCCACTTGGAGAAATGCTTGATGTTACCTGTGAAGAGACTAAATTCCAACATTTAAAACAAAACAAAACAAAACAAGTCTGTCAGGTTGGGTTTAAAAAAAAAATGGCATTATCATAGTGTGTCATTACAAGATATACACTGAAAACATATTCTTATTAGAAATGAAAAGAGATGCTAAAATCACAAATGGGAGGTGGGAATAGTGATGCTCTGGCAAAGTGAAATTAAGTTTCAAGCAAATAATATATGAAGAGGAAGCAGTAATGCACAGAGTACTGGTGTCCCAGGCTTTATGAAGCATTGACAGGACCCAGAAACTTAAATGCACCAAACAATACAGCTTCTATCGGTGCTTTGCATGGTCTTAAAATAACACATAGATCTAGTAAACAATAGTCTCCTGAAACTACACAATAATTCACTCTCAAGCTTAACCCTGTAGACAAACGCAAAATTTATACCTTTGGAATCTAGTTTTCACGGGTTTGTAAATCTCTAAAACTGCTTCTGTCCCTCAAGCATGGTGGCACACACCTTTAGTCCCAGCACTTGGGAGGCAGAGGTAGGCAAATCTCAGTGTGTTCAAGGCCAGCTTGGTCTGTATAGAAAATTCCAGGATATCCTAGGCTACATAGTGAGACCTTGTCTCAAAATACTTAAATTTTTAATATTTGTAAAGTGTTTATGTCTGGAAGCAGAGACAAAGAGGACCAGGAATTTAAGGCCACCCTCAGCTACATAGTGAGTTCAAAGCTAACCTGGGTTCCATAAGACCTGTCTCAGAGAGGCATGGTGTAGGGTGGGGTGGGGGGGATCTTATGTCTGTGACTGTATATCTTCAGCTGTGATCCTGGAAAGAACATGTGTTTGAACTAGATAGCCCCGAACTCCCAGCCATCTTGAGGCAAGTTATGTAACTTTCAGTCTTTTCCTAGAACTAACCAGGGTGGGGGTGTGATTCTTATTATGTGATTATGAGAACAAGTATGGCTGTGAGATCTTTTCCTGAGCTCTGTAGCATGATTTCCACATAAGTCAGGACTTCAAAAACAAGCCCCCATCACCTCTTCTGTACCAGCTTCTGCTGAGTCAGGCAGCTTATTCCTACATGGCTTTAGCAGGAAAATCACAGCTGCTGGTGTGGGCGGCCATGATCTCATTTCTACCAGCAATCACTGTGTAGTCTCCGGAAAGCGAAGCACAGGGGCTCAGACTCCTACAGCCCTGTGCATTTTCCGTGTGAATGCAGCAAGGTTGCTTGACCTCCCTGAGCCTGGTCTGTAAAGCCTGGGGGTGCTTCCCACTTTGTGGGGTACAACAAGATTGGAGAATGTGTCAGTAGAGCTGGTAAATGCCTAGATGAGGAAGATGAATAACATATCAGCTTTAAAAATCCTGGCAACTCATTGAGAACTGCAGAGGAGTTAGCCAGAGTAGGCCCAGGCAGTGCAGTCTTGAGCTGGCTCTCTGCTGCTGTACGTGTTAGCCCAAGATTTGCTTGCACAGAGTGCTCTGTAGAGCTACATGGGGCATAGACTCCACTCTTCCTTCTCTAGACCAAGGCCCCTGTTCCACTTCCCATCTTTCCTCTCGTTCCTCAGACCTAGAAGGCTGGAGGGAGCTGGTTCTGCTTGGAGGTGTTGGCCTGGGTGATGGACTGCTTGTGATACAAGATTCCAAACACTATGTAGCAGCATTCCTTCTTAGCGTCAGTCAATCTGGGCTGCAACGGTGGGGCCAAGGCAGACTGGCTTCACTTTGCCCAGAGGCTCTCTGATGGACAGGTGTGCCTGAGGTGCTGGTCTGGGGCTGAGACAATTGTTCCTAAGAGTTGTTTTCGAGAACTTCTAAGGGGAAATGGTGAAAGGTCATAGAGAGTTAGTGGCTGATGCAGACCCCTGGCTAAGGGTGCAGGGCTTAGGACCCAGAGAGGCAAACTAAGGTTGAACCCGAGGATGGAGTCATTGAAGTGTATTGCATGTTATTGCAGTGGTTTAGATCCAGATCCACTGGACTTGGTGGTGCACATCTTTAATCCCCACACTGGGAGGAAGAGATAGGCAGGGCTCTATGAGTTTGAGGCCAGCCTGGTCTACATAGTTAGTTCCCAGACCAGCCAAGGCATCACAACATCACAACAAACAAACAAACAAAACGAGAGAGAGAGAGAGAGAGAGAGAGAGATCCAAATCCACGTCCAAAAGTCCACAATAAGCCAAATATCAAAGACCTTAAATAAAGGCCGGCTCCAACCCTTTGCTTTCCATACTCACCCTCTTAGCAGCTGGTCACAGCCTGCTGGACCCAGCTCTGAGGCAGGAAGGAGGTAGTGGCATATCCCTGGGCCTCCATGTCTCTGTTTCAGGTGAAGTATTTAGTGTGCAGGCTCTCTCTGCTTCCACATTCTCTGGGGTGTGCAGCCCATTCCCAGCATGTAAGGTCCATCGGCAGCAGCTTTTCTTGTAACTGTATCTGTAGGTGGAGCACATGGTGCCTCTACCTGCAGTGCTCTCTGAAATACAATCCCTGGGCCCAGTTTCAGACACTCTGCCCAACAGCCCTGACCCTGTTTCAACCCTGGACTGTGCTGGGGACTACGGGACTGTCAGACGTTCTTCAGGGACCTCAGCTCACCCCACAGTTCTGGTGCAGACAGCAGCTATGACAGGGCAGGACCAGACAAGACAGGGATGGTGCAGGCCTGTGGGTCTTAGTACACTTTGCAGTGGTGGGGCCCTATAGACAGAGGTAACTTGTACATAGGGGTTTTTCCAAGTGGACAGAGAGAAAGAAAGAGCTGTAATGATCACGATGGTGCAGACATGACCGTTTGTTAAAGACAGCCACGGGAGTTGAGGGCAGTGACCTAGTCAGGTGACAGCTCCGCCCCCCACCCACCGAATGTCACCTGTTGAGTATTAATGTCAGAGCAAGGCCACTCTGTCCAAGGTACCAGAGGTCTCTGGAAACCAGAATCCTTGGTGACCCTGGAGTTGTGGGAGTGCCTATGGAGGCAGAAGCCCCTTGTGTCTTGGAGCTTTGGGATGCATGGACATTATTGGCACTCTGGACTGTGTAGCTAGGTTAGGTACTGGAGACTCTGGCAGTAGAGTGGGCATGATGCAAAGCCTCCAGGAGGCAGTGGCCAGTGAGTGCCCCTTTGCCATCTTTTAGGCACAGTGGGACTGTGGTGACTCTTGGGTCTACCTAGAGCATGGGGACAGCAGACTGTAGCCACTTTCCCCAAGGAGGAGCAGAAATACCACAGGCTATACCCATCACAGTGTGAATACAGGAATAGATGTTAAAGTACCCTGTAGGCCATGCCAGCTATAGAGCAGGACTCAGGCATCAGAGCTCATTCTTTGAACAGGCAAGGTTCAAAGACTTCTGAGGTAGGTTTGAAAGGCATTCCCGTAGGGCAGGTATCCTGGGTACTCACCTTCCAAAGTCCAGCTTTGCCATCTGGCTGTCACCTAAACCTGTCAAACACCCCCCCCCTCCTCCTCCTCCTCCAGTTGTGTGAGGACCCAGCAAGCATCGGGGGCTGTCTTCCAGCTCCCTATTGCCTGCCCCATGCAACCTGCCTCTTGCCGGCCTTTCTCTCTTTCTCTCTTCCAGAATGCCAACCTGGCCCCTTGTGGAGCAGACCTGGATGGCAGTTGGGGCACTCGAGGTACACACAATGGGGACCCCTGTGGGTCTCTGGCTAGGCCAGAATCACTAGCACATGTCAACTAGTCTCATTCTGAGACATCCCTCTGGGAACCGTTGGCAGAAGGTTCTGCACCATGGATGAAGAGTCTCCTGGGGATACCTGTTGACCCCTCAGCTCTTCCATCCTGCTCTGCAGGGCCCGTCATGGCTTTTTAGGTGCCGTGAATCTCTTGGAATAGGGCACAGAGTCACAAGCAAACAGCTCCTAGGGGCTGAGCTGAGCAGTGTAGGTCAAACCCTGTCTCCAGCTCTCACTCACTATGTATCTGCTGGCATACGTGTGAGTAGGCCACCTGGTCATGTGGCAGGTACCCCACTAATGGCTACTCTCCCAACTCTGAGCAGGGCTGTGCACCTGGCCATGCTCACCTCCTTGTTGCCCTCTGGAATGCTGGGGGAACCCTGCTCTTGCGTACCAGTTCACATATACATGGCAGTGCCAGGGCATTGCAGCTTGCTCTTGAAGTGGTCGTCCCAGTCTCCAGCCTTAGAGCTGGCACTTCAGAGTCCCAAGTGGGAAGATCAAGGGCCTGCCTCATGCAGGCATCTTCCTTCCAGAAGGATTGGAGGCCAGGATTCTAGCGGCCCTTCCTGTATGTATGGAGCACCTGCCCTGTGCATTGCTTTAGCTTTGATGCAATGACGCCTTGAGTCTAAAGAAAAACCTTGTCAAAAGGACTGTACAATGCTTGGCAGTTTACAGTAGGAAGCAAAGCATGATGAAGAGGGGCTGGGATGTGGCTTGGGTGGTAATGTGCTTGCCTCACATACATACAACTCTGGGCTTTATCCCCAGCAGCACATGTATGATGGTGCATACTGTAATCCCAGCACTTGGGATGGGAAGGCAGGGGAACCAGGAGTTCAAGGTCACCCTCAGCTATATAGTATGTTCAAAGCTAGCCTAGGCTCAGTGAGACTTTGTTTTAAAAAAGTGGGGGGGGGGAGACAGTAGGAGACTGGGGTGACAGGATACATATTGGTAAAGGTGTCAGACTCCACAACACCCTTCAGAAAGTTTTCCCTGGAGAACCCATTGCATGTCTGGGTAAACTGAGATGGATGTCTTTCTCAGAGCAGCCCAGAACACCAGGAAAGAACATTTCCCAGCCTAGGAGCACAGTGCCACTACCCAGCTTCCAGGGTGGCCTCCAGCCTCCTGGCCATGCCTCCTGCTCTCAATAGTCTGTGGGAGACCCTTGGTCCCTCCCTTGAAATCCAAGACCAGAGGCCCATGAAGGTTGCTCAGAGACCAAGCATGGACCTGCTGATTGGGGGGGTGGGGGTTGCCCAGGAAGAGGATTGCACCCATCCTGGGCATGGATTCTTTCATTCCTAAACCAGCCCTGTGGTCTCTGTTCTTCTCTTACAGAGTACAAGGTAAGGGGCTCCTGCACTAACTGACCTCTCCCACCGCACTGCGCCTGCCAGGTTAAAAGTTCCTTTCTGTTGCATTTTCTCTACGAAATGTGCATGCTCACAGTCCACACAAGTATGTATTCTGGTTTGCCTTTTGGTCAGCCCAGGGATACTTGCCTCTGAGGTAACTCTGTGATGTCTCCCTGCAGATATACCCATATGACTCCCTTATCGTAACAAACCGAATCCGTGTGAAACTGCCCAAAGATGTGGACCGGACGCGGCTGGAGGTAAGGCAAGGTAGGGAGGTAACCCTTGAGACTCTACAGGCCTCAGCCACCAGACCAGGTTCCCACGCACATACATACCAGGAGGTGGTGCCGCTGTGGTGACAGAACAGGGCTCAGAACCAAGGACACAGGGGTCTCCAAAGGCAAAGAAACAGAGTCACAGACCCAACTCTGCTGGCTTTGCAGAGGGGCCCTGGATTCTGGCCTGGGTAGGGAAGGCTGGGTAGCATGGTGCATCAAGGAGCCTGCAGTGGTCCCATCCAGTGTGCTGCTATGAAAAGATGAAGGAGGAACTTCCGGGCTTCTCTGCTGATCTAGAACAGGCAGTTCATCCACAGAAGACAAATGTGTGTCTGAAAGGTCCACGCAGATGCAGCAGAGTAGTGTGAGATGGTGCACTGTGCCCAGGAGGACAGACTCTGCTAAGCACTCTGTGGCAAGGCTAAAATGCCTTATTCATGCTTCTTTGATCATTCAAAACCACCCCACAGTCAGCAACATACATAGGGGGGATCCCCTTCTTGAGCTTCACATAGGCACAGCCTTACCACGTCTCTTGCTGGGGCGATGGCATCTCCAGGCTCTTGAGGGCAGAGGCTACCTCCCTCCTGTGCCTCGGGCAAGTGCTAGACCCCATTCAAACTTCTCATGGGGCAGCGGCTTTGTGTGTGACCAGGAACAGGAACAAGAGAAACAGATATATCCAAGGAGGCCCAGCAGAGCTGGGGCTTTCGGGTGTTGGCAGAGCAGAAACTCAGTAGATAGATTCACAAAGAGGTGGCCTCTAAGGTGGCACAGATGGGCCTGGGACTGTGCTGGGGCAGAGTGTGAAAAAGTCCTCTCTGTGTTACAGAGAACATGCTCAGGCTTGTCCAAAGCCAATCAGGACTTTCACGGGCAACAGAACAGAGCAGTGTGAGTGAGGCATCTGTTCAGAGCTTGTGGGATGTGACCCTGGCGGGGATGGTATCATAGCAGAGTACTGGCTTTCCTCAGCTGGCCAGTCATGTGCCCTTGAGCCTTCATCTCTACTTAGGATGAAAACCCAGAGCTGCTTAAGAGAGTCACTATGCAGTCTGAGGTCATTTGAAGTCCTTTCCCTGGAGCCTGGTAAACAGTAGCCCCTCTGCACATTAGTGGCAGCAGAAAAGAGACAGGTGTTTGGGACTGCTGCACAGGGACGGTGACTCCATTAGATCCGTAGTGACTTACACTAGAAACCAATGGAGTCTCATGACTGAAGGGCCCCTTCAGATATGGCTGCATCAAGGACTAAGCAGTATTTCCATACCCAGTGACTGTTCTTCCTCTACATTGGCTCCAGTGAGACTCTTACACACACACACACACACACACACACACACACACACACACACACACACACTCCAGAGCTCAAGGTCTCTGGTGGGGGAGGGACCCCTCTCTATTATCTGTCTTCATACAACCCACAGTGAGCCTCTGGGTGGTCATTACCCCACCCTACCCCTAAACCAACCAGTTCTCCCCTGGGCATATAATGACTGGAGCAACCAGTTTGTCTGGAGTTAAGGGGGCTGCTGGTGTCACCTGAGCTGGAAAGACCCAGGTTGTTCCTGGAAGAAAGTGAGAGCTGCCATCTGAGATGGAAAGAGGCTGCTGGGTAACAGGTGGGTGGCAAGTGTCCCCTGCAAGGACGGTCAGGGAGGGGACAGTACAGCATAGCAGAGCACAGGGAGATCTCCACTAAGTAGCCCCTCAGAGCAGCCAGTCCACATGGTGTTATACCCATCATTCCAGCCAAGGACCCAGGGAGCCAAAGCCCTGGTTAGCAGGATTCTTGAAGCTCATTGCAAACGAGCAAAGGCCACGGGAGCATTTTTGTGTGTTTTGATGTGTGTATCATTTACAGGAAGGGCCAGCAGCTGAGCTGGCTAGGGGACTGTATGAGATTGTCAGGGTAGGGCGAGGCTGGAACCCACTAAGGGACAGGTCTCTGCCTATGGTCTTGGAGACTGGGGCCCAGGAGTCCTTGCCTGAGTGTCAACTGTGGCATTGGTATCAGTGGCTCACAGTGGGGCGTCTTGGCCTCTCTGGCTGAAGCTGGGCTTGTTGATAGTGGGGGTCATGGCCAAGAGCACTGCTACTGTATAAAGAGGGTACTGCTGGCCAGTGGCAGCTCATGGGTCAGGATAGGCCTAGAGGGATCCTATTTGCTGTGTGACTTGGCTTTTGAAAAGGTATGTCCTTGTGGATTACTGACGGTACTTGGACTAAATGCTTCAACCTTAGATGATGCTCAGAGCTCAGATGATGTCTGCAGCAGCTCCTGCAGCCCCCTGAGAGCCTGCTGGGGCTCCCTGCTTCCCTTTAGGGCTAAGGCGTGTCTCAAGTGACTTCTGCTTTGCTTGTGAGTAGGCCTGCTGAAGCCAGCTGTAGCCTCAGGAGGGGATTAAACTTCTCATACTCAGGTGAACACACCCAAGAGTGTGACTCTCAGCTCTTCTTCCCCTTCTAGCTCAGCCAGCCCCAGGAATTGGAGCAGTTGCCACAGTGGGACATATCTGTCCTTTCTTCCTTATCAGCTTGGGGACAGTGATGTGACCCTGGAAAGAGTGTGGTGGGGTTTTCTTGCAGGAGCAGACCCCCCCCCCACACACACACATACACTCCCACTCCATGTTTGTGTCATGGGAGAGAGCTTTAGTTTTATAGTGAAACCAAGTTATAACTTGTAAAGATCCAGAAAGCCACAAAGAGGAATGGGAGTTCCCAGTGCCATGTCTTCAGGGTGGACAAGCTTCCACAAATCTCTCTTGTATGACTTTGGCAGTAACAGAGTTGACTTTTGGGTAAGGAAGGTTCACTGTGTATTCAATGCATCACCTACTTTCCCCCTGAGGTTGGATACAGACCTTTTCTGTGCCAGTCCATGTCACTCTGCCCCCACCTGGCCAAGCAGCCACAGAAATCCAACTTCCTGAAGGGACCTAAGGACAGCATTGCCACTCACAAGCTCATTGGCTGAGCTTGTCACGTGGCATCACTGGCTGCAAGGCAGGCTGGGAAGTAAAGTTAGCCATATGCAGGAAGAGGCTGTGGATGTGGTGGGCAGCAGATGGTGTCCTCTGTAGCTCTGCAGGATTTGTCCCCTGACTGCTGACTCTCATCATTGAAACTCAGTGTCGTAGTTGTTGGCCAAGTGTCCCAGTCATTCATAGACATGGGTACTGACTGGGGCCCTAGGGAAGTCTCTGAGAAAAAACAGACATGAGCTCTGCCCTGATAGAAAGGTATCCATCAGCTGATTATCCAAATGAGTATGCAGAACCACATGCCAGCATTAGTGCTCTGAAGGTCAGGAACCTGGCTGTTTCAAAGTAGAAGAAGATAATGATGTAGCAAGCATACTCGTATGTGTGTGCCTCAGTGTGTGGGGGTTTTGTTAGAAAACCACGTGTGCAAAGGCCAGAGAGCAGAAGGGAACCTGGATTGTTTGAGGAAGTAGACCTACAAGACTATACCTGAGCAGGTAGAGGGAAGGCTAGACCAGGCCTCACGGGGCTCTGTGCTGTGCTAAGCCATTTGGCTGTTAGCCTAGTGACAGTAACAAGATTTGGCATGCAGTTTACAACATGTCTTGTGGCTGTACTGTGGAGTTTAGACTGGTAGTGAATACAGAGGGAGAGTTGAGGGGCAATGTGAGTCATCTAGAAAGCATGATGGTAACTTGGATAGGGGTAGCATGACTGCAGGTGAGATGTAGATGAATTCAGGCAGTGTTTGGAAAGTCAAGGTCACAGACCTTAAACATGAAGAGTGTGCTGTGGACAGGGCATTCCTGACATAACTGAGGCCAGCCTGGGAGGGATATGATGTGATGATCTTCCAGAAGAGCGAGGCACTGGGGTCATTGGTAATGGCATTTGGGCACAGCCCTGCAGCAGTTAAAGGTGCCACACAGGTGCCCAGTTCTGCAGTGTGGGATGAAGGTCAGTGACTTGTGGTCTGGTTGTGAAGGTCCTCTTTGACTGTGCAGGGAGTCAGATGCATCACACAATATCCATACATGGAGCAAAAGCCAGGTCTCCTTCCCCAGATGTGGAGCTCTTTGTCCTAGAAGATCTAAATCTCAGCCCTTGGCCATAGTACACCAAGGCCCTCCTTCCCAGAGAGAACCAACCACCAATGTATTCTGAATGCTTGAATTCTGAAGACCTGGGCCCAGAATCTCCAGTCCAAGGGACAGAATCTCTGTTGGCCCCAGATGGAATAACATGTCCTAATTTGAGCCATTCCCTGCATGCCCTACCCTGCTCATCAAAGGTGGCATTGTTTTGCTTCCAAGATAGTCTTCTACCATCCCCAATGGTGTCATGGGAGGGGCTAAGCACTTGGAGTTAGTGTGAGCTAGTGAATCTAGTCTCTATAATGTCTACCTGTGTGACTGTGGACAAGTAACTTAACCATTCTGGGCCTGATCTCTCACTTGTCAGGTGACAAGGGTTGCACCTGTCCTTTGGACAACTGCAAGTGTTTAAATGGAGGTTCAGAAACACATAATTGAGCATCTACAGTGTTAAGCAGCAGGTGGCCACCTGTGTGTACACTATCCTCCAAACGGAATGACAGCCCTGCGGATGCCAAGCTTGCCCTGGAGAAGGGCCATGGATGTGGTCCAAAAAGATGATTGCTGGAAACAGGAAGAAGTAGTGTTACCATGTACACGGATGCAGGGCAGTGCAGTCAGCTGTGGGAGAAAAATGCTTTCGTAGTGCCCTGTGTGGCAGACATAGACAGCGTGAACATGGCTAAGCACAGCAGATAGTGCTGCTATCCCTTCTGTGTGGTCGGCTCCATTCCAAGCACATGGTGTATTTTAACACTTCTTTCACAACACCACGAGGCATCCAGATAGCTTCCAGGGCCATGGTTCCCAAGAGGCAGAGATGGGATTCGGCACTCAGAGCCACTCTGCTAACCGACTTCTGGATCAATTACAATATGTAAATGAATTGCCAAGTGAACCTGTCTTTAAATTGCTTTTCTCATTATATTTCCTCACACCTATGAAGACTGACACACAGACCTTAGAAATATGCATTCATACACATGCACACAAATACATAGACGTATACAAACATCCATATGCAGGTGGGTAACACATGCCAAGGCACATGCTTAGAGGAGAGCTTCACAAATTTTGCGGGGCTGGTACTTGTGAAACGTGGTGACTCAAGAGGCTGAGCTCTGAGGCAGGCTTACTCCTTCTCCTTTGGGTTCTTACAGCCTCCAACCCCTTGGCTGCTGCCCACCCACATTTTCTAGGGCCATCATTTTCTCAAAGACAGTAATTGATAACCATGCCTACAAAACACCTTTACAGTAGTAGCCTATAATCAGTATTTGACCAGACCCCCAGACATGGGGCTTGGAAGAATTGGTATCTCCAATGCAGATATCAAGTAAGGCTGGTGAGGTGCTGGAGGGGCTCCTGTCTGCAGCTGATGCTATGTGGCCATGTTAATGTGTCACTCAATGATTGGTGGCTCCTGGGTGAGGACTCTGAGTTCTTCCTGGGGGCCACCAGGGCCTGTTGACTGGGAAGATGCTGCTTCAGAGGGCCTAGGGTTTCCCTGCTGGTCCTCACACTCCCTGAGGCTGGGCATGTGTTTGCTGGTGCAGTAAGCCCAGGGTGACTGCACCTGGGGAGTGAGAACCCCAAGGTTCAAGTGTTCTTTCCATGATCAAACTTGTCCATCCAGTGTGATGAGGACAGAGCACCCTGGACCCTGATGACCAAGGGTGACCATGAAGGGTTCAGACCCCCCCCCCCCCAAGGCCCTTCCTGATTCAGACAGAGAAGAAGTACTTGAGTGCTGTGTGGCAGGACAGATAGACCTGGGGAGGGGTCTGGTGAATGCCAGCTACCAGGAAGCTTCACTGAGGAGCTGCAGTGGGCAGAGGCAGGGGGCAGAAGGGGTGCCAGGGGACAACAGTCACACACGTGTTCCCTGACGAAGGAAGGAAGAAAACCATGAGCAGAGACCTGCTGCCCTTCTGGAGCTGAGTGTCTTCCAGGTTAGTTGGACTTTGGTGCATGGGACTCAGTGTGACCTTAGGGCCCTCTTGGGTACTATGACCTAGGCAGCCTCACCTCTGGGAGAAGTGACATTTGATTCAGGGCCTATAGAATTTGGAGATGTTCCTGGTGACGCAGAGAGGTGATGAAGGTCCTAAGACTTCCCACCGTGCAATGGTGTCCCTCAGGAGTGAGACTGGCCTGCTCCCCGGAAAGGTGCCACGCTGGTCTCTCTTCCTGTAGCTATGGAAGAAGCTTGGAGCCTTTGACATTGGCAAGCACCTAAGAAGCCAGGGGCCAGGGAATAGCTGAGTTAAAACAGCTATGTGGACCGCTGTAGTCAGCTACACCCCATAGTTCTTCCTGTTGGGGAGGACACCTAGCTAGCCAGAGGCCCTTCCTGCCAGGAGACACTAACAGATCCTCTGCCAGGCACTGGCTCCTCTGACCCTTGCCCACACTCAACAGAACTTGGACAGCCAAGTCCTATCCTCCTCCATGATGAGCCAATCCATCAGGAGCTGTGGCTAGGGCCACTGGCCTCAGGTCTTTCCCTGACAGCCATCCTGACACCCCTACCACTCCAAGAAATGCACCTTCCCAATACCAACCATCACGTGTGTGCCCCTTCCATGGTCTCTCTTGCAACCAACTCTCCTGGGCTGTGCAGGAAGCATCGCAGAGAATATGATGGGAGTTTGAAGTCAGCCTACATAGTAAGCTCAAGGCCTGCCAGGATTGTATAGTGGGGCCTTGTCTCAAACAACAACCAACAAAACCAGGGATCATACCTCAAGTTACCTTCCCAACACTTCCATCTCAGGTGGTCCTGTTAAACTTGTCTCATCCCACCCTACCAGGCACCCTTTCCTCTATGGTGCCCTTGACCTCTCTGAGAGCATCCTCCATTAAGTTGGAAGAGTGGGAACAGGCCTCAAAGGGCTATGGTGAGACAACTCAGTATCTTCTAAATCTTGATGGTCTAGGAGTAGACTCCTCAGCATATTGAGTCACCCCAATCTCACCATTCAGATGGTTCCTTTCTAGCCCATGATGCTTTTCCTGTTTGCAAACATAAGACATTCCACAGGCTGAGGCCTCCACCTAGGGGAGGCTTGCTGGATTCTGCGAGCATGGCTATGTGCATGCATGTGTGACTCCAGGTCCCTCTTCCAGATCACCCACTGCCTGGGCTCTAATACTCAGAGCACTCAACACAGATTCAGTGACAAGATTTGTATTTATGCTTTTTGGAGATTACCACATTCTCTAGTCTGTTCTGAGACAAGATCTCCTATAGCCCAGGCTGCCCTTGAGCTTGCTGTGTGGCCAAGGCTGGCCTCAAACTCCTGATCCTTCTGCCTCAGTTTACCAATGCTGAGTGTGCCCTCTCATCCGGTTTTTCTATCTTGATTATTACAATGACCTTTAGTTTAGTGTCTTTGCTTGAAAGTGGTGGAAACTGTACTCTTCTTTTGCCAATAATTTTTTTTTTAGTTGTGGCAAGAAGTGGTTTCTTTTCTTTTCTTCTGTTTTCTTAGAAAGGTATGTGGTAGTGAAACAGGGTCTCAACCCATTCTGGCCTTGAACTAGAGGATGACATTGAATTCCTGATCCTCCTGCCTGTGCTGTTTATCATCAAAGGAAGTTAGGACAGGAACTCCAGCAGGGCAGGAACCTGGAGGCAGGAGCTACAGAGGACATGGAAGGATGCTGCTTACTGGCTTGCTCAACATGGCTTGCTCAGTCTGCTTTCTTGTAGAACCCAGGACCACCAGCACAGGGAAGGCACCACCCCCAATCACTATTTAAGAAAATGTCTTACAGGTTTGCCTACAGCCTGATCTTATTTAGGCATTTTCTTTTCTTTCAAGACAGGGTTTCTCTGTGTAGTTTTGGTGCCTGTCCTGGATCTCGCTCTGTAGACCAGGCTGGCCTCAAACTCACAGAGATCTGCCTAGCTCTGCCTCTGGAGTGCTGGGATTAAAGGCATGCACCACCACCACCTGGCCTGGAGACATTTTCTTAATTGAGGTTCCATCCTCTCTGATGACTTTAGCTTGTGTCAAGCTGACATAAGACTAGCCAGCACACTACCCCTTGGCTTTCTCAGCAGGGAGATGGGAATAGAACACAATATACCATCTGAGCAGTCACGGTCACAATTAAAGAAGGTGGTAAATGAGGCAGCCGAAAGGATTCTACAGAAGGCTCCAAGCAGGCAGGAGTCCTGATGCAGGGCATGGTTATTGAACTTGGCCACAGGGAAGTTTTGTCAGTGGGAGTCAGGAGTCAAGGATGTTGTGGTAACTCCATGCCAGTCCCTGTGTGTCCCTACCAAAACTCTGTCCTCTAGGCTTGTTTCTTTCACTGCAAACAGGCCCTAGACGTGCCAACAAGGTCGCTCATCCTTAGTGGCGGCCCTACTTCAGTAGAGAGACACAGAGAGCTGGCCTGGTTGTCATGTTGCTGCAAAGCTGTATGCAGATTTCTAGGGCAAAAGCTCTAGAGCCTGAAGTCATGGTAGATCAGGCTTGGCCACTGGCCCTAGTAGGGCTGTTCAGTGGAGTAAGACAAAGGTCAATTTGGAAAGCAAGCATTCCAGCCATCCCAGGCACTGACAAGCTCTTTAGCTGTAGAGAGACAGGCCTGGGGCAGGATGAGAGGGGTGCAGAGTTACTCAGTCCTGGTCCAGCTGGGGCCTGGTTGGTCACTGTGTCACTTCTGATTCTGCCAGGGGGTCAGCAGTCCTTATCATTTGAGGGACAAGAAGGTTCCCATGAGGCAATGTTGGGGTTGAGGGGAGAGTGTGATTTCATCATGGGGGATGTGTCTGTGAGTCTCTGTTATTCCTGGAATCCAAGGTAACAGCAGGTTGAGAACAAGGACTGGAGACATTCAGGCTCCTTTTCTGTCTGGAATGGGACAGGGTAAACTCTGAAAAGCCTCAGCTCTTATCTTTGCACTGGCTATCCTTCAAGGGACAGAGGTAGGCTTAGTCATGCAAGGATACCCAGTCTATGTACGGAATTAAGTACATATTAGACCCAAGGGACAGATGTAAAATGCAGGCAAAGGGGCCTGGTCTCTGCGATGCAATTACAGTGGGGATCCAGGTGAGGAGCCAGTGTTTCTCAGAGCATAAGCAACTTCTCAGGTCCTGTTTTAAACGCCACTGACTGTCCCTGTTTCCCCTTGTCTGAAGAGACACCTGTCACCTGAGGAGTTCCAAGAAGTGTTTGGGATGAGCATGGAGGAGTTTGACCGCCTGGCCCTGTGGAAGAGGAATGATCTGAAGAAGAAAGCCCTGCTGTTCTGATAGCTGCCAGCCTCTTTCCAGGAGCCTGTTGGGGGGGTAGAGCTGAGGGACCCCCTGGCCTCCCCGAAAATCTCCTCCTGCACCTTGCCCTGCTTTTCTGTGTCAGCGGGGCAGGGAGGGTGCCTGTGGGAGGCAGGGCGCAGCCAGGCCCCGAGGAGCGTCCAGCAGGCATGGTCCCTTGTGTAGCAAGGATGCTCCCGCCCGTAGTTTAGGGCCAGGTGCCAGCTTGACCCACTCCTTCCCGCCACAACTTGGCATCAGGGCAGTACTGCAGCCAGCTAATCATAGGAGATGGGCCAGAGCATTCAGGCAGCCCAGCACCTTCCCAGTGCACCTGGTGTGCCCATACCTGTGCTAGGCAGTTGGGCACAGAAGCGTCTGGGAGGTGGGTAAAAGGTTTGTTGTGTCAGACCCTGACACAGCAGGGGTGGTGAGTGTGAGGCTCCTCAGAGCATGAGCAGTAGGCAGGCAGGCTGAGGCAGGGGAGCCAGACCCATGGCTGAGAGGCAGTGGTACTGTGATTTTTGCAGTTTTTTGTGAAGGATCTTTTTTTGGGGAATGAATGTTGACCTGACAGGGTGCCCCCCCCCCCCACACACACTAGTGCTCTGTGTACTGTGCCCTTCCAAATCACTCCCTTAGTTGCCTAAATGATATCTTTCAAGTTACACAGAAGTTTTTATTTTATTAAAAAGCATCGCTTCCTTACACATAAGAAGACATATATGCAGAGTTTAGTTTTCCGGTCCCTCAGAAGGGGAGCGCCTCCGCCTTACACCCGGGCCTCTGTGCTTCCAGTCCTCAGCGTTCCTCAGAGACAGGAGCCCATCTGTTTCCCTTCGTCCCTGCCCTTTGTATGTGTCCCACAGACCGCCTCGAAGACAGACTCGCTCAGTAGTGCCGTTTGTAAATACATGTGAAGTGTGTGTCTCCTTTTTCCTCACGTCATTTTCCTAAGTCTCCAAGAGAAGAGCGTCCCCTGATGGCCAAAGCCCTGGACTAAAGGTTTCCCCACTGTGGTCTAGTCTCGAAGGAACCTGACCAGTCTTCTAGGTAAAGACACTCACTGTAGCCCCCACAACACAAAACACGCATGCGCAGGGTCCATGCTGCCACACGCAGCCCCGACACCGCACCGAGTGGAGAGCTGAGAAGAGGTGGTGCCTCTCCCAGCCTGGGTGTCTGGAAGTGGGAGCTAACTGGGGCCCTGGTGACAGATCCAAAAGAGCATGCCTGCCACAGGATGTGTGGGCACTGTAGTCCCGGGTGACTGTAGCTGTCCCCTCCTCTGGGATGTCCTCCTCACTTCCTCACATCCCAGCACATGTTGAGTCTTGTTTTGTGCTGAAGTTCTCACCAGCCTGGCTAGGCCACCGAGGGGAACTTTTGGTACTGAATCTGCTTCCTGCCACTTAGCAGTCTAGACCTGCGCAACTGGAAACCCCCACCTCCTCACTCACGAGGTGTCATGTCATATGTGGTTCCCGGGACACCTGGGAAAATAAATGGTGACACACCATAACTTGTAAAAGGACAAAATGTGTTCAAGCATGCTTGGTTTCTGAGGCACGGGCGGCGGGTGTGTGGCCAGAGGTGGCCACGAGGGCTGGAGCCCTGGCTTGGTTAGCCTTAGGGAGGTAGCCAAGTGCTAACAGCTGGTATCTACCTATCCTAGGCAGGATGAAGGGGCTAACGGCTGCTCTGGGGTAAAGGTCCGAAAGGGCCCCCAATGTGTCCCCTGATGTCAGGGCATGCTTTCTGTGCCCAGGCTCAGTCTTGAAAGATGGAAGGTCTCATCAGCCTAACAGGAAAAGGCATCCCAGGCAGATGGAACAGTGCTGCAGGATGCTGAGGCTGTGAATGGCCTCATGTATTCTGAGAGCTTTGGTGTCTGGAAATGGCTGAGCCTGGGGCTGGGGAAAGGGCTGGAAGGAAAGAAAAGGCCAGGAGGAGTCTTCAGGGGAAGACCAATGGCCTCCTGGGGTAAACGTGTCACACTCTCTAATCTTATACCAATAACTGTCCATTCTGGTGAGCATCGCTGACTACCGCTTCTCAAGCAAGAAGCCCATGCATTCTGTTTGTTCCCATAGTGAGTCCTGGCAGTTCCACCTTCCAAGTATTGTCTGTGTCTCTCCACCCCGCCCCCCCCCCCCCCCCCCCCCCCCCCCAGGCACTGCTGTCGCTGGACAAGCCAAGGACAGTATGGTGGCAGTGTGATAAGGAACCCCGGGTGCAGGTACAAACCTTTCTGTCTTAGAAATTGGGGTCACCACTCACTACTCTTCCCAAGAACTCCATTGTCACCCCACAGCCAAGAGCAAAACTCTCCAACAGCATCAATCCAGTAGTGCCAAACAGCTAGCAGCCTTGAGCCATGGCTCCAGCCTCAGTGTCCCCGGTCATTCCTGCCCCTGCTGGGCAGCTGAATGTCACAACACAGTCTGCTTGTCCTGCACTCTCTGGGTAGCATGACCTTGACTTGCACACTGGTTTCCTCCCAGGAGAGCCTGCTCTTCTTTCCCAGGTTCCCTCAGAAATGGCTCCCACATGGCTCTTTGCTGACTCAAAGTCTCCAGCCTGCCCCAGAATCCTCAAGTACCTTCCTCATACCCTGCTGTGTGTCCTGCAGTCTCGTTTGATTGTGGAAACCAGAGGTTGACACTGGATGTCTTCCTTGGTTGCTCTCTACCTTATTATCTTTAAAAACTGTATTTGTTATTCTTCAGTTTCACACACACACACACACCCACACACACACCCAGCAGCTCGAGGCAGTTAATGGCTGCTGCAGGGTGTGTGTGTGTGTTGTGTGTGTGTGTAGCATTAAGAACACCTCCCCATCCATGCTTGATGGACTCAGACTTCTGTAAACCTTACCTAGCCAGCGCTGCCATGAGCCTATGGGTGCAGGAGCCATGACATGTCCTGAATACAGCATTTTTTAGCACTCCTCACCATCCTATGGCATTTACTTTCTTCCTGCTCTCTCCTCCACAATGTTCCCAGAGCCTTAGAGGAGGTCACATCGATGTCCTGTTTATGGCTGAGCCCCCAGCAGTCACTTAGTCTTAGTACTTCACCCAGTAGAGTCTGTGTTCATGGTAGCCCACTACAAAGAGGAGGTCCTGTGATGCAGGCTGAGAGCAGCACTGGTCTACTCATAAACACAACTCTTTAGAAGGCAGCTTGACACCATGCACGCTTCACAAAGCAACAGTAGCTGGTTCTCACAGGGCCTACAACTGCCCCAGACATGGGCTACTGACCAGGTTTGCGGTACCAAGCCTGAGTTCTCCACCTTACTTTTTGAGATAGGCTCTCTCACCAGGACCTGGGGCTCACTGCTTAGGCTACCGTGGCTGGCTAGTGAGCACTGGGGAATCCTTCTGTCTCTTCCTCCCCAGTGCTAGGATTACAGCTTACTTTCATTACTTTTTGTTTGTTTGTTTTTTAATGTGGGCACTGGGATGAAACACAGGCCCTCATAGGGCCTCATTTTTGCAGAGCAAGTACCTTTTGGCACTCCTACACCCTCTGGAGGCACTTCATCAGTTCTCTGACCGCATCCTTCCGTCTAGCTCTAAGCCCACAGGGGCAGACTTACACCTCACTAGCCCAACACACATAAGGACTGTTCTAGGGTGTTTTATGACCAGGTTGGCACCCAGCCACATCCTGTGCCCACTCCAAACCATCACGGGAGTGGTGCCGCTAGACCAGTGTGGTCCCCATTCCCCTGTGTGATGATGGGAGTGTTCTAGAGCCATGCTATCTGCCCTGCCACCTATCACTATGAAATACGACCATTGTGGCTTTATTTTAAATGACAATCAGCGTGAAGCTGAGTAGCCACACGTGGCCAGGGGATTCATAGTTCTACTGTCCTTACTTGGGCCAGGGCTCCTGCTATTTCTGTTTAGCAGTAACTATTTGCCCAGCTGGTCCTCTGAGGGACAGAGATTGGCTGTCCAGGCAGCTGCCATGAGTCGCAGAGGCCATGGCGGAGAGAGGGTGGTCATGAAAGCGGGAGTAGAGTAGGCGAGGATGCAGAACTGGAGAAGCCAGGAGAGCCAGAGCACAAGCCGGGGCAACCCCCAGTGTTTGGTGCCTGTGCTCCTCACAGAGCCTGCTGCCAGCAGGCAAAGGACACACTGAGGTGGAGGATGAGCCAGGCACAATGCCTGCCATGGTTTCCATTGCACCCATCCTGTGCTGGTTAGTTTTTTGTCAACTTAACACAAGATAGAGTCATTCTGGGAAGAGGGAACCTCAACTGAGAAGATGCCTCCATACAATTGACTTATAGGCAAGCCTATGGGGCATTTTCTGGATGATTGATTGACACAGGAGGGCTCAGCCCACTGTGGGTGGTGCTACCCCTGGATAGGTGGGTGGTCCTGGAGAACATAAACAAGTTAACTAAACAAGCCATGGGAACAAGCCAGTAAGCACCTTCCTCCATGGACTATGCTTCCGTTTCTGCCTCCAAGTTTCTGTTTGCTCCTGCTCTGACTCCCTCAGTGATGAACTGTGATCAGGACACATAAGCCAATAAGCCCTTTCCTCTCAAAGCTGCTTTTGGTCATGGAGTTTTAACATTAAATAGAAATCAAACTAAGACACACCTCCATGTCCAGTGCCAAGCTGGGACCAATGAGCTAGAGGATGTAGCCACCCATTCTCACCTCAAAGCTGGACCCAAGTCCCACCTGGCTAGACCCAAGTCCCACCTGGCTAGACCCAAGTCCCACCTGGATAGAACTCGGTGAACCTGCTTGTTAGTTCACCTAAGGTTTGTGTCTCCAGGACCAGGATGTGACCTGGCCTAGCCTGTCATGCCATGTGGCTTGCCTCCTCCTCATTCCCCCTCAGGAGAAATGGGGTCCTCATAGGGACCTGAGAAAGGCACCATGCACACACCTAGGGGTACCTAGCTGAGTATGTTGGAGAGATGCCTGCCCCCTTCTGAGCAGAGCCTGTCCTATGGGCCACCCTTAGGCTGGCTATGGCCCCTGGATCTTTATATCACCTGCTAGAGAAGAACCTCATTTGCCTGGGTAGCAGGTAGTAGGAGGGGCTGGATATGTCCTGCAAGGACACATCTTTCAAGATACATGCGAAGGTGTCCTCACTTCCTACCAGTAGGTGACTTGGATGTTGCCAGATTCTGGACTGCAGTTGTAGGGACATGTGGACACACCTAATAAGGGTGGTGTCTATGTTCTGGGTGTCGAATGACACTCCTTTCAGGGTCCTGAGCCTGCTTTGTTATGTGATTTTTTAAGACCTGAGATGACCCCAGTCCCAAAGGACACTAAGCATCTCTGAGGCTTCTTACAGCCATGCCTCTGCAGGGTGGATAGCCCCCTGGTCTTGACCCCAGCCTCATCCTTCCCTGCCTCCATCCAAAGCTGGGGACACTACCTTCACTCCAAGCCCCTCAGGCAGTACTCTCATCTCTGTGTTTTGGCTTCTGAGAGCTGTTCTGGATCAGGTCTGCTCCCAGCTCTACTGACCTTTCAGGCTCCCTAGCTGCCTCTTCAGAGGTGAGGAAGACCACAGATCACGCTCACTCAGGTTCAGGCAAATTACATCAGTTGTGGATCCTTCTAGAAGCTGGGCTTCTCCTCCCAAAGCAGACAGAATTCTGGGGCAGGGAAATCTGCTCTCCTGTTCTGTTCAAGGGCTGAGTGGGGGCTGCCTGGTGCAGTCCCAGCTGGGAAGCCTGTTCCCAGCACAAGGGCACCTCTGGCCAAAAAAGTGGGGAGGTTGGTGTGTCCCTGGGCACCCATGACTGAACCGGGCTTCAGGAATGACAGAGGCCACCTGCTTTCTTCCTTGAGCTGAACAACACCTACTAATGCCCCTCAAAATGAGATGTTGTGTGTATGGTATGCACACGTGTGAGTGTGGGTGTGGCTGTGCATGTGTGGAGGCCAGAGGTCAACTTTGGATGTCATTGCTTGTTTTTTGTTTGTTTGTTTGTTTTTGTTTTTAAGATTTACTTACTTTTATTTGTGTTTGTATTTTGCCTGCATGTATGTCTGTGCAGCATCCGCATGGCCTGGTGCCTGGTGCCTGGTGCCTGTGTCGGTCAGAAGAGGCATTGATCACATGGCACTGGAGTTGCAGATGGTTATGAGCTGCTATGTGGGTACTCGCAACCAAACCTGGGTCCTCTGCAAGAGCGAGCAGCCACTGTTCTTAAGCACTCCACCACCTCTCTGCATCTTTGCCTTTGTTTTTGTTGTTGTTGAGACAAGGTCTCTCATGATCCTGAGGCTCACTGATTAGGCTAGGTCCGCTGACCAGTGTGCACTTGGAATCCTCCTGCTTCTGCTTCCTCAGTGTTGAGATTACAAGTAAGATATAGCTCATAAATATCTCTATAGACTGTTGTATTAGCTATGTACCACGAGGAGAGCTTTTATGGGTGCTTCTGTGCAAGTGCTCATGCAGTCCAGAAGAGGGCATAGAAGTGCTTGGAGCTGGAGTAGTGGTTCTCAACCTGTGGGTCCTGACCCCTTTAGGGATCACATATTGGAAATCCTGCATATCAGATAGTTACATTAAGATCCATAACAGTAGCAAAATTACAGTTATGAAGTACCAACAAAAATAATTTTGTGGTTGAAGGTCAGTCACCACAACATGAGGAACTGTATTTAAAGGGTTGTAGCATTAGGAAGGTTGAGAACCACAGAGCTGGAGTTACAGGTATTTGTAAGTTACTGCAACTGAGCTCTGAACTCTGATCCTCTGTTAGAACATTCTTAACCACTGAGCCACCTCTCTAGCCCCTGGGGGAATCATTAAACTCTGAAAAATGGAAGTGGAATTGTATAAACGAACATAGCACACACATATTGCTTGAATTAGACAAACAGTCGTTTGCTGCATTGTTCCTGGGAGCAGTGAAGCATGATGTCATGGTTTTGCTATCACTCTCGGGAGTCCTGTTGGAGTTGGGGTTGTGTCATACGAAACGTAATTAGAGAAAGGCAATATGAACATGGCATTGGAATCTGAACTGACAATGCTATTTTCAAGAAACTAAGCTGGGCATGGTGGCTCACACCTCTATCACCTCTAATCCTGGCTCTTGGGAGGCTAAGGCAGAAGGAGTGGGAGCTCAGGGTTATCCCTGAGAAATACAGAGTTCAAAGCCAGTTTGAGGTACACAGGAGGACCTGTTTAAAAAAAAAAAAAAAAAAAAAGGAAAAGAAAGAAAAAAAAAGAAAGAAAGAAAAAGAAGTTGTGTTGGCCAGCATATAAGAGGCTGAGGCAGGAGGCTGGTGAGCTGTTGTAGCTTAGGGGAGTCATGGGACTCAAGCTGGGACTTGGGGGCTCTAAGCCCTGACCTCAGTTCCTGGCATTCTCCTCCTCTCTATCTTCCACAAGTCAAGGTCAGCAGCACAGACTGGTGCATGTGGTGTGGCCATCGTTAGAGATGGGTGGTGGGCAACAGCCAAAAGTAAAGTACTAGTTAGCACAAGTGTTTGTTGGCTGGTCAAGCAGCATAGCTCACCACTAATGCCAGGTCAACTTTGGCCAAATGTGTGTTTGGAAGGATGAAGAGCTGCTGAACAGAGGAAGGATGGAGAACTTAACTGAAATCATCATGGTCCTCAGGGAAGCCAAGGCACATGCATGGGCAGGGCCTCAGAGGCCTTCTTATCCCTGGCTTGGGTTGTGAAGGAGGAAGCCTGAGCATAAAGGAGAAAGAGGTGACCTGCTCCCAGAGCCACAACAGAGATTAATGCCCTCCACCCTCAGGACAGCACAGACCAGAGTCAGCGCAGAGGGCTCAAACAGAAATAAGTAAAGGCATTTTGCATGAACTGTGATCTACTCTAGAAGGAAATATCTGCACTTAGGTTTGGAGCCTGGGGCACCTTCCACATCTACATTATATTGCTGTGGAGTGAGCTGGCCAGAAATCTGTGCAGATGTCAACCCCATCTGTCATCTTAGAAAGACCATTCTAAAACTTGGGTTGCATTGCTTGAACTTCAGACAAAGTAGTGTGTGATGTTCTGGAGGACTCCTTCATAGCCAACCCTTTCTTGACTCCAGCCTGAACCAGCACCCTCACCCCACCCTCCCTAGACTCCTGTCAGCTCACACAAAGCAGGCCTGAAGCCACTGGAGGACAGAACACCTCTTGATGACAGGATGATAGGTTAACACAGACTGGGTTGACTGGCCGTGGACATTCCTACTCTTAAAATGTTCCAGGCCATAATAGCCACCTTTCCTGTCTCACGGCCACCCTGCCCTCTCTTCCCCTCCCTCAACTCCCTTTATCCCCCCCCCCACCCCATTGTTCCCAAACATAACTGCCCCCATTTTTGAGCCTAACAATTCAGCACTTTGCTGCTCTGTCCTAGCCCAGGCCCTTATAGCAGGAGGCTGTCCCCAAGTGTCACAGTTATTTTTCTAGTGCTGTGACAAAATATCCAGACAAAGCAATCTAGGGAAGATAGGCTTGTTTTGGTCCACAGCTGGAGGGTTCAGCCAATCACTGTGGGGAAGTCACAGAGGCAGGAGCCTGAGGCATCTGATTACATCATACCCACCATCAGGAAGCAGAGGCTAATGAATGCCTGAGCTCAGACAGCTCTCCCCAGGACCCCAGCCCAGTGAGCGGTGCTACCCACATTTAGTGTCGGTCTTCCCACTTCAACCAAATCTAGGGAATTGTTCTGTACAGGTATGCCCAGAGATGAAATAAACCCTTCACAGGTTGTCCCATCAAATTGACAATTAGCACCTACCACACCAATCAAACCCATCCCCGAGGATAGCTTTTCTTTCCTCAGAAGGGACTGTACCTAGAGGCCTCAGGGCCTGGGTAAGCAGATCACCTGTTGATTGGTGGAGTCGGTCGGACAGGAGGACTGAGGCTCTACCTGGACCTGTATTCTGAAAAGGCAGCTCACCAAATAGGGGGAAGCTGTTTTGGCAGTAAGCGGTTTTGTTTTTTGTGCAGTCCAACTGGTGTCTTGTGGAGGTCACTGCTGGCTGGATTGGAACCTGCAGTGACCATGTATGTGGAAGGGGCTCCTAGTCAGTGTATCCGCTTCAAGAGAAGAACGCTGGCGCCAGCCCTGGTAAGCCCTGCTGAGTGTCAGAGGCAGAGGGGAAATTCCTGGAGGTTGTGAGGTAGAGGGAAACCCACGATGTTGTAGGGATACCTTCCAGAAGAATCCTTTAAGGCTTACACGAGTTTTAAAGACATGGGTAAATGGGGATGGTAGGTGGAGAGGGGTCATGCCTGGCAAGGGATTGCAAAACCCAAAGCTCTGAAGGGAAGGGACGAGATTAACCCTGGGCTCTTGAAGCGTGGCAAAGAAACGGACCTACTTGGCACAGCTCCTAAAGGGAGGACCCAAGTTCGCTTTCTTTCCACTCTTAAGGATATCGACACCCTTCAAAATGTTTGCTGAGTGATCAGAAGACGACAAAGCTATGAGGATCGTATTACGAATGACAGGAGATCTTGCTCCTTGAGCCTCAGTTTTCCTTTCTGTCAAGCAGGCCTGTCTCTGGCTCTCAGCTTTAGAAACCAGAATTTTAGGTTTGGGATGAGCACTGAACGCAGCTGAGCCGAGTCCACGTGGGCGCTGAGCCCAGCGGCGAAATCAGGTCAGCGAAGGGTCCCGGACGCTGGCCCTGACTCACAGCCCCGCCCAACCTCTCTTTGTTCCCCCAGGCCCCGCCCGCTCTGCGTAGCTCCTTCTTTATTGGCTAGAGGGCGGGGTCTAGAGGCTCAGAGGGGCGGGGCTCTGGAGGTGGGCGGGGCCTAGGGCGCCTGCGCAGAGTCCTCCGGCCACAGCTCGCACCGGCTGTCTCAGCGCCGGGTTCCGACAGAGAGGCGAGCACTGAGCCGCGCAGGGCCCCGCCCCGGGCTCCATTGTTGAGGCAGCCGGCTCTCCGCGGGCTGCGCTCCTCTTGGCCGCCCTCAGCGCACGAGCCACTAGATCCTGAGGTGAGGCGGCGGCGGCGGCTTTGAACCCAAAAGGAGCCAGGTGTCCCAGGGTGTCCCTCGGCAAGGTCCCCAGGCAGGATGCCCCAGGCCGGGCAAGGTCCCTAGACAGGATTAGGCAGGGTCTTCACGGACGGGTAGGGTCCCCGAGGCCCTTCAGGGAGCTAGACAGGGCTGACCAGGGTCTCCTGACAGGGCAACGTCTCCGGACAGGGCAGGGTCCCTATACAGGACTACACAGGGTCTTCGGGGCTAAGTAGGGTCCCTGGACAGGACAGAGTCCCCAGGGCCAGGTAGGGCCCCTGAGGCCCTGTAGGGTCCTCAGACAAGGCTGGGCAGGGGTGGTTTTTCAGGGACTGGGCAAAGATCCTGGCATCGGAGACCCAAAGGGCAGACCACGTCTTCGGACGCAGGGCAGTCGCTAGGCTGAACTGTGGTCTCTGGCTCGGCCGTCGACCAAAGCCGGTCAGAGCGTGAGCTGTCGGGGTTGTGGCAGCTGCCTCGCGCTTCGGAGGGACGGGGACCCTCAGGGGACTAGACCAGATGGACCTGAGTACTCGCCAGTCCGTGCGCCCTGGCATTGTCTCGCTGCCGGGTGGCACTCAGAGCTCCCATGTGTAGCTGGTTGACTGTCACCGAGAGGGATTTGGGAGGGACTCTTGTGTGAGGCCTCCCCTTCCTAGTCCCCTATGTGGTGGGTGGCTCCGGAGGTAACTACGTGGACTTAGTGTATGGGGAAGCTTGCGGATGGGGAAGGCTGTTTCTGTCCTGTATTGATACGACTGATTGTTCGTGTGTCATTGAGGGTGACAGCGTGGACACGCACGCGTGGGATACTGGTCCCTCCGCTAGTGTGTGGAGGTCTTTCCTGTGTCCCATGGCTTGTCGGCCCAGGCTTTGCCTACCCAGGCTTTGCCCACCCAGTCCCAGCCCCTGCTTTGGGTGCGCACTGGACACTGGTGTTTCGGTGATATGAGCCAAGCGCTGTGCGTGCTGGGTGCAGTTGGCCTAAAGTGGACCACGGCCACTGGGTCTTCAATGTATTGGTATTGTCCTTGCCCAGTGAGCTGAAGCGCCGCGGGTGGGGGGGGGGGGAGACAATGGCGGGGGCGGGGGGGGGGTGGCGAGGAACATTCGGGCTCCTGAGTAACCTGCCCACGGATCCCTGTCCTTCACCCTGAGGGTCCTGGGATGGGGCTGTCACTGTGCTGGGAGCCGCGAGTCCAGCCATGGAGTTTCTTTCCTCCAGCCCTAGGCTTGGCGACTCAGGAGTCCTGCTGATTGGAGGGAGTAGCGCCTTTCTGCCCTCTGCTTCTTGATTTCTTCCGTTGGGAAGGAAAAAAAAAGTCTGGAAAGCCAGAGTTGACTTTGTAGCTCCCAGCCAGCGCCTGGCAAGTGGAGGAAACTCTCCCAAGAACTTGGCGGGCTGCAGAGTGAGTTTGAATCAAGAAAACCCACACCCAGGGAACCAGGCCAAAGCAGTTACAGTTGGAGATCAGATTTATGAAGGCAGCCCTGGGGTGAGGTCTAGGGAGGGGACCCGATGATGCTGCCCCTCAGGCTGGGCCCTCCTCAGCTTCTAACTAAAGTGGAAGCCATTCATTAGTTACTGATTCTTCCAGTGCTTTAAAATCTGTTTGTCACGTCTCAGGGATGATTTGTGTGTGTGAGTGTGAGTGAGTGAGTGAGTGAGTTTGTGTGTGTGTGTGTGTGTGTGTGTGTGTGTGTGTGTGTGTGTGTGTGTTGAAATCAGTACAATGGTTTTCTGGGGTGTAGAGGGCAGGTGGCAGTTGGAGCAAGAAGTTTCAATAAGCAACCTGCAACGTGCCCATGTCTAATAGCAGGGGTACAATTTCAAAACTGAGCTGCTAGCCATCATGGTCTCCTTATAAGAGTCACACTTAGTCTCTGCTCTCACATGCCTCTACCCTTCTACCAGCTTATCTCTGGGTGCTCGGCTCCAGCCAGCCCCTGCCTCTCAGTACTTTCTCAGGACCTACCCTGCGAACTAAAGGGGCATTGTGAGTTTGGGCCAAAAGTGGTTACCTGGCATAGCTTGAAACATGCTCTGATAGACACAGACCCAGTTTGTACCCGGAGCAGGCAGGAGGTGGGGCCAAATGAGAGGTCCTTTGTCTACACCACGAATCCAGGTATTTTCATGTTGTTTTAAAGCTACAAAGCCTTGACTCTCCAAAGTTGTTTAAATTTTTTTTTCCTGTCTGACTGGGGTTTGTTTTATGGTGTAGAGTACTTGAACAGGTTTATTGAGTCTAATTTTGGCCCTGAAGTTGATTTATTGCCTGTTCCTGGGTAGTTTCTTCTTTGTGTTTTAGCCTTCTCACCTTTGAGGGTCTTAAACTAGACAACTTTTTAAGAACATTCTTGGCCCTTAAACCCTTCATTCTTTTAACCAAATATAGCAGAGGGAAGTTGGCCTATGGCAAAGGTATAAATAAAGGAGCTATTTGAAAAATGTAGTCTAAAGAGTAAGTTACTTCCTTGCTTTCCAGTTTCTTTTTACAAAGGTTGTGCAAGGGTCAAGAGAAGCTCATGGTCAAGGGTGCTGGCTGCTCTTGCAAAGGATGGGGTGTGGGGTGAGCCCCTAGATCCACACGGTCTAGCTCTGGGGTATCCAACTCCATCTCTGGCCTCTGTGGGCACTGCATGCATGTGGCACACAGACACATGGAGGCAAAACGCCCAGAAACATTAAGTAAAAATAAATAAAAATAATTTTAAAAAATGTTGGGTGTCTGTGATCGAAGCTTGCACTTTTTGGTATTGTCTTGCATGGTTTTTTAAAAATTAAAATTAAAATTTATTTTTTGGTCTTTTTAAAGACTTACACACTCCTCTGTGTGTGTGTGTGTGTGTGTGTGTGTGTGTGTGTGTGTGTGTGTGTGTGTGTGTCTGTGTGTCTGTGTGTCTATGTGTCTGTGTGTGTACATGCACATGCTGAAATGTTTTCGGAGGTCAGAAGAGGGCATCAGATCCCCTGGATCTGGAATTGCAGGCAGATGTGGGTGCTGGAAACCAAATTCTGTCCACCGAAAGAGCAGCAAGCACCGTTGACCATGAGCTGCCTGTCAGTCATTGCTCCACTCATCCCCCAGCATCACTCCAGCCCTCGGAAAACCCTTTATAATGGTGTTTTGTTTGCATCTTCACTGTATCACATTCCTCCCTTAAGGAAGTTGTTGGGTGCAGCTCTGTTTCCAAGAGCATCTGCTCGTCTGTTGTCATATGAAGTCGGCCAACTGTGTGCATTTCCAGGTCCCAATTTATAGCTGAGATTTTATTTGGGAGACTCTGAAACAAATGGGATTTTGAGAGTACCCTGAGTAGATATCCTGAGCTCTGTCTAGATGTTGAAAGGAGTTCTAAGGAGCAGAAACCACCCCCTCCATGCTAGTCCGTGTGTCTATGTGGTGAGATGGGAATTCCGTGTACAGTGTTTCTTCTGGCCTGGTGTCGGTCTATAGAGAGTTCACTCTGCTGTTTAGATTATGACAGGGATTGGAAGTAATGATGTCGATTCTGTCCAGGGGTGATGCTCCTCATTGCAACATTTACTCAGGATACATAGCTCCTTTTAATTTGAATTTCTTTCATCTGCTCAGTACTCCATATGATTTGCTGTGCTGGGGAAGTTTACTTTATGAAGCATCTTTAAAGTCCACTGGATTTTCTCTGTGGTTTTTCTTTTCTTTCTTCCTTTTTTAATATTTAACTTAGCTCTAGCCCTCTCAGGCTCATTGCAATGAGTACTTTCCATCTGCAGCCACCTTGATTTCTGTACAGAGAAAGCGATAGTGGTCTCTGTGGAGAGATTGCGCAGGGACAGGGGTACATTTTGGCTGTTTCGGTATTTTCCTTTGCCCATGTTCACCCATCACCGAACATACCACGTTGGTTAGGTGCCATCTGTCCACATAGTTGTCTGGGAGATTTCTGGGGCTGCCAGGAGGGTTTTAAACCATGATGTCACTTCCCTTTTTCTGGAGTTTGATACCTCTGTAATCACCATATATCCCTCACATAAGAGCGGAGGAGTGATTTTTCTCAGACTGTATGTCTAGGTCTGTGGAGTCACTACCACCCAGAGTTTCCCGGGTTACCTTTTCCATTATTGTAGTTGGTCCCAGAAACTTCCTGTGTGTTGACAGGATGTAGATGTCAGTGGTGTTAAGGATAGCTTCCTGTAGTTCTCCAGGAGGAGACTCGAGTTAGGTTTCGGCCCTAACAAGGCTTTTACAGTCGGGTTCTCTCAGCTTCGGTTCCCTGATCTGTGCAATTGCACTAGGTCTTAGTAATGCCTTCAACAAACAAACAACAAACAAACAACAAACAAACAAACAAACAACAAACAAACAACAAACAAAAACCAAGGAGATTATTTGAATTATCTGGAAGATTCAATGCAGTTACAAATATAAAGGATATTTTAAAGTTGTAAAATACTATGTTGCCAAAGTTGTGAAAGAATGTGGTACTAAGGATTGAATTCCTCTGCTTTTCTGTACATGCGATGCAGTGTCAGGAAACTTAGCATTCTTTTATATCCTGAATGATCCATACCATTTGAGAGACGTTTTGGAGAAATCATCAAGATTGAATTCCAATTTTATATGGATCATATGAAAACGAGTGTGTGTGTGTGTGTGTGTGTGTGTGTGTGTGTGTGTTTGTGTGTGTGTGTAAGAGAGAAGAGAGAGAGAGAGAGAGAGAGAGAAGAGAGAGACTGAACTTTTGATGGTTTCTGTAATAGTTCAGAGCCACAAGCACCCCCCTCTTTGTCGAAACAGGGCTTCTCTGTGTAGTCCTGGCTGTCTTGGAACTCACTCTATAGACCTGCTTGGCAGAGAACTCAGAGATCCACCTGTCTCTGCCTCCCAAGTGCTGGGGTTAAAGGCATGTGCCGCCCCACCACCTGGTTTACAAGCATCTTCTTTTAATGGCTGATTTTTCTTTCTCTTCCTTCCTTCCTTCCTTCCTTCCTTCCTTCCTTCCTTCCTTCCTTTCTTTCTTTCTTTCTTCCTTCCTTCCTTCCTCTTCCTTCCTTCCTTCCTTCCTTCCTTCCTTCCTTCCTTCCTTCCTTCCTTCCTTCCTTCCAAGACAAGGTTTCTCTGTGTAGTTTTGGATCCTGCTCTGTAGACCAGGCTGGCCTCAAACTCGCAGAAATCCACCTGGCTCTGCCTCCCAAGTGCTGGAATTAAAGGCGTGCGCCACCGCCATCCGGCTGATTTATTTCTTGATGTTTTGGTTCCTAAGGGACCTTACTGGAGACTGGGGAAGCCAAAGGTCAGGGTAGTCAAAGGCCAAGGCCAGGAAAGTAGCCACTTGTTGCAACGCAGTATCCCACTAGTAAGGAGCAAGTGTCAGGGTGCGTCCAGCTCTTGTAACAGGAGGTTTGCTTGGAGCAAGCCACCTTGGAAGGTATACCGTGTCTCAGGCCCAGCTGTCAGGCCTGTCCCCATTTCTTCACTGACTTCAAATGAACACTTCTGTGAATCTAATGTTGCAACAGGAGAACACAGAGGCTCACAAACTCAGCAGTGGGCTTCAAAGATTTCCGTTAAAAAATGCAAATATTAACATCTACCGTCCTGTGTGGCATCAACAGACACACAGAATTTCTGTGGTGTGTGGAAGCACAGTGCTGGGGCTCAGTACTGTGACCAGTCACTTAGACAGGAAGAACCAGGCTCAGTCCAGCAGGAGAGCAAACCTGGATTCCAGCAGAGCACAGCCAGAGTTTCCCATGGGGACTGATGCTTCATTTTCCTGGGAACACTGGTAATGCTGGACTTACAGGGTAAAGGAAAGGCAGTGCATTATGGGAAACTCAAAGTTTATAGTGTTCTAGGCAAATCAGAATTCCAGGAATCTGTGACAATAGCGAAGGCTGAGATTTGTTGTTTTGGGTGAAATATAGCCATTGCACCTTTTGTGGTGTGTGTGTGTGTGTGTGTGTGTGTGTGTGTGTGTGTGTGTGTGTATGCACGCGAGCACCTGCCTGAAGCTGAACCCAGGATGTTGGGCTTGTTAGGCAAGTGCTTTGCTATTAAATAAAATCCTAGCCCCCAGCCCTGCCTCTAGCTTTAAGGAAGTTACTGAATACCACACTGCCGGATACTCCAGTTATTTCACAACTGATATCACTGGATTAGTTTCCTATTGCTGCTCTGACTATCACAAAGTTAACTGTGTCAGCTAACTCACACACCATCTCACACTGTTCCTGCAGAAATTGGCAGGATAGCATTGCTCAGCTCCAGAAGAGTTGCTGGAGCTCAGTGTATCGTTGGCCATTAGGTGTTTCTTGCAACCATAGGAGTAGGTTCCCATTTCTCCCACTAGCTCTAAAAAGCCCTTCCTTCCTTCCTTCCTTCCTTCCTTCCTTCTTTCTTCACTGCCATATGTGACCTTCAGATCAGACTGTGGCTTCCTGTCAAAGATGTGTGATACCCTTATGCACATTGGTCTTCTACCCAGAGAAAGTTCCAAAGTTGATTTGAAGGCTGATGTGTTTAGATTGACTACCTAGATAATCCAGGGAGAGTCAGTTTGCCATGTTTTGTGACAGTCACAGGTTCCAGGGTTTGGGCATGGATGTCTATAGCCGTTAGAGCACTGAAGAAGAGACCTGGTCCTCTTACTGCAGCATCCTGTGAGATTGCTTTGTTACTCTCCATTCACAGACATGTAAACTGAGGCACCAACACTTTAAACCAGTTGTCAAGAACACAGAGATTCCATTGTGTTTGTATGTGTGTGTGTCTGTGTGTCTGTGTGTGCACGTGCACACATGCTCAAATATGTAAGTAAGGGGACAACTTTCTGGAGTTGGTTTGCCCTTTCCATGCTGGGATCTGAGTCAGGCTTTTATGGCAAGGCCTTTTACCCTGGAGGCAGAGGCAGGATGTCATGAGCTCCAGCCCCCCTGGGCTACATTGAGAGTTTGAGGCCAGGCTGCATAGGGAGACCCTGTTTTGAAAACAAAGACATATTGTTCTGACTTTCTGTGGAGGTTTACGTATTGGAGATAGATCAGCCATGTACGGCTTGGGTTTGTTTTGGAGCACTGGTGTGGCCTGCTGAGATTAGAGTTTTGCCAAGAAGTCCTTAGAGAGATTCTGTTGGAAGAAACACCCAGGTGGGGAATTTGGGACCTTGCCTTCTTGAGGTTTAGATGGAGGACCCCTTGTTTTTGGAATGGATTCAGCTTAGTCAGCTCGGCTGTTGGTCACACTCCAAGGGTCTGTCGGCACATCCACTGTTTCAAGGTGTAAGGGAAGCCTGGTAAATAATGCCTGGGTCTCCTTAATGGGAGTCAGTGTGTCTCTGGGCAAGAGGGCACTCGAGAGGACCACCAAGTATAAGACCAAGTGTGGGCCTTTTGATTGTTTCTCGTTATCCAGTTCCTTGCCAACCCCCGTCTCTGTGTAGCAAAGGACAGCTCTGCTCTGAAAGGAATTTTAGAAGGAACCAGAATCAACCGGAATCTGGGCTGGGGTGTAGCTCAGCAGTACAGTGCTTGCCTAGGGTACACGATGCCCTGGGTCTCACCCTCACCTCTGTAAGAAAAAAAAAGAACAGTAATAATAAAAAGAGTCCAGAACCTTTAATTTTAAGATAGAACCCATGCTTCATGGACTTAGGAATGCCCTGAACTCCTATGCGGATGTTTTGTGTGTGGGCGTGTGTTTCCTGGGAGAGGATTTACAGCTTTCCACATGTCTTCCAAGTGGCTGGGCTCCCTAAAGTTTAGGAATGCACACTTAGTTCTATCATCTTGTCGGTCAAGTCTCAGATTTTTGTTTAAACATTAAATGCCCATTTTAAACACAGTTACACAAGCGCACAGTTTTAAGAGTCAAAAGTTCTTCAAAGCTTAAAACAAAAATGTAGCAGTCAACCCTACTCTTTTCCACCCCAGCTCTGATCCCTAGGGGCTATCACTTTGAGTGTTTTAGCAGAGCAGGGGAGGGAGAGAGAGGAGAGGGGAGAAGGGAGAGAGAAGAGAAGAAGGGGGACAGCAGAGAGAGGAGAGGGAGGAGAGAAGCAGGAAGTGGGAGCAGGGAGAGAGAGGGAGAACGTGTGAGAATATGACTGTGGAAGGGGAGGGTTGGTGTTCCCCCCTTTGCCCCCAACCCCCGATGCCCACATTTTTGCCCTCCACCCTTCTAAGTATAGTTCCATGGAGTAAGAAATACGGACTTGGATTTTGTTTTGGTTCTTGGTTCTGAGTGATGGAGGTGATAGGAATATCTTCTTCTAATACCCCATCTCAGTGCCTGGAGCATCCAAGGCCCTTGGCATTACTGGAGCAATAGGATTGCATAACAGTGAGATTGGCAGCTTCAGGCTTGGGGCTGACTGCCAGGAGCTTCAAGGCAGGATGAGGGTGGAGAATCTCAGCCCCACCCCCAGCCTCTAGGGAGCATGGGGCTAGAGGCTGAGCTACTCAGAAATGGTTAGTGCTGTAACTAGTCAGCCTCCATGATGGAACCTCTACAAATGCCCCGAACAATGGACTTGCCCAGCTCGAGCTCACCTGCTATAGATGTCTGGGGATAACAGGGAGGCAGCTGTGCCCAAGAAGTCCTTGGAGCACTGTGATTCCTTTTTAGGAAGATCTTCTCAACTTTTTCTCTAGATCCTTGTATGAAATGTTTATCATTGTGTTTTAAATTTCAAAAACTCCTATAGTCCCCGTAGGGGTAAGATATGTGGTATATGCACAGGCATATACACACACACAGGCACATGCACAGGCATATACACACATACCATCCTGGCTTCAAAGATACAGTTAGATTCCTTAAAAGCAACTTTATTTTCTATTTGCATGTAAAACATCTGCATTTTAAAATTTTTATGTGTCAGCCTTAGTATGGTCCCCTCCTCAGTGCAGCTCCTTTGCTGACTTTTGTTGTTGTTATAGAGATTTCCGGGAGGTGTGTGACTTGAAAGGGTTCTTGCTATTGTGTCTGTAAACTGGGATTCAGTGATGCTAAAGAGATGGCTTAGTGGCGAAGAGCACTTGCTGCTCCTGCAGAGGATGGAGTTCAGTTCCCAGCACACACATGATGGCACGCAACCCTCTGTAACTCTACTTTTAGGGGATCCAATATCCTCTTCTGGCCCCTGCCAGTACCAGGCACAAACAATGCAGGCAGTTTTAGTACTTTCCATTGCTGTGATAAAGTGCTATGCACAAGGCAACTTATAGAACAGTGCTTCTCAATCTTCCTAATGCTGCAACCCTTTAATACAGTCCCTCATGTTGTGGTGACCCCAACCATAAAATTATTTTCATTGCTACTTCATAACTGCAATTTTTTCCACTATTATGAATCCTGATGTAAATATCTGATAGGCAGGATATCTGATATGTGACCCCTGTGCAAAGATCATTCAACACAAAAGGGTCACGACCCACAGGTTGAGAACCAATGTTATAGAAGACACCGTTTGTTTGGACGTAGGGTTCCAGAGGGATAAGAAACCCTTATAGTAGGAAACGTGGCAATAAGTGGCAGGCATAGTGGCTGGAGTAGGAGGCTGAGAGCTCACACCTTCAACTGCAAGTGTGAAGTAGAGTGTGAACTGGAAAAGGCATGAGGCTTTAGATCTCAAAACCCACTTTCAGTGACATATTTCCTCCAGCAAGGCTGTTCCACCTAATGATCCCAAACAGTGCCACCAACTGAGGACCAGGTGTTCAAGTGCTCAAGACTATTGCAGGGGACATTTCTCATTCAAATTACTACACAGGCAAAATGCTTATACACATAAAAATGAAAATAAAATAATTTAAGAAAGAACATAGACACTGACACAGTGGAATTATGAGAAGGCAACTGTGTGGCCGATAGTGATACTGGTTTGTGACTAACTTCCTTTTGTGTTTGAGTCAGGGTCTTGTAGAACCCAGGTTGGCCTCTAGCTCATTATGTAGCCCAAGCTGGCCTTATTCCTGATCTTCCTGTCTCTACTTCCCAAGTGGGGGTGTAGTGGGCGTGCACCACCATGCCAGGCTGACATGTCATTTGTCTCTGATTCCAAATCTTATCAGACATTTATCTGATTGGCTGTTGTACATCAGATAATAAAAGGATCAGTGTGTTGTTCACTTACAGGTACATTATTTTTTATTCCTTTTTTTTTTTTTTTTTTTTTTTTTTTTTTTTTTTTTTTTTTTTTTAACTATTTTAGGCATTATTGAAGGGAGGGAACTGGACCTTGTACTCTCCCCATGCTAATGATGAATCCCTAATGCCAGTGTAGTGAATGTTACTAGCAGGTGGGGGCTCTGCTCATCAAGGGCTGGATGAGATGGGGAGGGGGTTCTAATGAGGTCAGTTCCCTGATGGGAAGAGACCCAAGAGAGCATTCTTTGCCTCCATACATCCAGGCTTCCAGATGCTGAGAAATATATTTCTGTTGTTCAGCCACCCGGAGTGTGAGATTTTGTTATGGCAGCTGGTAGACAGATATAGACACAGTTCTAGAATATTGATAGTGCCCTAAAAATAGATACAGCTTTACATTCTTTTGTCTATAAAGATGGCAGAGTGAAACCAGGCTCTCTGCATCAGACAGCTTCCCGTCTTCTCTTTTCCTATTGATGATCTACAGCTAAGTCATACGTGATGTGTGTGTGTGTGTGTGTGTGTGTGTGTGTGTGTGTGTGTGTGTGTGTCTAGCATCCCTCAGTCTTTTCCACTGTTAAGGTTCAGGGTAGAGTTGCAAGCCTGCTTCAAAGCTCATAATCTGGGTGTAGACTCCAAGTTAGCATTCAGCTTCTTAGTCACCATCATCAACTCATAATCAAGCCAGTAGCTTCAACCTTTTTCTAAAGCACTTAGTGGCATGTACTTTTCAGTGCCCCTGTCCTGGCATATGCTGCTTCTGCCCTTTCATCCTTTACCACCGTTCATTCCAGGCAGAGCTGCCTCTGAGCGTGCCGTGTCCTTAAGCCTTCAACTGAGCCTCTTTGGACAGCACTTACCCATGAGCCTGACTAGTGTAGCGCTTCTCCCTGATAGGCAGTAATTAATTTTGTCGTTATGATAAAGCACTGACTCTTGTGTTAAATGCCTCGACTCTAAGCAGTGCAGCAGCAGTCTCAAGGCCTTTTTTGGCTGCTCTGGAATTCTTGCTGCTTCCTTTTGAATGCATCCAGGAGGCTACATTCAGCTGAGTATCTGTGGAAGAGTGTGTTCATTCACCGTGTTACTGTGGAGTTGCATGGTCTCCCTGGACCATCCCTGGAAAGGTCATTCCCATTCTTCTGGAATAACATGCTGTGCTGTGCTGTTCCTAGTTCTCATGAATTAGTGGCTATGTCTGGAGATTGAATTCTTAGGGGTGGAATCCAAGGATGTACATATGCACAATTTTGATTGGCATGGGCAGATTCCCTTTATCAGGTTCTATTTTATTCTCAGAATGTGGGACTGCCTGTTTCCTATCTCTTGATAAAATGTTTTATTCTTTGCCATGTTATAGGTGGAAAATTAGAGAATACAATAATTTTCTGGGTCTCGTAGTGTTAGATTAGAACCTGAGTTAGTCTTATAATTTCAGAACTTGTTTGCCTCCTGAATGCTGCTGTGAAATGGATATATTGTCCTGATGGGTCAATAACTGGTGAATTTAGGTTTGTTTGTTTGTGTGTGTGTGTGTGTGTGTGTGTGTGTGTGTGTATGAACATGAATGTACATGTGGAGATCAGAGGTCAATCCCAGGTGTTTCTTAGAAGCCTTCCAATTTATCTTTGGAGACAAGGTCTCTCATTGAACCTGGAGCCTACTGATTTGGCCAATCTTTCTGGCCTTTGAACCCCAGGGATCCTCCTGTCTCTACCCGATGCACTGGGATTTTAAGAGTGTGTCATCACCTGGCTCTTTATCTTGTTGCTGGAGATGGAGCTGTATCCTGTCCTCCTGCTTTTGTGGTTACTGAACGAGCTGTTTCCCATCTTCTCTTCCAGAGTGCAAACATTTTTCTTTCTGGAAGGGAATTTCAGATTTAGAGAATTAAAAACAAAAACAAAAACAAAAACATTAGGTACAGACTTGAAAATGTATTTCTGATAACTAGACAATGGGGCTGAGATACCTGTCAGTGCAGGTGGACCAGTGCCTGGGGCTCCCCAGCTCCGAGAAGTCTTTCTGAAACATTGGGATTTATCCTGCCTGTACTAGTGGCTGCTGCTTGCCCTGCAGGCTTCATGGGGCAGCCCCTGAATGAAATGCATGACATCAGTTTTTGCCACTGAGTATTTACAGTAGCTGGAGCCTCCTCCGTGGGTCACTTTTGTGCTGTGGTTTCCTGGAGGAAATTGTCTGGGGCTCTCCTATCCAAACCACATAGCCTATGTCAAGGTGTTGCTGATTTTTGCACACTGTTAAAGAGGTGGCCCAGGTAGGTGAAGTTGGTTGTGAGGAGGCCTTGCCATGGTAGGATGGGTGATTGCTGATCAAGAAGTCATGGACGGGTGTTGTGAAGGCAGTTGTCCCTCAGCCCGCTCTCTCTCCTTTCAGACCATCTCTTCCCATGCTTTAAAAAACATTTTTTTTTCTTGGATTAAAGTCAAACAACTATTTGGCTGTTTTGTATGCTCTTCTTTGCTGATTATCTGAACAGAAAGTGTGAAAGCTTCTATGTGGCTCCAGTTAAGACACTGACTGCTCTAATCACCCTGCCTTGTCGTTCTCCCTGCCAGGCTTCCAGTCCACCTGAGGCAAGTGGCATTTATCCTATAGCAGTGAGGCAGTATATTAAAGGAACTTCCCAGCCCCATGGTCAGCAAGTAACACAGTAGACGAAACACAGAAGGGTGGAATCTGATAGGTCCTAATCCCAAATGGACCCATGCAGGTGGGGCTTTACTGACTGTGAGGTACCAGCATTTGGAGGCAGACTGGAGTGAAATATGCACATCACACCTGACAGGAGACACCTGCGTACTGGTCACTGCCTTCTATTGGTGAAATTATTAAGGCTGCTCCACGTAGTTAAAAGGGAGGTTTATTTTGTGGGGTACTTACAAATGAGGGGGTAGGTTACAGGGTCTGGCAGGGGTATAGTGCAGTCCGGCCATGTTCTCTGGAGAACTCTGCTCGGTCTATCTCCAGCGTCCAGAGTCCGGGAACCAAGAGAGTGACCTCTTCCCAATCCTTGGTCTTCCGCTTCCTCCTCCACCCTGCCTTGTGGGCGTGACCATTACCGAAGCCTCAATGGGGGTTGGAACTTCCAGGCCAATGCTGGGATGGCTATCCACTACAGCCTTCCTCTGACCTTTTCTTCTTTGATGTTGACGGCAAGCTACTCTATCTTCAGAGAGTGTGAAACACCGGAGCAAATGCTCAGGGTTCAGCTGCACAGTGTGTAATGCACAACCTTCTGGAAGCAGCTCATGGTGATGACTTCTGTGGATTAAGTGGGAAATTAACCCCTAATAAATACACATACTTGTTAAGAGAATACAAGGGCAGATACATCCTGGAAGAAAAAAAAAAGCAAATAATATATTGAACAGAGGATTAGTATATCTAGTACATAAAGAATCCCCAAAATTCAACAGTGAAACAAACCATTCAACTAGAAAATGTAAAAAAACAAACAAACAAACAAAAAAACAAAACAAAAAAAAAAACAAGAAATGGAGAGATGGTTCACCAAAGAGGATGTGCAGGTAACCAATAAGTGCACAAAAGACAGCCATCGTGGGCTGAGGATATGTCTCAGTGGGAGAGTCCTTGTCTTGTATGTGTGAGGCTCTGGGTTTAAAACTGCAGAAAAAACAAAACCCACAACAACAATAACAAAACCCTCCACAGTTAGATATCACTAAAATAAAAAATAGTAATGGTAAATGCTGTGTGAAGTTGGGTCACAGGTGCTGGTGGGAAAGGAAAGTGGGGCAGCCCTCCAGAGACACGTTGGCAGTCTCTTACAAAGCTAAACTGGGAGTTGTGTGAATGGGCAGCTGCACTTGAGGGCATTTATCTCAGAGAAAAGAAGATATGGTCACTCAAAAAGTTCATGTATATGCATAGTAGTTTTATTCTGGAAGCGTCAGGATGCTATTCAAGGGCAATGGTGAGACAAAACAACCGTGGTCTGTGTGCATGGTGGGTAGGAAATGAATAGAGTTCTCCTGTCTTTCAAACCTCTGTCATTCTTTTTTAAAGATGATTTTGTTTTAATCGTGCACTTGTGTGTGCATGTGTGCAAATGAATGTAGGTGTTGTCTGAGGAGGCCAGAGCTGTCAGATGCCCTGGAGCTGGAGTTAAAGACGGTTATGAGCGACCTGACATGGGTGCTGGGAATGGAACTCAGGTCCCCTGTAAGAACAGTATGTGCTTTTCACCTCTCAGCCATCTCGCCAGAAGCCACATTGTTTTTTCTCCCCCTTCTCATGCCTGTGTTTGATTGGACTTCACGTTACCTTTCCTCAAATACATCTTTTTAGGGATGCATGTGGCTGTGACAGCTGATGCTACTGTCTCTCTACCTCAGCAAAAACCTCACAGTCCTCCCCTCCCATCCCACTACATTAGAATAGTCTATCTAAGACACAAATGAAGGAACCTTGGAAAGTTATGAACTTTTCCAAATACAGTTGGAAATTCATAAATTGCTTATTGTGAGGAAGCTGTGAGAGATTTCTGTTTGCAGTTTTAAGGTCAGGAAAGACTCCCAGCCCCACAGGGATTGTGTGGCACAAAGTATTGGCTCTAGAGTCAAAAGATCTTTATGTCTTGCTTCTAACAAGAGGGGGTATTCTTGGAAAACTCACTGAATTTTTGTGAATTTGTTGTTTTTACTTTTAAAGTTACTTTATTTTTAACTATGTGTGTGTGTATATGTGTGTGGGGGGGAGTATTGCATGTGAGTGCAATGTCTTCAGAGATAAGAAGAGGGTATTGAGATGAAGTTCCAACCACTTGTGAGATGTCACATGTGGGTACTGAGAACCAAACTTGGGTCTTCTACAAGAGCAGGAAGTGCTCTTAACTGCTGAGCGGTTTCTCATCCCTCATGGTTTTATTCTCAATGAAACTAGAGCTAATGAAGCAGTGTGTCCCTCCAGAGCACAGGGACAGCAGGTGAGATACACCATGACACTGCTCTGCAGCCTGGGAGGCATCGCATCTATGGGGAATACAGCTGTGTAAACAACTTTCCTGGAACTTGAAGAAAGCACATCACTGCCTGAGGACTTGAAAGGTACGAGGTGGTCATGCCTGTGACCCCCAGGGTGAAGTCCAGCCTGAGATAGCCCACTTAGGTCTTCGTGGCAAGCTGTACTAACCTCAGACACCTGCCCCACAGGGCAGCCATGGGAGGGAGGCACACATTCCTGCCTGTGTGTGGTGGGGTGCCTCCAGTGGGACGGGGCAGGCATGCACACCGTGCCTTGCAGATAAAAGCTCTCTCAATCTCCCTGCTCTCCTAGGAGCAGACTGCACTCCTAGGAAGGAGGACAGAAGAGAGGAGTCAATTTCTGGTAACCTGCCAAAGCCTTCCTCAGTCAGTCTGCTCACAGAGTGACCCGCATGACAAGTAGAAAACTGTTGAGAGGCAGATGGGTCATGTCAGCTCAGTGCTTTGTGGCTATGGTGGCCTCAGAGCAGTCAGTGACAGGGCTGCCAGCTTGTTAGCTTTCTGGGGAATGCTGGGTCAGCCAAGGGGCTGAGAAGTGAAAGGAACACAGGTGCCAGGAGGTGGGGTGGGGTGGGGTGGCATCCAGGGGGATGCCAGAGCCCTCTCTTCTTATATTAATACATGTCTTAGCCAGCCCAGGCCTTATGTGTTGCAGTCCCCGACAGCAAAGGGCCTCTAAAAAATTAGTGGTGCAGGAGAAGGTGTGAGGTTTGCATTGCTATTTGTGGAACACGTGCAGGTGTGAAACACCTTAAATGTTCCCTCGGCTGGTCGGTGGCTGGAATTCCTTCAGCAGCCCCTCTGTTCTGAGGTAGATGCTGCAGCTACAGTACCATCAGCATTTCTGTTTGGTGCCCTCCTTTGTCTGTCCCCCGGTCAGATCAGAGCCAGGGTTGACACCGAGGGAGTAGAGTGAGCCGAGCCGTCTCGTTTTGTGCTCCTCTGCCCTCCACTTCCACCCTGTTTAACATGTAGATCTGACCCGTCGCTGCGCTTTGGGATGTGTGTAGGCAGTGCACTTTCTCTGTGGTTCAGACACAAATTTACTCTCAGAATTCCCCAGGCTCAGTTAGTCCCCAGGCTTCTGGCAGGGAACAACAGGAAGTATTTTGTGTAGAAGCCTACACCCAAATCTCTCTTCACCTGCGAGTTTATTTGGTTTGGACTGGAATAAATTGAAGACCCTGGTTTCTTTATCCCAAAGAAGAGAGCAAACACTCATGTTTTGCCAAGGAGTGGAGGCTGCCTTGTCTGAGCCATTCTCTAGTGCTCAGAATCTCAATGAGTATGTTGAACTGGGCCAAGTGTGTGAGCGCCTGGGACAAGGGCTTCAACCCTGGCTGCCTCGGGGGTTTCTGAGAAAAGCACACTTGCTTCTATGGCAGGCCAGCTGAGGTAGAATCTTTGAATGTGGAGTGTAGGGAGCTGTTGCTTTGAGGGTCTCTAGACGCTTCTTGTGTACATCAGAGGCTGAGAACCCTTGGTCTGAGGTGAGCTGGTGTCGCAGGTAGAGGAATTGCCACTGCCTTTCCCCAGCTGTGCCTTGCTTCAAGTGATGCCAGCATTCACAGTCAACGTGGGAACAGCTTGCCACTCCATTCTGCTGGAATCTTCCACGAGCACACTCACTGACCTTCACTCTGTTCTGACCTCTCTGCTCTCTTTCCATGGAGGAGAAAGTGGTTCATTTTGCGGGACCACCATGCATCCCACTTCAATGGTGCTGGATAGCCCTGAGTATGAAGTGCTGAGCAGATGTTTACCGCACTCTCGTCCCCCAGCACTGTGTGGGATAGTTCATAAACAACAGTACTTCCTTTGCAAGGGCTCGTCCTCAGCCTCGCCAAATACCATGTAATTTTAGGCGAGTGCTAAACTCGTCTACACCTAATTGGCTTCATCTCTGAAATGGATGACGGGCTGCTGCTGTCCAACAGGCTTGTCTGAGGCTTTTCATGCAAATGTGTATAAACCACTCAACTCAGTGGCAGCCCTAGAAGCACTCGGTGAGGGTGACATGGCCCCACCATCCCCGTCACCCCTGTCCTTTTCCAACATAAATATTGAGAATGTGTTTTAGTTTTCTTTCTGTTGCTGTTATGAACACCAGGAGCAAAAGCAACCTGAGGAGGAAAAGGGTTTGTTTGGCTTACGCTTCCAGGTTCAAATCCATCACTGAGGGAAGTCAGGGCAGGAACTTAGGCAGGAACCTAGAACAGGAAGCATGGAGGAATGCTGCCTACTAGCTCGCTCACTGGCAGGAAGAAAGAGAGAGACTGGGCCTGGCTTGAGCATTTGAAACTTCAAAGCCCGCCCTCAGTGACACACTTCCCAACAAGGCCACACCTTCTAATCCCTGTCAAGTACACCACTCCCTAATGACCAAGCATGAAAATCTATGACCTATGGGGGCCATTCCCCTTTAAACCACCACAACCATGATTCCTGAACCAAGGGAGTCAGCTGACAGCAGCATCCTCAGGCACCTTGGGGACATCCTTCCCTGCAACCGTCAAATGGTGTTCTTCAGTGCTGCCCAGCAAAGGTGGGTCCTTCTCATCCGGCCCCACCCCCTTCAATCCTATCAGCTCTCTCTCATCAGCCTCTTTCCCCTTTTATTCCTCCTTAGCCTATCACCTCTTTTTGAAGAGGGATTGTTGTTCTTGTCGGTGCTGAGTCCCCAGCATCTAGCACTGGCTAGCACATAATATATACTGTCTGCACATCTGACTTCATATTCCAGCAGAATAAAGGAAAAGTCTCAAGTTAGGCTGTGAATGAAATCTACGGTGATAAAATGTAGCCAGTTAGAGTGTTTGGGAAGCACGGGTCTTTTCACAGGTGCCCTGTGACCTGCTGACTGACGGTGATGTGGGTGGGATAGCCTGGGCTCACCCTTACCCTCCTTCATAAGAAGTGGCACATGCTGTAAGCCAGAGTCTGGTGCCTCACTGTTGAGTTTGGCTTTTTCCTGAAGCCAGGCTGTTCCTTTTATTACATGGGCATTTTATGCTCAGCTGTGGAGGGGGAGGTTGTGTATGTGATATGTAAAGTCCTTTTGTTCTTTAATTTTTTTTAAAAAAGTTTTACTTATTTTTATATTATGTGTATGGGTATTTGGCCGCATGTATGTACACATACTTCCCTGGATGATAGACTACAAGCTATAAGATGAAATCAACCTTTTCCTCCCCAAGTTGCTTTTGATTTTGGTGTTTTATAACAGCAATAGAAACCCTAAGACATAAATAAGTACCAGGAGTTGGGTGTTGATGTGTCAGCTCTGATCATATTTTGAGAGGATTGTGGAAGGACTTGGGAACATTAAGCTGGGGATGCCACTGAATGCTACAGCTTACTAGGCTGTCGTGGGAACTTGGAAGATAAGGATGCTGAGAGCAGTGCAGACAATGGGGGCCTGCCTTGTGAAGTTTCAGAGGGAAGCAAAGATTCTTTTACATCCATTTATGTAAGAATTTGAATTAAGAACCACTACAGTGAAACCTCTGCTTTACTGGGACAATTTATACTGGTCAGCTGGGGCCAAAGAATCAGCTGTGATTAAGAGGAGACCAGCATCGTTGAGGCAAAATCTTCAGGAAGTGTTTTCTCAGGGTCAGCACACAGAAGCTGTGGTCCATTGGGGACCAAGGTTATATACCTCATGCTGGCAGCAAACTTTGGTAGTGGCAAAGTCACCCAGGTGGTACTGGTTTTGAAGGCATGAAGGGATCATGGAGAGCAGCTGAGGCTTGGCGTTGTGTGTTCATGAAGGAGTTCATGAAGAGAGCCCAGGAGAGGCTATTGGTGAAAGAGCAAGCTAGTAAGCAGCACGCCCCCACAACCTGTGCATCAGCTCTTGTCTCTTGCCCGGAGTGCCTGCCCCGCCCTGACTTCCCCCCATGAAGGACTGTGGTCAGGCCATGTCAGCTGAAATAAACCCTTTGCTCCCCAAGTTGCTTTTGTCACTGTTCTATTACAGCAATGGAAATCCTCACTAAGACACCGTGGAAGTTGAAGAGGTTACCAGTTCTCCTGGATCTGGAGTTACAGATGGTTGTGAGCCTCCTGGTGTGCGTGCTGGGAAGTGAACCTGAGTCCTCTGCAAGAGCAGCACATGCCCTTTAGTATTGAGCCATCTTTCCAGATCTCTCTGTGTGTTTTTGTTTTGTTTCAAATGAGACTCATGTCTGTCCCCCCTCGGGAGAGGACAAAGGACATGGTAGCCAGAGAATTGTTTTCTGCATTTACTTCCTGAACTTGGCAGCCTGCGTTAGGACAAGATAATCTTCAGTGAACCAGAGGCGGGTATTGGTGGTATGCAGATGCACTAAGGCTCCTGGTGTCTGTTAGGAGTGTTCTGATGAGGGCAGTTGAATGGGGGTGGTCTGGAAAGGAGAGGCACAATGTGGCAGCTTATACCCCATGCATCGGAAGTGAAGTCACTATGACTTTTTTTTTTTTTTTTTTAAGGATTACAGCCCTGTATTTCTCTGGGTTGTGCTCAGGAAATTTAATGCCATCATGTGACATCTTTGACCTTTGCTAAGAGCATGTGCACAGGCTAACTAAAGCATTTAATGGTGGAAAACATCTAATTGCTTCACTGTGTGCTAAGTTTGGATGACATTGTGGGAAATAACAAATTTAAGAGACTTGTGAAATGAAGCAATTTTTAATACACCATTCTGCAGAAAGAGACATCAGCTGAGAGAAAAGGCCAAAAATGGCCAATGTGCTGATATGGTGCAAGTCCTGGCTCTTCCTCCCCAGGCTGGACTTGCCCTATCCCCAGATTCTCCATCCTGTTGGCTCAGGACACAGTCTTATCTTATGAATAATGTGGGGCTCACGACTTCTCTGATCCTGGGCTCAGTCAGTTGTACCTTTCCATCCTCAGAGTCCTGAGACAAGCAGCCGCCAACCACAGGGGAAGGGACCCAGGGCCTCTTGTTTATCTGATGAACTCTAAGTGCACCCCATGCTGAAAATGCTCTATAACCATCTACTTCTTATAACATCAAAACCATCAGAAAGATGCTTCTTCTACTGAACCCCTCATTTCTGAGTGAGCACTTGGAGGGATAACACAATGGAAGGAGGTGGGCGTTGGTGTCACCCAGGCTTCTTATAGACCACCATGCTTGGCTACGTGCATAGTTACATGCTACTTTCCTTCGTTGGGGAGGAAAATGCTCTGATCTCATCTCACCCTGTTGCTATTAATGGCAATGGTGATTTCTTACAGACTTTTAAAACCCAAGATCTTATCTCCTGCCCCAAGGAGTTCTGTGAGAAGGACAGGACAGGCTTCCTCCTCCTCCTTTCTACATGGTTTTCCTATGGCTCACAGAAGCTGCCGGCCTAGGGTCCTGGTGGAGCTTGGAATAGGACTGAAATTTGGCCTGAAATTCCTAGGGCCCCGAATTCTTAGAACCCAAACAGGTATTGCTATAAGCCAGTGTTTCTCAACCTTCCTGATGCTGAGAACCCCAACCATAAAATTTTTTTGTTACTACTTCATAACTGTAATTTTGCTACTGTTACCTATCACAATGTAAATACCTGATATGCAGGATATCTGATACATGACCCCTGTGAAAAGGTCATTCGACCAAGGGGTCCGTGACTCCTGTGGGTTGATTACACCTGAGTGATGATGCATCCCTACCCAGTTCTCCCTTGTGAAGTGTGATCTGCTGTAGTCATTTACATTGCTGTAGTGGCTGGCTTGGTCCCACCAAGGTGTGTATGTCATCAGTATGTGCTGTCTTGTGAGTCAGATATGACATTCGACCCAGAAAAACCAAACCAACCAACCAACCAACCAACCAACTAAACCAACCAACCAACCAACCAACCAAACCAAACCAAACCAAACCAACCAACCAACCAACCAACCAACCAACCAAACCAAACCAAGCCAACCAACCAACCAACCAACCAACCAACTAACCAAACCAAACCAACCAACCAACCAACCAACCAAAAAAACCCAGTTAAAGGAATCTTTACATGGGATATTTTATTTTTTAAATATCTTTCCGTTAGTCAATCTGTTTGTCCCTTGCAATTCAATTTCAGCTCAGAAGAGCAGCTGTGTGCACAGAGGGCTTTGGGGCTTGAGCCTCTGAGAAATGAACTTAATTTGTTGTTGTGTGAGTGTGCTTTCCTTCTGGGGTTTTATCAGACCTTCCTTCCAAGTGGAGTAGATGGTTGTATAAAAGTCACACTGTCTTTTTGAAAAGGGTGGCACTAATTTTATGGGATGATCTCTCAAAAGATGACCTGCTAGCATGGTGCTCCAGGCTCCCACCTTAGATTCCTGCCTTGGCAGTCCAGGAGAGAGAGGCCTCTGAGGGCTGTGAACAAAGAGGTTGGGTTCTGGGGGCCTGTGGTTCTAGGTCATTATTCTGAGTCTAGGTTGCCATATCTCCGGATGTTTAGGAGTAAAACTGGAGTGAGGCTAGAGTGCAGAGAAAGGCGGTAACTCCCTGCCTGCCAGTGAGTCACAGGGTCTCCAGGCCCTCTGACTTTGCTGTGCTGTCTTAGGAGAGGTGTTCCAAGAGTCAAAAAGATAATGACTGTGACAGTGCTTTGTACTTTTCAGTATGGAAAATTCCAAACCTGCTTGTGCTTTTGAAGCCTTTTTAGGTGCAATTGAGCCCCACACCTTGATGTTTGAACTGATTTAATGTCACTCTAGGCCGTGAGAACCATACCCTACTGTGATTAGCCTTGTTTTGCAGGTAAGGAGCAGGAGACACAGCAGAGTTAGGCACCTTGCCTAAGGCCATAGAACACTTTGCAAACAATTATGTCTTCATTTATTTTGACCTTTTTGAGACAGAGTGTCATCTGGTCCAGTTTGGCCTCTAACTTGCTAAGAAGCTAAGTCTGGCCTTGATCCTCCTGCCTCTACCTCTCAAGTTCTGGGATCACAGGCACGGTCCACCACACAAGGCCTTCCATTTTATTTGTAATGGACACATGGAAATTATGGGAGCACGTGGAGCAAGGTGACATTGCAGCACGTGTGTCTGATATTCAGACCTGCATGGCCAGCTGGTCTGTCAACACGGACATACCATTTCTTCGTGTTGGGAACATTCAAAGCTTGGCTGTTCTCAAATGCTAAGTTGACTGTTACCAACCCTAGTGTCACAGAACCCTCAAGTGGTAGTTCTGGGGCTCAGACCCAGGCTTCTGGCCCCAGTTGTCTCTACTACTGAAGCAGCCGCCTCCTCACCTAAAATTCCTTCTTCACTGCCGCTCTAAGGCACAGCAGGCCCTTGAGCTCTGGGACCCTTTTGTTTCACCCAGTCTCCAGTCTCCTGTGTCCCCAAGGCCTGACCCCATAAGTTGGCACACAGTAGGCACTGCTGAAAGGCTATGTGAGGGTTTTCCAGCATTGACAACTTACTGTTATTGAACAGAACCCATATGTGTCTGTTTCTTCATTTGACCCTTGCAGCGATGAGACAGGCAGTGTTTTCCTCCCTTTCATGGATAAGATTAACCCCGAGCGTGGATTCACGGTTGGAACTCTGGCTTCTCTACTCCAGCCCCATGCACCTTTACCCTGAACTTTAAGGCTGCCTGAAATCCTGTTTTCTCGTGCAGGTTGTCCGAAGGAAGTACAGGAAGAAAGGGCTGAGGTCTTAGAGCATTGAGGGTTGTAAGGAAGACATGTCCCGCTGACCACTGGAACAGTTGTGATGCCTGCCATAGGCCCCACCCCTGTGTTGTGTGTGTCGGTGAAGGTCCGCCCCCACGGAATCCTAGCCTTTTCCCTTGGATGGTGGAAGCCTCGGTGACAGCTCACAGCTCACCTGTCCTTGTACCTCTTTTCTTCCAGCCCCTGTGACTCTTTGGTTTCTTCTCTGGCATTCTGGTTTGCCTTTTCCCTTTCTGCATTTCTCTGATGTCCTTTATTGCTTTTGAAGATCAGAATTTCATATTTTTCCTGTGCAAAAACCTCTGAGAATTGGCTCACTCTTTCTTAAAGAAGTCCTACTGCGGGAAGGCTGGAAACAGATGAGGTAAAGAAGACAGGGCGCATAGGCACAAGCTGACGTGAGTGCCAGGGTCCCGAGTGGAGTAGTGGAGAGACCTCATGGCAGTGGACCCCCATCAGGGGAGGCCCATGTGTGAGAGGGGCTGCTGGCTGTGTCTGCAAACCTGGATTGGGGACGGTGCCTTATCTGACAGGAGGGAAGGGGTTCCCTGGGCCTCTGCTGACTGTGTAGATAATGTAGTTTTTGCTCACTCTTCTTTCTTTTGGGGAGTCTGCAGTTTTAGTGTGAGCTGCCCCCAGGGAATAACCCTGAGCTCTGAGCCACTGCTGGGCACTGCTGGACTATCTTATATGTGCTGTCACAGTTCATTGCTGGAGAGACTTAGGTGTGTCCTGTGTGATTCCCCTGTGAGAAGATTCTAGAAGTTTGCTCCTGGTTTCCTGAGCATACCCATACCTACCCTCTGCTGATTTTGCATTGAGTCTTTTCATTGTAAAGGAACAGCCTGGATGAGTGTCTATGCTCACCAGGGCTATCTGTAGATCACTGCCCTGGATGGTCTTAGGGACCTGACAAAGACTGCCCCCTCAAGCACACCTGCTTGCTCACTTTGTCTGCTTGCTGGGGTGTTATGCTCTTCTCTTCAGGATGTCTTTACAGTGTGTGTGTGTGTGTGTGTGTGTGTGTGTGTGTGTGTGTGTGTGTTGTACAAGAGCCCTCGAATCTTGTATAGTTATGGTTATAGCTCAGCAACTGGTAGTGGAGAGACAAAGAGAAGAATAGAGGATGTCCAAGATGTTTCCAGGAGGAGAAAAGCTGCCATAAGTGGAGTCTTTGGAGGCAGGTGATGAAGGGATCAGTGGCAGGAAGTGAAGGCAGGAGGAAGCAGTTGGGGTAGAGATAGCTGTGGTCTGTGTCATGGGCCTGGCAGAGCCTGAGCCTGCAGCTATGTCTAGGATACCGTGTTCCCACCAGTGTATTGACCCATGGGCCAGCATGGCCCAGCTTTGACCCCTTCTTTACTTGGGACAGGAAATTGGTGGCTTTGAGAGAGTGTCATCCAGGCAGTGGCCAGCATGGCTCTTCAGCGCAGCACACCCTTCCTTGTGGAGGAATCTGGACGACACAGCCTTACCAAGCGCAGATAACAGTTACTTCTGGATGCTGTAGGGAGACAGCACTGGAATCTGTAGCCATGTGAGTGATGGTAGGATGATGTGGAGCCTCATCTTTCTGCGTTGTCCCGTGACTGAAGGAGGGAGAAGTCAGAGAGCAGAGGAGAGGTCAGGTGTGGATCTTCTTCACTTAGGTATGTGTAATTATTTCTAAATGCACAGAAAAGCTCCCGAGGAAAATCCAGCATGCTGCTAACCTTGCCTGTCTCTGAGGAGGTGGTGGGTAGAGATTATAGGGAAGGGACAGTTTCACTATTGGTATGCTTTTTAATTTTTATTGTTGCTATAGTGTTATTTCATATTAATTACTTTTTAAAGTTTATTTTTATTTGTGTTTTATTTTCACGTATGTGGGAGCTTTGCCTGTGTGTGTGTGTTGGTGCATCACTTGCATCCCTTGTGCCTTCACAGGCTAAGAGATGTCAGATCCTGGGAACTGGAGGTACAGGGAGTTGTGAAGCATCATATAGATGCTGGGAATTGATCCTTGGTCCTCTGAAAGAGCAGCCAGTTCTCTTACCACTGAGCCATCTCTCCAACCCCTGGTGTTCTTTACTTTTATGTTTGGTTAACATGTAATTAAGGGAATATTTGCTTTTGAGTATCTTTCAAAAGATCCTGAGAGGTGGATGACTTCCTTTCTGTATGGGTCTCAGTTTTCTCATCAGTAAATGGGGGATGAAGTGCAGCACTGTCCCAGAATCATAGTGAGCATGAGGAGGATGAAGCTGAGCCCAGCATGGTGAGTGCTAGCCCGGGTGATCATTTCAGCATTGTCAGAGGAACAGAACCCTGACTGTCTTTGTGACTTCACATAGTGTGTCTGCAGTGACTAATCTTGGTGGTCAACTTGACTCATCTGGGAAGAGGGACCCCATGGCTTGTTTGTGAAGCATTTCTGAATTGCTAATTGATGTGGGAGGGTCCAGCCCACTGTGAGCCAGGTAGGCCTGGGGTATATAAGAAAGCAGGCTGAGTGAGCCTCAGGGAGCAAGCCATTGAGCAGTGTTCCTCCATGGCCTCCACTTCAGTTCCTGCCTTGAGCTCCTGCTCTGGCTCCCCTAATGATGGATTGTGATCTGTGACCTGAAATAGACTCTTTCCCACCCAGGGTGCCTTTGGTCATGATGCTCATCACAGTAACAAAAAGCCAGCCAGGACAGCGTCCCTAGACTTGCTCTTGGAAGGGACTTGAATCTCATCTTAACAGTGTGATGGGGAAGGTGTTTGAGGCTTTGCCTTTGCTGCAGATTAGAGCCTCTTTTTGGCCTGATGTCTTGGATGGTGTGTTCAAGTCTCCATTCCTTGTGTCTGCAAAATGAGCTCAGTAGCACTTTTATATTCCTGTGGGGAATTCCGGGATGCGTGACTACATGAAATCTCACTGGACGTGACAGGGCAGACCAACACAGAGCCAGCAAGTGTCTGTCTGCCAAACAAAGGACTCGTCTGTCTTTGTGGGGAGCAAGTTGCTTCCTTCTCCCCGGCTGTCATAGGAATGCAAGGCAGCTTTGTGGCATCCACTGCAGGCTTGGATGGCCTCTCCTGGATTTGGCAGTTGTCATGTACTGCCATCACAGCAGAAGCCAAGTGTAGGCACAGCTTGCCTTGATTTACATTCTCGGGTGTGGGTGCTATTTATAAACAATTAAGAAAAGATGCAGAAGCCTGTTTATGGCAAGCTGGCAAAGTCAGCCAAATCCAGTGAAATCTGTTAGTGCAGTCTGCTCCCGTGCAAGCACAAAGCACTTAAATAAACATGCACACTTGCCTGCATTTAAAGCTTCCTCTTAAAAAAATGACATTCTGTCCTTGGCCAGATGGTTTACGGAGCCTTATCCGAAAAGGGCAGAAATATGCCTATCAGACATCTGAAATCTGAGCTGTCTTAAAACAGGAACTGTGATGTCTCCCCTACCTTTCAGGCTGTTTATGGGGAGTACAAGAGGGAGTGGAGAAAGGTGTCTCCTTACAAAGCCTTCAGGGGTGATCTTTCAGTGCCTTCCTTTTCTTTTAAAAAAGATATATTTATTTTTATTTTAAATTGCGTGTGTGTGTGTGTGTGTGTGTGTGCGCGTGCGCACACACACACACACACACATGCATGAGAGTGTAGGTGCTTGTGAAGGTTGGAGGTGCCAGATCTCCCTTGGCGCTGGGGCTACAGGCGGTTATGATGGGTCAAATGTGGGTGCTAGGAACTGAATTCAGGTCTTCTGCAAGAGCAGTTCACGCAGTTAACCACTGAGCCATCTTTTCTGCCCCATCTTCCCCTTGTAGCCTCTGTTTTCATCCATGTTAACATCCACCACAGCGACAGGGCAGGGACTTTATTGCTGTGTATTTCTCTGTAGCCTTGACCCGCTCCTGGGTTTTGATTGTTCTTTATCCTCAGATATTTCTCAGGCTGGGCAGGGTAGTGCACACTTTTAACCCCAGCCCTCAATTTTAATCCCAGCCCTCAGGAGGCAGAGACAGACAAATTTCTGAGTTTGACACTAGCCTGGTCTAGAGAAACCCTGTCTTGAAAAATAAACAAAAACAAAAAACAAAACAAAACAAAACAAAAGGAAGAAAAGAAAAGAAGAAAGGAAAAGATTTCTCACTATAGAGCCACTGCCTGGCACAGAGAATACTAAATAACCATTTGTTGAAGGATTTTGTGAATGGACTGAAAGAGGCTTGACCTTTCTTCTGTCCCTTCTCGGCAGCTGCTGTCATATGATCAGGGACTGTAGTAAGTTGAGCCCCCTAGGTCACTCTGGGTGGCTGACTCTCCTCAGGTGCTTAGCTGCAAAGTGTGGCTCTAGCCTAGAAATCTGGGGAGAACACCCTCAGAGGGGAAGATGTGGGTCCCATGAGACATGGGAGTCACAGCCCGCAGACACGGGTGGAGGTCTCTGTCCTCATGGAGAAGTGATAGCTAAGGCGTAACTTGGCTATGTGTCACCTGGGTGCAGTTCTACTCTGCTGTGCTGGGATTGCACCCGAGGCCAGGTGATGCTAAGCAGAGGTACTGTACCATGAGCCATGTCCCTGGCCTCTGAAGCTTCTCAGCCACTTGGCTTTTCCCCACACTTCCCTGTCCTTCCTTGTGAATGTGTAGCAGTGAGGGGACACTGTGCTGTGCACCATAGATTCGGAAAGGAAACCTGCCAGCTAGAAATGCCCGCATGTCTTGGGTCTCAAGAAGGCAGCCATTTTCAAGGCCCTTCAACTCCACTTTTCTTGTACATTCCATCGACAGATGAAACACAGAAGGAGTTTTGGAAACGACAGTTTTAGAAAAGGGAGGGAAACCAACCCAGAGCATTAGAGTTTCTGTTTATTCTTGGTCTAGAATCAAGGTACGTTAGGCTCCTGTTTAAGGTACAACTTGAATCTATTAGTCACCATTGTGTGGGCCTTAGAATGACAGATGCAACCCTAGCTCTGTCTCAAGACAGGGCACATTAATTTTAAATTTGCATGAGGAAGAAGCAGATGGTGTGGTGAGTAAGTGGTCAGATGCCTGGTCCTTGATAGCTTTTTCCTTCCACACATCGCCCTGGGAGTTGGGACCAGGAGCCTGCTGAGAACTGATTATCATCCGTCCCCAACCAGCTGGGTTCTCTTTCATGTCTGGCTCAGAAAGATTGCTCTTTTTACAGGCAGTGAAGATGTATTGTTGATTTTCTTGGAATCATGAAAAATTTAATTATTCCACCCCAAATTCTAGAACTAGAGCTGTCCAAAGATGATCCTCTATATTCTTTGTTAAAACTATATTCTTTTTTAAAGCTTTGTTTTCTTTTTAAGTATATAAGCAAATTGAGAGGTCTTTCTTGTGCTCAATTTAGTAGTTTGTAAGTTTAAAATTTTTGTGTGTGTGTGTGTGTGTGTGTGTGTGTGTGTGTGTGTGTGTGTGTGCCTGTGAAAGCCAGAGGAGTATCAGATCCTGGAGCTGCAGTTACAGGCAGTTATAAGCCACCTGATGTGGGTGCTGGGAACCTAACTTGGGTCCTCTGCAAGAGCAGAAGGTGCTCTCAACCAGAGTCATGAATCCACTCCCAGCCAGTGGTTTTTGATGGGAATGAGAGGTGCAGCATCTCTGGGATACTGGGATGTAAGAGGCTGGAGAATGATGGTGCCTGCAAGATTCTGAGCTTTGTGGACATTAGTGTCTCTGTTTATGTTAAGAGTTCAGAATTTGCATCTTTATTGGTGGAGCCTCTCTTAATTGAAGTGCTTGGGGCCAGAGTGCCTCAGAGTATAGCATTTGGTTTTGGATTTTGAAATACTTGCCTCGACTTCACTGGTCAAAGATTCCTCATGCAGAACTCCACAGTGGAGCTGCATGAAAGTTAGAAAATTAGGAATTTGGGGGCATTTCAGATTTCAGAGTTCCAGCCTTCACTGCTCCGGCTGGATCTAGGAAAATGACAGAACTTGGAGGAACGTTCTTGCTCATCCAGTCTAGCTATCCAGGGGCTCATGAAGAGGGCATGTTTGGCTTGCTGCCTGCCCAGGATGAGACATCTCTCCCTGACCTCAGGGTCTCCTCTGGCTGGTGCTGTCTTTTCATCCCCTTCCTACCTCTTCCCTCACACCCAGGCGGCATCATGATGCATGGCTCTAGAAGGGCAGCTCTGAGACTGTGGGATGACAGAGAGAGGCATTTTGGGCGGTTGTACAAATGAGAGCTGGAAATAATGGTCCCAGTGATGGCCTAGTCAGAGTGTTCTGGTGGAAAGCATAGGCATGTGATACAGTTCAATTTAGAGAAGTTGGGGTATAGCGGGCCCCTTAGCTTTATTAAGTTTTACTTGTCCATCTCCCTACTGTGCACACTCTGCCTGTTTCCTTGTTAGCCTGTATACCTTGGGAGCAGGCTTCCAGCACTCTTCCTCAGCAGTAGGCCTCAGACTGCATTCCTCTCAGAAACTATTCTTGGTATAAAGAGAATACTTTCACTATCAAGGGGGAGGGCATTGCTAAGGTCTGGGATGGACTCCCAGCAAAGGAGCCTGACAGCAGCAAGGCTTCAGGCAGGCAAAGCTGTTAACTGATGAAAGCAGAGTTGGGGTCAGGCACGGACTCCCCAGAGGTGCAGGCGGTCTCGGCTTTTGATGCAAGCTACTCCATAGCCCTTTCTCTGCCTGTGACCCATGCTTCTCCTGGCTACCGTGCCACGTGCCCTTGCCATCCACTCCTTTGCTTCAGTGAATCCTTGCATCATCGCCAGCTTATGGCAGCTGGGATGGAAACCACAGCTCCTGTCTTTCCCGGGTTTTCAGTTGTTCATAGGAGTTGGGCTCTGGTCCTTGTTGGTTGAAGGTCTTGTTTCAGAAGCCATTTGTTTGGGGTGTGTACACTTAGTGCTTTTCAGGCTGGCATGGTTAGGGTCAAGTAAAGGGGCCAGTGGCAGTTGGTGACAGCTGTCTTCTTCATGTGGAGAGTGCCCCTGTGTTGCAGCCCTCACCACCCCCCTCTCGAGCTGGTTCATTTTCCTGGAATCTGCACATTCCATCTTTCTTTGGTATCCTTGGCCATTTTAACACTTAGTTTCGGGCTCTGAAAAAGAATGAACATTTTGGAGAGGAAAAGACCATTTGCCAATAACCAGTTGTCCTGGGGAGCAGAGTGGGTGCATTCTGGATATGTGGCTGTTATCTCGTGCTTCTCCCTGGTTGCAGGTTTTCATGGCTTAGTGATAACTGGAGTCACTGAGAATGTTATTCTTGCAAGATTTATTCAGTGTTACTTTGTTAGAGACAGCTAAGTTTCCAGCCAAATGGATTTGTGGGGCTATCACTACTGTCTGGTCTGAAGGGAGTCTTGTGAGTGTGAAGACCATGCCAATCATTGAGAGTGAAAAACATATCTGAGGGTTGTTTTTTTTTTTTTTTTTTTGCCATGCCATTTATTATTTATTTGGTTTTTTGAGACAGTGTTTCTCCATGTAGCCTTTTGCCATGTTGTCTGTCTGTCTGTCTGTCTGTCTACCTATCTGGTTTTTTGAGACATGGTTTTTTCATATAGCTCTGTTTGTCCCAGAACTCGTTCTGTCAACTAGGCTGGCCTCAACCTCACAGAGATCCCCCTGCCTCTGCCTCTCGAGTGCTGGAATTGAAGATGTGTACCACCACCGCCCAGTTTGCCATGTTCGTTATTAGTCAAAGAGGTAATGATGCATTCTTGAGCTTGGCTCTTCCAGGCATGCTCCCTTTGCTTTCTCTTAAGTGCCCAGTCACTACCAATTGACTGGTGTTTTGGGCTGGTTGACACCTATTTGCCAACTTGCTTCAAGCCTGTCATCCACCTACCACTTGCTGCCAATACTCAGTTTGCTAGGCCCGGTTACCTTCTGCAGTCTGTTCTTAGATCCTGTAGGGCTCCAGAAGGGTGAGCAGAAGCCACCACACACTGGGGTTTCAGAAGAGGCAGAGGCTCATTAGTTGGCAAGCCATTGTTAATGATGAGGTCTTGTGCTGTAGGATGAAGACCTTTTTGATGTCTGTTCTTCTTGGAAAAAGATAAGTTTTGTTCCTGTCCTTTCCCAACAGGAAAATTTCAGTTTGCTGTAGGGTTTCTGTGATAGATAATTGATTGGTGAAATGTCATCCCCTACTCAGACACTAGTTATCAGGTGGTACATGTGAGCCTATCTTAGTGTGACCATGCTCAGCTCTGGAGTGACCCTCATGGGACATCCAGTCCAGGGAAGGCATATATACACTCTGGGAAATTCCGTGAGGGCATTAGTGGGGAGCCTCCCAGGTGCAAATCTTGACTCATGCCTCCCAGGCCAGGGAGGTTCACATCTTCTCAGCATGCTCTACCCCAGCATCAAAGTACTCTAATTGTTTCCTGGCAAGTCTCCATTTATGTGTATTTTATTATTGTGAAATTGAGATTATACAAAGGACAGTGGGGGATATATCCTCCTTATATATCCTTAAAATGTGTGTGTATATCCTCATATTGCTAACACTGTCAAGCCTTGACCCTCTATAGAATTTCCTCAGCTCACAGTATTGTGGCTGAGAGTTGGTGATCAGGTGGCCTTGATTTCTCAGTAAATGGCATCATGGAAACATGTAGGATAAGCTGGATGAGACAGGAAGCCAGGGGAAGGCCATGGAAGAGCCAGAAATGACCTTCTTCTGGGCTCCACTTCATAAAGATTTACTCAGACATGCAGAGGACAGAGCTCCCAACACATGAGCCCCTGTGGCCACCCTTGAAACTTACCCAAACTATAGAAGGCAAAGACTTCTTAGTGTTTCATAACAAAAAAAAAAAAAAAAAAAAGGATGGTCTTAATGGGGAGAGTCCCTGGCCAAGAGAATAGGATGGTTTATGAAGAGGGATGGTGGGTTTCCCCCTTTGTTTATTTTGAAATACTTAGGCATTTGGAAAATATCTTGAAAGGAGTACAAAGGATTTTTGTTTGCCCTTCACCCGGGGTCCCCAAATATGGCCCTTTCTCTCTGTGTGTGTTTTCTTAGGTGTTTGAGTGTGAAGCCAGAGTTCAGAGGTGGGAGAAAAGGAGGACATTTGCAAGAGTGACCTGAGTGGAGGGGGGAGGGAGGAAGGGACACAGAGAGAGGGAGGGAGGGAGAACCGTGGGCTAGCTTAGGGCAGTGTGAGGGAGCAGACGTGACTGCATTTGGAAGGAGAGCCTAGGAAGAAGAGACTTGTTTCTGGGTTGGGTGATAGGTAGATAATGGCCAGAGCTGCCCTAGCTCTGCTTAGCCTCTGTGAAGTTAAGCCCCGGTCACTGTCTGACTTCCTGCTCTGAGTAACCAGGCATAGGTATCTTGCTGGAAAGCCCGGTTTTCCCTCTAGTTCCTAAGCCCTTGGAGGCCTGATTTCTGTAATGCTTTCTCACTGCCCTAGGCTGCCCAGGGTGTCTCACACCTGTGATTAGTCATTGCCACAGCATCCCACAGTGCTTCTGAGTTCTTCACAGAAGGCAATAGCAGCTGGAATCCAGGGCAGGGGTCTAAACTGAGTCAAACATCTGGGAAGAACCATTGTGTAGATGGTATTGAACGCACATGTGTGTGTGTGTGTGTGTGTGTGTGTGTGTGTGTGTGCATGTGTGTGTGTGCGTGTGTGCATGTGTGTGTGTGTGTGTGTGCATGTGTGTGTGTGTGCATGTGTGTGTGTGTGTGCATGTGTGTGTGTGTGTGTGTGTGTGTGTGTTGCATCTATATTTGTAATATGTATAAAATTCCTGATGTTCCTACCACGGTCGAGTCTGGATACTTTGTGAAGTTTCCTTACTGTCTTATGAAGTGGTGCTGTCTTCTCATCGCAATTCATTCCTGTTAAAAAGGAGCCATGTGTTTGGAGGAGCAGCTCCCTTGTAAAGCACACGGGAGACTCATGTGGGTTCCGAGGGGTGGCAAGAGCAATGGTGTGGTGAACACTGGCGGCCATGGAGGGGGCAGGCTGCATATTACCTGTCTTTAATCTTTCCACCTGCTCTTTGCGTGGAGAGGAACCCGTGATAAACAACTTTGGTGTAGAGGATCCTACCATAATGAAAGTAGCAGTTGCCAGGATTTGCTGAAGATCTAGTCTGTGTCAAAGACTGTGCCAAGCTCTACACATAGGACATTTAACAAAATAACATCTCAGCCAAGCCTCTGGCCTCCCCAGCTTTACAGAGTACTGTTCAAGGCTACATCCACAGAGCTGTAAGCAGAACTTCCAGAGCCGGGCTTTCACATCCCAGAGGAACCTGGCTCTCACCCATCCTGTGAGTGTAGCAGCTCCAGTCCCTGAAGCGCAGCCCATGAGACAAGCCTTGCCTCTAATTTGCTTCCATTAACACCCTGGCATATGTTACCCAGAGCGAGGTGCCCACCGCCCTGCCTCCTGTTCCCACATGCTCAGGGGGGAAAACCATCTGCTTGGGGATCCAGGAGGAGAGACAGATGCCAGCTTTCAGCCTCCACTCCCTCGAGAGCCATGGCCCTTCCTCCTTGGAGCTTTAAGGCTGTGTCAGCCTGCCGTTGGGGCCCCAGGCTTTCCCTTCTAGCTGTCAGAAGAGACTTGATGACATAGCCCCTGGCCCCAGCACCTTCTGAGGACTGGATGAGAGGAGCCAGCAGGGTGTAGAAGCTCAGCTGCAGGCTCTGTGACAGCTGTACTGCAGGGGCCAGTGAGAAAGGTTCTGAGACTCCTGAGGACCCACTTCCTGTAAAGGCCTAGGGCAGCGCTTTGAGAAAGCCACCATATGCCCTGGCCGGGCTTCCCAGGGCCTCTCCGGACTGTAGTTCTCTCTGCTTCTGTGCTACCTTCCCAGTGCTTCCACGGTGTTTGAATAGTGTGCTTTGCCTTGGGCTTCAGGCCTTCCTTTTTGGAGTTTATGTCCAGGAACCCAGAGCAGATGTAGGGGAGCTTTGGTGTGTAGGCTCTTTTCCTGGTTTTCAAACGACCTAGCCGGCCTGAGGCTGGTGGAATATTCTGATGGGTGGAATGGAGTGGGAGGTGGCACTCTGAAGGTCCCTTATCTCCTGCAGCAGGTCTGCCCTACTCAGGGGTCATGCTGCCTATGACTTTGCCTTGGCTTTCCTACAGTGGAAGTGTGATTGAGCCTGCACAGGACTTGGGAGGCAGCTGGTGTTTTCCCAACATGATCCAATGTCATTTTCCTGATAGAAAAGGGATGCCAGGCCCATTGTGTTCCTCTGCCCTGTCCCTACAGGGATATAGAGTGTGAGTAGTCCTTTATCTATTGCTGGCCTTTCCACCCTTAAATATGCCTCAGACTGATGTGGAACAATGCAAAGAGGTGTGAACTAATCAGATATACCAGAGAAAACCCATGTGTCCCGCCACCTCCTGTGGTATGACTGGCAGGCCTTGTGACCCCTTGACACATTTGTTTTCTTGTGTTATGGAAAGTGTCTGTGACATAATGTGGAGGCCTTCCTGGATTATGATTGTGCCTTCTCTCCTTCTGCCAACTGGGGAGCACTGTGAGACCCTCCTCCACCTTCTCCTTGACTGGAAGGCTGGCTGGGGTGGGTGCAGGAAATGTGGCAGGAAATAGTCTAGGGAGTTTCAGGCGACAGAGGCTTGCTTAGCAGGAAGCCTGCTGTCTCAGGATTCTGGAAGATTCTGCTTTCACTGTATCCCTCACATCCTATGTTGTAGTTTTTGTAAATTGTACTTTTATTCATTTATTTTATGTGCATGTGAGTGGCAGGGGTGTGTGTACTGCATATGTATGTGGAGTACAGGACAGTTTGCAGGAGTTAGTTTTCTCCCTCCACATTTGGGCCCTGGGGATGAAACTTGAGTCATTAAGCTTGGTAACAGATGCCTATACTCACTGAGCCATCTCAACTCAAAGTTGTAGTTTTAAGAACTTAATTAGAGTAGGCTTTTTATTTAATAAAGTGGTGGCAAGTCACATGATCATGTTGGAACTGGCTAACTGTCTGGAGGTCCTCATGGCTCTGGATGTCTCCCTTGGAGATGGCAGAAGGTCTGTGGAAGCTGCCAGCCAACGTCCCTCCTGCATAGAGCCTGCTGTCCCCGTGGTCAGGTGGTGCCAGCTGTAGTGTGGGTTTAGTACAGGGGCTGTGTGTGGCACAGGCTTGCAGGGTACATGATTGCTCATTTCTTTCTCCTGAGTGGCTTTCAGTGTGATTGTTCCTTTGTTTAGAGATGGTACCAGGGCCATTGTGCCCATGTGCCCTGTCACTGCAGGAATATAGAGTGTGAGCAATTCATTACGCCAGGGTGTTGAACCTTGTGCCCTTGAACCTGCCTTTCATCTCTAGGCTTTAGTGTCTGCTTGGTTACAACCATAGCGTGGTGTATAGGACACACCTCCTGCTTGTCCCTGTGACTTAGAAGCATTGTCAAGCTTCCATAGAAGGAAGTGAGTCAATGGGATTCGAGAGGACCACAAAGGACGTCATACTCTAGCACCTGACCTCTGTACCATACAGCATGCCCAGGGCTAGGCAGTTATTCCTCTCTCCAAATGCTGTGCCCCATGGACCAACGCTTGTGCATTCCTGACCATCTCCCCGTCCTGGCCAGCTGTACTTCATCAGGATCTTGGAATCTTTGGATGAAGACAGAACTGGTTTGACCTGATGACTCCTGTTCTTTCGATCTGTGTGTCGCCTCTCTAAACTTCGTGTTCCTCACCAGCCAGATGAGAAAGTCCTCTGATTATTGTTTTATTTGGCTCCAGGTTTTCCTTTGTGTTTGAGTGTCTGTTTTCTCACTCCCTCTGCTTGGAAGAACCCCATTTCCGAGTGCCAGGCCCTGAGTGGTGGTGAGGAGGGGCCCTTGCTTCCCTGATGCCTGTGGTAGAGCCTGCCTTCCTCCTGTGGGAAGCCAACCCCCTATCCCTGCTTCTGATCCTTTTATTGCTGCCAGCCAGTAGTCTTTTCTTAAAATTATATTTATGCAGATCTAATTTTACCAGATAAAACAGTGTTTCCTGTTTAACCTGGTTACCTTGACCTGTTGAGTTTCTCCAGATCTTTCCTACTGTGACTCACAGAGCCTCAGTCTGTGAGTTCAGAACTCATCTCCAGCCCTGGGGTCACATGGCCAAATTCCCTACACCCTGATCTGGAGCAGCCCTGATCGGCTTTGTGGCCAGGCACAATGGCTGGTTGCTGGGATTTCATTTTATGGATGGGTGTTCCCTTCATGTAGCTCTTTTGATAGATTTACCTGGGTTTGTTGTTTGTTTTCTTTCTTTTTCTTTCTCTTTCTTTCTTTCTTTCTTTCTTTCTTTCTCTCTCTCTCTCTTCTCTCTCTCTCTCTCTTTCTTTCTTTCCTTTCTTTCGTTAGTTAGTTAGTGGTTTTTTGAGACAGAGTTTCTCTGTGTAGCCTTGGCTGTCCTGGAACTCACTCTGTAGACCATGCTGGCCTTGAACTCACAGAGATCTGCCTGCTTCTGCCTCTGCCAAGTGCTGGGAGTAAAGAAATGCACCACCACTGCCTGGCTTATTTACCTGAGTTTTATGTGTGTGTGCTTTGTTTCTTTTTATTGCTGAGGGTAATTCTGGACTGAACACAGTGTAACATGTTTACGCCTGGCCTTGGGCCTTGTTAAATGGTCTTTTAGGTTGGGCTTGGTTTTGGTTGTTTTGAATAAAGTTGCCAACATTCTTGTGTGGATGTGTGCAGTTATGTGTCTTGTGTGAATCCCTGGGCACGGGTTCCTGGGCACATGGTGGGGGCATCTTTAACCCTAGGATGCTGTCACACTGTCCTCTGAGAGTTAGGAGTGGACTAAGGCTCCTGTTCCCCTCCAACTGGGGAAATGTGTTTCTGTCATTTAATCTTTAGCCAGCTGGTGTAGGAAAGCCATGGTGGTTTGTTTTGTGCATTTGTGACGAGGGACTATAGCGCCTTCCTGCACATTCAGGGGCCATTTGCAACTTTCATGGAAAAATGTCATAACTCCTTGGCCTGCTCATTACTGGGCTGTTTGCCTTTGTACGTTCTTGGTGTTCAGTGTAGTGGCAGAAACACTTTATCAGACACATCTCTTCTATGTAGTCTCTGTTTAAAAAAGTAATCTTTTTCGAAAGTTCTGGTTTTTAAACATATATTGGTACTTTTGGTGTTCTTGAAATCTGAGGCTACCCTAAAATTCTAAATGTGTTCTCCTAGGTCTTTTGTTTCCCTCTTTAGTCTTTGCTGAGTTTATATTTTATGTGCTTAGATGTGAGAGTTTGTGGAGGCTTTGTTATGATTGACAGGGTTCACTAGAAGAGATCTGGATTCCCTGACATGCTATGGTCCACACTGCCTGTTTCCACTAGCTTGTCTGTCAGAAAATCAGCCCCATGAGGTTGTTACTGATGCCCTCCCCATCTTGCCTGGGCTCACTGCCTAGTCTGTTATGTTCTTTCTTTGCTGATACTGGAAAGATGGGGGCTCAGGACACACTGGCTAGTGACCATGCCAGATTAGACCTGACCTCATTGAAGCTGTGGGAGAGAGGCTACCAGAGATCCTTGATGGATCTGAGTGATTTGATTTGAAGCTCATGGTGCACTTAGGAGACTCATCGTATAAATACTTTGTGATAAACAACTTAATTCTTATGATCAAAAACTTTGTTTTTGGAAATTCAAAATTTTTTCATTAAAGCAAAGTTTTCCTGAAATTAATAACTGTTTTTTAATGTATGGGAACAAATAGTATAATAAAAAATCCAATTGTAACAGTGCTAGCCAAAGATGACACAGGCCATTCTGTATCTAAGAAGCTAGGGAAGCTGGGGTGTTGCCAGACAGGGTACGCACACGCGATATCCCCAGCAACTGTGCAGAATGGAGCCATGCCCGTTGAAGTAGAATAGCCAGCCTGCTTGTCACAGCTCCCCATCAACAGTCCCTCCTGCATATGACCACCATCCCATTTCTGTCTCAGTTGGTTTTGGTTTTGTTTGAATATTTTGCAACACTATGTAGGTGGCTTTTTTCAAACTTGATTCATTTACCTTAGGTAATTACAGAAAAAAAGAAAAGAAAGGAAAAAAGAGATTAAGATCAAAAGGTCTTTAAAAAATGACTGAGAACTGCTGGCTAGATGCTTTTTGTTTTGTGTTTATGATGCTAGATGTTGAACCCAGGGCCTCCAGCATGCAAGAGAAGCCCTCTGCCACTGATCTGAAGCCTGGCCCACTTGCTTTTTCATAGTAATCACAGTTATGGTTCTGTGTGTGTGTGTGTGTGTGTGTGTGTGTGTGTGTGTGCGCGCGCATGCGCTGCTTGCTTGTTTCTTCACTTGAGTGTATGGGATTGTATACTGTCCACCCTGCCCTTGGTACCCAGATATCTCTGCAATGAGTTTCTAGTTCTGTAATGTTTGAACATTCTTACAATGACTGGAGCGTAACCATTTCCTTCCCATGCTGTGGAGATGGCTTATGGTTAAAGCGCTTGCCCCACAGATGTGAGGACCTGAGTTTGGATCCCTAGAATCCATGTAAAGTCTGGAGGATGTGGCAGCCACCTTTAATTCTAGCCTGGGAAGGCAGAGAAGGGGTTCCCAGAGTAAAATGCTAGTGAGACTAGCTGTTAGGTAAGATCCTGATTTGATTGACAGACCCTGCCTCAATGAATAAGGCAGAAGAGAGATGAAGGATGAGACTGGACATCACTCTCCATGTGTGCCCACGTACATGCAAGCATGCACACACATGAAAGGGAAAGAGGAAAGGCAGCATAGCACCCCTCCCTCTGTCCTTACATTACTATCAGTAGACATCTCTCCCCTCACCTGACTGTACCTATTTGAATTCCAGCCTTTCTCCATCGCGGCTCAGCTTCAGTCCTTATTCTCAAATTATCTTTTCAAAATGGAGAGAAATCAAGACCACTTTTAAAAAAGTCCTTTACCATGCCTGTTCCTGGTGCTAAGGTTCCCTGTGTTCTGTGTGGCTCTGGATTGTGGGAGCATGGATGCCTAGGATTGGAACTTGCTGGTCTTTATATTTTGAATACAACCTTGTGAGCATTGTGTTAGACAACTAGTTAATTAAATTGAAGTGAATTAAACTGGACAGGTGTGAGGTGGCGATACCATGCTTCCTGTGTCATGTCTGCACTCCACTGAGTGACCTGTGAGCTTCATGTGACTCTTCATATGACTAAGAAAGTCCTGCCCTGTGGCGCTGTGAGGTGACTTGCACTATGATCATCACATCCAGATCCTGGCTGCCTTAGCTTTCAACAAACCAATGGAAGGGTATTTTCTCTTAGTAGGACTTCCTTGGATTAATCCAATTTTAAGTAACATAATACTTTCCTGGAAAGGATGGGTTCTGGGGATTTTCACACCAGTCCTTGGGAACTTCTCCTGACCTGGATCTAAGGCACTTGGCAAGGATGATACCCAGAACCATGACCATGCTCCTACAAATAGACTTTCTTCCCAACATGGATGAATATTCCTAAGATTCTTGTAGCATCTGCCTGAGGCTCAGGAAATTGTCGAGGGTTCTGTTCACACAGGAGCTAAGGACAGCTTCAGGTTATGTTCTCACCAGTGTCTGGGCTGAGGATCTGATTTATAGTCCCCAGGATCTTCCCAGCAGCGTGGCTGGGCAGCTGGTCGTTCAGATTCCGACATCACAGATTGGAAGACTGAAAAGAAGAAGTTTAGTGACTCTCATCCACAGTCACCCAGACACTCAGACGGTGGCCATCTCGATTATTAAAGACCATCAGGTGCTGTCCTCTGGCTGAGGGGAACTAAAAGCTCAGCTGCTGCTTCTGGGAGCTCAAGGCCAACCTGGAAGCAGCAGCCTCCTTAGATTATCTGCCGAGGCCTGGGGAAATGTTTGGAAGAAGCTGCTGGAGGAGACCGAACTGTAACCCTATAAGGGAAAATATGCATGGCCACACTCGGGTGGTGGCTGCTTTTCTTCCCTGCCACTGGAGTGCTGGGTCCCTTCAGCGCACGCCTGAGAACATGCTCCAGCAGATGAGGCCCTGCCAGGTGTGGAACTGCCCAAGGAAAGGGCCATGTCCCAGATGGCCTCCTGCCATGCTTTCCTTCAGTTCTAAAGATGTCACAGAAGACACAGTTACTATTCAGGGACAGCATTTTTTTCCTTTGCAATTTTCTCTTTAAGACACAGCTCAGGGATCCTGCCTGTTAAAGAGACTAGAAATTCACCAATGAATTGACTTAGCACACAGAGCAGGTACCCACCCGTCAGGCATCATGCTAGACATTCCTGCTGAGAGACACAAAGTGGTTCCTGGCTGCAAATTGCCTCCTGCCTGGGGGAAGAGACCAACTATGAGCCCCTGGGTACAGCGTCAAGTAGAATGGAATGAGGGTGTTTCTGGGGGATTTCTTTGTGGGAAGGTTAGCAGTCCTTGATCCCAGTCTGTGTTCAGTGACTACCATTCCATCCAGCATAGGGTGTTGGGTTTCTGGGCTGGAGTGTCCAACAAAGGAAGAGCTCCCTGTGCAGAGAGTTCCTTCTCAGCCTGTGCTGCAGGCCAGTCACCTGCTGTTTTTAATCTCATTTCTGCCACCTGTTTCAGAGAGGATAAGATCATGAAGGTCCCATGAGGAAAGAACTTGAAAAATGCTCAGGTTTTAGGAGGCCACTAGTTAGTGTGTGTGCAGTCCTCTGGCCAGGGTCCAGCAGGAAGAGTGGACTGCATCCTTGAGCAAGGCTTTCAGTCAGTCCTCTAAGGGAAACACTTTCAACTGAAGAATTAATTGCTCAGATCACATTGGCCCTTGATGTGTCTATGAGGCATTTCCTTAATTGCTAATTGAGGTGGGAGGCCCAGCCCACCATGGCAGGTGCTGTTCCCAGGTAGGGCTATGTAAACAAGGTGGGAGTTGCCATAGCTAGGAGGGTGAACCTGGGCTGTATAAGAAAGTTAGCTGAGTAAGCCAGAGGGAGCAAGCCAGTAAGCAGTGTTGCTCCATGGTCTCTGCTTCTGTTCTTGCCTGGGCTTCCCTTGGTGATGGACTGGACTGGCATAAAATGAAATAAATCCTTTCCTCCCAAGATGCTTTCAGTTATCGTGTTTATCACAACAGTAGAAAGCAAGCCGGGACTGGTGAATTGGACATCTTTCCAATAGACTACATCTTTCCAGTAGACTCTGTCCTGAAGAAGGCTTTGCAAAGTGCTGAGCAAAGCTCAGCTGGAAGGTTGGTCTTAAAGGATGTGACTGTAGAGCTAACCCTTCAGTGTTGCGGTGATGGAGTTCTTTGTTATCTCAGAAGAGTTAATGTCTCTTATGCAGAGAGCAGAATTCAGTATGAAGGGAGAGCTGCAAGGGCTACTCCCCAGTCTGCCTGCTGCAACTCCTGGGTGGGCTCCTGTTTTTACCTGAGTGCCTTTGGCCAGGACTCTCTCCTCCCATCTCTAGATGGTGAGGCAGTGCCTGTCTCAGGGCTGAAGCAGGGGCCTCCAGCAAGCATGGGCACACTCATCCCCTTGGCCCCCTAGAACCATTGTCTTTCCTAGTGAGCCAGGCAGGCCATGTGCTCTGGTGGTCAGGTGTTTAGCATCTGTGTTCTGAGAGGGGCCTTCTTGGTGTTTGCCCAGGAGTTACCCGAATCATTCACACTTCTCACTGTTATGCACAGATGGCTTCTCCAGGTCACAGTGGGATTCTTGCTTCAGCCATGCCCCCTGACTCTTCTAGCCCCGTCTCCCTTCGCCAGGAGACATGACTGTTGTCCCTGTAAAGTACTGTGCCCCTCATCCCTGGTGTTTTATAGATGATCCAGACATACCAAGTATTTACTGTGAACTGAACAAGATGCCAAGTGCCCTCACAGTGACTGGGGTAGGCACAGTTTGCCTTCCTATAAGAGCTATCAGTGAATGTCCTATGTCATTCTAAGTGACATTCCAGTGCTTTCTGTGTGGATTGTGCTTTAGGTTTCTAGAGGTAAGCAAAGAATAAACTGGTTCTTACCAGCCGATGAGGCTTTGCCCACTGTGCTGTGTCATTGGTCCATAGCTAAGAGTTTGAAGATATTTGTTAATTTATTAAACACCAGTCAGCATCACATAGTAACACATTAGATAGGTTTGGGAAACATATCTCCATTTACCAGAACAAGACAAGTAGAGACATTGCTCACTGCTTTTGCTGGCGTGTTTGACATCAGGCTCAGTGGAAGACTATAGCATGAATCTTAAAGAGTCTTATTAATAAAATCAAACCTGAGGCCAGTTATTGGGGTGATTGCTGGAAGATCAGAGGCACAGAACAAGCCACAGCTATGTCACCTCCCCAGTTCCTCAGGTGATCCTGTTTCCTCAGGCTGGAAGCTTCTGAGTCCTCCATGTGAATCTCAGCTGAACTGTGTTGCTCCAAAGCCTGAACGCTTAACCAACCAAATGCTTAACTAACTACATGCTTTTTCCTTTAGTTCCTGGTCCTCACGCCTTATATACCTTTCTCTTTCTGCCCCCACTCCCTGGGATTAAAGGTTGGGTTTCTGGGGTTATAGGCGTGGGTCACCACGCTTAGCTGTTTCTAAAGTGGCCTTGAACTCAGAGATCCGGCTAGCTCTGCCTCCCAAGTGCTGGGATTAAAGGCGTGCACCACCACTGCCCAACTTCTGTTATGGCTTACTCTTCCCATTTTCTAGCCACCATTTTTGGCTTTGTTCTAGTGGCTGTCTGTTCTCTGACCCCAGATATGTTTATTTTGGGGAACACACAATATTTCAGGGAACACAATACCCACCACAGAAGACAACTGAGTTCTCATCTATATCCAGACTGAGGGGAAGATGCCTTTAAGGTGGAAGTGCCCTCAATTGGCTAGATAGCCAGGCAAGAGGGTTTTCAGTGGCCTTTATAGAAAATGGTGACTGCTGTTTTTGCACTAGAAGCTTGGGGTCTGTATTTCTGATTCTATCTGGCTCTAGAAGACAGGAGACACTGTCAGGTCATTTTGCATTTCAGGTGGTCCGTCGCCCACACTTGCTATACAGTACCTGAGCTGCACAGATCTTTCACTGTGGACAGGTGACATTGTGTGGCACCCAAATGTAATGTTTTTCAGAATCACTCTGACCTTGTGAGAAAAGCAGTCTCGGGGGCTGTCGCATTCACAGTGGCTGACATAGACTCCAAAACTCTTAATGGGACCTCAAAAAGGCCATTGGAAAAAAAATAATAAAACAAAACTACCAGCTGTTTCTTTAGAAGTAATGAGTGCAGTTATCTTGTTTCTGAGATGTGTCTGGGAAGTGCTGAATGCGTAGGTCTGGGGTGTGGCTCAGTGCAGGCCTAGAACACAGGTGGCTCTGGCTAGGGCCTGAGAAAAAAAGGAAGTGTGAATGAACAGTTGTAGCTGGCCTGTTACTCATTCCAGTTAGGTGACACAGGGGCTCCAGCTCTGTAGCGTCTTCTCCAGACCAGCAGGCTGCCACCTGCAGAGGGGCTTGCTGAGCTACAGTGGGGAAGGGCCAGTCCCAAGGGTTGAGACTTGATACAAGCAATGGCTTTTACTACCAGAGTAGTGTCAAGAATGTTTCAGGGGTGCTCTTCAGGGAGAGTGGTTCTCAGCTGTGAAGAACACCAGGCCACTAATGAGGCTAGGTGCCAGTGCTTGAGGCTGGGTACCGGTACTTGCAGCTTGGTGTCAGTACTTGAGGCTAGGTGCCAGTGCTTGAGGCTAGGTGCTAGTACTTGAAGCTTAGTGTCAGTACTTGAGGCTAGGTGCCAGCATTTGAAGTTTAATGTCAGTACTTGAGGCTAGGTGCCAGTTCTTGAAGCTTTGTGCCATCACTCGAGGCTAGGTGCCAGTGCTTGACATGTGTGCATGCATGCAGTTTCACCCTTGTATTTATCTGCCCCATCATTGCAGCATTAGGAAGACAGGGTTTCACTGTTGTGAAACTGTTGTGGACCTGCCAACCCTGCAAAGGGTTTTGGACTGCCCTAGAGCACACATAATCAGTTAGAAGTTGCTGATACAACCCTGCATTCCAGTCTTGTGCAAAATGTCAATGTCTGCCATCATTTTAGTGTGAAGGACATGGGGGCAGGGAGTCAGCACTTGAACTTTCGCTGCCCTGACACCTGGTATCCTTGCTGCAGTGTGTATGGCATTTCTGTTGTTCTGGTGATGGAGGCGGCTCAGAAGAGCAAGTGGGGGCTGTGTTTTGTAACCTGTGTGCTGATGGCTATTTGAAAACTGGTGTTTTGAACACTGATCTCTTTCTGGACCCTGAAATTCAGCATCATACACTGACATGGAATAATGTCTACTCTGGGGCTGTTCCATCTGTTGACTTTGGCTCTGGCTCTTCTCCAGTTGAGCTTTGCTGCCTTGAAGTGAGGGTGAAGGAGTCATGAGAGTGTGGGGAGGATCATGAGTCTGCACTGCGTCTGGCTTAGCAAGCTCACTGTGTAAGAATGTAGAACACTTAAATCATCCGGTCATCAGATTGAATGTGAGCCGTTGGGGAGAAGCTCACACTCCATATAACACCTGCAAACCCTCAGTCTAATGGCCCCTTCCTCCTCTCTACTTTCTTTCCAGCAATGGAAGAGTTAATAGTCGAACTTCGTCTCTTCCTGGAGCTCCTGGACCATGAGTACCTCACATCAACTGTCAGAGAGAAAAAGGCAGTGCTCACCAACATCCTGCTGCGAATGCAGTCATCCAAGAGTGAGTCTCATAGGCCACGGGGCGTCCTTGGTCCAGATTCCTAGGCTTCCGAACCCTCTTTATTTAATTCTACCATATTTCTAAGCTGTATTCATTTGTTCTCATCCAATATATCCTCTGACACTATCCCCTTCATGAATTCTTCTGCAGCTCCTCTTCCTCACTGTCTGGTCTGGTCTTAGGTAGACCCTTCACAGTTCAGTGGAGAGGCATGATGCCCCCTTGCAGGATTGCTGTAAACCATCAGAGAGTAAATATTTGCACTGTTCTCTAGAGGGCTCAGGAAAGGCGACTGCTGGTGTCCTCCTCCTCACCCGCATCTGTGGTTTCGGTTAATCTTTCCAGGCTTTGAAGTGAAGGACCATGCTCAGAAGGCAGAGGCCAACAGCCTGCCGGCACCCCCACAGATGCCTCTGCCTGAGATCCCTCAGCCATGGCTGGTAAGTTGACATCTACCCACCCATCCACACTGCCTCTGCAGGCCTGGGCTGCTCATGTGCCTGTCAGGCCCGTGATGGAAGCCAGAGGGCGAAAGGCTTCTCTGTGCCTGAGGTGCTCTTGGGAGTGTGTTCCAGGGGCCCGAGGCTGCTGATAACAGAAGGAGCTGTGTTTCTTTGTAGAGTCCTGGAAACACAGGTTCTTAGAAATCTGTTAAGATAGATGAAGGGGAATCAGAAGATGGAGCAGGCAGAATTATGTCTGCAGAGCCCAAGGATGCCACCCTCTTTTTGAGTGACCTCTGACCTTCATTGCTGTGTTCCAGGCTGAAATCTTGTGTTTTTTTTTTTCCCCAAGAAAGAAAAATGTGCACATTCCAGAAATATACACTTCAGTTGAGTTTATGTATTTCAAATGGGTTCAGGATTCTTTTTTTTGCATGTATTTCCAAACTAGGGATGTCCTTGTATGCCATTGCCATCTCCCTTCAGCTCTTTCTGTGTCTTTATATTCTGCAGCTTGCTTAATCAGGGGAATTTGACTTTCATGCAAACGATGGCAAAGTGATCACTTGGCTGTGTCAGGTGTGGGGTCATTGTATTGGTGGTAGTGGTGGCTAAGGGTTGTGTTGCCCTAGCTGTCCTGAAAACCTTCGAAAATTAAAGCTTTCAAAGATGGCTTATGGTCATCAGGGGTCTGTGATTTGGATGAGAATGTCCCCCACAGGCTCATGTCTTAGGATTTCTGTTGCTGTGAAGAGACATCATGACCATGGCAACTCTTATAAAGGGAAGCATTTAACTGGGGCTTGTGTACAGCTCAGAGGTTTAGTCCACTATTGTCACGGTAGCCTCAGTGTGATTATTCAGTCCCCACCCCTTTTCTGCTCAACAGCACCATGGTGAATACTGAGGGGATCACATCTACCTTTAACTCCAGCTCTGGGGTCTGACCTCTTCTGCCCTCTGAAGACACTGTCATTCACAACACACACAGGTGCACAAATGTTCACACACACACATAATTGAAAATGAAATACCTTGGATTTCTAACAGTGGCAACAGGGGCTGTCTCTGACTTTTTCACTGGCTTTTGGAACCCTTCTCCTCATACTGGGTCGCCTTATCCAGCCTTAAGACAAGGGAGGGTGCTTAGTCGTACTTGATATGCCTTGTTTTGTTAATATCCACGGACAGAGGAGGAGTGGATGGGGGGTGGGAACAGAGTGGGGTGGAGGAAAGGGACTGGGAGAAGAGGAGGGAAACTGTGGCCAGGGTGTAAAGCAAACAAACAAACAAACAAACAAATTTGTTTGAAAAAAGTGATAAATATTATATTAAAAATGAAAGTTATGCAGACACATGTAAGGAAGGTAACTGTGTGTTAACACTTTTGGTGAGCAGCCACCTGCCTTAAAAAATCTAGAAAGGGGCCAGAGCTACCACATTCTTTCACTCATCAGTGCTGACTGGGCTTTTTCAAGTCGGTGATTTCAAGCTGCACTGCAGTGTGGCAGTTCATCTGAGCAGTCTTCTTAAAAAAAAAAAAATTCTGTTTATTGTTTGTGTGTGAGTATGGCACACGTGTCAGGTCAGAGGTCAAATTCTCTTCTTCCTCTTGGGGTTCTGGGATGGTACTCAGTTATTGAGCCTTGCACAGTGTACTGGTTAGGGTTTTGTTTGTTTTGTTTTGTTTTGTTTTGTTTTGTTTTTTATTTTTTGGTTAACTTGACATGAGCTGTGGTCATCTGGGAGGACCTAACATCAATTGAGAAGATGCCTCATAAGATCCGATTGTAGGCAAGCCTGTAAGGCACTTTCTTGACTGATGATTGATGTGGAAGATCCCAACCCACTGTAGATAGTGCCACCCTGGGCAGGTGGTTCTGGGAAATAGAAGGAAGCAGGCTGAGCAAGCTTATGAGGAACACACCAGTAAGCAGCCTTCTACCATGGACTCTGCATCAGCTCCTATCTCCAGGTTCCTGCCTTGTCTTTCCTTCATGGTGAACTGTAGGCTGTCAGATTTAATAAGTTCCATCCGCTCTAAGTTGCTTTTGGCCATGGCATTTATCACACAACAGAAAGCAATCCAAGACACCTTCCAAGTGCTTTTACCTGCTGGGCCATCTTACTGGCCAGAATTCTTCTTTTGATGGTTGTTTTTTCCCCCCTCCAGAAACTTGTTGAACTTCTTAAGCTTGCTTTTTTTTCATTGGCCCATAGGATCTTCCTGTTGTGTTTCTAGAGGTGGGACCATGAGGTCTAAAGTGTGTCTCTCTGAAGGCTCTGTCCTCAATGGCTTGACTGTATCTATTCACAAACCCCACCCAGTAGACAGCAGCCTTTCTCACCTCTCTCCTACTCACAGCTCTTTGGAGGAAGATCTGACCTGGATACATACTGACATAGGTTTGACTCAGCTCTTTGAAACAGTCCAGGGTGTGAGCAGTCAGTTTCACCAAGCTCAGAGGGAAGTGGAATCCCTGCCTTCTCATGCATGAAACACTCAGTAAATCAAACAGCTCTCCCAAGCAGCTGCAGCATTCTAGGCTGGATGTCTGGCTTCAACCAGTACCAAGCACAGCATGTTAGGTTCCTTAGGACAGACTCCTAGGGAGGACAGGAAGACTTTGGATGAGCCAGCATGGGCCCTGGGACAGCTGTGAAGTATATCTCCTCCAGTGAGTGATGGCTGCCTACAAGGCTGTTCTTTAACTTGTAAGTAGATGGCAAGATTGTCACCACCCAGGGAGCAAGGTAGAGCTAGGAGGGAACTGGAGGTGTTTTCTGAAGGGGACAGGCCTAGGTGGTTGGGTAATAGTATTCAGCTAGCTGAACTGGAAATCAATCCTCTCTCCAGCTGCAGGCGGAGGAGGTAGGGTAGGCGTGCAGTGGCCATTAGTCACTCACAAAGGATTTTTTGGACTGAGAGTTAGTGGAAAGTGATGGAGTCACATTCTGGAGGGTTTTCATAAGAATAAAAACAAAGCCCTGACATCAGTGGAGCAGTGTCCAAGCTGGATGGAGTTTATCACTTCCTGGTTATTTACAGAACATAGATAGTGTGAATTAGCTACACACAGAGGAGAGGGGAAGACTAGAACAGGTCTTTAACAGATGCCAGGGTGTCTAAAAACCCAACCATGGCAGGAGCAAGTCTGATTTTGAGCAGCATGCTTTAGATTCTGGGCCTTGCTCTCTGCATCTGCACAGTGTGAGGCCACTTGGTAGCATTCCTGCAGGGCTCCCATCCAGGCTGACGGCTGGGACCTGTGAGCAGTGAAGCTGTAGTGCATTGCTAGGCAGGGAGCAGGGGCCCTGGTGCACCAGACCTCCTTCCATTTGACCTTTTCTCTCAGCAGAAGGACCAGCAGGGTCCCATGGATGAGCAAAAGAAGGGGCTGGCATGAATTAGTGGTCAGGAAAGTTCTGGAAGTAGGGATCTGAGCTGCATCTTGCAGGCTGGTAGGCTCTGGTTTCGGCTGAGGCTAAGGAACGCCTACCTCTTCGATGGTCTAAAGTTGTAGTGCAGATAGTGGAACAGTCTGAGTTTGTAGGGACTTCTGATGGGATGGTTAGTAAAGAACAGACGCTGCCTCCAGGGAGAGGCAGGCCGGGAGTGGTTCATGGACCGGCACTGCCTTAGTCCCATTGTCCAGCACTGCAGGGAATACCTCGCAATGGGCGCACACTTCCTCTGTTCTTGGTGCTATCTGTAGGGGGCACCCAGTCGTGGAGTGTCTGGGGGGCCTTATGAGGGTGAAGAAGAACACAGAGACCCTGCCTCAGCTGGAGAGGGGCTCAGAGGGCAAGTGTGAATCAGCCCAGATGGATTTGGTGGTAGGCTTCTGACGGCTCACTGTTTGCCAGTTAGGTGGGATGTCCCCATGTGAAGGTGGGACTCCCTCCGGGTACTGGAGGGAGCTGCATGGTCAATGACCAGCCAGGGTGAAGCTGGGGGTTGGACGTGAACAGGAAAAGCGGTGCAGGTCCTGATGGGTAAAACCTTGAACCCCTCTATAGCAGAGATACGGGGTTGCCTTCAGCAGCCACACTAATCTAATATGGTTTTCCTTTTGCTCTCAGCCTCCTGACAGTGGGCCTCCACCCTTACCGACATCCTCTCTCCCAGAGGGTTACTATGAGGAAGCCGTGCCGCTGAGTCCTGGAAAAGCTCCAGAGTACATCACCTCAAGTGAGTGGCAGCCGCCCATCAGGGTGGTCCCTTCATTCACGGGAGTGGTGCTGAGCCAAGGCACTGGGTGTGGAGGAGACAGGGCTGAACATCACCAGAGAAATGTGGGTGTATAGATTTGGGACCTAAGGAAGGCAATGACTCTAACTTATGGTTAGTCAGGCTCAGAGGTGCCTGTGCCACACGCCAGGTGTGGACAGATGAGGTTCTCTGAGGTCGAGAGAGAAGTGGTCCTGTGGAACATTCATGTGTGCCCCACCCTGCCCTCTCTCTTGATCACCACAAAGCACAGCCCTGCAGGCTGAGGTTTCTTCCAGGCTGCCTGTTGGGTGCAGGCTTTTCTTTTGTGGTAAGGAGAGCTGGTTTTACTGGACAATTTTTGCTGAAGTTATGGTCCTCAAGCTCCTGATGCCAGCCTCAGTAGTCTTCCTTTTAAACCCAGCTGCACACCGACACTGTGAGGCTGATACCTTCTCTAACTACCCCTGCAATTCAGATGTCATTACTGATGCTGTCCTCTCCTCCCAGTGTCAGGTACTGTTGCTCTCTCAGTGTGTGCTCAGGGAAAGAAATGGAGGATGTAGGAAAGAGAGTGACTGCTAATTAGGGTCACGAGGTCTCCAGAGCATTAATAGTCCACACCATGGTCTCTCCCCTCTTCTGTCATCCTGTGAAGTCATGTGACGTCACCCAAGCCTCTGCTCCATTGAGACCTGACACTTTTCTATCCTTTTCTTCCTTGGTAATAATTTTCAGTAAAGCAGCATCTACTGTGATGTGGGAAGGTGACTGTGTTGGGAGGTTGGGAAGGGGAAGGGTCAGTGTAGCAGCAGCCTGAGTGATGCCTGAGGTCAAGGGCCTTTCTAGTTCCCCATCCAGCTACAGACCCCTGCCCCTGCACTGTGCATGCCATGAACACTGGGAGCTCCTGGAAAGCAGAGGGTGGCTCTGACCTGCAGGGCGGTCACTTTAGACTATGGCACCTATAAATTACAGGTTTATCCTTCATTTAAAAAATGCTTGGTGCAGGGTGTGGTGGCTCACACCCTTAATCCTAGCTCTTAGGAGGCTGAAGCAGGTGGATCTCTGTGAGTCTGAGGCCAGCCTGGTCTACAAAATGAGTTCCAGGACAGCCAGGGGGGTTACAAAGAAACTCTGTCTCAAAAACGAAAAACAACAACAACAAAACAGACAAACAAAATCAACCAATCATTCAATCAGTCAATCAATAAAAAATAAAAAGTGCTTGGCAAAGTGTATTCAAGTGATTCTGAGCATCCACCATGATATTAGGTTAATTTTCAAACATGAAAATGAAGTTTTTCCTGTCTTGGACTTCTTTCTTCCGGGACTTCATTTCCCTGCTCCAACCTTCCCCCCACCTCCTGCCCTCCATAGCTTGGAGCTAGAGACAAAGTGTTCTTTTGCCTGGAGGCCTTAGATTTTTGCCTGTGCTGCAGGGAAACCCTTCCTGGGCCGCTGTTACTGAGCACTTGGGCTGCCAATACACAAGTGAAAAATGTGAAACAGAAGAGCTTGCAAACCTGGGGGGGTGGGGGCAGCAGTGACCAGAGTCACCGTGTCCCTTTGAGCAAGTGTCTCATCTCAGTGTTACCAGTGATTTGTGACGTGGCTGTCCCTCCATCCACAACTATACCGAGAGTGGCCTCAACAGGGATGCACTGGGTCTGCACTTTTCCAGCAAAGCAGGAACTCGGAGGCAGTTGGATGAGCCTATGTCAGGTGTAATTTTGTTAGAAAGAGTGTTATGAAGGCCTTAAAGAGTTTCTTGAGGGAGTGACCCTGTGTGTGCCACAGCTGGTGGACAGTCCTGGGGAAGTCTCCCGGCCTGGTCTGGTGGGCTGGCCATCAGGAAGAGTGTAGGTGAGGACTAGGGAAGCTGAAGAGCAGAGTGGAGGCACGGCTCACCTCCTCCTCCGCTGATGCCCCAGGCTGAGGGCGTGAGCTCAGCATGTCTCACTCACGGCTGACTTGTCCCCTTGTTCCCAGTGTCTGTTCATCACATGTTTGTTGAGCGTTGGTGCTCTAGGAATTGAGGTGAACCCTGAGAACCCCATGGTCTCCAATGTATGAGAACTAAAAGCATGGCCCATGTCCACTGCCAGTCTTGATTGGTCCATGCAATGGCACATGACCTCTTGTGCCTCCACCTCCACTTGGCTATGCTTCAAGCTGTGACATCCTATGTTCCTGTGCTTAGCTCTAAAACTCCTTTCATTGTGAAATACTTACTTATTAAGAAGAGTATAAAAAATGTCCTTGTAGGGCACTTGCCATCAAATATGATGACCTGAGTTTGATCCCCAGGACTTACATGGTGGAAAGAGAATGAACTCCCCCAGTTGCCCTCTGACCTTCACACCTGTACCATGGCATATGTGCCTCCCCAATAAACAAGGAAAATAGTTATTTAAAACTTTTTAAGTGTTTTTAATAGTTATTTAAAACACTCAGCCCTAAAGCGAGCTGTCTTGATGACAGGCTCCTAGGGCAGAGTATAGCAGGGGCTAACAGTCCTGTTCACCACCACCTGCTCCGTGCTACTCAAGGGTTTCTATACCATTGCCAGTACCAAGTAGCCACATGCTCTAGGAACTGTGGTGTTTCCCAAGGTGTCTTTGTTTCTGGCACTCTTCTCAGACTTCTGGCTGGCTGCCAGCAGCTTCTCCAGGGTCTGAGTGATAGTCTCATTCTCCCAGTGTCTGGTACATCTGGCTTTTAGTTCCCTGTCTCTGACAGCATGGTTCTCTCTAGATGGTATGCTCTCCATCATGTTGGCGACAGAGGCCATGTTCTGTCTCTACCCTGCTGTATGGTGCCACACAGTCATAGGCTTTGGGGCTCTTGAACTGTATGTGAAAATGGGAAGTTCAAGGCTTAATTCCTTACTTTTAACAAAAATGAAGATTGAAATGTTCCTTTGTGGATGCCATGTAAAGAGTGGGTGTTGGGCAGATGCAGACATTGGGAGCGGCCACTTGCTGGTGTGTCGGAGGGGAGAGATGAGAGAGAAAGGCTGCTGGTCTGAGGCTGGCAGGGGAGCCATGCCATTCTCTGTGAATGGTGTGTAGGAACTGAAACCTCAGGCTGCACCATCAGCACTTCTGAGATCAGTCTCAGCCCTCCACTCCCGGGCCTGTTGCCGCTCCCCAGGTGATGTGTCTGTCTCTCCCTTTCACTCCAGCCTGCCCCAGGCCTGAATGTGCCGCTGTTGCTCTGAAGGGTCTGCACGTGTGCTTGAACCCATGCGAGTACTCGTCCTTGTCTGACTGTGCACATGCAACAAGGTGGTCCCCTTTCCTCAGGCGCATAGCCTGACGTGGGTGGCTGACCTGTGTGCACAGCGAGGAGTCTGTTAGGCTGTGTGCAGTGTTGCACAGGCCTTTGACACAGTTTGTTACGTTGGCCGTGCTGCCACGGATCACCCTCAGCCCCTGGGGCCTGGAATGCTGAAATTCATAGGAAATGCTAGAATTTTCGGCCTACCTTCCCAGTGGCGTATCCTACAGATGACCTATCTTAGAGGTGTTGCCCTATGGCTATGTCCTCAGGCCTGTCTTGACAGTGTGCTTTCTTCCTCCCTTCCTCCCTTCCTCCCTCCCTCTTTCCCTTGTCCTCCCCTCTCCACTCCCACTGGATTAGGACTCTACTCTTTTGGTCATAGCCATATTGGCAATAGATTTCATCTCAAGTATAACCCCGAAGCCCCATCTCCAAATGCAGTCATGTTAGCCTGAAGACCTCAGCACACGAGTACCAGGCAATCACTCTTGAGCCCATGGCATGGGCTTTGATATCAAGGAGTGCTCGCCAGGGGAAGTCATGAGCTTAATACTAGTAATGAGCACATGTTATACCAGCAGAGAAGGAGGAGATGGGGGCAGCTTGTGGTATGTGCAGAGAGCCCAAGGGAAGAGAGAGCAGGAGATGTGTGGAGAAACTAACCTGAGCTGGTAAGTCTTTGTGTGAAGGGCATTTTGTCAGAAAGATGGGACAAATCCCATCACAGATTCCAAGGTGACCCCGCTGGGAGTGGTCTCTGGTGGATCCCAAGTGTTCTGAAGGGTCTGTGGGCAGCAGTGTCAGCAGGCAGATTAAGAGTAGACACCCTATCTGGACGAGGTTCCTGAGTGCAGCTAATGTTGCTATCAGGGTGACATCATCCTGTCTATGAGAAAGAGTATAGAGACTTTAAAATAAGTCTCAGTGTTTTAGTCATTGCCTTTGAAGCATTTTGTTGGGTTTCTAATGCCTGAGTCTCGGGATTTTCATCCTCAGGGCAGAATCCCTTCTCACTGAAGCCCACAGTGGGTGGAAATGTGGCCAGGTGAGGTGAGTTGTGAGGTCTGCCCTCACCTCTGCCCTTTTCTCCTCCACAGATTATGACTCCGACGCTATGAGCAGTTCCTATGAGTCATATGATGAAGAGGAGGAGGACGGAAAGGGGAAGAAAACCAGGCACCAGTGGCCTTCGGAGGAGGCCTCTATGGACCTGGTGAAAGACGCCAAGATCTGTGCCTTCCTGCTGCGCAAGAAACGCTTTGGCCAGTGGACCAAGCTGCTCTGTGTTATCAAGGACACCAAGTTGCTGGTGAGCCGCCCAGTGGGGCTGTGCCATTGGCAGTCTGAAGTACAGGATGGCAGCTGGTACATGCAGATGCTACCACAGGGGAGGCAAGCCCCGGAATCTTTTTGAGTGCCAGGGGTGGGCCCAGCCCAGCCAGGCTGGCACCTCTGCAGGGAGGGTTCATGGTTCCCCCACACCCAAGTCCTTCCCATCCTGCTGGGCCTGTGGCTTGTGTCAGTGGAAATGAGCAGTGTTGAGACTTGCCAGAAGCTGTAAGATAGACTTTCTCATTTGTAGTGAGTCAGTAAATTCCTCCCAGCCAGGTCACAGCAGAGGCCCGGAGCCTGTGGAGGCGCCTTGGGGAGGGCAGAGGGAAAGGACATTCTTTTGGAAAGCCTAAAGCTTTCCAAAGAGATTTTTTGTTTTGTTTTGTTTTGGGCTTGATTTTGAAGCAAACAGGAAGGTTGAGTGAGTCCAGGAGCAGGGTGTGGAAGGTACAGAACACTGGCCACACGTGCAGTCCCCTTGGGGGCTCTAAGACGGAGCAGCCTTGGAGTCTGTGTTCCTGCACCACCCCCTCTTCCTTCAGAAACCGTGGCTGGTCACTAGGTCAGGGGCTTTACGGTACAGTTTATGCCTTTTGTCTTTCAAATTAATCTCAGGAAACAATTGCTCAAAAGTGACTCATTAAAGCAGAAAATCTGAGTTTCTGTTTCCGCACATTTAGAGGAGCAGATAACACTGTAAAGATCATGGTCCCTGGTGAATTATGGGTTTCTTACTGGCATAGGCTCTTAGCACATTGTATGCGTTTCATGTTTTTGCTCAACTTTTTAAAACAAAGTGCATATTTTTTCCACATGTGTGGCCTGAATTTCTTCCAAATATAGAATATGCCAAAAATGATGCCATCGGGGATTTTAAAGCATGAAAAATATTAACACAGCCCTTATTTATAATCTGATGCAATAGCTGCAAGATGGTGACAAGCTATATAAAATATTTTAAAATGCACTCAATTCTCATATGAAAGAGAACTTTTATTTCGAATGTAGGCAGCCCCAGGGCTGATGCAGGGTCAGCATTTTAGGGCCCAGGTTCCTGGTCCCTGTCCCACACTCTTGTTGTCTTCCTCTTCCCCTGCTTTTTTCCTGCACTTTGGCCTCCTCTGAGATCCCTCTCTCTGCCCCATGATGGTAATAACTTCCATAAAGACTAGCTTAATTGCCGAGGAAATAAATAGAAGATGAGGGACAACACTATGCAATACAGAATGCAAGGTGAAACTTGGGCTTTGTTATGACAAGAGTCTTGCTATATAGCTTAGGTTAGCCTCAAACTCACTACATAGCCCAGGCTAGCCTTGAGCTCTCAATCTTCCCTCCTCCATCTCCTGAATGATGAGATTATAGGCAGGCACTACCACGTTTGGCTTAAAGTTGTTGTGTGTGTTTTATTTTCCTTTAGAAAGAATCCAAGACTCTGCTACTCAGATGACAGAAAGCATGCTTTTTCTTCTTCGGGCATCCTGCCTGGCCTCCTGTGGGTGTCACCACTACCTACTTTTTTGACTCCATCTCTAGGCCCTTATTTTCATGCCCAGACAATTTTGTAGCCACTCAGGCAGCCCCCTGAGACTGAAGCACCCATTCCCTAGCAGATGGGTAGCCCTGGGAAAGCTGCCTCCATTGAGGGAACTCTGAGGCCAAGTCACCCTTCTTCCCCAGGACCTGCCTGTATCTGGTGCTGAGAGACTCAAGGCCAGCCTCTCTGGGCACACCCAGTGAGGTCTTCTAACTCCAGGGCCTGTGGGCTCCCCATGCATTTCACTTGACCCGAGTCCTGCCTGTTTGCCCTTCCTCAGGCTCTTAGTGGCAGCCTGAGCTTGCCCCTTCTAGGATCTCCAGACAGGTGGTTGTGAGCCAACTGATGTGGATGCTGGGACCCAAGCTTCGGTTCACTAGCTGCCCACAGTTGGTCTCTGTAGTTGCAACAGATCCTTTTATATAGCTCATATTCACATAAAGATAAATGTAATTTTCTGAAGATGCTTCAATGGAACACAGGCTAGATCAGTGTCTTCTCAGTAGTGGCTTTCCTTCATAGACCTCAGCAGAATTAACACACACCTCTGTGTGCCAGATGTAGACAGAGAGTGGATAGGCAGCAGACTCTGTATATGTCACACCTGTTAGCTGGCTGTTGAGCCATCCTTCTGTCTCAACACTTCCTGAAACCTGGCCAGCACTGGAGGTTTGGTTGTACTAGGTTTCATCATTGTTTCTGGTCACATGTCCTCATGGCATCAATTGGTCTGTTTTGTTCCATGCAGTGCTATAAAAGTTCCAAGGACCAGCAGCCTCAGATGGAGCTGCCACTGCAAGGCTGCAGCATCACGTACATCCCAAGAGACAGTAAGAAGAAGAAGCATGAGCTGAAAATCACCCAGCAAGGCACAGACCCACTGGTTCTTGCCGTCCAGAGCAAGGAGCAGGCTGAGCAGTGGCTGAAGGTAGGCCATCTGCCATGGTTCTGAGTCACCTTCATTTCCAGACCTCTTCCTGGGCTCTTGTTCATTTGGTTGATAATTTGTCAAAAACTCAGATAGATTAACCTGGGAGCTTTGTCTTTTTTTTTTTTTTTCAGAGCTGAGGACGGAACCCAGGGCCTTGCGCTTGCTAGGCAAGCGCTCTACCACTGAGCTAAATCCCCAGCCCCGAGCTTTGTCTTTTTTAAAAAAATTAAGCTACATACACACACACACACACACACACACACACACACACACACACACACACACACACACACACACACACACATGCATATGGAGATCAGAGGACAACTTTCGAAAACTGGTTCTCTGTTCCCCCATTCGGGTCTCTGGGATTGAACCTAAGTCGTCAGACTTGGCAGTTAACGCCTTCACCCACTGTTGTTTTGAAGTTTGGGTTGAGAGCCTTAGCCTTTAGCAGCAGAGCCACTCCTTGTTTTGTTTTTGATGGTGAACACTCATTGGTCTCACGCACCTAACTCCCAGCTGCAGGAGGCTGTCTGTCCCAGGACGCTGTCCATCTGTCCTGTTGTTGTTTTTAGTATTGTTTTGATCTATCTGCCAGTTTCAGAAATGATATTTAAATGAGGGAGCTTCTTACTTTGAACTCTCTGTCCCTTGTCCCCCTTTGGTCTGACTTATTTATTTCTTGGTCTTGTCCAATTCTCTTTCCTTATTTCTGGTCTGTTTGGTTCCTCTGCTGCTGTGTTGTAATTTTGGTTTAGGGATCTTTCTCTGCTCAGGCTGCTTTGCTGAAATGCCCCAGGTGGGGTGGCCTTTAGCAGCATCAATGTATTTCTGAGCTCTGGAGGCTGGGAAGGGTAAGTAAAGGTAGCTGCAGATTTGGCCTCTGATAAGACCTTTTCACTGTCCTCATGTGGTGAAGAGGGAGGCGCCAACCTGCAGCCTCTTTTATGGGGCACCAATGGGCACTAATCCCACCCACGAGTGTTCTACCCCATAGTGTCATTGCAGCTCAAATGCCGAGCCTCCTAGCATTGCTGTATTGGAGCTTAGGGATCCATAGTTTTAAGCCCTAGGATTTCCATATGTTTCTTTTTCAATTTGGAAATGTCTCTCTTACAGCTTTAAATTTCTCTTAAAATGCTGGTCTGGTTTTTACCTCTGAATGAGACGGGCATGGGGGCTCTGACCTGGCCTTTGCAAGAGCTTGTAACTTGCTCTCTCTCATCTATTGTGTTTATTCCATGCTCATGCTGGCCATGGTAACTGGGAAGAAAATATATAGAAATAATGCTTACAGCAGCAATATTGGGTACAACTCATATAACCATAAACTACCCTTTTAAAGCAAATACAATTCCATGATCCCTTTGAGTTACCATGGCCCTTGGAAATGATTCTATAACCACAGCAGCTCCTCATGCCCTTAGGAAGAAGCTGTGCATGTCTGTCTTCCCAAGGTTTCAGTTCATCATGGCCTGTGGTGAGGGCTGGGTTGGAAAGAGGTGACATGTACTTGGACATCTATGACCACTGTCCCTCTTTCCTCACTCACTTCTGTGACAAAATAACCTGACAAGCTCAGCTAAAGAAAGGAAGGGCTTGTCTTGGCTCACAGCTTGAAGTTGTCATCCGTCACAGTGGTGAAGGCATGGTGACAGGTGTGAGGGTCATCTGTAGCCAGCAAGCAGAGATGATTGCCAGTGCTCAGTTCATTTTACCCCTTTTGTTAAGATAGGCCTCTGGCCAGTGGGATGGTACCACCCACATTTAGAGTGAGTCTTCTCTCTTGTTAATTCTCTTGGGAAACATCCCCAAACACATGCCCAGAGTTGGGTCACAGGTGGTTCCAAACCCAGCAACTTGAGAATGAAGATGAACACATGCTGTATCTGGGGAACCATGAGCCTCGATTCCTCATGGCTCCCAGGAACACACAGTCAGACTCCAGGTCTGTGAAGAAGCTTTCTTAGCTGCCCAGAGAATCACACAGAGGTGGCCTGTTTCACTCTGTCAGCAGTGGCTGTGGCTCTCCTGAAATTTGTGACATCCAGGTGGTTGGGGAGCAATTTTTCTGGGTTCCCTTCCTGCAAGCCTCAGCTCAGGAATCTCTCCTGGGAGTTTGTGTAGTCTTCCAGATTGAGAGCTTCACTATGCTGCTGGGGTTTGCAGACCTCAGGGTTTGCAGAGACTTCTCCATCTCATTGACTCATGCTGCCTGTGTGCGTGTGTATGTGTGTGTGTGTGTGTGTGTGTGTGTGTGTGTGTGAATGTGTGAGTGTGTGTAAATGTGTGAGTGTGAATGTGTGTGTGTGTGAATGTGTGAGTATGTGAATGTGTGAGTGTATGTGTGTGAATGTGAGAGTGTGTGTGTGAGTGTGTGTGAATGTGTATGTGTGTGTGTGTGTGTGTGTGTGTGTGTGTGTGTGTGTGTGCATGATGAGTGAAACGTGCATGTGAAGGCCAGAGGACAAGCTCAGAAGTCATTCCTCAGGTACCATCCACCTTGCTTTTCTGAGACAGGGCCTCCCACTTTTAACCGGCCTAGACCTCAGAGAAGGTTAGACTGGCTGACCAGCCAGCGTCAGGGAACCACCTCACTGCCTTCCCAGCACTGCAGTTACAAGCACACAATCCTGCAGCCAGCTTTTTTTTTTTTGTGGGTCCTCGTATTTATCACCCCAGACACTCATGGTCTCCTAATCTTCTGCCACTATTAGTGGTTCATTTGACTACTGAGAAGTTGAGTCCCAGGTCACATGCTGTCACGTTCTACAGGGATCCATCCAGGCACCGAGTTTGGGGTTTTTGGTTTGACTTCCGTTCACTCTTGTTTGAGTGATTGACAGCTGGTCCTTCTCTCTTTCCTCCCTCTTCCATGATCTTAGCCTGTGTGTTCACTAAAGGAGAAAGGACAATTGCGGAGTAAGAAGCTTTCCTGGTGACTGTTTCTTTCTCTGGATTCCTTTTCTGGCTGCCTGGACTCTCCTTCCCATGGGTGGTGCTCACTGTTCACTATGGGAAGCTTAGGAGGGCCACCCCGAACCTCGGAGGGCTCCTACTCCCCCTGCTGTCCTGCAGCCTTAGATCTCAGTGTGCTGAGCTCCCTTGTAACTGCTGAGCATCTGACATGAAGTCACTCCGAGTCCTTGAGCAGCTGGCAAACAGACAAGTGAAACATCGTGCTTCTAAGATGCTGATGGGGTGGAATAACCTTGTCGACTGCTTCCCCATGTGCGAGCTACTTCCCGACTGGGGCGCTTAGCTAATTATAGCATGACATCTCCACTCATGAATGGTAGTTAATTGCAGGAATTTTCATTTTAGTGTACTTCTTACAAGGGAAGTAAATAATATAAGGCCGATAATCTTTTTCTGAAGAGTTTGAATAGATTACTCTAGTTAATATTAGTGCTGTTATTTCCGTAGTACCAGAGCTTAAGGAGCCCTAGAAGTAAATGTCAAGATGTCCGTGGAGCACGCAGCCCTAGTGGGCTGTCTGTGTCACCCTCTCAGATTCAGAGACCATGGTTGCAGAGGGGTGGGAGGACCGGAGGATCTAGAGGAAGAGTGCAGGCCCACCAAGCCCTGCTTCTCCTCAGGGATTTATAGGTAAGGTCTGCCAGCGGGGACGATGTGATACTCTGCTCCTTTTCCGAGGATCTATGAGCAGTTAATGGTTACCCCGGGGCAGAAGGGACATTTTTCAGCTGCATTCCACTGATGCTGTGCTAGTAGTAAATTACTACTCACGTTTCTGCAGCTAACCGTGAAGTTCATTAGGTCACAAGAACAAAAAGATATGGAAGTAGAGGGGCTAGTTAGGAAGGGAGGGGACAGCAGGGCAGGGGAAGAGAGGACAACAGGGTGACTATGGTAAAAGATGTGTGCATGTGTGACAAGCTCACTAAGAAATCTAGTATGTATAATTAACAATCTATGCTAATAAAACAATGAGAGTCAACAAAGGGGTTTCAGTCATAGGATTTTGTTTCTTCCAGATCCATCATTAGATCAGTTACCTTATCAGAACCATGATTTTAATTATTTATTTATTATTATTATTAATTAGTGTGTGTGTGTGTGTGTGTGTGTGTGTGTGTGTGTGCGCTGTGGGGTGCACGTTGAAGGTCAGAGGTCTACAGTCATTTCTCTTTTTCTACCGTGGGATCCTGGGATTGAACTCAGGTTGTCAAGTTTGTGCTGCAGATGTCTTAACCTACCTGCTGAGCCACAGAGGTGGTAGAGGTTTTCAAAACAAGATTCTGAGTAATTCAGATTTCTTGGGTGCCTGAAGTCTTTACAAGTTTTTCTTTGTATCTTTCTAAGTCCCTAAATGCTGCCCTGTGCTGATGGGATTGAGAGATGCCTCCCCTGCTTAACTCTCTCTTCTCAGGGAACTTCTGTTTTAATGTCTAGCTCCATGAACTCCTCCTGCCTGAGAAGGAGACAGAGAAGTGGGTCTATGCCTGGGTCTTCATTCATTCTTAGATATGAGCCTCCATCTTGCCTCTTTTCCTTTCCCTCCAAAGAAGTTGGTGTTTTGTTTTGCTTTAATGTGGGAGGGGCTGGAAAGGTGGCTCAGTGGTTAAGAACACATACTGCTCTTGCAGAGGACCCAAGTTCAGTTTGAAGTACCTATAGAGGTGGCTCACAGCTGCCTGTAACTCCAGCTCCAGGGGACATGATCCATCTGGCCTCCATAGCCATCTGCACTCATGTGCGTATACACACCAGAGGTACACACAAAGTGAGCATTTTTTAAGTTAAGTAGAAGATGTTTGAAAGCCCATTTCCTACACTGACAATGGACTCCCAGGTGATGTGAAAGCCACTGTCTGCTCTGCTTCCTGAGAAGCCAACCCCATCTACAGCCATTGTTCCCAAGTTTGGCGTCACTGTCACTGGAGCCTCTAAAGGTGCTTTATTCCTGGGCTTCCAGCAGGTGACCCTGAGGTATTGGTGCAGAGGATCAGCCTTCCTGGTCTTTGTCTGTCATCTGTCCCAAAGATGCTGTCTCTCATTGGCTTTGAAGCAGTTGGGCCACTTCCTTTCCAAGGATGTCTGCCTTTCTCCCCTCCTTTGGCAGCTCCATTGTTGGGTATCTCTCATTGGCTACTCCCACAGACTAGGGGGTCCCTGTCTGCAGCTCTTCACCCCCGTGGCCCACTGGCTGTGTGCTCCTCGTGGCCTGTCCTCACTGTTTGGGAAGCTTCTTGCCCAGCATGCCTCATGCCCACTTCAATCTTGGGTCCTAGTTTCCATTCCAGCACTTTCCCATCTTTCTCTGTATGTCATCTGTCTGTGTGCCAACCCCCATGTCATTGGCTGTTTCAGCATTCTGTCATGGCTGTTTTAGTGTCTGGTCTTTCCAGTACTGGGGCCATCTCTGGGATTGCTTCTGATTGCCCCCAGGAGTCTGCATAGGCGTTGGAATGGGTGCAAGGAAACTGCAGAGACTGCCCTCTGCCATTTCCCCAGAGCCAGGTGCAGCCCTTGAGTCTCTTGTTGGGCACGGTAGAATTGTGGCCATGTTGCTTTCGTTCACACCACTCTTGCCTTCAGAATGAGTTTTTCACAGGGGCATGGCTGGGGACTGGAGAGCTGGCAAGAGGCCTAAGGTCTCTCGTGTGCTGGGGACAAGTGGCCAGTTTTCTGGAGCAGCCTGTGGGTCTCTTTAAGTCTAGCCTGCCAGACTGTCTGCTTTGGGCTCAGCCTCAGCTGGTGACTTTGGCTTCCCTTTGATCCTGGAAGCTGGAACCTTCCTGGTGAGCACTCGCTGTGCATCTGGAGTTCCTTGGCAAAGCAGACACCTTGCCCTGAATGAAGTTCCCTGCATCTCAGGATGCCGACCCCACCTCCTTCCTGCCTGCCTTTTGGACCCTCCTTATCCTTTCAGGAAAGATAGGAGGGCTGAGAACTGGCTCCTGCAGGCCCTGGGCTACCCTGCCGTCCCCTTCCCCCATCTACCTACCGGGAGGGCAGCTGTGGGGGAGCCTCTTTCCTCCAAGGCCCCTTCATCTTTAGGGTTTCCTTCTCTGTGGCCTCTCAGCATCCCCATGCTCAGATGGCTTTGAAAAGTGGTACGACTGTGTTTTGGTTTTTGGTTTTTCGGTTTCTCTAGCCTGTTTTGTGTTGTCAGGGTGAGGGTGGTGGTTTTATGTGCTCTTCTGTGTGGGCAAGTTGAAATACTGTGTGCCCTATTCATTTGTCTCGGTTTTGTTGGTTATATAATAAACAAACCTTTCGATCAGCTGCTTTTCTACAATAAGACTTCATTTCCACTTTATTTGTTTATCATTTTCTTTTTCAATTCATTTGTTTGTTTTTTTAGACAATGTCTTAGCAAGTAACCCTGGCTGGCCCAGTACCACATTTACTGGCTCAAGACACTGTAAAGTTAAGGCCCCAGGAACATACCTTAGGGTTCCAGGCTCCTACCTAGGCATTGAGTCCATGGCCTCACATGCGCTAGGGACACTCTCCCACTGAGTGACTCTGTCGCCACTGTGAGTCCCTATGGAAATGCTCTTCCACTCTTTACTAGGAATTGTTTTATAAACAAAGACAAGTGTCTCATCACCTAAGACTACCGTTATCAAAGATTGTTCAGAGTTTATGATCCAGGTGCAGACATTTAGAAATAACAATTAAACTATAACAATTAAAAAAAATCCTTGCCCTTACAAAGTATGATAAACACAAGGCAGCATTTGACTGGCACATGATATTGATCCTTCTGCAAGAAGCATCACCAGAACCACGTGTCCTATCTGCCTGTTACATCCATCATCCATAGGCTTGCCAGAAGCCCCTGTGTGTGTGTGTGTGTGTGTGCAGAAGCTGCAGACAGGAGCGTGTGTGTGTGTGTGTGTGTGTGTGTGTGTGTGTGTGTGTGTGTGCAGAAGCTGCAGACAGGAGCCTCTGTGCAGAGGTCAAACACAAGACAAGAGCCAGCGTTCCCAGAAGCAGCATGATCGGGTTTCCATAAAAATGTGCAGAGGTTGTGTTTCTGGGGTGGAGGGCTTCAGTTAAAAGCAAACAAAAATACCACAGAGTATTTTGTTGTGTGGAAGAGTTGTGATTTTTCAATTCAAATCCCATTCTCTTAAGTACATGTTGAACTTCTCATGCTACTCTTTGCATAGACATATGCTCAGAGGTCTCTAAGTACCCTGAGTGGCAGAGCCTCTGCTTATCATTTTGGAGGGGACCCTACAGGTGCCTTTGGGAGATGCAGAGGACAGTGAATGAAGCAGCTTGATTTCTCCCATTGGTGGGAGCCCTGTGGGAACAAGGCCAGCTGTGCTCACCTTCTCTTGGCTGCTTTCTCTGTGGTCTGGACAGTTTGGTCTTCAGACTAGGGAAAGGCAGAGTCTCACACCAAGGTGCCTTATGTGCTCTTGGCCTGCCCCAGGTAGATGTCTGGGTCTCTCTGGGTTGCCGCATGCCCATCCCAGCACTGTGCAACACATGGATGGCCCCACTCCACAAGGGACCTGAGTTCTAGTTGAAAGAGAAATGAGTCACTGGAGAAGCAAGTGTGGCACTCTGAGTGTTTCCAGTGTGTGAGGTAGACTCATGGACGCTTGGGAAGAGGTTGTCAGGAACCAGCTTTGATAGCTGGTTGTCATCGCTTTCCTCCCGAGAGCTCGGCCTGGTCTGGAAGAAAGAGGTTGAAGTGTGTATATGCCAGCTGGCTCTTTTCTCTGTGCTTTTGTATTCTTGACATGAGGGCAAAGGACTACTGGACTTTTCCGCATGGCTTGTACTTTAGTGACAGTCTCTATTCTTTCCATGTTTTTCATTGATTCAGTTAAAACATATTTATAGAAAAATCTCAAGTCTAGTTTTTCCTTATTGTATAGTTTCCCTTTTAATAAGACCTTTAAAGTTGTTGCTGCTAGGCATAGTGGTGCACACCTTTAATCCCAGCACTCAGGAGGCAGAGGCAGGCAGATCTCTATGAGTTCAAGGTCAGCCTAGTCTGCATAGTGAGTTCCAGGACAGTCAAAGCTACATAAGTGAGGACCTGTCTCAAAAAAAAAAAAAAAAAAAAAAGTTGCTGCTATGGGCATCTGTCTGTGCATAGAAACTGTCTATAAGACAGATCCAGTGAGCTTGTTCAACATCTAACTGCCTCTGGGCAGATGTGGACATGTGCAGACCTGGGGGAGTGTTTCAGTCAGTTTTCTGCTACTGTGACAAAATGCCTGAGTGAAACGCTTTGAAGGAGGGCAAGTTTATTTTTGGCTCAGTGTTTCAGTCCATGGTCAGTTGGCTCCACTGCTGTCAGGATTATGGCAGGGTCAGTGGTCATGGCTGGAGCCGATGGTAGAGGAAGCTGCTTACTTTGGGGCAGTTAGGAAGAGAGCAGTGGGTGGAGGTGAGGGGCACACTATCCCTTTCAAGTTAGTGACCTAATTTCCTCCTGCTAGGCTCCATCTTGTAAGGTTTCATCACTTCCCAATCAAGTCCCAGGCTGATGATCAAGCTTCAACATGTGGTCTCTGGAGACATTTAAGACTCAGCCTACAGCAGGTGGCTGGAGCAGGATGCCTGGAGGAGAGAGGAGACTGCTTTCTGGAAGATGAGCTGTACTGAGTCAAAAGAATGCACATCTCCTCCAGGGGCAGCACACACACAGTCACACAGGCCAACGGGCATGCAGAGAGTTCCACGGACAGACACACATACAGAGTCACATAGACAGGCAAACATAGTGTCAGACCAGCACACTTACATGAAGAGACAAGCAGACACACACACACAGAGCCACACAGACAGGCAGACACATATGCAAACACATAGCACCTACCTCCACCAGGAGTGGTAGGACTAGGTGAAATGTGCTACCACATGCTTCTGCTATGGGCAGGGCAAACCAAAGAGAAAGGCAGACAACATAGCTTTGCCAGACCATTCCTCTGCAGCCTGGAGTGCAGGCTTTGGTGAGAATGAAGAACTCATCAAGTTTAGGGTTGTTTGTGTAAATGCAGCCAGTTTCCTTAGTTAAAGGCTTCAATTACAAGCTGAGGTTACTGGAGGCCTGGTACAGAAGTGCTGGCTGGGACACTCCTCAGCTGCCCACCACAGGGATGCCCACCACAGCCTTTCCTTTGGGTGTTGCTTTGTGAGATTTAGCTAAGGAGGGTAAGGCTTAGTAAGAGGCATGGCCTTGCTCAGGTGGTGAGTGGTGGAGCGGGGCTAGACTTGAACCACAGAGCTCAGAACTTACCCCTACCAGTATGTTCCTTCTCCAGATAAAAGATAGTCTTGTCCTTAATGCAGACATGCCTGTCACTTGAAGATTTAGTCACTGCCTGGGGCAGAAGGAAGGGATCCTGAAAAGGGACCCTAGGGGCTTAGGTTAGGGGTGAGGGAAGCTGATCTTACCCCCTCTTGTTGCCTGGGGAAGGCGAGGTCCCTGGGTGGAGTGTCCCCACGGGCTTTTCCCTCAGAAGTCACAGGAGGAGAGTCTTGCAGTGAGGCGCTGGCCTCTTCCATTTTCTTCCCATCTTAAGTGTGGGCATTCTGTTTTCTCCTGGGATAGTTGAGCGGCAGAGTGGCTGGGAACTGACTACAGTCCTGCTGATTCTTGGGTCAGATCCCAGCACCAGCGAAGCAACAGGGATAGGACTGGCTGGGGAAGCCGATTTGCCTGCCACCGTGCAGACTGGGGACATTGTGTTTCTGCTTGCCTGGGAGTCTGGGTTTGAGTCCCAGCGCATCTCAGTTCCCAGAAGAACAAGGGTATTCTAAAAGAGCCACCTGCTGACTGCAGAGATGAGGGGTACACATGTAAGCCCCACGTGCACCAGACTTCATACCACTGGACCTCATGAACCCAGTGACCATGCAGGGGGTGGCTGAGAAGCCACTTATGCTGGGACTGTGACCCATAGTCTGGCAGTTCCTGCCTCTGTAGCTCAGGGTCACAGTCTGAGCTCTCTCTCAGCATGAGTCAGAAGTCCACTCACACTGGTGACAGCCTTGATGTCACCGAGGCTGTGAAAGTGTCCATGCTGGATGCTGTCCTGCAAATCAGGGCTTCTCAGTTCCATCCTTTGCTAGTGAGGAAATGGAGGCTTGGGATGATTTCTTTTTCTCCCCCAAGGCCACAAGGCTAGTGACTGGTGTTCTGTGCCCCTGATTCACTGGGGGAGTAGAATCAGGCAGGAGGAGTTTTCTCAAACCCCTGTGTGACCAGCTTTCCTGAGCCCCCACCTGCTCTGTGCTCAGTTCCTCCTGACAGAGAGGAGGAGGAGCCCCCCTCCCTCCCTTCTGCTTCCCCTAAGCCAGTGGTTCTCAACCTTCCTGATGCTGCGACCTTTAATACAGTTCCTCATGGTGTGGTGACCCCCAGCCATAAAATTATTTTCGTTGCTACTTCATAACTGTAATTTTGCTACTGTTATAATTCATAATGTAAATATCCAATATGTGATCCCTCAAAGGGTCATGACCCATAAGTTGAGAACCACTGCCTTAAAGAGACCCGGGATAGCTGGCTGCTGTCCATTCTCTACTTCCCTCCTTCCTGGACTTCCTTCTCCTTGCTCCTAAGGCCATTCCTCTTGCTTGCTTCCTGCCTTCCTATCCCATCATGCTTGAACTCTCAGTTTCTATTCATTCATTCATTCGTTCGTTCATTCATTCATTTTTAGTTTTTGGAGACAGGATTTCTCTATGTAGCCCTGGCTGACCTAGAACTCACTCTGTAGACCAGGCTGGCCTCGAACCCAGAGATCCAACTGACTCTGCCTCCCAAGTGCTGGTATTAAAGGTGTGCACCACCACCAACCAGCACCCAGTTTCTCTCCTTTAACTACCCTAAGTGCAGGATAGAAAGGGGAAGAGCATGCTTGGTTTTCCTCCTCTGTTCTCTGGTTTGCCCTCTTCCCGGGAGGCGCATCACTCTGTGGCTGGGAGGACCATCTCTTTGCTTGCAACTTATTTTGAACTCTGATTGAGATATGCCTCTGGAGCCAGGCTTATTGCCCACACCCCCTCTATGTCTTTCCTGTCACCCCAATGCTGAGGATAGAAATACAGAAGTGTGTGCCCAGACCCCAAGTGAGTCTACCAGAAATGGCCGCTGCTTTCTCAGGCAATACCTGCATGCCTCATCCCCATCCCACCTCTGCATCCTCACTGTCACCTGTGCATCCTCACTGTCACCTGTGCATCCTCAATGTCATATCTGCATCCTCACTGTCACCTGTGCATCCTCACTGTCACCTGTGCATCCTCACTGTCACCTGTGCATCCTCACTGTCACCTGTGCATCCTCACTGTCACATCTGCATCCTCACTGTCACCTGTGCATCCTCACTGTCACCTGTGCATCCTCACTGTCACCTGTGCATCCTCACTGTCACCTGTGCATCCTCACTGTCACCTCTGCATCCTCACTGTCACATCTGCAGCCTCACTGTCACCTGTGCATCCTCACTGTCACCTGTGCATCCTCACTGTCACCTGTGTATCCTCACTGTCACATCTGCATCCTCACTGTCACCTGTGCATCCTCACCGTCACCCTTACATCCTCACCGTCTCCTCTGCATCCTCACCGTCACCTGTGCATCCTCACTGTCACTCTGCAGCCTCACTGTCACCTGTGCAGCCTCACTGTCACCTGTGCAGCCTCACTGTCACCTGTTCATCCTCACTGTTACCTCTGTAGCCTCACTGTCACCTGTGCAGCCTCACTGCCCCCTGTGCTGTCACTGCCCCCTGTGCTGTCATTGTCACCTGTGCTGTGACCGCCCTTCCCTCTCCTCAGTTCCTGCATCGTGCTCACCCACGTTCCCTACACCGGTTTTCTTTCACTTCTGTGTAATTCGTTTTCTTCAACAATCCACACGCGCTATGTTCTGGGCAGTGTCTGAGGGACTTGGTCTGTAGAGTGGTGTCTTTATTTCTGATAAAAGCAACTTAGGGGAGGAAGGATGGCTCGCAGCTCACAGCTCCTTCATTGCAGGCAAGTTAAGGCAACCTGAAGTAGACAGGTCACATCACACCCACAGCCAAAAGCAGTGAGCAATGAGTGGCATGCTTGCTTGTGCTCAGGCCTCTCTGTACTTACAAAGTCTAGAACACAAATTTAAAGAATGCTGTCACCCACCATGGGTGGGCCATCCCACTTCAGTTAATGGAATCAGAACAATCTGGCTAGACAGGTCCACCTGGTCTAGACAATCCCTCCTTGAGACTTCCTTCGCTGGCAACTCTACGTTGTGTCAAAGTGACCATTTAAGGTAGTGTCGCAGGGGCTTAGTCCATTACCTTTGCTTTAACAAGATGCTTCACATTGGTCATCCCTAAACAGAAATTTGTCACAGTTCTAGGGGTGGGAAGTCTGTGGTCCAGGTGCTGGGAGACTGGTGGAGGTCTGCGCTCTGCTTCGTAGATGGTTCTCAGTTGCCGTGTCCTATACACAGAAGCATGGAAGCTCTTCTCTGAGGGCTGAGCCCTTCATAGAGGCTCAGCTCCCCTGACTTTGCTGCCTTCAAAACCACCCCTACTCCATTCCAAGGCTGTTGCTTTGGAGTTTAATTTTCAACATGAATTTTAGAAGCATCTAGAACATTTATGCTCCTTAGAGGAGGAGGCGGTTCAGGCTCCGAACGGTTCATTATTCTGCCCAGGTGAAAGCCAGGCCACAGAGCCGTTCACCCTGGCTGTGGAGCCCCTACTCACACTGATCCTTCCATCTCTCCTCCCACTGATCAAGTTCAGTCTCCTCCCCAGGCCTGAAGGGGACATGTGACTGGACCCCTACACCTACCATGCATTCCCTGCTCCCCTGTCCTCTCCTTCCCTACACTCTGGGGCTCCTTAAACACTGTCACATCCTGCAGGGCCTTTGAATTGCTGTTCACTCTGTCCAGGAGCTTGTCTGTCAGCTCACATGGCCAGAGCCTTGTGAAACTCACTTACAGCTTGTATGTCATCCTGGGACAGCCCCCAAATCCTCTTGCTCTAAGGTAGTTGTTACCTTCTTGTGAAAGGATCATGCTTTGTTCTTGTGGTTCTTTAGTTTGTCAGACATAACCTTCTTTAAAAAAAAGATTTATTTTTATTTTTAATTATGTGTCTTCGTACGTGAGTGTAGGAACCTGAGGAAGCCAGAAGGGTATCGAATTCCCTGCAGCTGGAATTACAGGTAGTTGTGAGCTACTTGACAGGTACAGGAGCAGTACATACTCTTAAATGCTGAGAACCTTTCTAGTCCCTCACTTTTTGGATGACCCTCATTGCTTATGATGACATCCCAGTGCTGTGGGAGGGAGCTTCTGGAGAGGACCTGGAGTATATTTTCCTGCCATTTCCCAGTGTAGTTCCAGGACTGGACAGGTGATTTTGAGAGCAAATGAATGAACAAAGTCAAGTCCATGTGAGTTCAAACACCACGTGTTGTTGACCCCCTCCGGGTTCCCCTGCCTGCCCACACAGGACTCAATGCATCACCTGGTTATCCTTGCCTCTGGGCAGGCTCAAACTGTGTCTCACTCCCACAGGTGATCAAAGATGCCTACAATGGCTGTAGCGGCCCTGTGGATCCCGAGTGTTCTCCACCACCCAGCACCAGTGCCCCCGTGAACAAGGCAGAACTGGAGAAGGTGAGAGATGTCAGCTCCCATGAAGCTTTTTGTTTTGCTGGTGGTTTTTATTTTCTGTGCAGATGAATTGTACACATGAGCACTGTATTGGTTAGCCAGGGTATCCCTCATGTCTGCCCCCTTAGGCCTCCATCCTTTCATTCATATTTACTAGTTTTAATATCACTCTGTGAGAACTGCAGCCCTTCAGTAGGCATGTCTGCAGTTCTCTGCCCTGTCCATTTTCAGTACCTGCTTTGGACTGAGCCCCAAGGAATCATCTTACAGACTCTGTGCTTGTTTTGTTTCCAACGAAGGATGGTGGTGTGGACTTAAAGGAATGAATGGCCTGGTTCATTCATAGCTCTTAAATGAGGTCCGAATGCAGTGTGCCTGCTTGCAGTGCTCAGTAGTAGGTCTGTGCTGGTGTGCCGCCTCTGCAATGTTCCAAGATAATGCTTCACTAGCCATTGTACCTCACCAGGTCTGCATGACCACTGTGGGAATAACGTGATCCTTGTGTCCTTATAGAAATTGTCTTCAGAGAGGCCCAGCTCCGATGGAGAAGGTGCCGTGGAAAATGGAGTCACCACATGTAATGGAAAAGAACAAGGTGAGATTCTAACATACGTGCCAAGAATATCTGAGCTCAAAAAACTGGTTGCAGTGAGACTGTGTGGGAAGCCTCTGTGCCTCAGCTATGTAGGCATCACCACCCTTCTGTTTCCTGAGAACACAGGAAGGCCTTTGGATTTGCAACAGTCCAGAACCTTTCTCTCTTGTCCCACCTGCATCTAAATGATTGTCAAACCTTGGAAAATGCATATACCACAGAATTTACAATTTTCCACCATTTTAAAGTATCCTGTGGACATTAAACACAGAGTTACCCATCACCTGTGTCCATCTCTGGAACTTTCTGTCTTCACAAATCAAAACCTTGTTTCCATGAAACCCAAGTCCCTCATCCCTTCACCAGCCCCACAAATCACCATTCTACTTTCCATCTCTGGATTCCACACACTGGGGCCTCACTCAAGTGGAATCCTGTGGTACTTCCCCATTTACAACTGCTTCGTTTCATCCAGTACAATGTCTTCAAGTTTCGTCCATATTGTAGCATGTGTGAGCCTTTCCTTCCATTTCAAGACTGAATAACATTCCGTTATGTGGACTGCATCTTGCCCTCCACTCGTCTGCCAGTGGTACTTGTGGTGCTTCTGACCCTCGGCTCTTGAGAGCAGAACTGCTGTGAACCTGGATGTGCAGGGGGTAAAGCCTCTTGTTTAAACTTGACTTTATAGCAATGCAGATGATATTCAGTAAAACACACCAGCTTTGACTTAATCATTCTTTGAGCTTTAATATATACCTCCAGCAAGTAACCATCAACACAGTCAAGAGAGCATTTCTGTCACCCCAGTGTTCCTTTGCACTCCTCTCTGTCACCTCTGCCCCCTCCCACCCCTGGAAGCTGCTGCTGTTTCCTGCTTTCACTTGGGATCCAAGGCGTACCACCTCTTGGGGTCTCTTCCCAGTGTCTCAGTGCACCTTGATCCTCAGTGTGAGAGCTGCTGCACAGCCTTCCCTGTGGAGATGACTTCTGCTAATCATCATCCCCTGACCGATCTCAGAACACACAGTGACTCTAGGGACAGTCTGACTCCCAGGTGGGACACACTGGACTATGGGGACATTCTGAATCCCAGTCAGGACATATGGAAACTGGGAGGACATTCTGGCTCTACACAGGCCTGGCATGTGGGGACGGTGGGGACATTCTGACTCCCTGGCAGGACTTTGTGTCCCCAAGGACGTATCTAGAAGTGGGGTTGTGTGGCCATGCAGTCTCATGGGCTTGCTGCCCTGTTTGGCCTGCAGTCTTTACCTGGTATTGCATAGGTGTGTGGTGGTGTGCAGCTCCAGCCTCCCCAGTGGTGAGCAGTTTAATGTTCTTGTTGCCTATATATCTCTCGAGAAGGATGTCTCCTCAGACCCTTTACCCATATTCCTATGGGGTTGTTTCTTTTGGAGGCTCTTCACATACTCTTCCCGTGAGCCATTTGTGAAATATCTGTTTCCTAAAGATTGTCCCTCATCTGTGTGGCTGAACGTTTTATTCTGAGTATGCACTGGAGTGAGGGGTAGGACTTGAGGGTATGTGGAGAGAGCTCCACATGGACCTGAGACCTTGCTTAGGATGCCTGGGCCCTCATCTGTGCGGCTCATATGTGATGAGTATTCCTACCTGGGAATGAGTCATGTCCTGCAGCAACAGCTGTCCCAGCCCTGAGAATTCTGGAGCCCAGACAGTGTGACAGTTCACTCCGGAAGGTCACACTGTCTGTTTCTTCATTGTGGTTTTCTAATGCAGTCTGGTCCACATGTAATTTTAGTCTTGCCCTTGCCCAGAACTGCTCTTGAGTGGAAGCTCCTACCAGCCATGTTCTATGTAATGAAGAGCTCAGCCTGGGAAGCTATCTTTACCTTTTGCTCTGAGGCAGGATACCCTGTTTTGCTGTTTGCTCATGTCTTTCTTTTCAGTTTGGGCTTTTGTCCTTTTTGTTGTGAGATAGTCTCTTTGTACAAGCTGATCTCAGCCTCATGGACTCAGGCAGTCTTCCAGCCTTAGCCTCCTAAGCTGGGACCTCAGAGGTGCCACACACCAGGTTACTGTTTCACTGCTGAGGTAACAGCTCAGTTGACAGCCCAGTTTTCTTGTTTCATGTCCCCAAGGCCCTGGGAACCTGTGACTATGTGTCTGTTGGATGTTCATGTCCCTAGGAATCTCCTCTTCACTCTTTAAAAAGAAAATTGTTATTCATATGAGAGTTTATGCACATGTGTGTGCAGGTGCCTGTGGAGGCCAGAAGATGGCTTTGGATCTCTGGGGTTAGAGGCGAGGCACCTGATATCAGTGCTGGGATCTAAACTCAGGTCCTCTGTAAGAGAAGTACATGCTCTTAACTGCCAAGCGGTCTCTCCAGCCCCTCCTGTTCTCTTTTTTAACAAGGACAGCTTTGTGTTTGGGAATGGGCAGGTGACTTGGCTCACACATTTTCCTTTTGTGTGACACTATGCCTAATGTATTATAGTTGCTCGTCAAAGATCACAAAGGAACTTCACGGCCCAGATGCACCCTGAGCTCCCTTACCCTTCTTCTTCTTGATCCTTGCTGATCTCTACTTGCATTGGAGAAATGTGGGTCGAGCATTCCTTAGCTTGGCCCTTCTGTGATGGATTTTGTGGTGGTCACAGAGAGGAAGCTCCTCCACACTGTGGTCTCACCAGAGAAGGCAGCAATCAAAGCTCTCCTCTGAGATGCCCATTTCTTCTTTCAAGATGAACCCTGGGGAGTCAGTGACTGTCCTATAGCAGATGTGGGGAGAGACTAGAAGTCCTAGACTGTAGAAACTGCGCTGCCCACACCCAGTGCTCTGTGCCTTTCAGACAGAATCCTCAATGGGGTGTCTGTGGGTGGACCTGTTGAACCCGGGGTCTGATGATGTCACTCCCCTCCCTTGCTTCCCTTAGACTACAGAAACCCTTTCATTTCCATCTCTGTAGGAGAAAGTGAGCCTGCCTAGGTTTGTCATTGAATCTCTGCTCTTTGAACTCTTCCAACATTCTGCCTCTCTGAGTTGAGAGTTCTCTGTTGCCGTCTGAATTTGGCAATGTGCTAAATCCTGCCCCTTCCCACTGAATAGCCTCAAAGTGTCCTTGATGGCTTTCCTATCATGTCCCCACATAGGGACCTTTCTTCCAAGGATGACCTAGGATGTGATTATTCGCTGCCTTAGAGTCTGGAGTCCAGCAAGTACTCTGCTGGCAGGAACTGGGCTCACTTATGCTGCGACTCTGAATCCTACATCCTACTCTCTCAGAGTCCTGCTGCCTGAGTGGGAGGGTGACTGGTCTCTTCACTTCCAGCTAGCCTGGGAATAGGAGGCAATGAAGCTCATCTCTGGATTCCTGGCAAGCCACTGATGGAGCTAAACACTGTCACTCCCACCCCCTGTGTCTTGGCTGGACTGAAGGAGAACTGACCCAGATCTCTTTCTCTGGGCTTCTGTCTGGTAGAGGAGGAAGTGCTGGGTCTTCCCACCGAGGCTTTGGATAGGTTCTCAGTACTCAGTTAGTAAATGTGTGTCTAAGAGCATGGAAAAGGGGGTGCACAGACATTCCCATGGGTATTTCCCCTAGGATCTCAGGAGGCCTTAACCTAGTTTATTTAAAATAAGTCAAAAATGCCTGTGCAGTAAAATCACATGCTGCAGGCTGGGGTACAAACAGCAGAGGCTTCAGATCAAGGCCACAGGCAGGGCTGGTCCCCGGGGGCCTTTCTTCCTGGCTTGTGTCTTCACATGTTCTGTGAAGTCTATAAAAGGGCACTACTTTTAGGATCAATCATTCACACCATATGGCCTCACGTAACTTTCTTTATTAGGACTCCCATCTCCAAATACAGCCACTCTTGGGGTCAGAATTACGGGGCTGAGGCAGGAACATTCAGTATAGAATGTTGTCTGTCTTCAAATTCCTCATGGCTTCATCTTTTAGCTACAGTATGGCAGCTCTTTCCTCAGACATTGATACTTGCTTTTACACCAGAGGGGAGGCGGGGATTCACCCGCTGATCTTATTGGGGTGGGGGACAGGTAGAAGTAGAAATGGGGAGCATTTCCTCTTCTTCACCAGAGAGGACTGAAGAGGGGCATTTGTGAGTGAGCATGTGTGTTTAGAGGAGGGGCTAGGGGATTATTCTATAGTATGTCACATGTCCCTGGATGTTCCGTCTCTGAAATAATTCATGTGATGGGCTGGGGTCTAGTTGTTTCTAAAAAGGAGAATGGAGCCTGGCTAGCCATTGCATTCTAAAAGGGTTTGCCTTGCCTAAATGGTTGTCATAAATGGTTGAAGGGTTGCATTAGAAGTATGTAGGGAACGAGGCAATGCTGTATTGTTCTTGATGCAGAAGTGCACCCCAGAGAGGCTGTGTCCCACTGGAGGAGACCCTTGGGGAAGGGCCTTGCACCCTGGCTCTAGAACATGGCACGCTTAATAGACTGAGATGGGCTGACAAGCCTTTGCCCAGAGCTGCTCTTGAGTGGAAGGATCAGGTCCCTCAGGTCCAAGTGTGTCCTTACACATCTGTCCTCACTTCTCTGAGCCTCGTCCCTGGGTTCATGAGTGAAGTCTGAGGGTAGGAGAGGTGGGTAGACATGGCTGAGCAGGAGCAGATGCAGGACATCAGTTGGCAGTCAACTTCCCCCCCGTGGCATAGTGTGGAGGGATGAGAACTTCCCTATGGCAGCACTTGGAGCTATTACTACCTGCATGGACTCTGCATCAGGGTGATGCATGTGTGAGTCCAGGATTTCCAGGTCTTCTGGTTTCGCTAGGGAAGCCAAAAATTCTTTTTGTACAAAATGTTTCTAGACTTATATATTGACAGTTTCTAACCATCACCGTCCTGGCCAAATGAGAGATGATGGTCTGAAAGGTAGGCCTCTGATCTGAGAGCTCCAGACAGGGAAGCTTAGAGTAGTGTCCAAAATGGACAAGAGAGACCCCTAATGAGGACCCACTTCCCTTCCATCCTTGAAGACCTGCTCCTTGTCAGCCAGCCTGCTACTGTAATGACACCAGCTTCCCTTGGTTTCTTGGGCACCTCCATCTTCCCCACACTGACGGTATGTGTCAACCTATCTTCCTACCTGGGCATTGCTCCCTCTAGGACAGACAGAATTCATTCCTTATGTCTGAGCAGTCAGCCAGGGCAGGCTCTGTCTGACCACTCAGCTACTCTCCCAGTCATTCCCATCTCCACATGGTTCTTGCCATTATTTGCCATCCTTTGTTGCCTTCAGTACATCATGTGTGTCTGATAATGCACATGTGTCTGTATGCACATGTGTACATACCATACCTGGTCCTCCCTGGAGTATAGGCTTTCTGGGTGCAGCCATACCCTTCTGTGACCCCAACATCTGGACCCACAGCTGGTTCATCACAGATGCTCATGTACATGATGAGTAACAGTTTGCGGGGGAAGAATGGCCTGGTGATTAATGCTGTGATTTTCCCACTTGACATGAATGGTTAAGACACACTTTTGTGTTGACAGTGAAGAGGAAGAAAACCCCCAAGTCAGATGGCAAGGGAACTGTGTCCAAGGTCACCGGGAAGAAAATCACCAAGATCATTGGTCTGGGGAAGAAGAAACCATCCACAGATGAGCAGACATCGTCAGCGGAGGAAGACGTGCCTACCTGTGGTAAGACCCTGCCACGTGCCAGCAGCAGAGCAACAGACTGTCCCTGGGTGTGCTCTGGGGCCATCTGAACTGTGGAAAGCACTCTCAGGTTTTAGTAGTGAAAGGATCTTCAGGGGTATGCAATGCTCTTCCCGGTTCTTTCAAGGTTAAAAAACAATGTTCTCTCTTGCACGATGACACCTCCCCAGTTCCACTCCAGCATTCCAAGACACGGGTACAAGCCAAGCCAAAGCTCTAGCACCAAGTCTCCTTTGCATCAGACTTCTAGATCCAGAGACAGCTGTCCATCCCACAGTTTGTCTTCTGTCCTTTTTTTTTGAGGGGGGTGGGTGCTTTGTCAGGGATTGGGTAAAGCATGTGGTCTATGGCAGCAACCAAGCCAGTACTGCCCACCATGGCCTCTGGGCTAGGGGCTAAAGAAAGGAACCAAACGGAAACAAACCAGAGGAATGTTTATAACAGCCAGTGGTGACCACCGTGGGGAAGCAAAGAGGTGGAGGGTGCTGTTATAGCACCTAAGTTAGGCTGTGGCCAGGCCGCTGGGGACAGCCTCCACGAGAGTGGAAGCGATATCATACTGTAATAGCCCCGTTAGCATACTTAGGAGAACTATGTAGTTCTTTCAAGGGGGAAAACCTCCTAAGTGGGAAGAGAGCTGTTTGCCTTTTGATTTGTTTTGTTGGACAGTACTAGAGATGTTCTAGGCTGGTGTTCTACCAACAGGCCCTTTCCTTCTTTAAAAAAAAAAATCAAGAATGGAGCCTGGCATGGGGTACATTCCTATAATCCTAGTACCAAGGAGGCAGAAGCTAGAGGGTTGCTGCCAATAAGGCTAGCCTGGGCTGTGTAGTGAGTACTAACAAGCCAGGGCTATGTAGTAAGACCCTCTATCAGAAAAACAAAAATGAAAACAAGCATGGGCTTCACTGTCCTTGTGAATTACTGCTGCAGACTCCACTTCCCATCGGTGTGAACACACAATTCCTTCATTCAAAGTCGTTCTGTTTACAGTACGCTCTTCCCTCATTGAGCACCCTCCGTGGGGGCTGATTCAGGACAGAATCATAGCCTCTGTAGGTACCAGGAGCCCGGTGCAGCTCAGACTCCCCCTCTCGTCAAGTGGCTGTTGGGGACAGAAGGACAGAATCAGGGCAGCTGGTGATGATGGTTTCCACATCATAGTCCCTTCCACGAGGAGAGAATTTGCCTGCAGTAAAGCCAACTGAACAGAACTGTGACAGAGTGGGGAGGGTCTGGGGACCCTGCCATCCTGCTCCTGGCCAACCTCCATCTTCCTGCTTTGGCCATCAGCCCTGGTGATTACTGAAGTCGGGAGTTAATGTGAGTTTTGCTTCTTTTTTTTTTTTTTTTTAACAGCTCTACGTCAGTGGAGGAAATAGAAATTATTATTATTATTATTATTTTTTTTTTTTTTTTTGAGACATGGTCTCACTATGTAAATCAGGCTGACCTTGAACTCACAGAGATCTGACTGCCTCTGTCTCCTAGGAGCTGGGATTAAAAGCCTGACTAGAGGTTAAAAAAAAAAAAATGCTTTTAGGAGGAATGGTTGTACATTGACAAGGCAGGCAAGTGAGGGTGAAGTCTGGAGCCTCTTCTGGCAAAAGGGAACACTGATGCTCAGAGAGGGGTGTGACTTTCTCAGAGCTCTGTGAAGGCAGACTGGGTGACCCCGACCCCCACAAACATCTTCTGACTCCCTGTAACTCATGTCCTCGCCTGTGTTTCCTTATCAGAAGAGCACAGTCTTGCAGGCCTCCCCATAAGCTGCTCTGCTGGCACTGTTGCTGTCACACAGCGGCTCGTCTCTATGCCGGTCACTTTCCTGAGAGTGTGGGTGATCCTGAGAGCAAGGGCCCGAGGCATCTGCCACACACAACTCTGGCCTCTGCCACACAACTCTAAAGCTGCCAAGCAGCTCTCTGCCAGACCAGGAGTGAGGGGAAGTGTCTCTAGGGGAACAGGGAACAATGGCCATTTTCAGCCCTTCAGTGCAGCTGCAGGGCTCTGGGCAGAGGAAAGGAGCTGGACTCAGGCCCGGGGGACTGACCCTGCCAAGCTGAGCCCCTGCAGCTGCTGGGAGACAGCACTAAGCTGATGGGCCAAGAAGGGAGAGCAGCTGAGCAGGCAGAAAAGACTCCCTGGAGTTACTGAGCTGAGCTTGGTGCTTGTCTGAGCACTGCAGTCTGGTTCTGGTGGATGGGGTGCTGTGGCTTCCTGGGTGCTCTTGCAGGGCTTTCAGGGGCCGAGGAGCAGACCTGCAGATGCAGCTGGGTTGTCCCAGGTTCTGTCTCTGTCCTCCAGAGAGGTCTTTGAGGAATGCATTAGTGTTGGTCTGGGCAGCTTTTCCCATTGCCCTCCAGGTAATGTACCCTAGAGATGCACCAAGAGTCCACACCCACGGTGGTTGTCATTAGGCCTACCATGGCCTGAATTAGTCCTGGGGTTCTTGTTACTTTATGGAAGTGCACCCTCCTTTCAGTTCTCCTTTCTGTCAACCCCCCCCCCCCCCCCCACCCACCACAGGCACCTCACACTAGTCACACCATCCTGGGCACAAACTTAGAGACCTTCACTTGCTACACACCTGTGATCTCAGTCTTGTCCAAGCCTCCCATTGCATTACTAGAGTAGGACACTGCTCTGCTGAGTCCTCATCATCCAGCATGGGGCCCAGCACATGGTAGTAAAGTCACTGCTTTGGAGATTCAGGTTGCTTGTCTGGGACATGGGCTCCGGCAGGTCCTTGGTTTCTGTGGGAGTGGAAGATGAGCTGTGAAGCACCGAGTGCCTACATTATGGTCACTGTCCATTCTTCACCTGCCATGCCTTAAAGTCAACCAAACATATCCACTCACCAGCCCTGCCCAGGGTCAGGAGAAAAATGTAGAATCTCAGGCCTGTAAAGTTAGCTTTGTAATTCTAATGAAGCCTTGTTTATTCTTGCCTTTCTTTCTGTGGAATTTGGAGTGGAAAGAATCTCAAAATATTAAACTGAAATTACCCAGTTTTTAAGATATGTTAGTACCTTACTATAACATGAGTGAGATTTAAAACAAAACGATACAAACAAACAAACAAAAAAACAAACAAAAACCAACCAAGCTGGGCATTGGTGGTGCATGCCTTTAATCCCAGCACTCAGATGGCAGAGGTAGGTGGATCTCTGTGAGTTCGAGACCAGCATGGTCTACAGAGCGAGTTCTAGAACAGCCAGGGATACAAAGAGAAACCCTGTTTTCAAAAACAAAAACAAAAACAAAAAACCACACAAAAACAAAAAATAAAACTAGTCAAATCAAAACAACAAAACCCTTGTAATTGCTTATGTAAAGCTTGGGATACAGTTCCCTGAAGCCCCTAGCCTCTGTGCCTGTCCAGAGTCCAGGCCTTTAGGTCCTGGCTGCACTCTGGCACCCTCTGGTGGCAGATGTCTGCTTCAGCTCGCAGATCTGGCTGATCCCCTCAGCAAGGCAGGGGGTGTTGGTACCAAGAGTGGGACCTACCTACCCTTTGACTCCAGATCCCTGCCTGGGGAGCTCTGCCATTCTCTGCCTGGCCTCGCTCATCTCTGTGTTCCCTCCTTCAAGAAAACAAAAAGTTGGGAACCCCCTTTTTGAGAAAGTGGGGTACCACCGAAGCCAGTTGACAAACACAGAACCATGGACACGTCTAAGAGTTTCCTGTTTATGTGAGCCAGGCCTGTTATCCAGGGAAACTTACTTTCTCTCCCTCTTTGAAACTTAAATCCCAGGAATGTATTAAATATGGTAATGCCCCATGAAGTCATGGTCTAAATCAAGGGAGGACCTGTCTCATGCAATCATTCCTCTGTGGCTAGCATTTTGGGCAAGCTATGGCATCTGGTGACTGTGGCCAGATTCTGTCTGGAGAGAGGGCACGGCAGAGGCAGTGTCTGCTCAGATGGTAGGCGGTGTCCAGAGACAGCTGTGTGCACATGGGGAAGCAGCTGCCTGTGAACCCTAGATCAGAGTCATGGGCAGTTCAGGGGTGTTGCTGCTAAGTTCCCCAGGTGTGCATTAGTCTCTCACTAGTCTCACTACGGACACAATGCCCTAGTACCTTATGCCCAGTCTGCTGGCTGAGGCTACCTGCCTGCTTTAGTGTCGGAGGCTACCTTCCTGTTCTGGTGTCTAAGGCTATCTACCCTGGCTGGTGTCTGATGCCATATGCCTATACTGGTGTCTGAGGCTATCTGTCTGTCCTGGTGTCTGAGGCTATCTGTCTGTCCTGGTATATGATGCCATCTGCCTATCTTGGTGTCTGAGGCTGTCTGTCCTGGTGTCTGAGGATATCTGTCTGTCTTGGTATTTGATGCCATCTGCCTATCTTGGTGTCTGAGGCTATCTGTCTGTCCTGGTGTCTGAGGCTATCTGCCTATCCTGGTGTCTGAGGATATCTGTCTGTCCTGGTGTCTGAGGATATCTGTCTGTCCTGGTGTCTAAGGATATCTGCCCAGGCTAGTGTCTAAGGCTATCTGACTGGCCCAGTGTCTGATACTATCTACCTGACCTGGTGTCTGAGGCTCTCTACAGTGTGGTCACTGGAGGTCCTGTTCCTCTATATCTTCTGCTCATTGCCTAGGCCCAGCTAATGGCAGCTCAGCTGCTGGTTCTGCAGACCTTCACAAGACATATCCTTTTCCTACCTGGCAGCTCCGTGACTCCCATGATGCCATAGAGTTCAGTGCTTTTTTTAAAGTAGGGTCTCCCGTGCCATCCAGGTTGATCTTGAACTCATGTCCTCCTACATCTACCTCCTGAGTGCTGAAAATATATTCATGTATTCCCACACTGGTCAGTTTTTATTGTTGAGACAGGGTCTTATTATATAGTCCAGGCTGGCCTTGAACTCTTGATCCTCCCTGCCCCTCAATGCTGCACGCTGGGATCACAGGCGTGTGCTGTCACTCCCAGGGAGGGTGGCTCTTTAACAGTGGTTAAACAGTCGCTGTGTGTGTGAGCCTTGCCTACGGAGTATATCAAGTTACTCAAGGGCTTCCCGTCATCCTGTTTGTGGACTTGTGCTCAGAAAACACTTAGGCTCTGTTGACACAGGTGACATCTACTCAGAAGTCCAGCATGTGGCTTTCAGCATGACTGATGCCTGTAGGTGGTGTTCACAACACCAAGAGCGACAGGTCCACTAAGATGTCTATCTGACTGCATTTTAAAGCAGGGCTTTCCTTTTAAAATAGTATCAAACCAGGACGGTTCTATCTACACATGAAAAGCCTTTAAAAGAGCAGTGTTATGTAACTATGGTGAGGCCTGCAGCCGTGCTGGGAATAACCTTCCTTATCCATCTCCACTGCTTTCATGTAGGCATCGGGGCTGACTGTGGCCTCTGGTAGGGCTCCCTGCAACTGAGGGTGCCTCCTCAAGTTTAAAAGCTGCCTGAACACGAGAGAGCAAGTCCTCTGTTCTAGAGCCCACAGGCTTCTGTCCTTGTGTCTGTGACCTCACAGATTTCTTGACTGTCATGGTAAAAGGTAATTTTTGTTCATCAAGAGGTGCACTTTGGGGTGTGTGGGTTTGGGCGACCCACACCCAGATGAGGATCCACACTTTGCAGATATGGGTATTCATTGAGTAATATCTTGAAATTATTCATCAGAGATGTACAAAACTTTGCCTGGGCCCTGAGTATGTGAGCATACATGTGCAAGGATTGCAAGAGGCTGAGTGACACCCAGCATTCCTCACCATCTTGCTTTTTACCTGCTGTTTACCCTTTTCCACTGTCCAGTCTCTTCTAATCTCTGAGTGGTGGTATCTGCATGTGGAACAGTTGTAGGCCATAGTAGTCACGACGGCCACAGCTGCCACAGTCACCATGGAACCCCCAACTCATGCCTCAGTATTTCTAGAAAAATGTGCTTTGTGTTTGTGGTAGTCCCAAATTGTCATTTCCATGTGTTTGAGGATTTTTCTCTGTTAGGGGATAATTCTCCCTATAATTTTGTCACGTGTGACATCACACCCCTTTGTGATACACTGAAGATACAGTATCATAACAGATACATGAGCAACACCATCACATAGAGCCAGACTCAGGCGGCCAGGTTTTGTCTGCGTCCGTCTCCCCATGAGACGAAGCCCTCGCCTCCACATGTGGGGATGGAACATAGAGACCAGGAGGAGGCCTCGGGCCTGTGGGTGGGGAGCTCATACCAGCCATGTTCCGTCACTTGCTGGAACACATCCAGAGCTGGAGAGCTCACCACTCCTCAAGCCTCCCACTTCCTGGAGGATTTTCATCTTCAGATACTTTTACTTCTCTGTCTTCCATGCCCTGCTTACAGTGTTTGCAGTTAGATCTTTTTTGCATGCGATTTCTCTTCTGTTACATGCAGGCAGCTGTCAATCCCCACTGCCTTCTAGACATTCCACATCCACTGTCACTGTCTCAAGGTGGGTTCCAGGTTTCCATGTAAACAGCAAGCATCTGAAACTGGTTCTTACACCATAAAATGGCTTCTGCGCCAGTGAAAAGCTTCCAGGTCCTGTGGAGAGCTAGCTGTATAATAATGGCTCTTCTCTCTTTGTTAACATTTCAAACCTGGGGTGTGAGCATGTGTTTCATGCATGGCACTTCCCTGGTCTGTAAGAGACCACAGACAAGGGACCTGGGTAGAGCTCACTTGTACCTTAGCTTGCTCAGGAGGCTGAGCTGTGGTATCCTCTCCTTACAGGGTACCTAAACGTGCTCTCCAACAGCCGCTGGCGGGAGCGCTGGTGCAGAGTGAAGGATAGCAAGCTCATTTTCCATAAGGACAGGGCCGACCTGAAGACCCACATCGTCTCCATCCCTCTCCGTGGCTGTGAGGTGATTCCAGGCTTGGATTCTAAGCACCCACTGACTTTCCGGCTGCTTCGCAATGGACAGGAGGTGGCCGTGCTAGAGGTATGGGATTCCCTGGGGCCTCTGTCCAGAGAGGTGTACACAGGTTCTGTCAACAAAGCCATGATTAGGTCCTTGCAGAAGACCCTAGCTCCCTGCAGAATCTGACTTTGATCTAGCCCCTTACCTCCCTTGGCCCATCCTGTTTTGAGCTATCTTCTGGGTTTCTCCTTTGGAGAGTCAGGGATTGCACAGGCTGCCTAGGGTACTATGCATGTCAACTTTGCTTGCCAGAGTTAAATGCTCAGCTCCAAATAATGGGTCACATTGTCAAAGTACCCAGGCAATAACTTGTTGAAAAATCTCCATTAAATAAAATACTTCTTCTAAGCATAGGCTCCTGGGACACATGGGGGCTATTTCCTTCACTTGTCCTTGGGAAAGCTCTCTACCTGTTTTCTAGTTGAAAAGGCATTTTAGGGTCCCTGGTGCCCTGCAGCAGGGTCAGTGAGCTGCACTACACAGGAGCCGGAGTGCCTTCAGCTTCCCGAGCTGTGGCTGCTGCTCCTGCCGCTGCCTCCTCCTCCTCCTCCTCCTCCTCCTCCTCCTCCTTCTCCCTCTTCTCCCTCTTCTCCCTCCTCCTCCTTCCTCCTCCTCCTCCTCTTCCTCCTCCTCCTCCTCCTCTGCTTTCTTCTATTTCAAGGCAGGGTTTCTCTTGGCTGTTAGCCTTGGCTGTCCTGGAATTTGCTTTGTAGACCAGGCTGGCCTCAAACTCAAAAGATCTGCCTGCCTCTGCCTCCCAAGTGTTGGGATTAAAGGCATGCGCCACCACCACCTGGCTGCTTGGCTGCCTTTGCAGAACTAATTCACCAATCCTCCATCTTGTTATTTTCTACCTGCCACTAATCCAGACTTATTTTTCCCATTCCCCCCCTCCCCCGCCACCTTATTATGATCATGATACACACACACACACACACACACACACACACTCATCATCATCATCATCATCTATCCGCAGATGTTCCAGGGTACATGTCAGTGTGTTCATGCTCGAGGGCAGTGGAAGTGATGCTGTGTTAGACAGTGGGCTGACGTGCAAGCTGCCCACCGGATACAGAGCCAAATCTTACATGGCTGTGGTGCGGGGCTCTGACCAGGGTCAAGGTGTCCAGTCAAGCAGTCAATGAGATCTGGAATTTCAAAATGTGGGTGCTTATTTCCACAATTGCTTTCACAGTAGGTTTTTGTTTGGTTTAGTTTTTGTTTGACTTGGGCCTGCATTCTCCCTACAGAGCTCACTGGTCCCTGTAGTCTCAGGAACCAAGAGGATGACTGCGCCCCCTGGTGGCTGCTGTGCAGCAACCCATGTGCCAGAAGGCCTGCAGTAGTCCAGGTCTGGGATGCTGTGTCTACCCCTACTGACAGCAGCCAAGTCTGGTTTTCCTCTTGGCTCACACACAGGGCTGGGGATATAGCTCACCTGCCTGTGAAAACCAGCAATAGGCTAGAGTCAGGGTTCTTTGCAAACATCTGTGTAGTCTGAGACCTTTGAGTAACGACAGCTGAGACCTTGGCGGGAGCTGTCCTCAGAGCAGATGCCAGAGGCCCCAGGGAAGAAGAGGCAGGGGCTGGCACAGGAGGATGAGAACTGGACTGGGTGTCCAGACAAGAAGAGGAGCTCAGGGTGGGGTGGGTGGGGGCTACCTCTGTGGGCGTTCCAAATGCTGAGTCCATGAAGAGCAGAAAGTTCCATAGCTTCCAGAATACCTGCAGCCCTAGCAGGTGCTTATTCCTCCAGCATGGTGGAGAATGGATTCATTCTCCTGAAGAACAACAAGAACTTGTTTAACTGGCATCTTCCCAAGTCATCAACTGTTTCTACAGGGCTGAGGTGACTTAGTGCTCACACACAGGGCTGTGGTGACTTAAGGCTCACACACAGGGCTGTGGGGCTAAGGTGACTTAAAGCTCACACACAGGGATGTGGGGCTGAGGTGACTTAAGGCTCACACACAGGGCTGGGGATATAGCTCACTTGTCTAGCACATTTGAGGCCCTGGGTTCCATTCCCAAAACCACACACACACACACAAATGCCATTTGAGTCAAACACACACACACACACACACACACACACACACACACACACACACTTTACTGGTTGGTCATGCAGTGGGCCAGCAATGCAGGCGGAAGGATGTTGCCTGCGCTTCCTCACACTTTTTTGGGAATTACAGAGCCAGTGTAAAGAAGGGCCACATGTCCTTCCTCACTGTGGTATTTCCTAATGTCCCAACACACAGATTTCCACGCTCTTCTGTGTATATCCCCCTCTACTCTTAAATAATTCAATGTGTGTTTGTAAAAATAAAAACAAAAGCAAGGGCCACCGCTTTGCTAGAAGCACAGCGGTGGCAAGAATGGATGCCTAGGTCTTCATCTGAATTTCCCACTTATGCCAGCGTGGCCCTAGTGCCTGGTGTATATCTGGAAACCCTGTGGCTATGTATCCTCCAAGTCTCCCAGTCTCTCCATCCGGTTCCTGCTGTTGCTGCACCTCAGGGCATAGACCTGATAGACTATAGGAGATCCTTCCTTTGGAGTGTACCTTCCCTTCCTGATGCTGGGCTATCCTGGCTCCCTTCGCAGGAGCCAGATGGACGTGGTGTCACTGTATGGTGTGTCCTGTAGGGAGATGCTTGCTCTCATGTGTCTCCTAATGACGGATTCATCTCGACACCACTATTAGTTACTTTTTTATTGCTATGATTAAAATGCCATGACCAAGGCAACAGAGAGAAGAAAGAATGTGTTTGGGTTTAGGGTTCCAGAGCAGCAAGAGCTCATCATGTGGGGGAGGGACGGCAGAAAGAAGCAGACCTCACCATTGGAGCAGAAAACTGTGAGCTCACATCCTTTACCAAACTGGAAGTATATGAGGCTTTTTTCTTTCAAAGCCTGTCTCCAGTGACATGGTTCCTCCATCCAGGTGGCACTACCCAAACCTCCCCAAACAGCTTACCTTAGAGATCATTCTCTATTTATAAAAACAATATTGTTATAAAAAAAACTCTCTCCAACTTCTTTAAATCAAACTAGTTAAGAATTTCAAATACCATGTTAAAAGGCAAGTTTCTAAATACCATCTTCAGTGAAGTTCCTAAAGCACTCACAAGGACGACTTACAATTTTTAAGGTGGTTTGAGAAATACGTTAAAGAGGTCATAAGGTCTAGCACCTCCAGGTGTCTTAAAAACATACAGAGCCGGTGAGAACCCAGAACAGTGTTACTCCTGCAGAGATGCACTGGACATGGTAAGTCGCCTTCTTGTTCTTTTAAATAGTATCTTGATAAGAGAAACATGCTCACTGTCTCAGACTACACCAGCTGTAGCCAGGACATCTGGGAGCCGTCGGGGAGAGCACCCTCATGTTTCCTAGGCCAGACCCTCAGCAGGGTTTGTGACAACATGGTGTGGCCCAGGTGCCTGTGAATCTCTGTCTTCCACTTTGGTGCCCTCTTCCGGACAATGGGGAGGCACCTTGGTGGCTCAGACTTTTAGTTCCTTTCCATAATTGTCCTATAACTTCTGGCTCTCCGGCCTAGTGTGAACACAAGGCCAGTCCTCTCACTCAGGCCGTATGTGTGGCTCTTTTCTCGGCCACACTTGGGCCTCCATGTTTTCTTTCCCTTCCTGTCACACATCTCTGTCTTTGGTTAAAAGAATCATGCTTTCTTCTCCATGGCAGGCATCATCTTCTGAAGACATGGGCAGATGGATTGGCATCTTACTGGCTGAGACGGGGTCATCAACAGACCCAGGAGCCCTGCACTATGATTACATAGACGTGGAGATGTCGGCAAATGTCATCCAGACAGCCAAACAGACCTTCTGGTAAGACTCATGCATAGCCTGTGGAAATCCTGAACTAGCAACATCCTCCTTCTAAGAAATGTTTGACAGTCGGTTCTGGGTGAGCATGCAAACTAGAAGCATGGCTGAGGACTTTCCCTTGGTGGGGTGCTGGCCCTGATGGCCCTAATGTTGGTCATTTCAGCCCTCTGGGATTTCAGCTAGAGCAGGCTGGTCAAACTTGTCTGAAGGTGGTAGTATTGGCTTCGTGGGCCAGATGGTCCCTGTTCCAGCCACTTAGCTCTGCCCTTGCAGCCAGAGACAGTAAAAGATTGTGGCTGTTTTTATTTGCACTAGTCCTGATTTTGTCCTGTGGACAGCTGGGCAGCTGTTGCCAGCTTCTGTGTGATTAAGGGCCTTCTAGTAAGCAGAAAGGATTCTATATGTTGCTGAAATAAAGCTCAAGATTTTTGTTTTGTTTTTTTTTTTTCATTTTGTTTTTTTGAGGCAGGGTTTCTCTGTGTAGCCTTGACCATGCTGGAACTCTTTCTGGAGACCAGATAGGCCTCAAATGCAGAGAATTAACTGCCTCTGGTTCCCAACTCTTAAATCTGGTGCCCAAGATCTTAAATCTGTCAGTGCAGCACTTTCTAAATTTAAGTTGTGACAAATAATGCTACTTTGTGCAAAAGCATACTTTTGATCCAGGATACTTCCTGAACACAATAATAATGGGGAGTTTGTAGCAGCAGTTCCCATGCTGGCCATCAGTATCATGGGGGATTCAGCCGCACTGGGCATTCAGCATCATCAGCTGTTCCACGAGGCCCAAGTGTTTTCCATACTACCTGAGATGTGTTCTCCTTTCTTGACGTTTTGACATGTGCACTGTTGTTCAGGCTATGATGGTAAACAGGGTCCTCCACAGTGCTGTGCTCCTGGCATGCATCCTCCTCATACACAGTGACAGTAGGGGATGCTGGATGTATCTGGGGTGACCTTGGACTAGGAGGACTCTAGTTGCCGTGGTGTTCTGATGCCACAGTGAGCCCCACATGGCCCAGGGGTGCAGAGATGCACAGCAGGCACAAGAACTCCTAGGCAGTGAGTTGCCCGTGGGTTGCCTGGCTACCATTTCTAAATTCCTTGTTTTCACCTTGAAAGACAGTAGGTAGGGCTTAAATTCAGTAGGTAGTGGGCAGGAACTCTTCATAGAAGAGCTGAAACCAGTCATGAGTCCCTTAACACTAGGAAAGCTGAACAAAGCATCCTGGGCCAGTTGTGACATGCCCAAATGTACCCAGACACATATGTCAATCCCTGTATCTGACCTCTTTAAAAAAAATTTATAAAGTACTTTAAATATTTTTATGCAATATATCTTGATTATATTATTTCTTCTTCCATAACTTCTCTAAGATCTTCCCATCCACTCAACTTTGTGTTCTCTCTCAAAACAAAGACAAAAAAAAAAAGAAAAGAAAAGAAAAGAAAAACAAAACAAAACAAAGCCCCAAAGACAAAAACTACCAAACTATAACCAAAAAAGCACACACACAAAACCACCCAGGGTCCTTTTTGTGTTGGCAACTACTCCTAGGCGTGGGGCCAGGCCTAGAATGTGGTTCATGTGCCTGGTGACACTCGATTGGAGAAAATGGATTTTCCCTTCCCTAGTGAATATCAACTGCAAATAGCTTATTTTGGGGTGGGGAGTGTAAGATAGGGTCTCTTTATATAGCTCTGGCTGCCCTGGTACTCACTCTGTAGACCAGGCTGATCTCAAACTCCACCTGCCTCTGCCTCCTGAGTGTTGAAATTAAAGGTATGCGCCACCATACCTGGCACAAATAGCTTCTTGGTTTCATGGTGGAACTTTGTGCTTACTTTTCTTCCATGCTTGGATTTTGTCTGGTTTAAACCTGTGCAGATCTTGTGTGTGCTGCCATAGTCTCTGTGAGTTCATACATGGATCAGTTCTGTTGTGTCAGGAAGACAGTTTCCTTGGAGTCACCCACCACCTCTGGCTCTTACAATATTTCTGTCTCCTCTTCCTCTTAGATCCATGAACCTTGAGGGAAGTTTGATGAAAATATTCCATTTATAACTGAGTGCTCCAAAGTCTCCCACTCTCTACATATTGTCCAGTTGATGATCTCTGCTTTAATTACCACCTACTGTAAGAAGCAGAGTCTCTGATGAGGGTTGAGCAATGTATAGCAGTATTTCATTAGGAGTCATTTATTGCTATATTCCTTTAGTGGAGTAATTGTTGTAGGTTTTCCCCTAGGACCTATTTATCTGAGGTTCTTGACACTTTAGCAGTGGTAGGTATGAGTTCCATCTCACAGAGTGGGCCTTAATATCAATTAAAAATGGTTGGTTACTACCATAACATTTGTACCACTATCACACCAGTATGCAGACAGATTGCTGTTGTAGGTCAATGGGGTTTGTAGCTGGGTTATATTAATTATTTTTTTCTCCTCTTGTAGTATGTATAGTACCTTCCAATACTATGGACACTACTCAGTAGCAGTAAAACTTCTCTTAGGGCATTAGCTCTATTTTTCCAGGTTTGATGGAATAAGTAAGTGCTATCTTCAGCAATAGGATATTACCATCAGGTTGTGGAAATAACCAGTAGCACTGGCAATAGCCTGTAACATTGGGGTGACTATGGGACCCCTTGGGCCAATGACTCAATATGATATAACCCATTCCTGCAACTGGGGGTTTTACTTGGTAGCATGAAATGTCTAGTTGGTGCATCCCCCCCCCCCCAATATGGTATCTCCATTTAAATTCCTTTAAGTATTTCAGGAAGCTTCTAGTGTAGGAGGTTTCCAAATGGCTTTTCAAAAGGCCTTTAGTGTTAGTCATTCCTCCCATGCTCCCTCTTTTACCCCTGCCCTCCCCTCCCCCTCCCCACTTAATCTTCCTATTGTAGTTCTCCTTTATAACTCTATACCCTATTTCCCCTTCCTGCCCCCCCCCCAGTCCCTTGCAAACTACCCAACTCCTGTGTGGATATTTTAAATGAAAAAGATTTTGTCCAGCAAAGGACACAATCATTCCATCAATGTGGCGGCCTACAGAACCAGGGGAGAACTTTACCACTTAAACATCTGACAAAAAGGTAGTATCTAGAAGATGCATAGATCTAAAAAATCAGAACATCAAGAAAACAAATAAGCCAGTTTTAAAAACAGGGTATAGAAATATCTTAGGGTTCTTATGATATAATATGGTGACCAAACACAGCTTGAGGAGGAAAGGGCTTATTTCAGCTTATAGTTTCACATCACAGTACATTATTGAAGTCAAGGCTGAAACTTAAGTGGGGCACCTCATACTGTGAGGTCTCCACAGCTTGATATATTAACAGTTGTTATCTGTACTTATGTGGAAGTTACTAAAATCCTCCAAATAAAACTCAAATAAAAATGTTGACTCTAACCAGCAAACAGATCACCACATTCAGGAGAAACCCTGAATTTCCCTCTGGATACAGCTCAGCTTTTCCTTTATAACTGAGCAGAATTTTAATCTAAACCAAATGTGGGGTGGCCACAGCTTGGAGAAAGGGATGCAGGTTGCTGTCTCAGACATGCTTCATTAAAAAGGCGTATGCCATAAACTTGGCCTAGGAATTTTTTTTTTACCTCATTAAAATCTTTTTAGGGATGTTAGCTAGCAATAAAGTTAATTTTAATGTTTTAGTTTTCTAGCCAAACATTCCCATAAAACTTAACAGAGGAGACTGAACAAGGAAACAGCCTTCAAAATATGGTAGCTTGCCAAGGCGATAGATAGTCTGGGATTAAGTTAATTTTTCGCTTTTTATAACTTGGCAGCCACATGGTGATTCTTTGCCAAGCGATTATGAGAATTATCAGTGATTGTGTCTGACTGGAGGAAAGAAGGTAACAATGTTCTGAAAAGGATCAGGAAGCAGAGACAAAACCCTGCAGGACTCTCCCTGGACAGTGTGGATGGTGCTGGACATTGGGGCATGTCCTGAGGCTGACCAAAGACCATGGGTCAGGTGACAGGACAGTGCCCTGGCACTTCCCCTGGACATCTCACAAGTGTTACCCATTGCAGGCCCAGCAGTACGTGGTGGTGGTAATGATGCTTCTGCCTGACTAAAGAGGGGCAGTGTCCGGAGAGCCACCTTCTGGCCACCGTCTTCAGACCTCTGCCGGTCTCTGCATTTGCATACAATGTTCCCTAGGATGTCCTTATGTTTTAGATTTGGCATCCTTTCCACTTACACACTTGGCTGAAAGTCATTGTGGAAAGACCACTAGAGGGGAACAGAGGCCCCTGCTTACTCTAGGCTCTGCATGAGTTCTCTTTACTGGCCCTGGCCCACTCTGTAAATTTTAGGATGTTCTGGCCAATGGAGAAGGCCTCTGCCAATGAGGATGTGTGTGTGTATGCTTTTTGAATTCTCTGGGCATTCCCGTTGAAGGAAGCAGAAGTGTGCCCACTGTACTCTGTTGACTGTCCTTGATCCTTCCTGATATCAGTGCATAAGTATTGAGTACTGGGCATGGTGCCAGAATCTGATGCCGCAAAGCAAATATGAGGTCCCTGCTGTGTGGAGAGAAGAGAGCTGTGTGAACACACATGCAGCGCTGAGTGTTCAGCAGGGGCTGTGCTCACCACAGCAGGGACAGGCACACTTGCCGAACTGCCCTTCTTCTTCCGTTTATCTCACCTTCCCCAGACAGTCTTCAATGGAGTCTTCTAGTCAATGCCTTAAACATGTATGTGAAATGTGCAGGATCTCCTAAGTGGCTAGTGACTCTTTCCTTCTTGCATTTTCTCCTTTCTGTAACTAGATAGAATAATTATATCTTTGTTCATAAACTAAGAAGTCTGTCATTGCATCTGCCGGAGGAGCTCTGCTTCCTATCTTCTTCCAGCAGGTGGCGGCAGTGCACTGTGAGAGAGCACAGCCATTAGGGTGTGCAGAGAGCCACACAGGTTGGCTGTGTTGCCCCAAGCTAGAGAAACGAAGTTTTGGGGGAAATGCTTTGTTGGTTAACTTTATGTGATTTTAGTTTTCCCATTTAGGATAAAATGCTACCCTTGGTTCTTTCTTCCTGGGTTTTCACAGTTCTCCTAAAACAAGCCGAGCTTCCTGAGAGTCCGGCCCACTGCTCCTCCATTGTGCTTTGGAGACTGGGGTGGCAAAACACTTCAGACGCTTGTGTTCTGGTGGGGAGAGGCAGATAAGGAGCAGGTACAGAATAGGCTAGGTCAGGATACAAAAGGAAGAAAGTCATCATTGCAGAGGGGGTCTCCTTCTTGCTCTCCATCAGGGAAGACCCCTCTGGTGCATACAGGAGACTTCTAAGAGCTGCATCCTGGGTGGGAGGAGGGGCAGTGGAGAAGTGGGACATGCTGAAGAGGCCCTGAGCAGTCCTCACACGTGCAGGCTGGGAAGCAGGAAGCCAGAGGAGCTAGGGTTGGAGCTGGAGTCTGGTGAATGTGGCCTGCTCTGGACAGTGTTTCTCTTGATTTTTCTTGGTGACTTTGGAAGCCTCTGGGTAGTGGTAGGCAGAGGGTTCGTGTGCTCTGGCTCTCTGGGAAGCATAAATGGAGAGGAGAGACAAATCGTCCTCTCTCTATATGTGCAGACTCTTGTCTCCACCTCTGGCTACCAGGTATGGGCTCTTCTCATACCAGGAGAATACCCCAGTTCTCTGTGGACTCCAGCAGGGGGCCACTGTAGGACAATTCTGACACTGTCCACCAGGACACAGTGTCAAGCTCTGAAGATCAAAAGCTCTGTCCCCAGGACTCTGTCCATTTGTCATTCACAAATCCGGTTTGTTATCCATGCTCGTTAAAGAGCAGATGTTAATTTGAGCTGCTCACAACCCCCACAGATACTTCTTAGACCCCAGGACGTGGTTTGTTTGCTAGTGTGTGTTAGGAATCCACCAGCATGGAACTCTTGGGTGGGAGGGGCAGAGGGTCAGCTATGGGATACAGGGCTGCCACCTGTTCCCTGGGTACGCTGCTCTCCCTGGATCTGGTACCTTCCTTGGGTACATGCCTTCTCTAGGGATGGTGACATCCCTGAGTGTGGCACTTTCCCTGAATACAGTGCTCTCCCAGAGTGAACGCCTTCCTCGGGTACAGCTTCTTCCTGGAGGAATTAATGGCCTTCCTGGTGCCTCCAATCCAGAAGCTCTTCCACCCTATCCTCTCAAGGCTGAAAGTATCTGACTGATCATATAGCATCCCCATCCCCCAGCCCTTCAGACTTTTAAGGGATAGTGAGCAGCTCATTATGATGGACAAAGTCAGCCTGTCTCCCATCATCATTAGGAAACTCCAAGATTTTAGGAGCTTTGGTCAAGTATAGGAACCAAGACCCAAGCATGTATGTCATATGTATAGCAGCAGCACAGGCTTCTGAAGCCTTCACATGGCTATTCTCAGGGCTTTTAGAAGATCAGGGGCCAGCTGAAGGTATGCTGTGTGGCTGCCAGAGATCAGTGAGCACAAACATCCCACAGAAGGCCAGGGAGTGGTATAGGCCACGTCCCCTCCCTTTGGGAATGGCCAGACTCTGCAGACAGGTTGATATTGGCTCATTGACATCAGAAAGAGCCGCTGTGCCCTCCCGGGATGTATGCTTTCCCTGGCCATGTGAAATTGGTGGGACCTATCTGGCCCCCTCCACTTGTAGGTGCTGCTTTATATCTGCCTACATGGTGTCCATAGTCTGTGCTGGGGCCTGCCTTTGCTCTGGGTGAGGATTGGCTCCAGTCCCTTGAGATGACATGTACATCTTTCTAAGGGTCCTAAGGGTTCTGCCTCTGAGCCTGACATAGCCTTTGGTACATCAAGGTTCGCAGAGGCCCTGCTGATTAACTAGTGTGTCCATGTTTTCTCTCTCTTAGCTTTATGAACAGGAGGGCAGTGTCCACAAGCCCATACCTGGGGAGCATCTCCAATGGCTACGCCCACCCCAGCGGGACAGCACTACACTACGATGATGTCCCCTGTGTCAACGGCTCGGTGAGTGTCCTTCCAGAGCCAATGGTCAGTTTTGTTAGAAGACAACTTGCTAGCTGGTTCTGTCCTGCAGTGCCTAGTTTTCTACCCTAGTGAGCTGAGACTGGGAATTGTACCACTTCTCCCCCAAAACCTGGTCTCGTGACACCAACAGCAGGTCATGTGATCCCTAGTAGACAGCCCATCTTCTCCTGTGACCATCATCACGCACATCTCGTCACCCGAGATGCTGGCTAGAAGATAGTGGGTTAAGTCAGAATAAGTAAATGGAGCTGAAAGAATATTCAGTTTTACAGCTTGTGTCAGCCAGACACAACACAGTGTAAGTTACCTGACTAGTTACACCCAATACAGCCGCAGCCACCATCTGGCCTTCAGACAGAAACAGTACCTTGGAGTGACTGCCTTGTTGCACACTTGGATGGCTCCTGGCATGGCTGGTGTGGAACGTTCACATGTGGGGATGCTTTGTGGCAGCATCATTGTCAAGCCAGCCTCTAGGTGTGCCCTTCTAGCTATAGTTTTTATTTTTCTGTTTTGTCCACTGTTTCTGGGTCCTTAGCAGAGCCCTGCTGGGTCTCTCTTGTTTGGCTGGTGGTTGGGTACTGTGTACCTTTGGTGGCCAGGCCTGTGCCTGCCTATGTGGTGAGCAGGTATGGGAGAGCATGTTTGGGAAGCCTTGTGCTGAGAGGAGCCAGTGTGTCTTAAGAGTTTCTCGACCTTTGGAATTGCGTTCTTTCTGTTCCCATCTTCCTTCCTTTCCCGATATTCTGATGACCCTGGGAGACCCGGTGCCCTCTGCCCTTTGCCCTGTGAACAGACCTGTGCTCACTCTAGGGGCTATGCCTGATGAGCGCTGTGTGCAGAGCTCTCAGCCCAGCCTGTGTATCATTATGGTCCCCGGCCCCTCATCCCTGTTCTTACTATTGTGAAGGTGGGGCCTGGCTTCTGTGGCCTCCCTGTATCTGTGCAGCCCCAGCATCACTGCATGGACCCTGTACTCCAGAATCTAGGCTCCCCTCAAGGGTGAGCTGCCCTCTCTGCCTGCGGCCTCAGCAGTCTTCTGTAGGCCTTCCAGACAGGGACCCAGTCACCTGGGCAGTCCAGACACCATGCTGGCTCAGGTACCCTCAGTGCTTCTCCCCAGGTTCACTTGTGTTTTCATGTGTGTTTGGAAATAAACAGCTCTGTGCTAAGGAATCCTCCCTACACACATGTGCTGGGCTTTAGGAGCTGAGACATCATGCCCTGTGTGCATGTTTTCTGCCCTTTTGTTTCCTCGTGCCTTCCCTGTCCAGGCTTCCTCAGCATGTTTCCTGTGTACAGGCCTCCATTACCACATGACTGCATTTTGGAGGCTTCATTTCTGAGTTCCATAAAGTCTACACTTTATGACCAGATGCTCAGAGTGTCCTTATTGTTTCCCCTATAAAAGTTCAGTTCATTCTGCACTCCCTTTGATTCCTTGAGAAGGAAGGGCTCTGCAGACACTCACTTTTATTCTAGAAACTTCTGTGGGGTTTCGTCACTGTTTACTAAGTATTCCGCATGACTTGATCCTTGCTATTTTAGAAAAATGAGAGTCAAGTATAGGCCATTGTGTATCTGTGTGGCTGTCACTGAAATGCTCGATCCTGGCTTTTCTACGTTGTTTTTAGCTTGTTCGCTTGTCCCCAGCACCACAAAAATAGACACTGATGTGGCTGCAGAAGAAGACACCCCCACCCTGGGATTTTAGGCCTTTCCTATTTTTATAACAAAGGGCTGTAATTATAGTCTGGCAGGAAGGAGCGCTGCACGGAGAACATAAAAAACAGGCTGAAATGGGCAGAATATATGAATTAAAATTTTCTTTTATAATGCAGGGCAATTTACAAAGACCTTTAAAGCCTAAAGGGATCTGGCAGTGGTTAAGAGTTTGGGGTTTCTTTATGCTTTCCTGACAGTGCTCTGGAGTCCCTGTGTCCTGAGAAGTGGCTTTGAACTGTTAACTCTTTGTTCAGGTCCTCTGCTAGCATAATGCCATTGTTCCATCGAAGTCTGAGGCATCCTGCATTATGTGATTACTTGACTTCTGTCTTCAGCAGATATTTTTGGTGGTAGCAATCTTTCCAGATGCTCAAGTGTAGCACTTAGATTACGTTGACCTTGATGGTAGATTTGTTGGCCACAAGGCAGCATGAATGAATTCAGGATGTTCTTGATGGCAGTCATGTTCCTCCATCAGAGCCTGAGGTTCCATGACAGCACAGTGTGTGGCCGTGACTCGACCCAGCTCTGCCTTTCCCCAGTTGTGTGAGCTGCCTTTGCCTCAGTTTCCCCAGTTTGCTAAGTGGATTCTGTGATGTGTAAGCCAGTGTGTCCAGGGCACAGCAGGTGCCATGGCCCTTGACCATGATCTTACATGCCTTCCTGTGCAGCAGCACTCTTCATTTTGAAAGACAGAACAAAGCCATCATAATCCAATGCCTCTGGAACGGTTTAAGGACAGAGAAAGCTTTCTCATTACTCCAAAGGCAAAGGGGCCCTTATGAAGCTGCGGGAGTTGTGCCTGCCATGTGTGTATGAGTGACTGGTCATGAGAGCTTTGGGGGCTGCTAACATCTCGCTATGCTGACCTTCTCTCTCCTCGTCTGGCCACTAACGAACAGGCTGTGTGTGTTGCAGTGGGCCATGGATGGCGGCTTTCCTGGCTGTGGGAGCAGAGGCCTGGCGGAAGAGGTGCTTTATGATAATGCGGGCCTCTACGATAACTTGCCATCGCCGACAATCTTTGCCCGCTCCTCTCCTGCTGACCGGAGGGCGTCTCGGACACCCGCTGACAGGCTATCCTCTAACCACTACAAATCCCCCACCTCCTGCAGCCCACCCTGCTCCCCACCTGTCACTAACACCTCTTCTGTGGGGAGGGCATCTCTCGGGCCGCACTCCCAGGTACAGATTGTGTTCCCAAACTCCCTGACATCACCAATGGACCTGCAGTGGCCGTGTGTGTACTCACCTCATCTCGCATACCAAAGTGTCATGGTCTTCAGCCATAGCCTAACTCACAGTTAGCCACTGAAGGACTGGAGAGACATTTGTGACCAGCTCCCAGCTTGTCTGGTTCCCCCCACCCCCGCTCCTGGAGAATTCCCAGTGCGCTTTCAGAATTATGTCAAAGATTATGAAGAGAGGCCATGCAACTTTCCAGAAGATTCCAGAATGGCAGGTTTCTCTAGTATATTCTACCTGTGTATAAGTAAGCAAGAGTTGCCTCCAGGGAGTGGTTAATTCCTGTCTGTAAACGTGGTCAGCACTACTGTGAGAGCCAGTGTGTTTTCTGGGAGAATGTGACATGTGCCCTGCACCTGTGTGGCAAATAGGCTTGTGGCTGAACTCTTACTTGCCCACTCTCTGTGACATGCATCAACATTTCAGAGCAGACACTAACTGCCTTCATGAATTTTTAACCTAAGCATTTTGTATCTTCTGCCTGGAGTCCTGGTGCCTCATTTAAGAATACTCTGAGAAAAAGCAAGAGGCCAGACTTTCCACATTCCATTCCATTCCATTCTTTGGGTAGTTTTGAGAAAATAAAAGACACCAGGCAAGGTCCAGGCTTCCAGGTATTGGTGACTCCAGACATTGCTTTGTCAGAACTGACACACAAGGCTTGCACAATTATAGAATGTGTCAGATGCCATCCCTGGAGAGTCTGACTCTGGGAGTCTGAGGGGTGTGGACCGCTGAGTGACCTGTGTGAACACCATTGGCCTCTACCAGTGTCACGAGGATCCCCACCAGACCTGGCCCATGTGTCCTACCTATGTCTCTATCCATTCACTGGTCTCATAGTTGTCTTTTGGTTAGCCTAGTATATGTGCCACCTGTGCATTTGGATTGTCCCTCCCAGGCAGGCATCACATGATGCATGGTGTGGCACTGCCACTGTTCCCCAGCCTAGTTTCTGTTTCAAACAGGAAACAGCCCCAGGCTGAATTCTAGTGCCTCTGCTTGTCCTGTTCTTGTGTGGCCATTCTTTTGGGAGCCTGTTGGGGGTGAGGCCACACACTCAGAGAGCTCCTGGGGCCATCTTGTGCATGGCTGTGCAGAGTCATTAGGAGTCCTGTGGGAGGTGCCAGTGTCTTTACATTTTTAAGTGAGCAAACAGAGGTTCAGGGAGTTTTGAAGGGCTGGTTCAAGGTTCCCTAAATGACAAGCCAGAACTGCAGCTAGATATGTGTGCAGCCCCACACTGTCCCTCCACTGGAAGGAGAGGCAGGCAGTGGGAGTTAGGGGAGAATGACAGGGCCTAGGTGTCAAGTTCCCTCTCTATTGAGCTCACTGCCTGGCATACAGTGTCACCTGTCGATAAGGAGCTGTGGCTTGCAGAGTGAGCAGGGAACTGTTGAATTTTTTTAAGCCTGTATCTGGTCAAGGCTTTGTATATGTTTACGTTATTTCTGTATATGTCTCTTGTGTCCTTCCTCAGACCCATCAGTGGTCTGAAAGGAGATTATGTATCCCATTACTGTATCACTCAGTTAAGGGCAAGAACCTCCCTGCAGAGCCAGGCCCATCCCCTAAAAGCAGCCCAGCAATGGAAAAATGACTTAGCTCTAGAAACACAGGTTCCCAGGCTCTCAGAGGTTGTTGCTGCATGCCCACGCATGGTCACTCAGAGCCACTTCCTTATCAGCACTTGAGGCCCCAGCAGAAACATACATAGCATCCTTCCCATTGCAGACTTCCTGGTAGTCCCGGGTGTCCAGGCTTCAGTGCCAGAAGCTCCCAGCGGTCACGGGGACATCACAGAAGCCCAGTGGCTGGAAACTGGGTTTGCTTCCTTTGTCTTTTGACCGTGCTGGTAGGCTGTACTTAGCATTCAAAGACTAGAAGACATAACTTCAGGCAAAAGGGTCCTGTGTTGGATTAGTTTTAATTGTCTCTGTGTGTTTCAACAGTTGAAGAGCAAAAAACCTCCAGTGGCATCTAATGGGGCCCCTGGCAAGGGGAAGGCTCCAAGCAGCCAGCAGAAAAAGGTGGACTCTGCAGGCGGCGTGAAACGGACGGCATCAAGTGAGTTTCCCTCTGGCTCCTGGCCAGTTTGTCAGCTTGAGGCTGGCTGAGCCACTCCTGCAGGAGATGCTGGGCTTGGGGTGTGTGGAAGGGGTGCAATGTGCACCCTTCCTCCCCTACACACTCCACTGGCTAGGATCTTTAACCCAGCCTCTGGGACTGTTGCTTGGCTACTTTTATGGCATTCAACCATGAGGCACTGGGGTTTGGTCCAGGAGACTCCAGTCTGTGTCCCTAGAACACCACTGACAAGTCACATAAACTGAGTGCAGCCCCTTCATCTGTCAGATGTGCAAACGGCCGGCCACTGTGGTTGATAATGGCAGCAGGGTGCTATTGGGCACTGAAAGCATAGCCCCTGAATGCTCACAGTCAGCAGCCAGCACCCTCCAGCCCTCCTGCTGACCTCCGATTGCTGTGCTGTCAGAGTAGGTGCCATGCGCCCCATTATGCGAGTGAGGGAAGCACTCCAGGTAGAACAACCCGAGGCCTCACAGCAGGCCAGCCACTGAGCTAGAACATGGGCCAGGCCTTCAGACTTGGGAGCCAGCTGTATAGACCAAACAGAGGGAGACATAGCCTGCCTGGGAGCTCAGCAGCTCTCCTTCATCTGCAGCTAAATTTGGGTGTGCTATCTTCTTGAGTTTGTGTTTGCCCTGCCCTCATGCTTTGGGTGGTCCACCATTCAGCCAGCCAGTCAGTGGGATGTATTCCTTCAGGATATTCCACTGAGGATGTAGTGAGAAGATCATGCCAGCTTTAACAGAAGGCCTAGGGGCTGCAAGGGGCCTGAGCTAAGCAGGGAAGTGTCTATGCCACATCATGACAAGCCACTATCACTTGGGATTTCTACCTGAGTATTCCAGTCTGCAGCCATGCAGTTGGTAGACCATCCTCTGTGACAGTGTAGATAAGGCTAGCTACCTTCACCTGAGGTCTTCCACACCTACCTGGTGCAGGAGGGGAAAGGCCTCAGACCTGCACATGCTGGCTTCTGTTTTAGAGTCAGCGTGCACAAGGGCACAGAAAGGATGTCTTTTTCCGTAGTCAAAGCATGGATGAGCCTTGGGATCTCAGCAACACTTGACTGCTTCAGCCCCAGGGAATCCTTTGCATTCTTGACAGGAGCTTGTCTATGCCTCTGCTTTCAAACCTGCATTTCAAATAGGCAGGTCAGGGGCCTGTCAGGCTGCTCCTGATTGTCACTGACTTCCTTTGGCCTTCTCTCTATAATTTCATTCCCTGATGCCTTGGGTGTGTTTACACTGTTGTTCTCAGTGCTGTTCATTCAGGGAGGTGCAGGAGCCAGAGGGATGAGTCGGCCTAAAATGTCTTGTTAAGCAAGATCTGAATCCCACGTGGGTTTCTTCAGCCAAGCATTTCTCACAGCCCTCGGCTCGCTTTGTTTTATGGATGATTTATCCCAATATCTGGTGGGACCTTCTGTAGGGAATATTTTATTAACTTTGGTGACATCTAATGGAAACAAAAGAGAAAAATAATTGCATCCTGTGCTTTTGTGGAGTTCAGCCAATTGCATTACAGTTGTATAGAGTTTATTGCATGGGGACCGATGGGGGAGACATTTATAAACTGTCATCTGTAGGTTTGTTGGGGGGCATATTGGTGTAGACAGTGGAGTTTGTAGTTTGGTGTGGAATTTTCTGGAAGTGCTTTGGTTACACGAGACAGGGTGGTTAGCCTTGGGCAATGTCAGTCTATGGGGATCATTTTGGTGAGGGGAGTAATGCTGGCTGGACATAGAAAATACACAAATCTCCATGCATATGGCACATTATGGAGGAAGTGATAGTAGGCAAGTACTGCATGAGCAAGCCTCTGATGAGACAGTCATCTCTGGTTGTTATGGGGGCTGCCTGTGAGTGTCTACCCCATCCCAGGCGTCTTAGCACAGTTATCTGTGTTAGGGACATGCATCTACTTTCAAGACTCACACAACAGCCCTTGTTCTCCCATGGCTTCTACTTTGAAACAGACTGACGTGTAGATGGGCAGTGACAGAGGGGCAGGTGGGATGCAGCCATCCTTGGTGCTGGCAAGTGATACAGTGACGGAAGCCTCACAGCGGGGTCTGGCCAGTCACGTTAGGCTCTCCAGCCCCTCAGCATCTTTTCCAGAGAGGTTTTTCCTAAATTCCTAGCTGGCTGCTTTAAGTTCCTGCCGTGACTTTCCCATAACCACACACTGTAGCCTTAAACTGCAGGCCAGACTGAAGAGACTGTGGGGCCTGGGTTCAACACTCTGAACTGCTGTGCTGCAGCCAGGATGCTGGGTTTCCCCCTAGCCCCACCCCCCCTAAGCTTTTACTTATTCACTCATTCATTGTTCATTCATTCATTAAATGTAACAGCTATTTATAGAGGACTCAGTCGGAGAGTTACTTTAAGTGCTTTGTAAATATTAACTGAATTCTTACAGCTGCCTATGAATGAGCTGCTCTTATCCCCATTTCACAGGAGGAGAAACTGGGGCACAGATTTGTTCTAGGTCACAGGGTTCCAAGGTTGTCCTCTAAGTAGTAGGTCTCCAAGCACCACACACTGCCTTTCTGTCTTTTCATTCAGCGGAGAAGCTCTCCCTATCTGCTTCTTCTAGGCCAGAATCTCAGGCCAAGGAGCTGTCTTCCCTCCAGGCAGGGTGAGGTGTTCTTGTAAGAACAGAAGTGGGGCCGAGGAGAGGCTTTGCACATAGAGAGGGCTACTTAGACTCTAGAAGGCTTGTCCTAGTTTACTTTCCGCCTGTGTTTGCCCACGCATATGTCTGTGCACCCCTGTGTGCCTGGCGACCAAGGAGGGCACAAGAGGGTGTCGGACCCCCTGGCACTGGAGTGACAGGTAACTGTGAGCTGCCATGTGGGTGCTGAGACTCCAATTCTGGTTCTCTAGAAGAGCAGCCGGTGGCTGCCTAACCACTGAGCCATCCATCCCTCCAGCCCCAATAGAGGTTGTCTTCGACAGCAACAGATATGCTGCTCTAGTTTCTTTCTCTTCTGCTGTAACAGACACAAGGGATTTGGGGGAGACAGAGTTCATCTGGCTTACGTTACAGGTTACGGTGTGTTACTGTGGGAAAGTCAAGGCAGGGACTTAAAGCAGCCAGTCTTTGACATTCAAAGTCAAATACAGAGAGAGTAGATAGATGGCCACCTGCTTGGTGACCAGTACCCAGCCAGCTTTCTCTGCTCGTACACATCCCAGGGCCCAGCTCATGTGCCACCCACACTGACGGTGTGTCTTCCCACCTCAGTTAATGATCAAGATCCTCCCTCACAGACACGGCCACAGGTCAAGCTGATCCAGATGATACCTCAATAAGATGCCCTTCCCAGATGACTCTAGATTGCATCAGGTTGACAGTTCAAACTGTCTAGGTCGTTGCCTGCCCACTCTGACCCTTATTGGCAATTATTTGAAGGCTGAAGGGAGGAGCCCTGAAGGGATTCCCCAGTATCCCTCTCCATTTGTAAACATGCAGATCAAAGGATTTGAGGCAGGTAGAGCCCCAAGCCTCCCTTTCCCCTCAGGAGCATCCAGGAGCGGCTCTGCGGTATACTGAAGAGCCGCTGAGCCACAGGCCTTGGCAGCCTGACCCCTCTGGTTGTGCTAACTCCCGGTGCTCCTTATTCAGATGCTGACCAGTACAAATACGGTAAGAACCGGGTGGAAGCCGACGCCAAGCTGCTACAGTCCAAAGAGGAGGAGCTGCTGAAGAGGAAAGAGGCCCTGCGGAACAGGCTAGCGCAGCTCCGGAAGGAGAGGAAGGACCTGAGGGCCGCCATCGAAGTGAATGCAGGTGTGGGGGGGGTTGGCTCTGATAGCCTGGGTACCCGTGTCCCCTGGAGTTGTAGAGTCATTCAGCTCACCTCCAGACCTGTGAACCGCAAAGTGGCATTGCTCCTGGGGTGCTGGCCTTGTGGGGAGCCCAGGGCAGCACAGGGTTGTTTGAGGCGTGAGTGCCACCATAGGCAGGGGCTTGTGACCTGACCCCAACAAATTCAACCTCAGCTGCTAAGAGCCAAGAAGGTTGGCAGGGTTTGTTCCTTGTCTGAGGTAACTCTGTGGGGCTTCTGCAAAGGAAGGCAGCCACCAGGGCTGAGAAGTTTTCACAGAGCTCTGCCTGGGAAGAAGCAGCTCTCTATTCTCAGGAAGGCCTGGGGAGAGCAAGGCTGCACCTGGGTTTGGGGACCAGGGGAAAAGACTGTGTTAGTGATCCTGAAAGAGGGACAGTGAGCAAGGAACAGCTGTCAGGGTGGTGGTGTCTGGGGATGAGTGGTACCCAGGCCTGGGCTGTGCCTTCCTCCTGCCAGACCTCCCAATCTGGGATGGAAACTGACATCTCCCCCTGATCCTGGCTAGCACTCCTGCAGGGGCACAGCTGACTTTTTAGATTTAGCTTCTGCCAGCTGAGAAGGGAGCAGTGGATAGGGAAGGCCGGGGGAGGGGCACTGGCTTCCAGGAGCCTTCGATGCTGGCTGAGGTGGCTCATTATAGTTAACCAGAACTGAACTCTGTCTGAATTATGGGAAGTGATTTTGGGAGCAGAGAACAGGAAGGGAGGTGCAGGTGGGCCCATTAGGATAGTCTGTGGGAGCGGGTTGGGCAGGGTGTCAGTATCAGGCTGCCTGGGAGAGATGGGAAGCCAAGTCTGTGACATGGAGGGAGCATGTATTGACCAGCTTCTCTACCTGCCTGTGTCAAGGCACAGAACAGATGCCGAAAGGATACGCACGGTCCCTCAGAAGCCAGGCTCCCTGTGTCCTGTGGTTTGGCCACCTCACTGACTCGGTTTTCTTCTCTGTCCATCTCTGTGCATTTCCTGCCCATGTTGGTCATCCCTCCAAATTTCAAATAAATAAGTTAACTGACAAGCCCTAGAGAAATGCATGCCACGTCCTACAGAGATGTGGACCGTGTTTTGTTGTTGCTGCTGTTGTTTTTTAAACCACAGCAGCTCATACAATAGCCCACATGGAACTGGTAGAATTTGAGACCTCCCAGTCAGGGGCCCCATTGGACACCATACCCTGTAAGTGAGTGTCGTGAGGCCCCTCAGGCTTGTGAATAAGATCAGGCTTGTGGGCAAGACCTGGCAGAACTCAGCTGTGTCAGTCCATCTGTGAGGTGACCATGTGTCCCTGGGATTTTAGGCAGGAAGCCCCAAGTGGCCCTGGAGGACAAGCTGAAGAGGCTGGAGGAAGAGTGTAAGCAGAGGGAGGCGGAGCGGGTCAGCCTGGAGCTGGAGCTGACGGAGGTCAAGGAGAGCCTGAAGAAGGCCTTGGCAGGTGGCGTCACCCTAGGACTGGCCATCGAGCCCAAGTCGGGGACATCAAGTCCACAGGTAAGTGTCCTGAAGGCACAGCACAGGGAAGTGCCCCATGGTCTCTCAGGCAGCTCGCCCACTACTATGAGTGGTATCAGGCTAATGTTTCTACGTGCTCCAGTGTGTGGAAACAGTGACCTCTCTTAGGTTCACCAGAGTATTTAAAGGCCTGTACTGAGTCCATGTCTCTCCTCTGCATGGTCAGATCTGACTCAATGCCAGCTTGTTAGGCAGGAACTCACTCCCATGAGCACTGGCAATGCTACCATTGTCTCTAGAATGTGACAGTAACACGGTCTATGCTCCTAAATCTGGCATGAGGACGTCAACATGTCAAGTCTGAGCCCTAACCTTTAGTCATGGCTCCTCATCCTCACCTGACTCAGCCGCTGGGACTTGCTGTTGTCCCCACCTGACCCCTGGCCAGGAGTAAGCATGGCCTTCCGAGGCTCAGGACTGGGCGGCCATGCTCTACTGCCTCCTGTGTTTCCTGAGGGTCCTGTCTCTGCACTGTGCTTGTCATCGCCCCCTGGCATTGGTGGCAGCACTCTGTATAACTGTCACAGGCCACTTCCTCAGCAGAGCAGCTTGCTAGGCAGGTGCTTCTGTTGCAGACAGCTTACTGCCTGGCCACCCCCAGAGACACCCTCTTGTACCAGCAACCAACACCCACCCAGAGCCAATGCTGCCTCTGATGTCCAAGGAAAGATCTATGCTATCAGAGCACTGAGCTGGGAGCGCTCTAGTCAGGAGCCCTCCCAGGGGTTCTGGGCTGACATCCTGCACATCCCAAGTGTGTTTCGGTACTCTGTGTTATTGATGGTCTCCACAGTGCCGTGCTTTCCCAAAGGACGGTTTGCAATCCTATGTAGAAGAGCCAGCAAGCCAAAGTCAGGCCCAAAGCAGCTGAAGAGATAAGTTGTTTCATTTTAAGCTTTCCAGAAATTTCTCTCCAGCATGTACAAAGGGAGAGTGGTCACAGACCCTCAGTGCCACTTGGGGGCCACTTATTGTCCCTGGTCACCAAGCTAACGCTGTCTGGTGCTGGCAACTTCTACTGCCAGGCCTGACCCAGGAGACATTTGCAAACTTAGGAAGCACCAGTGAGGGTGGGAGTGTGGGCCCCGAACCCCGCCTCTTGGCTGCAGCTTGTCTTTCTTAAATGCACTGTCTAAAGGTGCTCAGGTACTGGCTGTGGTGGTCCTTCCTAGTTTCGCCCATTTCCAAATCAGTTTCTTCTTAACTAAACTGTTTTTCCCTGAGAAATGCCAGTGGCCGAGAACCACCCCTCACACAGGGCTCTCCTCTCCTTAACAGTCTCCTGTGTTCCGGCATCGGACTCTGGAAAATTCTCCCCTCTCCAGCTGTGATACAAGTGATGCTGAGGGGCCCCTGCCTGTGAACAGTGCAGCCGTCCTGAAGAAGAGCCAGCCATCCTCGGGCAGCTCCCCTTGCCGTGGGCACGTGCTGCAGAAGGCCAAGGTGAGCCTCCTGGCAGAGCCGCGTACCCGAGCTCAAAGTGAACCCCACTGCACTTGGCACTCTGCCTCTTCCAGCTCCCACGCATACCCTTAGGGTCTGGGGTTCAAAGACAACCACCAAGCTGGAACCCCCAGAGCTTCAGGTCACCTCACAAGTAGACAGACTGCATCCCCTTGGGCTTGCCCTCCTTTGGGCAACACAGATTTGACTGAGTGACCACAACATCCTTTCTAGCACTTATGTGCTGTGATTCTGCAAAGAAGAAAGAAAGAAAAAAAAAAAAAAGCCAGAAAAGCATTTTTTCTTTCCAGGCTGTCCCCAGCACCCTGGCCATCAGCCCAGGGTCCCTCCTCTCCTGCAGTCATGGAGAGGAGCCACCAACAACCTTTGCCATGATTAAATCCTAGGGATTCTCAAAGCATAATTTCCAGATGACCAGAGCCAGCACTTCTCATCCATGGTGATGGAAGCAGCTGTAGGCTGAACTGAGTTGACCTGGGCATAGGACATGGTCTAGATGGTGTCCCTCTTTTCTGAGATGGAGGAGGCTGAGCATGCACCCTGCACTGTCTCAAGTCCTCATAGTGCTGGCACTATGTCTCCCTCAGCAGTTCAAGCCCCTTTCTCAGGAGCTGCAAGCACATTGCTTTCAGCAGTACAGATTGCATGGAGGGCAAGGACTGTACTATGTTCTTCGGGTGTCCTGGCATGGTGATAGGAATTGTGCTTGCCCGGCCTCTTAGTGTGTGTGCTTCCCCAGAAAGCATGCTTTCTAGAAGACTCCGTGGGCTAGTTGGGGAAGAAGGTTACTGAGCTGGCTTTCCAGTGGCTTCCCTGAGCATCCCTCAGTCTATAGGCAGCTTCCCCTTTGCAGAGGACCACTTTGCCTGAGCCTATTAGAAGCGAGCTGTGTGATCCCTTCTCCCAGTTTCTCTACCCTCAAGGAAAAGTGGGAAGCCATGCTGTGAAAAAAGGAAGCCTGTGACTGCCAGTGTGAGACACAGCCACCTCCAGACAGTGCCCCTGCAGCACAGGAGGGGGGTAGCTTCTTCTGGGCCCAGCTGGAGCCAGTACACAGACAGGGTGTGCGGAGGCTCTTGTCGCTGTAGCTGGCCTGACACAGCCTCAAGAGTGGCCTTGAGCAGGATGGCCCTAGTGCCAGAGGGGTCCCCCCTGGACATGAGGTTGGGTTGGGGACATACTGACTAGATTGGAGTGTCTCTTGACTTTCTTAGAATCAAAAGTTCAAGTGGAATTAATGGCTGATGGCACCACACTGGCAGAAATAAGAACCCTAATGGAGCTGTTGGCAGAAACAGAAACACGCACAAAGGGGACAGGGAGGGGGGTACCACAGGCTTGGCTGGTGGCTTGACTCAGCAAACGAGCATGCCTGGCCAGATTCACCATCTCAGCCTCCCCAGATACCTCCATGGTGGCTGAGAATAGGTGCTGAGAGGACCGTGTCTGAGAGCAGCATTCGGGGCCTGCTGCCACCCCTGGGAGTGTGTCCACTCCACCCACCCATCCACCCACCCACCCACCCACCCATCCACCCGCCCACCCACCCATCCACCCACCCATCCACCCACCCATCCTCCCACCCACCCACCCATCCACCCACCCATCCTCCCACCCACCCACCCATCCACCCACCCATCCACCCACCCATCCATCCATCCACCCACCCATCCACCCACCCATCCACCCACCCATCCATTCACCCATCCACCCACCCATCCACCCACCTATCCACCCACCCATCCACCCACCCATCCATCCACCCATCTATCCACCCATCCATCCACATTTTCCAACGTTCACTTTCTTGTAATATAAGCAAAGCCAACCTGACCTACTGGACATTTCCAAGTGTGTGCCTCGTTAGCATCCACCTCCAGAACTTCATCTTCCTAGACGGTCCCTGAAACACCAACACCACCTTCTTCCCTTGCCCCTGGTACCCACCATGATACTTTTTGTCTCTATGAACTTGACTGCCTTGGGCTAAATATGTAGTTATATGTGGTCCTTACTTACATGATATCCTGGAGATCATGATGTTCCAGGGGTCAGCACTCCCTTCCTTGTTCAGCCTGATGAGTGTCCCACGTCTGGAGGTCACATTTACCTTTTGCTCCTGTAGGGTATTTGGATTGTGTTTATTCCTGACTGGCTACATAGAAGTGGATGTGCTTGATAATTCTTTTGTTCAGGGGAAGCCTGCATTCTGCTGTCCGTGGCTGAACCCCCACGCGGTGTAGGGCCATGGTGGCTTATGAAAGTTTGTGGTGGCCAGGATCAAACTGCCTGCATTCACACACCTTTCTTCTCCAGGAGTGGGAGCTGAAGAATGGGACATAGAGGGAGGCCAGCTGCACCCAGACAGAGACTGCGTCCTGCCACCAGCCTCAAGTGTGACATGTGCGCCTCCCAAAGTGGCCTGAGCATGACTTCAGAAGTCTGGACTGAGTCTGACGCTGACCCTTGGCCAGCTTGCGTGCACGCTCTCTACTGTATGACGGTGCCCTTTAGAAAAAAGTTTACTTTAAGACTTTGGTGTCCAAATTTACTTTTTAAAAAACAGAAACAAAGGGGGTCGACAGTTGTTTTGAAGCACCCTCTGGCAGATGGGGCAGTCATGGTTCTGAGGACAGCTCAACCCCAGCTTGCAGCCCATGGACCATGTGCCCTTGTGAGATGGAGTGGCCCAAGCCTTCCCCCTGTGTGGTCAGAGCTGCACACCCTGTTTGCCAGAGTCCTGCTCTGCGGCAGCATGAACTCCTTGTGTCTCTGCAGCACCCCCACCCCGACCCCAGCCCCAGCCTGTCCCCTTGTCACTGGAGGTGAAGCCATGAGGAATAGTGCTATGAAGTGGTTTTTAAGGTTTGGTTTGGTTTTTGGATAGACATTTTGTCACCAGGATGGAAAAGATGTCATTCTTTTTACTAGTGTTTTTTTGTTTGTTCTCTTTTAAAGAAAACATCCCCCTTTATCATGTGCTATGATTAGATGTTAGGGACTTTTCAGAGACCCTGTTTCCCATTTTATGATGTATCTTGAGAGGCAGCACAGAGCTTTTGGTCCTTGGCTAGCAGTTTTTCCTTCCCCTTGACCTGAGACCCCAGCCTCCCCTGCTGTGGGGCAGGAGCTCCTCAGCCCAGGAGACATACGGTCACCGTCTGCCTGTGGATCTAGTCATCGAGGCCAGAGCCTTCTTTGGAAACAGAGCAGGTTTGAGAACCTATAGTCAAGCCTGGACCATCTTGGAACAGAGATGAATCCTTTCAGAGAACCTCCCTCCAGTTCATAGTTGAAGCTGTGGATCAGAGGTGCGCTCCCATGCCAAGGTTCTGATTGTGGGGGCCTCCCCACATGCCTGTGTGCACTGTTTCTTGGATAGTTCAGATGTTCAATATGTGCAGCCTATAGCTCATAGGTGGTGCTATCCTCTATCCTAGGGGTCTGAGAGTCGAACTGGCTTTTGTGGGCTTCCACGGTACTGTCTAGACATTTCCACCATGGGGTGTTGCAGGCAGTGAGGAGGAGTTAGCCATCTCTGCAGACTAGTTCAGGGCAAGTTATACATAGGCAAGGGGCTTGTTCTCTAGACTGAGAACCTGGTGGTGCTGTCCTTCCCACCACAGCCCAGAATGTCCTTAGCACACACAGGAGGAAAGTTTTCTAGGCTCTCTGCCTTTTGGGCCTGTTCTCTGGGCAGCGTTCATGGTTAGGGTCAGTGCTCTGTGCTTCAGCCCTGTAGCAGCTGTTGGAGTCACCAAAGAGCAGCAAGGTGGACAGGGACACCAGACCAGACATCTGAAGCTGCTCAGCTGGAGTCCTCCTCAAAACAGACCACCACAGAGCTGCTTGCCAGCTCTCAGATGGTGCTTCACTCTAGTGCCTTCCTCCACAGGGCAGTGAGGAGTCTTCACACCAGCATCTGTGTGTGCTAACTTCTGCCGGGAAGCTGTGTAGAGGACCAGGAGGAGGGATGCAGCCTGTTCACAGAGCAGCAACTGGGGGAGCCCCTTGTGTCATTACAGGAAGCTGTGACCATTTCGTGAGACATTCGCACTCTGAAAGGAAAGAGAGTTTGACCTGCCGGAGATGTCTGCTGCCTGTGGACCTCAGCAGCACTTTTGGCCACTCTGATGGCAGCCTGCTTTGCCAGGAAAGCTGTGCCAGGTTTTGATTGGTACCAAAACAAGGAGAACATGCCCAACTTAACAACCAGTTCTGGCCAGCATAGAGAGACGTCTGTAATGGAGCAGGGATATTAGTGGAGCATCATGTCCAGCAAATAAGTCTCAGATGAGTTTGTTCTGATGAAGACACAGTAGGCTCCAGACTCCTGGTGTTCATATCTTGTGCTAAGAAACCTGGGCTTGTAATTCCCTCAGCCCTGATGGATCCTGTAAGTTCCACAGAGCCATATAAAGTAGGTCCCAGGGAAAGCAAGGCCCTTGACACAGGGTTCTGCTGTCCTGTGTTCCCCTTCATGTTCTTAGATTTGGTCAGAAAGCTAGTTTAAAGCATTTGCTTCAAAATAAGTTATTTATTTGTAAATGTTCAATAAATATAGTTTTAATTTATGTGTGTACATATTGGACACCCATGAGACATCTTGTCAGGATTCTCACAGTGTTCCCATTCTATGATTCTCCCAAAGCCACAGGCATGACCCCAGCCATCAATGGCACAGGTTTGCTTTGTGGAACCAAGTAGGCAGAGGGCTGAGCCAGCCCCTTTCTGTGAGCTATTGGGTCGCTGGTCCATGGGAGGTTCCCCACCTTTTGGGGGCTCTCTTTGTCTGAGGCCACAGTGTTTCTTGGGGTCTAATTTTGTCACAAACTGGCAAGATGTCATCAGGTTTCACAGTCCCCTCCACTTTTCTGTCCGTTCACTAACTAACCCTTTGCATGCAAATCTCATGCTGGCCTGTGGGCTTCCTGTGGTCCCTGGCTGGGGCCTGGGTGCGGACCCTCACTGTCACACACTCTCATGTACCAGTGTTCTTTCAAGGGTGAGCATGGGTCAGTCAGTCAGGATATCCCAGGTGCCAGGATGGCCTGCGAGCTGGGATGGACCTACTACACACGGAATCTCCCAGAGTCCTTGCTGCTCCCCCCGCCTCACATGTCAGTCTTGGCTCTTTCCTGCACATGCCTTGTTATGGGCACTGCCTCACTCAGCGGTCCACCTCATCTATCTGCTCGCCCAATCTGCTTTTGGCTGTTTGTCCCTAAGCCCGCGCTGATGGACTGGAGAATTGGCACTTTTAGAAAATCCACTTTGAAAAGCAATGTCCGAGGCCACCAAGGAAGGCTTCCACTGTCTGGGGACTGCAGTTGTGTCCCCCCTCACCCCCCCGTTAGAATTCACATGTGGACAACAGCGGGCGTGTCCCTGGTCTCTCCTCCCAAACACAAGGGACAAGGCTGCCCTGCAGTTGACATCCACCCTGTGCTCTGGGGATGCCTGAGCCAAGCAAGTGAGTCCTCCATTCACAGCCACCCTCACCAGCAGACAGGACACCCCCACAGTCCATTATATGGGTGTGGCAGCATCAAAATGATTGACTATTGTCTTTCTCCTCCTCTTCCTTTTTTCTAAAGTAATTTTAAACCAGAAACATTTCAAATCCATGATATATTTTTAAAGTAATTGAATGTCTGGGTCCTGTTCCCACTGACTTACTACTTACCACACCAGAGGCCAGGTTTCTACTGTGAAATTAACAATGAAACTCATGTGCTGTCTGCACAGCTCAGCCCCAGGAAGAGGCTGAAGCAGGTGTGGCCACATCACCGGCATGGGAAGCCCACCCCTTAGTTTTGAGGGAGACCCTTGGCCAGTAGCTGGGGACAATACTGGCTTTGGAAACCTCAGCTTCCCACACACCCTGTTGGATTATCCTTTCAAAGTGGAGTCTTCAATTCACAATTCTTAGGGACCAAAGGTGTTTCTAATAAGATAATGGTTTTAATTGATTTTCTAACAAAGGTCTACTTTGTTTCAACATCAATTTTTTACATTCTAGGTATTCCAAATGAATTGCTCGTAGCTCTAAGTTGTAAAATGTTTTCACATTATGAATGTAATTATTTCCTTATTGTATTTTTTAAAAAAAACTAAAGTCATATTTAAAATTATCTTGGAAAGACACAGGCAAAGAAAAGAGAAAGCTTTTTTTTTTTTTAATTAACTATGTTGGTAGCCCATTTGAAATGACTGTAAATATATTTTGATTGTGCAGCTCAATGTATTTAATTCAGAAAGTTAAAATTTTTATGCAAAGAAACTTGCAATGAAAAACCTGAGTTTTCAGCCCATTTTCCCTGTTTTGTAGCCACTTCATCCAACTCTTCCGTTTTACAGACTGATTTTTCTACCGTTGTAACTATGTACCCGTTGACTGGCGCCCCTTGGCGGAACTTGTTTGTGTATTAATAAAACTGTGCTGCGTGGCCCAGCCTCATGTCCTCCTGACAGTGGCTCACAGTGCAATCCAAGACGTCCGTGTTGTTGGAGTCATCATTTCCGGGGTATCAGAGGTCGCTGGACAGGTGGGAGAGGGTGACTCTCACCAAGGAAGGGGAAGGACAGTGTACACAAAAATCCCTGTTATGGAGGACCCTCGGGCAGTCTTTGGAGTAGTTTGGGGCTGTGGACCTGAGTATTTAACTCAGTAGATACTGTCACTGTCTCTTTACTTCCTGGCTCTGTGCCAAGTGCTGGAAGCAGAAAGGAATCCCCTGGATGCCTGTTCTCAGGGAGCCCACAGAACACAGATGTACTCTTCCAGTGGAGAGTGCACGGAGATGTGGGCAATCTTTGATGAGGAGGCTAGCTTTCAACCCATCAGTAGAGTTTTGAGAGGTGTGGGGATTATGTGAACTAGCCAGTGGCGTTTAAATGCGATAGCTGCTTGTCCCTGAACGTGGGGCAAGGAGGCAGGAGGTGAGAGGAGGGCTGGGGTGGGCTGTGGAGGATTGGGGGAAACCATGATGGGTCCTGTCAAGTAGAGAGGAGTAGGGTGCTGTCAGGACTTCTGAGGGACTTCTCAGGGCTTCCCCAGGTGCATGCCAGCTGACGGTCCTGCCTGCTTCGGGGGCTTGCAGTCGGAAACCTGAGCCAACACTGTGGAGGAGATGCCCAGTGGAGAGCAACATGATGGTTGCAGACAGGAACTAAGTCTAGGATCTGCTACTGGGCTTGACATCTGAATCCGGAGCCGCTGGGTCTGAGTAGCTGGGGACTGTAGTGAGGGATGTGTTGGTGGTATTCAGGGACAAGGGCAAACCCAGAGGCCCATTCAAGCCACTCATGGCTAAGGTGTTGGGCAATGAGTGAATGAATCCCAGCCATTTATCACAGGTGATACCTCCATTACTTACTGTCTTACTGCATTAGATCTGGAGATGGAACCCTGCTGTGGATATCACTATGTATAAATAAAACACTGATTGGCCAGTAGCCAGGCAGGAAGTATAGGCGGGACTAACAGAGAGGAGAAAACAGGAAGGGAGAAGGGGACACTGCGAGCTGCCACCAAGACAAGGAAGATGTAAGGTACCAGTAAGCCATGAGCCACGTGGCAAAGTATAGATTAATAGAAATGGGCTGAATATAAGAGTAAGAGCTAGACAATGGTAGGCCTGAGCTAATGGCCAGGCAGTTTAAATAATGTAAGAGTCTGTGTGTTTATTTTATAAGTGGGTTGTTGGACTAACAGGGCTTGGCAGGGGCTGGAGAGAAGGTCTCCAGCTACAGAACCTAGGCTCCCAGGCAACTGTGAGGTCACGGGGACATTCAGTCTATGGGGGGTTCTGGAGCTGTACCAGGGTCATTGAGCCTGTTTTTAAGTGATGCCTTAGGGTTTGGGGTCCTGGTGTGATGTCATTGAAAACACAGTGAGAGGATGGGATGACTGAGTGCTTGGCCACAGAGCCCCCCAGGGTGCTCCTGTTCTGGGTTATGGTCTGTAACCCAGTGGCATGGAGCCTATCCGAGATGCACATCAGGGGCCCCTACAGGAAGCAGAGGAAACATTATCAGAAGTCTGTGGCTCAGGAGGTTTGTGACAGAGACATCAATTTTATGAGGCTGTTAAAAAAACCAGCTCTCTCTTCACATGGGAAGGGACCAGGTAGTCAAAAACTCAGGTGGGAGGCACAGCTGGGGTAAAGACTCAGTGAGAGGGGACAGGTGTACATTCCTCTTGAGCCAGAGGTGGGTGGCCAAGCTGCTCAGGATCATGGAGGGCGCCCCCACAAAGACCCTTCACAAACCTTCCCAAGAAGCACCAGAGCAGACTGGGTGCCTCCTTCCTATGGTGCTAGCTTCCACTCCAGAAGTCTGGCTGGCCTACAGTATGGCTCTCTTCAAGCCCATTCTGCCTCTAGAAATGCCAAGTGAACATTCATGTGCAGACTAACCAGACCAGAGCCTGTGGCCTGCTGCCTCTAGAGGACGTTTATCTCAGCCTTCTGCCAGATGTGACTGCTGATTGCTGCACACAAGACATTCTGCTGATTGGGTCTCCAAGGAGCAAGTTAGGGGTCTAGTAAGACAGACGAATCCCAGTGCTGTGTCGGGAAAGATTGAAAAGGGAAATTAACCAGGCAGCAGTGGCACATGCCTTTAATCCCAGTGCTAGGCAGAGGCAGGTGATCTCTGTGAGTTAGAAGCCAGCTTGGTCTACAGAGTGAGTTCCAGGACAGGCTACAAAGTTACACACAGAGAAACCCTGTCTAGAAAAACAGAGAGAGAGAGAGAGAGAGAGAGAGAGAGAGAGAGAGAGGCAGAGACAGAGAGAAAGAGACAGAGAGAGAGACAAAGACAGAGGAGATAAAGGAAATTAGAGGCTCAGGAAAACCACCCCCTGAATCTACACCTATGAGGGAGGCTCATATCCCTTTTGCTACAAACCTCACGCTTGCCTTAGCGTGTCTCTGGGCCAACTTCCCATCACAGCCTTCAGGGGACCTGCAAGAAGCGTATCCAGTGTTCTACCCACTATACACCCGTCCACAGCCTTGGGATCACAGTCTGTTCTTATAGTGGGCTTACAGAGTACACAAATGGTTGCCAGTGAGACCTGCTCCTCAGCTGCTGAAGAGACCCCCTAGAGGGGACATTGTTATGTAGAGTTGACAACAGATGACAAAGCCTGTGAGGTAGTTAGTGGGCCCAGCAAACCCCAGCCAGGCTGTAGCAGAGCCTTGGTGAAGGTAGAGTCTCCTCTGAGAGCCTGGAGATGTATGCTTTCCTATGCCCTGGGCTTTCTTCCCATGAATGTTCCTGTAGATGCATCACTGAGTATATGGTGCTCACAACCCTTCCTGCTCCCTGCTCTCCCCAGCTGAACCCCCCTTGGCCAGCCAGAGAGGCCCTGTGGGTGCTTGCTTTCTGAACAGTGATATGTCCATTTTTTTCTATCTTTAAAAAACCAGTTTTTCACATTTTTTCCTTTATAAGCATATCACCCTGGACAGAAACCCAGCCACACATACCTTCCCATCCACACTCAGAGCTCGTGTCCCCAAAACCCTGCTGCCCTGTTCTCAATCAACTCTGGATGGGACAACTTCAGGTTGCAGCCATGAGCCTCTACAGACTCACTTCAAGCTGACTTTGTGTAGCTTGTACCTGAGGAGGGTCCAGAGGCTGCTGGAATCCTGCATCCTGACACACTGGGAGAGAGAGCACTTAGCCCACACAGGCTGGAAACCCACAGTCCATTACCACAGCCCATCTCCTGCACCCTGAAACCAAGGCTGAACCACCCCAAACCCTGATCCTGCATGGTCTAGGCACACTATATCCAGGCAGCATCTCTGGTTGTCCCTGGCACCAAATGCAGAGATCCTTGATGGCACTTGTCTGTGGGTTCTCTGGCTGTCTTGCCTTTTTATTCCTTTATTTGGAAGCTACATTCCAGCTTAATAGCTGACAGGTAGTGCAGGAGACACCATAACATGAACCAAAGGCTTCCGTGTTGGTCATGTGATAGATCTACTCAAAACCTCTAGATTCCACGGGAGGAAGATATGGAGTCCAGAGGTGTTGCAGCCTTTTGGTAACCTGAGGACACGTACCTACCACTGCACCCAATTGGAAGATAGTGGTTAGGATGGTCTCCACTCAGCTCTGCAGTCCAAACCTTTAGGTGTAGCCCAAAGCTTTTCTGTGTTCTGCCCGCCAGTTCCCAATCCCCCAGCTGCTTGTAAAATAATTACTCAGAGGCTTATATTAATTACAAACTGTTTGGTCTGTGGCTCAGGCTTCTTGCTAGCTAGCTAGCTCTTTCAACTTAATTCAACCTATATCTATTAATCCATGTTTTGCCACGTGGCTTCATGGCGTTACCTGTGTTCCATTACTTCCTGTTCCCTCAGCAGTGCTCAGTGTCTCTCCCTACTCCACCTTCCTCCTCTCTCTAGCTTTGTTTGCATTTCCCACCTGGCTCTATCCTGCCTTACCATAGGTCAAAACAGCTTCTTTATTAACCAATAGTAGCAACACATTCACAGTGGACTGAAAGACCATCCCACAGCAATTAGGGGTCCTCTTCCCTTTTGTTGACTTTCTTATTTACCCCATGACCATTTTCTCCCTTTCCTAATTTCATGTCTTCTCTTGCTTCCTCATGTCCCCACCTCATACCTGTTTCTGTGTTGCCCTGTCCCAGGGCTGGACACCTTATTGCTCCTTGGTTTCACCTTTCTGCTCTGGGCTATACCACACTTGATCCCCGTGGCCTTGCTGTGCTCTGACTTCTAAGCTGGATGCCGTCCTGTCTTAGCTCTTCCCAGGAGCACCACATGGGCCCAGTAGGCAATGGTGGGCCCGCAATTATACCTCACTTCCACCCTGTCTATTCTCTGGCATTCCACTCCTGCCCACTACTCACTCAGCTCCCCAGACAGTCCCAGCCATTAGGGCTTCCAACCCCAAACTAGGTACTATGTGACATCTTTCTTCAGCCAGAAATGAGTTCCACTGGCCTTGTCCTCACTGTGGCCACATGGCTCAGGATCCTTGGACTGTTTATGGCTTCCTTTCCTAGCTTCTCCTATTGACCTTGAGTGACCTGAGGACCTGTGGGACCATTTCCCTGTCCTGACCTCTTTCTTGACCAGGGCTCCCTCTCCCTTCTCACCTCTTATCTCTCCTGGTACCACTAATGTATGAAATAAATCCTCACAGCCTATGCTAAGTATGAGGTGTGTATAGAACACAGCAGAGAATTGTAGTTACAGCAGCACTAGGCACCTGTCTTCCTTAGTTTGCAGCTGGTGCCTGCTTGCCTGGGCTCCCTCATTTGATCCTAGGGTTGAAAAGTTATATGCAGCTGTGTGATGGGGCAGAAATGAGGGAATCTTGGGACTCCAGGGGATGGTGAGCTTGGGTAGGGATCATGCTAGACCATTGAAGATCGTGCCTCTCTGAAGAACTCAGCCAGTGATGAATTCAGGGGAAGGAAAATGTGATTAGGAACACAAGAACCACCATTTTTGCACTAAGTCTGTGCACTGGCCACTCTTGCCTTTTCTCAAAGCTGACCCACAACTTTGTAATAAAATTAACTGCATCACTTTGCCTACTTGGAGTCTCCAGTGCTCTTAATATGAAGTAAGGATTTGTTTCTCACGCTGGTCCCTGATGTGTCCATGCCAAACAGGCACCTGCTGTGGTTATGGGTAGGCTGAGCATTCCCAGATCTGGCAAGCACCACAACTCAGGGTCCCCCACTACTGTGAAGTGGCTTGCACCTCTGCTTCAGGGTGACTGCCAGAATGGCCCATGGAGCTGTGGGATGTGCCTTGTGCTGGAACTGATGTGAGGTCATGACTGAAGCTGTCATGATGGCTGGGTTGCCATTGCCCTATCACTGCCCTGCAGGCAGGCAGAGAGCTCAATACTGCCTCCTGAGCCAAGACCTAGGAAAGTCATTAGCAGAGCTGAACATGGGAGCTGTCCTGATGTCACTAGCAGGCTACCAATGTTGCTGTTAGCTCAGTGATGAGCCAGCAAGTCCTGGACTGGGCCAAGTGCTATGGGCATACTGGGTCTGGGCAGGCTAGACCAAAAAGCAAGTTGTGGAGGAAAGGGTTTATTGGGCTTACACTTCCACATTGCTGTTCATCACCGAAGGAAGTCAGGACAGGAACTAAAGCAGGGCAGGAGCCTGGAAACAAGGGCTAATGTAGAGGCCACAGAAGGGTGCTGCTTACTGGCTTGATTCTCATGGCTTGCTCAGTCTGCTTTCTTTTTCTTTTTTTCTTTTTTTCTTTTTTTTTTGAGCTGAGGATCGAACCCAGGGCCTTGCGCTTTCTAGGCAAATGCTCTACCACTGAGCTAAACCCCCAACCCTTCAGTCTACTTTCTTATAGAACCCAGGACCACCAGCCCAGAGATGGCACCACCCACCATGGACTGGGCCCTCCCCCACTGATCACTAATTAAGAAAATGCCTTCCTTACTGCTGGATCCCATGGAGGCATTTCCTTAACAGAGATTCCTTCCTCTCTGATGACTCTAGCTTGTGTCAAGTTGACACACAAAACCAGCCAGTATATTCCCCCAGACTGGGGTCACCTGCAAGGTCAGGGCTTTGGTCTCATTGTTATCCTGGCCCTACTATAGTCTGACCCAGGCAGAGGGGTAATTCAAGGTCAGTGTTGCCCACAGCTTGGAGGACATTTTAAAGACTTTGATCTGGAAAACCCTCCTGTACTCTTTAGAAAAGAACATCTGTGACTCAGATATGTGACAGAGAGACAATGTGCACACAAATGTGTGCCCGGCCTCCACCTATCTTATTTCTCAAGTACCCAGTGGGAGAACACATTGCCCTGGGGCCGCAATTTTAGGGTTTTGTGTGTGTGTGGTGTTGTATGGTGTGTGTTTGTAGTGTAGTGTGGTATGTAGTACCTTTGCTGTGGTGTGAGTAGTGTTGTGTATATGGCCTGTGTCTTGTGGTGTGTATGGTGTGCCTGTTGTGTTTGGTATGGTGTGTATGTTATGGAATGTATGGAATGATGTGAATGTGCTGCAGTGTGTGTGTGTGTGTGTGTGTGTGTGTGTTGTATTTTGATGTGTGGTGTTTGGTATGGTATGTATGTTGTGGTGTGGTGTGAGCATGTTGCAGTGTGTGTCTACATGTTGTGTTGTGCTGTATGTATTGTATTTTGGTGTGTGGTATTTGGTGTGGTGGTGGTGGTGGTGGTGGTGGTGGTGGTGGTGGTGGTGTGTGGTGTGATGTATGGTGTGGTGTGAGCTGAGGCGAAGAAGGATCAGCCTGCTGGAGATGAGGGCTCCTCTCAGTCTTGATGCCTCTCTCTCTGAGTGCCTAGCACCCCAAAGTCTGTTTTTCTCCATTCTCTCTTCTCTCCTCTTGCTGGCTTGAGTTTCTGCCTCCTTGTACCCTGGGTATGTGCCTACGTTTTCACTTTCCAGGTACTATGACATAAACAGGCTGAGAAAAGAGAGCTTTCTGTACTCTCTAGAAGACTGGTAAATTGTTCTAGAGAATACAGTATAGAGAACACTCTGAGTGCTTATGATGCTTGCTTATAGAAAGATTATAAATTTGAGAAAGAAAGTCAAACACTTACTAAAAATTTTTTGAATGATGGATCCTATACAGGCAAGATAAGACCAGTAATTCATTAGGGCCACAGGCTACTAAAGAGGCACATCCATGAGGACAGACTATCTGAACAGGCTTGCCAACTGCCATGGTCTTTAATAAGGAAGGAGAGAATACAGGTCCCTAAGTCCATGTTGGTAAAATCTCCAGAGGACCCATGGAGAGTGAGGCAGAGAAGAGCTGGGAGATGTTCCAACATTTCTTCCTTTGTCTATAGATGGATCAATAGCAGCAGACACCCCTAGACATGCCCTTACCCTAAGAACTCTTCATTCCACTGGCCTTAAGAAAAGAACACCTGCTGCCCAGTATGGTGGCACACACCTTTAATCCCTTGGGAGACAGAGGCAGGTGGATCTCTGTGAGTTTTAGGCCAGCCTGGTCTACAAAGCGAGTTCTAGGACAGCCAGGGTTACAAAGAGAAACCCTGTCTCAAAAAACAAAACAAAACAAAACAAAACAAAACAAAAAAAAACAAAAAACAAAAAAAAAAAAAGAAGAGGAGGAGGAGGAAGAGGAGGAGAAAGAAGAGAACACCTAATGTTTTTCTGTACACAGACTGGTCTAAATATAAACTGGAGGATGCAGCAGTGGCCTTTAGTGGGAAATATCAATCAGAGGCAGGAGGTCCCCAGAGCTGTGAGCAGGTCCTGGCACAGATTGAGAACTAGATGGACCAGGTTTCATTGGCTGAAGCTTGATAGGCTGTTAACAGTTCCTGTGCTTCCTAAGTACTTCTCTTTCTGCCATGTGTTATCACAAAAGGAAGCACCTTCAGAAAAAACCCCAGAGGTGACAGAGGGGTTCAGATACAGCAGGGGTGCTGGAGGGTTAAGCTGCTGAGCTCTGAGTAGCTGGGTTGATTCTGGATCTTGTAGTTTAGAGAGAGAGCAACATCTAGCTCCCCTACTGCCGTATTCCCAATGCTGCTTTACCTTAGGTAACATGCTCTTGGCTGGCCCCTGGGCTGGTCACTGTACCCAGGGGATCTGTGGACACTGGAGGATATCGTTCTCCTAGTGGTGAAGTGTGTCCTTTTAGATGTCCACTAATTGTGCTGTGATCATCACCCATCCTGATGATCCTTGGGACTATTACCACATTTCCTCCTAATTAAATAATGGCTGCTCCTCCAGGGGGGGGCTTTAGGCCTCTCCCTGTTGAGGCTCCACCCTCTCTGTCAATTCTATGACAGGGATAAAGGAGAGCCACAAACATCCAGGGCAAGGGCATTATGACTATTGTATGATATAAAACTCTATCTTTATCTACTACTTACATTCCTTCAAAAACAGAAGCATGGTAATGGTGGAACACCCTGTGAACTGTATGAAGACTGTCCTGTGTTTTCCATAAGGTTTACTGGGAACTTACCATGCCCCATTGTGGTAGTTTGAATGTTACTGCCCCCATAAGCTCATAGGGAGTGGTACTATTAGGAGGTGTGGCTTTGTTAGAGTAGGTATGGCCTTGTTGGAGTCACTGTTAGAGTGAGGCTTTAAGGTCTCATATATGATCAAGTCACTCTCGGTATCTCCCACCGATTCCTATTGCCTGGGGTCAAGATGTGAGAACTCTCAGCTGCTTCTCAGACACCACATCTGCCTGCATGCTGCCTTGCTTCCTGCCATGACTATAATGGACTAAACTTCTGAACTGTAAGCCAAAGCCACACTCATTAAATACTTTCCTTTATAAGAGTTGCTGTGGTCATGGTGTCTCTTTACAGAAATAGAAACCCTAAATAAGATATAAGACACTCATAGTTTAACAGTATGTACACAAGTAATATGAATTAATTACCTATGCAGTTTGGATTCTACTTTTTTTTTTTTTTTTTAAACTAAGGGGCTGTTATATAGCACTATCCTCTAAGCCAAATATGCCATGACATCACCTGTGTCAACTTGTAAAGGATTGTCACAGATGGGCTTGTTGAGTGCTGGTCTGTAAAGTCCTTGATTCTCTGGGTGCTTTTCCAGAGTAGGAAAGGAAGCAGGTTATGAAGGTCTGAGAACATTATATAAGGTTTATAAAAGGTCAAAGTTCAGTACATTGATGTCAAAGCTCTGCTTAAATCAATCAAGTTATTGGGTTACTTTCTGTAACAATTACCAGGACTGGCTTAAAAACAACAATATACATCTAATCCAAGTTTATTTAAATGTTTGGGTTTTGTCCAAGTTTTATCCAAATATCTCACAGTTCCAGACGGGTTTAACTGACGTAGGTGTTCAGTAACCATCCTTGGAGGCTATGATAATGCTACGGTCAGAGAGATTAAAAGGGAGAATATTTTCCCCCTTCTTGGTCCAAGGTCAGCTAGTTCTCAGGGGACTTTGAGGCCTATCTGTAGGGAGTCAGTCACCTGTCTCTTGCTCAGGGAGGCATGGAATTTTCTTGGACTGAAACCTCCCTGGGCACTGCCTCCTCTCAGCAGGAACCAGTTAGAGTGGTCCTTGTCCCCTCCCCTCACATGACAACACTCGGGGTGCATCTCTGAGAGGTGGGGGATGAAGGAGAGTTAGAGGGACTTAGGTAAATTAGTAAACCGAAAGCAGGCTTTCCGTGACGGCAGCGTCTTTCTCCCAGAAGTCACTGCAAGAGCAAACAGTTGGAAGGCATGGGAGGAGGCAGGTTTCTGAACAGGACCAGTAGAGAAAGGGGGCTTATAAAATACCCAAGTCAGGCCTAGAGAGATGGCTCAGAGGTTAAGAGCACTGACTGCTCTTCCAGAGGTCCTGCGTTCAATTCCCAGGAACCACATGGTGGCTCACAACCGTCTGTAATGAGATCTGATGCCCTCTTCTGGCATGCACGCATACATGCAGGCAGAATACTATATACATAATTAATAAAAATTAAAAAACATACCCAAGTCAGTGTCTGTTCAGGGACTTCCCCTCCCAAGAGAATACATTCCCTTTCTCCACAGCACGCTCTTCTGTCCTTCCTAGGTGTCCAGTTCTTTGTCCGTGCCAGGGAATGAACTCAGAAATCCCCCAGACTGTCATCATCCCTGGCGCATGAGTATGTGGTATGGTATGTGTGTGGTGTGAATTGTGGTGGGTGTGGTGTGGTGTGAAGTATGTAGAGATAGGCACTAAGCATGCCTTCATACTAAGGTAGACTTGGACCATGTTTGTTTGGTGTGTGTTGTGGCATGTGGGGTGGTATGTATGTGATACGGTGTGTAAGGAGGTGGTGTGTGTGGTGTGCAGCAGATCTTCACACTAAGGCAGACACAGACCCTGTTGATTTCATCTTTTTTAAAAGCATCACAAATGATTTATTGTTTGTTTGTTTGTTTGTTTGTTTTTTAAGAAAGGAAAAACAAAGAATTCATCACCTCTGCTATGCCCACACGCCAGGTATGCACAGGGCCCAGTGGAGAGTGGCATGAGCCCCTGAGCTGGAAGCATCTGGGCCGCCTGTGGGTGCTTTTGCCCCTGGCTGTATAATGCGTGGCACCTCAGCTAATAAGCAGGGAAACCCTGTGCCTGCAGAGTGGTCCGCAGTTACGGAGATGAGAACCGGGGAGGCTCTTGGGTCTACACACTCCAAATGTTCCTAATAGAAACAGTAACATGGACTCCAAGTAGCTAGGGAAAACCCACCCAGGTGTCCTTGAGAGGAACACAGAGTGCTCACAGAAGGCAAAGACCTACAGTTGGTACTCCAGGCACTGGTGAGCTAATGTGGAGGGCTACGTCCAGGGGTTCTGTGCTGACCTTGGATCTGGTGGGGGTTATGTGGTTGGCGCCTGAGCATCTTCTGTGTAACACTAGGAAACAGGGGTGTGGGGACATGTATGGGGGGAAGGTCTCCGCTTATGCTTCTTTTGAGACAGCAAGAAAGTACGTGGGGCAAAAATCTTAAAGTGTCACATCCTTCACTGGTACTAGGTTCCCATTTGTAGCCCCTCACAAGGAGGACACCCTACAGTCACCTCTGGAGGGACCCCATGCCCCAGAGAGTGGCAGAAAGTGAGAGATGCTGGGGTATAGTTGGGACATTCCCACAGACCAGCTTTGTGCCCACACAGCTGCCTTAATCTAGTCTGTCCTATGTATGACATGAACATTTGGACACCAGCCCATTCCCTAACAGAGACTGAGTTCTGGAGCGGTCCTGGGTCCTGTGTATCTCCCCTAGACATCTCCTCTTACACAGGCCACATCCTCCAGGGAGAACTGGTGGGTACACCAAGCAGCAGCAGAGGGTGTTGAGACACCCGGGCCTTGCTCCAGGCCAGCCTGGGCTCTGGTGAGGCAGCAAGAGTCTGGAGTTGGGAGGAGGGAAGAAGAAGGGAGGGGAAGGGGGGACTGACTTCAGTTTCAAGGCAAAAGGTGAATTGTGCCAGCTCACAGCATGGACCTGTGCTGGGCCCCTGACTCGGCAGTGGGAGCAGGCAGCGGGTACCCTGCGTGGGAGGAGCAGAGAGCTGACCCTGGGGCCGCCTCTGCTGCTTCCTTTCTATGACCCCAAAAAGGCCACCAGTCGCTGGGTCCTCTACTTCATGTTGCCAGGAGACGCTGCTCTCCAACACCTCTTCTGGTTGGCTCTACATGGGTCTCTCGAACCATCAGGCATCAAAGCCTGATTGATATATGCAGCTAATGTGCCTTTCTGGGGCCTATGGGCTCTTCTAGAGCCCAGACCTGGCCAGAAGCCAGAGTCATCAACCTAGAGGCAGTGGAAGGGTGCCTCCTATTGGATGAACAGGAATTGCATGTAAGGGTCCCTTCCTTTCTTGTTCCCCCTCCTTCTCCCCACCCCATTGCCCTGAGGGAAAACCAGAGGGTCTTTGCCCCTCTAAACCCAGCCCTGGGCATCCTGAAAAAGGGGTTCTAAGAGTGGGATTCTGATAGAACTTAGATGGCTTCTATTGCCTGGCCTTGAAAACAGAAAGCTAAAAGAAAGAGCCCTCAAACTCAAATAGCTCTACCTAGGCAGGTATTTACACTGCATTGGGGAGAGTGGCCACCTGGAGGGTGGTGCTGAGGAGGCCTGGCCCATATCCTTCCTGGCTCTGGGCTCCTCTGCAGGGACAGAGGCTGTGAGGCCAGGGCTGAGCAGGTCTACAAGTCTGGTGTTGGGGGTGGCTGTGGGCTCACTTCAGGAATGGGCTGGTTCAGCTCCAGGCAGTAGAAGCCAGGCCTGAGTGGCATTTATAAGTTGGAGCAGCCAGGGCAGCATGTTCAGGTCTAAGAACTGTGATGCATCAGAATCAAGGGTGAGTGGGGACTTTGTGTGGCACCACAGGCCTGTGTCCAGGTGGGTCATGAGTCGGCTGCCCCAGGATCCCATGGGCCTGCTGGGGCTGACAGGGAGAGGTGTCTGTCCTCTGAGTGGGGACAGCTAGAGGAGATGGCCTTTCCACGGGTCTCAGGGGGGGTCGTCATTCCAGCTGCACTGTGGTCCTGCATCCTCTATGAAGACAGCAGGAAGAGAATGTCCTGGCCAGCTGGTGCCATCAGCCCACCAGGTAGCTATGCATCTCACGGGAGTTGATGCTCAGGACCACACCCGAGTGGTTGCCTAGGGAACAGAAAGATGCAGCCCATTAGCGAGGATGGTGGGAAACAGACCACACAGGAACACAAGTGACCAGCAGCACATGGGGCCAACATGCAGTGGGCACCGTGACGTTTCCTGTGCCTGGTGCAGGGTGGGGGGTGGGGTCTCCAGTGTCCTAGGTGGTGACAGGAGGGAAGTGCCAGGTATCAACACAAGCAGTGGTCCAGAGGACTGTATGGTGAAGCACCCACTGACCTGTGTGAGGGCTACCCCCGGCATCGGCAGCAAGGGGGCGCAGGAAGGGCTAAGACTCTGGCCCCTCTTGGCAAAAAACACTGCGGTATGAGGTATGGACCAGGAGACAGGGAGGGAGATGGGGGCCACAGGGGGAGAGAGGGAACACAGTGATTGACAAAGACAGGTTAATAGACGTCCTTGTGTGGGCTGCATTATGAGACCAGGGGATGTTCTCCATAGAGCCTGTCTCTTGCTGTATTCGCAAAGCCAATGGCGCTAATGAGGGCAAGGGGTGTTGTTGGTGCTACCCAGGCTGTTGGGGCCAGATTCCTGGTTGTACCTAACTATTTGTGCGACTCTCCATCAGGGCCTCCATCTTACTGGCCCCGTTAATCTGTACCATCAGTTGCCAGGGTACCACGGAGGACTGTCATAAGCAGTGCCTCATTCATGCCCAGGTCCCCATTAACAGTGTCCTGGTGCTATTACTAGGAACTTACATGTAGCAGGTAGCTGTAGGATAGTGGACTGCTGTCTGAGACCTCACACCCTCCTTGCAGAGGCTATGATTTCCTTGCATGAAAGCAGGGTCTGGCTATGTGGGCAGTGCTTGGCTGCAAAGTACAAGGCTATGCACAAGGCTATAACCCTCCAGCTCTCTCTTGCCACATGAGTGGTTCAAAGGCTGACTTCCAGTTTCTGCAAACACTGCAGTACCAGCTGCCCCCAGGGTCAGACAGTGACCGGAAGTTTTGAGGTCTGGAACCTCCTGCATGCTCAGTAAGCCACCGGTGGTGTGATGGTCCCAGAGGCTCTAAATCTGTCCCCTGACCAATACTCCTGGGCTGGCAGATGTGGGAAGTGGCTGGAAGGTGTGGGGAAGCTGCCCCTAGCACTCAGAAGGCCTGGAGGACGTAAGATCCAATGACAGTCACCTTGGGTAACTGAAGACCTTGCTGGGTCACTAGTTCTCAAGGTGGGGGCCATCACGGCTCCAAGAACCAACAGACTGGGACACATGTGGTCTTTAAGGTAAATGCCTGTAAGTGACAGCTAATTCTGACAAAGCCTTGCTGTGTGCCACACTCTACCTAGACACCCCAGCAGAAGGCTCACAGCCACTGAGAGAGAGTAGGCAGTGGTGCCTACCAACACCAGAGACTCAGGGCAGTGGGGTTCTGGTTAGGCCTGGACACAGTTCTAGCTAAGGAGCCACAGAATGGAGAGAAGGACATGTGAGTATTACTGGAGGTGAGGAGGGGTGGTACAGTCAAGGTGGCAGACCCAGGCCTCTCCTGTGGGCATGACAGGAATGAAGTCACCTTGGTGAAAATCCTATGTCAACAGTGAAGCACTGTCCTGAGGGTCCACACACACAATACTTTTGAACTCTGCATTTTCAGTGATCAGCTAATGGGAATGTGAGGGAGGATGGGGGTGGGGGTGCTCTCAGACTTCTGTGAGTGAGCCCCCCACCTCAATGAGGGCTGTTCAAGCTGACCACCCATTGCCAGGAACAGTGCCCTCCAATAGCCTCTGACTTCATCCTGGATGGCCCCTGGACTCTATCTTTCTTGTGCCAGGAGTCATGGTCCAGAGACACTCTCTAGCAAGGCTGGTCTGGCCCGTGTTGCCTGGGCTATGATGGACCCCTTTGTAGTGGGAGCAGGCAGGGTCACCGTGCCCCAGATCTTACCCTGCATGGCGCTCTGGGCATCTTCACTGTGGCTCACAGGACTTGTCATCTCCTGTTCCTTCTCGTTGTGCATCTGGGCATACACCGTCCTGCCTGGCTGTTTCCTGCTGGCCAGACATACAGCTCAGCTTTGAATGAGCCCTTGGCCCCAAGTCCCTTTGTGGGGACATGGTGTAGACAGTGTGACACAGACTGTTCCCCAGAGATCCCACCCTCCAGTATGCTCTCTCCATCCAGCGTTCTGCTGCCCACTGCTAGCCACGTATCATCACCTACCTATTCTTTATCCAGGCATGCTATAACTGTTGAAGCACTATCCTCTTTGTGTCCTAATGCCTGGCAGCCAGGACGGTAACACACACACACACACACACACACACACACACACACACACACACACACACACACGTGCATTAGCACAGTCTCACACACATACACAGTGCTGACCCAGTCCTGAGGGGTACTTGTTGAACTCTGTCCATTCAGGCGTCCTGCTTCTCTACTGTCCCTTTCCTTTCTAATCCAGGCCCCGGAGGAAGCAGAGAGGGTGACAGAGCACACTCTGCTCCACTAGGACTGGGTCCCAGAGCCACAGGCAAGACCCATTGTGCGGAGAATAACCCCAAACCAAGAAAGGTCGTAGGCCCATCCAGAGACAAGGAGACTGAGGCCTCAAGACTGGTGGTGGCGAGAGATTGTGTAGGAAAGAGTAACTAGCTATGCCCAGAGGGTGTATGGGACAGACATGTCACTTTCAGGAAGGGATACCCAAGTGATGGACTTAGATGTTGGAGGTAGCCCTACCTGTCATCATAGACTCCTGAGTAACCAGTGGCAGTCCTGCCAGCCCCACAAGGGAGAAACAGACTTTTGGTGGCTGTGAGACTCGGGAACATTGAGTGGCTTGCGACCTAGCATTCCAATGCTGAGGACAGTGTCGGGCAGAACACAGCCAGCCCCCGGCTGCCATGACCTCCACAGGACTGAAAGCCCAGATGGATAAAAGGATAGATGAACAGAGAGGGGGTGGGGGGCACTCTGTGGTTTCCCTCTACTGACTGCTCAGAATTCCTCTGCTCTGCCATTTCCCCCTGGGGTGGCCTGGAGCTTGTAGGAAGGGGCATTTGGCCCCTGCCTGAACTCTCTGTTTCTATGGCAACATATCCCTCTCCTCCAACCTCAAAGCTTGAGCTGGTTCAGAAAGATGGCCTTGGCCCTGAGGATGTTGGACCAGCCTCACTCTGGACACCTCTGGCCCTTCCCCATCTTGGCATGAGGCAGGCAGTGTCCTGTCCTTCAGGCCACCTGCACTATATGTAGCACTCTGGGGGCAGTCTGTAGAAGTACCACTGGGCACTTGGGAAGTCTGGAGGGCAGGGCTGATAGTCACCCACAGGGACTAGAATTCTGTCTCTGCTACCAGCCTCATCCAGCACAGGCAAGCATGCTGCCCTCCTCTGACTGACCACCCACAGCCCTGCATGACCCATACAGGATGGGACCAAGTCTAGAGGAGCACCCCGCACTCACGTTGACATCCACCCACTCAGTCATCCAGAAGCATCCCTCCGCTTGGCCACGGGCATCACACCCAGACATACCACCACTTGCTCCTCCACCAAGGGCTCCTATACTACCATCCTGGAGCCATGCAAGGCAGGACTACCTTCCAGCTGGCTTCTTTTCCTTCCTCCCACCCTCAATCTTCCCCCTTTCTTTGCACCCCCTTTTATAAGCAATGACGCTGTAGGCTGTGAGGGAAGCCTTTACGTGACTGAGGCAGGACAGCATCTGGCCAGATCTCTGAGGTGTCCTCAGCAGTCGGCCACCTAAAGGGCTGCCTGCCACTTAGGTCCTGGTCCTGTAACATGAAGGGTGCTAGAGGGCAGAGGTAACCAGGGTCTTGTCACATTAGCCTATAGAGGAGTGTTCCAAGGGTGTCGCTGCAAGAGGGTAACAAATAGCAGGCATGGGGCCCTGAATCCAGGTGGCTTTCACAAGGAGGTTTGGTGGCTGCCTGCCTCCACTCGGCACCACGATGCTTATCACCACCCTCCTTGTAGCTGTGTCTGTAGAGTGGGCTTATACCTTCTCATGGTCACCACCCCAGAGCTGCCTCCCAGGGCAGCCTATGAAGAGGACTCTGAGACCTGCCAGCAGTCAGCCTCACTCAGCGCACTGACATAGAAGATGAGGGACATAGCTGCCTCCCAACATCCTAGGAGCTATCCCATAGTCACTGTGAGAACAGGCCATAGAAGGGAGAGGGAGGAAAGCCAGGAGGCAGAGGTAAAACAGGCCAATCCTGCCCCACCAGCCTTGGGTTTGGTACTGTGCCTCCTGGGACTTTGCATCCTCATATGTAGGGCAAACAGTGTGTCCCCCCCCACCCCCTGCGGGAGGATAAATGAAAGAAAAGATACCCTGAGCCTGTGATGAGGACAAGGCTGAGAAGAAGAGAGACGGAGAGTCTCCTGGTCACCAGCACAGGGAAGGACTCACACCACCTTCCTCCATGGCCTGTGGAAGCCACCACCTCTGGGGCCATGAGCGGCTTGCCACATGTCAAGGCTGCCGGGAGGTCTTACCTTTTGAACTTGTAGAGGATGAACGCTCCCACTGCAAAGAGCCCGATGACAAAGAGGACCACCACAGCCCAGTAGCCACCACTGCCACTTGGCCTCTGAGGACCTACCAGGAGAGCAGCAAGAGGAGAAACTGAGGCCCGGTTGTCCCCAGCCCTGGCCTGGATGAGCCTACTTCATGTTGTCCAGCAAGCCTTGCCCAGGTCGCTGAGTGGACAGCAGGTTATGGAGGATAAAGAGCATGCTATGCGGCCCTGGAGGACTGGCCTCTTTTCCTGGCAAAGTCCTACTGTAAGTAGGGCCTACTTTGTCTGGCTTCCTGCAGAGGGGAGCCACGCCCTTCTTCTGCACTTGTTTTGAGTGAATTGGCATGTCCCTGATGGTCTTGGTGGCTGCTTCCATATAGACCAAGCCAAGATGGCGGGGCTCAGGGCTGGCTGTATAGCAGATGGTGCATCGAGGCAGGGATACCCCAGCCAGAAGGGTCACTGGCAGCTAGATAAAGTCCTAGTCACTCTCAGCATCCACTAGCTTGGGCTCCTGTCCACCCTGCCCCAGAGAAGACCCAAGACAGGCCTGTCACCTGCATCTGTGTCCCTCAGGTCCACCAGGATACGGAGCCCTCCTCGAAGGATGAGGCTGATCCTATGAGAGTTCAGTGCCTGCTGCACAGCGGCCAGTCTCTGTAAGCAAAGGGAGATGCGAGAGTCCTGGGGCCTGGAGTGCTGGAGAGTCCCCTGGGGCTGGGAAGGGATGCTGCCTGATGCCTCTGTGTTCTCGTCAGGGAATGGCATGAGAGCCCACCAGCTGGGTTCACTAGGAGCCACTGATGGCGCAGGCAGCCCCGCCACCACCAAGAACTCATTTTCATCACAGAACAGACAGAAGACACAGGTTCCGGTGTGAGGGGGTGGGAGACTTGGAGTGCCCTAGAAGTCCCCACCCTGGTATGGTCAGTGTGGCTTCTAGGAAGTGGAAGACCACAAAGAGGAGATAGGGCGGGACACCCCACTTAAGAGGGGAGTCAGAAGGAGCTGCCGGATTAGGGAATTCTAAGGGAAACACCATGCCCTACTCAAGATCCCTATAACATGGCCAACAGGTGAGGCTCACATCACACATCAGAGCTTGCCTAGGCCTCACCACCCTTATGTCACCACCTGTTGGTCACTGTCTAGGACCCAGCATGGAAACCCAACTATGCCCAATGACACTCATTCCCACGTGGCTATGTCTCTGGGATTCTGACCTTAGCTAAATCCACTGGGCAGAGCCAGAAGCTGTAACAGACACAGGATTCCAGTCTTCAGAGGAGAGAAAGCTCTGCCTCTGTCCGCACCCTGGACACACTCATTATAGACTCATACTAAACATACTCCTGCATACCAATACCAGGGGGTGGTCAGCCCATGACCTCCTGGGTGCCTGGCTGGCTACCACTGTCTCTGTGAACTTGTCTTCACCTTCAGAATGGAGCCACTTGGCCCAAAGGCTACTCAGTGTATGGGGGCCTCTCTGATGACAGTCCCCAAGGTGCCCCCCCATCAAATGCCCCCATCAAGGCATTTCATGGAGGATATACTAGGACTGCTGAGATGACTTCTGGTTTGCCCTGTAGCTTGAGGCCCAGGGTCTCTCCCAGTGCTCACCCATGGGTCCAGGTACTCCTGGCAGTGAAGCTGAGATCACATGACAGCTCCAGACAACGATGTGAGAGGATAGAAACCACCCCCACAAGCTGGCCTAGCCTCCACCCCCTGGAAGCTGCCTATCTCACTAAGCTTGGGTGCCGGCAGATGGTGGTACCCCAGGTCAGACAGCATTATGGGAAGAAGCAAACCTTTAATTGATGTCCCACAGAGATGTGATTGCCAGAAATGACCCCACCTACACCCTCAGCCACCCAGCCCTGCCATGCAGGGATGACCTGGGCTCCATGCAGGTGGCCAGGGCCATACCTTGTCACTTGTGAGGCTCCTCTTCCTTGTGGGCCTGGGAGGGGGCAGGAGCACATACAGATCAGCTATGGTGGGAAGTCCTGGCTTTACCACGGTTACCAGCAGCTCCTCAGGGATGCTGGTCTCCTGTGGGGACAGGTGGGACATTTGAATCCTCTTCTGTTCCTCATCTTTTGCCACAAGCTAAATTTCCAGCAACATCTGCTCTCCCTTCCTGGCCTAGGCATGTCCTAGCCACCTGTCCTGCTGCACACTCCTGCCTCTCAGCCCCTTGTGAGTTCCGGCCATGGCACCAATGCTGCCCCGCCTGCTCAGGCCTGCCCTTGAAAGCATTTCCTCACCCTGAGCCTGGCACCGTCTAGTGTGCCCTGTTGACTCGAGCTGTCTGCCCTTCCCTGCTCCCCAGCCCTAGCCATATACCTGTGTAGCCCCTAGCTCACCCAGTTTAGCTCCTGGGGAGCCCTTTGCCTCATGGGAGTCCCAGTCCATATACTCTGAGCTAAACCCCTGCTCCTCCTTCATTACCCAGAACAGTTTCACCAGCATTATTCACAGGATGAAGGAAGTGTGGCCAGGGTAGGCTCTGCCTGTGGTCGTCTTAGCTAGCCTTTCTCTTTCTGGGGGCTTAGAGACTTCAGTGTTCCACTGCCCACTCCAATGCACTGCCTTTGTCATGAGCTACCTTAAAGACCTGCTCAGCCATGCTTCTTCCTATGTCTAAGAAGTCCAGTACAGAGAAAAAAATAAAACCACAAAAGGGAGTTGGTGGTGGCTTTAAGAGCTCCGGCCCTCCGGAGGAGAGGAACTTACGGTGTTCCGGCAGTGTGTGACAATGTAGTCCTGTCTCTCCCTCCCTTTGATGCTCAGACCCAGGGCATCAACCCACTGCTTCCCAAGGCATCAACCCATCGCTTCCCAAGCAACCCCAGCCTTGTTCCACCCTCATTTCTCAGCCCACAAACCACAGCATGGCTCAGGATAGAATTGAAGCCCAAGCCACCAGGCACCTTGGAGAGAAGCCGGGTGACCACCAGCCCCACGTCCTCCCTCCACTCAGGAGTGTTGGGGTTAAAGGTGTCCAGGTCCCTGGAGAACTGCAGAGGCACCACCTGGAACTGAGCTGGAAGAGACAGAGGGGAGCTTGTGAGGTCTGGGGTGTGGCTGGACCCTGCACAAGGTGGCGATACCAGATAGCCTTACCTCTATACCTATGGACCTGGTTCTGTGTTTGGAAGAGAAGAGCCCTCTTATCTTATAAGCCCTTCTTATAAGGGGGACCTTTACTTTGGTCCCCAGTGCTTGGCATGTACTGAGGCTGACAGTGACTATCATCTGGGGAGGGGAGCATGGCACTGCATGTACCTGCTTCATGAGATCTATTTCCCAAGTCACAGGAATACATACCCTATGACATCATCTACTTCCTCGAGGACCCATGGACTTCACTGGCCACTCCCCCCATCAGATCAACAACCCCATAAGATTAGAGTGCCCATCTTTCCACCCACATCATTTCATTTCTCAGGGCCCACAGCTCTGTTCTGGGGTCACAGGAACCCTAGGACCATACTGTCACCCCACTGGCTTTCTCCTTTTTCTCTTATGGAGTGGGAAGAAACTATGCTGGGCAGAGGGCTCAGCGGACAGTGCTTTGTATACTGTGACCCAGCATCCTACGGTGCAGGCAGTCCCTGGCCCACAGTGAAGGGGGGAGCAGCCCAGGGCAGCCTCATCCCTCAGCCTGCAGGCTCCTAATAGGACTGAGGCTGTGGTCCATGGCAGAGGGCCTAAGCCAAATGAGCTTCAGGTATGCTGAAGGGTACTATGCATTGGGGGGGACCTCTCCTCCTCCAGACATAGCATTTTACTGAGGGGTTGACAGCCCCAGGGAGCACAGATAAGTGAGCACCATCCCCAGGTCCTCTTAAGGACTGTCCTCAGAATGGCAAGTGGAGAGGCCCATGGAAGCTCACCTGTTTTGTTAAATCACTGAGCAACAGATTCACTGGTCTCACAAAACACACTACTCATTTTATAGAGGGGAGAAACTGAGGTCAGAGAGTCTGGGACACTTCAATAAGGCCACATAGCCAGTCACGGGACCCAAATCCTCCTGGACACCTCTACGACCTAGGGCCATGCAGGAGTGAACAGGCCCTCTACAGCTGTACACCCACGCTGGCCTACGTAGGGAGTGGAGGAATAACTCACCCAGCACACGGATGACCCTGGAGTCCTGCAGCACTGAGTTCCCACAGGCAGCCTGCACTGTCACTCGCACCTCTCCAGCATCTGTAAACCGTGTGGTCACTGAATTGTCCAGGGAAAGCAGAGGCTGTGGACACAAGCAGGGTCAGGCTGGTCTGGCAGGATGGAAGGCCGTGGTCTACCGTCAGAACCACAGGGCCATGCTGGTGCTGGCTTCCATCAGCAAGTGGGCTGCTGGAGGTTTCTGCATTGGCAGTGTCTGGGAGATGTGGGGGGACCCTAAGCTGGACCAGGAACATGCCCTGACTCCATAGCATGGCACGTCCTTCTAGAGGCTGCCTGTGGCCCCCCGATAGAACTTTCTAGCTGGATTCTAGGCAGCACAGGTCAGGTTCTGTGTTCCATTCCAGTTTAGTTCACTGTCCCACCCACAGCCACACCCCAGCAGGAGCTCAGGCCCTGGCCTGTGGCAGGAGGCAGATATTCTCATCATAGATGAGAGGTGACATTACCTAGGTTACAGGTCAAGCCATGCCTTGTATAAGCAAAGGCTCTGGGAGTTGAGTATGGAGCTAGGGACATTCAGGTGGCAAGGCTACACAGAGCCTCAAACCAAGAACCCTGGGCCTCCTACAAGCCTCCCATCCCAAGAGGCATGACCTTGTACTTGAAGCCCTTCCCTTCTCTTAACCCCGTGTGTCGGGGCTTCCAGAGTGAGGGAAGGGTGCCCATCTGCAAGACGGACATTCTTGCCCCCTCTTCATGTGCTTTGCTGCCTCATTGTGTCTCCTGCTCAAGAACTGCCTGTGCTCCCCGTGCCTCACAATGTACACCACAGTCCTCTGAGTGAGGCCAAGCTCTACCCCTCCCACTGAAGCCTTCCTTGACCGCTCCACAAAAGCCCTCCTGTGACACACGTCATACCTGAACTGCCAGTCAACTACTCTGCTTCATGTCTTTCACAGGACTATTCAGGGGCTTTTCAGAGGGGACCGCCCCCAGCAGATGCTCAAGGTGGGTATTGGGTGAGGGAAGGCCAGGCCAATCCCTTCCAATGGTCTCACGTTGTGCACTAATGCCAGGTACCAACAGCAGCACCTTGCCCCACTTGACACACCAGATGGCAATCTATGGGAGGGGGCTGGCTGAGAAGGGGTGTAGGGTGCACCTGCAGGCTGTGGCCGATCCACCAATAGAAGACAGTGAGGTTGGGGTTCAGGGGCAGCAGCACGGCTGTGAGGTTCACCTCCTGGTTGATGCCAATGACAGGGACTACCTCGAGGTATAGGGCCTGCAGAGGGGCTGAAGAGTCCCCCAAAAGTTCAGGGTTAGAGGTCAGTGAGGCACAGAACCTTTCAGTGGCTACTTACTAATCCTTGTCCCCATCAGATTCATCGGTACCATCGCCACCATCCCATCACTACCATCAACACCATGATCACCATCACCACAACCATCACCATCTACCACCACCATCATCACCATCACCACTACTACTACCAATACTACCACTCATTACAATCCATCACCATCAGCATCCCACATCCATCATTATCATCATCCATCACCGTCATCACTCACCACCACCTATACCAATCATCACTATTCACCCTCTCCCTCACTACCATCCTCAGCATCACCATCCATGCTAAGGTTTGAATCTGAACTGTCCGGTGGTTCGTGTTTTGAATGTTTGTCCCCCAGCTGATGGTGCTGTTTGCTTGTTCCCTATTGGAAACCTCAGTCTCTGCTCCCTGTTCCACCGTAGCATGAACAGCTTCAGGCTGTCACATACTCCCGCACCATTCTACTGTGCTTTCCAACCGTGACAGCTGGACCCTCTGAAATTCTGAATCAAAGAACACTGTCCCTCCCTCAAGTTCTTCCTGTCAGGTATCGTGGTCACAGAGAAGCTAAGGCACTGGTAGCAGGTACGTGGGGTTGCTGCTTTCACTAAATCTGACCATGCAGGTTTAAGCTATTTTTGGTGTGTGTGTGTATTGGGGGGTGGGGGGTGGATTTGCTATTGTTTGGGGGAAAAGAATTTGGAAAAGTGGAACTGGATTTTCAGGCACACCAGAGGCACATCACTATCCTCAGCACTATTACAGGGTCATAAATGCTTGTGCTCAGATTTTAAAGGAAAGTCTGTTAAGCCAGGCAAAGTGTGCACAGTAGGGTCGAATAACCCGCAGGGGGACCCTGACTGGGTAATTCATAAAGTTCTGAGGGTGAGGCTTAAGATTCGCTAGAGACCCCAGCATGGGATGCAGGAACATGGGACCTCTGTAGAGGAAACCTGAAGGCAATAAAAGGAGCCTGTATGTGAGAGAGAGTGTGCTGAAATGGGAAGGGCACAGGCACAGCTGCCCACACCACGATGCCACCACATGCTCCAGGTGCTCCACAGAGCTATGGGACCCTGTGCTTCCTTGCTGTGCTTCAGTCTGGTTTTGATCAAATCTTCTCTTGGGGTTCCCTTTTCTTCTGCTTTTTTGGGGAAATGTTTACTGTAGACAGGAAGTGCAGATCTGCCTTTTACCAGGGCTGCTAAGAGATTTCTCCGGGCACGAATGGAGTCTCTGAGCTGACTTTTGAACACGCTGGAACTGTGGAGACCATGGTGCCTCAATGCTTTTTGCATTAAAGATGGATACTGGGAGCCTCTGGGAGCCAGAGGTAGCCTCTTGCGGTTTAGATTTAAAATGTCTTCCTTAGGTTCAGGTTTTTAGTTTGCATTTCCCACCTAGAGATGCTCTTTAGGGAGGCTGTGGAACCTTTAGGAGATGGGTCTAGTCGGTGGGAGTAGACCTCTGGAGGTTATAGCCCAGTCATCACTCCAGGCTCATTCTCTGCTCTCTGGAGCAGAGATGTGAGGAGCCCCTGGGTCCAACATGCTGCTCTTGCTGTGAATGATAGCAAGCCCTCCCTGCTGTGACAGACAGAGGCCCTCTGACACTGTGAAACAAATTACATTTCTCTAAGGTGCTTCTGTCAGGTATTAGAGTCACAGCCATGCAAAAATAACTAATGCAATCACCACAGCCATCACCACCATCATCCTTTTCATCACCACACGCATTGCCATTATCACACCATCACCACAACCATCATCAACACCACAATCACCACCACCAGCACCAGCACTGCCACACTGCTATAACCATCATCCACACAGCTACACCATCCCCACCACCACCAACAGCATCACCGTCATCATCAATATGACCATCCCTATCACTGTCATTACCATTAAAACTATCACCATCAGTCAATACCATCACCACCATTATTGCCAATATCACCATCACCACCATCCCCACTATCACCATCACCATCACTGTTATCATCACCACCACCTACAGTATCACCTCCATCATCACCTCCATCATCACCTCCATCATCACCTCTGTCACTATCACCATCACCTCCATCATCACCATTGTCATCATCACTATCACCACCACCATTACACCATCACTTGTGTTACCATGACCACCACTATTCCCATCCTCACCATTACTTTTGGGAATACTTTTGGGAGCAGGTCTGAGCCCAGCCCACCTGCCTTTCTGTCCACGGCCTCACTGTTCTGAGGACCTGTAGCAACCCCACAAGACTCCCTGTGCTTCCCCAAAGCCCCAGATCTCCACTTCACAGGAGACACACAGCCTCAAAGGAGCACTGGACTTACAGTTGACCTGGACAAAGAGCACAGCCTCATCATGGCCTGCCATGTTCTCAGCCCTGACAGACACACGGTAGATGCCAGGATTCTCGTAGTGGTGCCGGATGGGCTCACCAGTAAGAGTGAGGTTCACATACATGGCCTTGAAGCCATCTCCAAGATCCACCTGATACTTAGTGGTCAGGACATCACCCTGTAAGGAAATAGCACAAGGTCACTAGGAGTGACTCTCAAGATGGGGGTCCATCAATAGATGCCCACTCCTTCTCTCCCGTCTTCCTTCAGATGTAGGCTCTATGGGGCCACAGAGAGTAGGCTGGCTCTGCTTTGAAGGCTTCAGCCTGCAGCAGGCTGAGCTGGGAGACAGCACATGGGACAAGACTGGGCTCTCCATTAGAACAGAACACCCACAGGTGATTTTAGGAAGGCAGTTTGAAATCTGTATGGGTCCCAGGAGGAAGCCTGAGCCTGAGCCAGGCCACGGGGCTAGGAGGGAAATTGGGAGTCTCACATAAAAATGGAGAAGCCTTTGGTAACTGCCATGAGGTCTTTTCAGGGAACCACAGCAAACACAACTGTCTTCCTGTGACAAGGTGGCTCCCTGTTTCTCATCCCATCCAGCACTGTGCCAGGAATGAGGCTCAGCTGTGTGGAGCAGGCAGGGAGCGGTTGCTGTGACTTTGTCCCCAAGTTGCATGGAACTCCCCATGCAAGCTGCTGGCTGACCCTGACTCTCAAGCTCATGGCAAAATGGAATTCCTGTGTCCACATTTAAGTTCCCCTCTCCTGTCTGCCTGTCTCTCTCCCTCTTTCCCTGCCCTCTCCCCTCCCCTGTTCACCCCACTTTAGCCATCAACAGTCTTCCTAGCTCACACCCTCCAGACCTCAAAAGCCAAGGACATTTGTGTGTAATTGAGGTTCATTTAACTTTCTCTGTGAATACACTATACTGGGTTGGATAGTCACTCCAAATCCATGCCTGTTGGGACCCTCTGAAATGGACATTTAAAATAAATCTTCAGATGCAAGTCATTAAAAGGAGGTCATAATGGGGCACGGAGTACAAGAAACCCATGGGCAGGATCCTTGAAAACAGTGGTGACTTGGTCACCAGGAAAGAGATGTTTGGACACAAAGGCAGACACTGGAAAGTACAGCCATGAGTCAAAGGACTTCCAGAATGCCCAGAAGCTGGCTGAGGTTTTGTTGAGGACATTCCTAAAACCCAGCATATATGGTGCTTCATGTGTCCGTTTTATAGGCTGCAAAACTGAGGCTTTCAGGGGTCCAGGCTCTGGAGGTAAGCTCTCTGTCCATTGCTTTCCTGGCAGGGTTGGATGAGGATCAAGGGGACTGTCCATACTCAATTCATTCCTATGATTGGGCAGGTTCTGAGTAGCATTCAAAAAGTGGGTATCTGCCCATGTTTTTGAGGTTCTCATCTTTCACAGCCTTCATGTACATCTTCCCATGTACTTGCCACCCATGCAGCCTGCCATGTCTTTTGTCTTATTGTGTTTCTTGCTTATTTTCAAGCCAGTTTGATATTTTATTTGTACTGAAATGTGATTTTATTTGTATATTAATAAAGTTGCCTCGGGGTCAGAGCAAACCATAGCAGAAGCTGGGTGGTGATGGTGCACGCCTTTAATCCGAGCACTTGGGAGGCAGAGCTAGGCAAGATCTCTGTGTGTTCAAGGATACAGCCAGTATGGTGACACACGCCTTTAATCTGAATACCAACCATAGAAGACCTGGAGGTCTATACAGACAGGCAGGACGAGGAGGTCATGTGGCTGGGTTTACAACCAATGAGAAGGCAGAACAGAAAGTCTATATAAAAGACAGAACACAGGAAGTAGCTCTCTTGCGGAGAGGAGCAACAATGAAGGGTAAGATTTTTCATCTCTCAGCTATTGCTCTGACCTCTTGGCTTTTAACTCTGCAATTGGCTCTGTGTTTCTTATTTAACAAGATGGTTACATCTACGCTGGCTGGTTCATCTGTTGATGGAGTTCTTTGTATAGTCCTGCTCTGGTACCCATTGGGCTGCGCCAACAAACTCCCTCCTGTCTGTAGCTACTTTTATCTTCCTGACAGTTTTACTGGTTCCAAATCTAGATGGTGCTGACACATCAAGGTTTCATTGTGTGGCCTGGTGCTATAAGCTGAGGAATATGTAGTAAGAATTCAGCTGAATATGATAAAGCTATACTTGGAAGAATCAAGGCATTCTTCTAGAGGAACCCAAATCTCAAGGAGTAGTTGGTGTTATTCAACTTTTAATATATCAGCTCTTTCCTGCTGTGAATTTCCTGTGTGCTCTCATACCTTCTCCAAGAACTTCTAACAGTGTATTTTATCTGATATACTTCTCTAGCATCCAAAGCCAAACAGCAGACAGGACAAAGTATTTCAGACCAACCGCTGAGTCTCCTGAATTAAGGTAAACAGCTTTTCGGAGACACTGCCTGTCTCCTTGGCGTAGGAGACAGGGGAACTTAGGTGCATAGCTTTATTTCTTGTGCAAATGAAACTCAAGTCCTCTTTTCTCTTTAAGCCCAAGCTGCATGCCAGATCAATTGACTCAGACCAAAAGGGCTTTTTTGTATATCAGGGGCAGTGAAGCCATGAGGCAGGTTTCCTAGCTCCGAGCAGAGATGCCTAGCCCTGCCAGTGTACATTGACATAGAAATAGAGAGGTAGTTACATTTCAGTGACTTATAGACTCTTTTACCTAACCACCTGTAAGATTATAGTTTGAGCACACTAATGATAAACTCACAATGTTTCACCTAACCACTTACAAGAACATACTTTGAGCACATAAATTCCCTTTCTGACTTATTCCAGGCCTTATCTCACCCCACTGCCTCTATTCACTCCCCTTTTGGGTTGCCAATGAAGCCGGCTATCACTGCTCTTGTGGGGACCTTGGAAGCCTTGCACTGTATTGTGAGAGTTACTGCTTGCAAGGTGGTAGACTGGTTCCGGGAAAGGAGCAGGAAGGAACCAGGATGGAGAGAAATGAAGATGAAGATGGGGATGAGGGAAAAGGGGCTTGGTCAGAACTAGGACTATGAGAGGTCAGGAGGTGAAGGGACAGAGGGGCTGAGCATGAGAACAGAACTGAAGCTGTGTAGACAGCATTTTATCTCAGAGGAATGAAGTGGACGGATGAAAGAGCTTGCTTCATTCCCTCAAATTACTCCCCGCTGTTCACAATGTCTTCCCCAGGACTCTGAGAGAAGCTCCTCAGGGCAGACCCTTGAGGAAATTCTGATAGTCTGCAGCCCCATCCGTGCTGAGGACTCCCAGCCTGTGTTTCTGGGCTGGCTTCGGTGTGGGTCCTATTTTAGACTTTCCCACTTCTTCTGCAGGTGTGTGATCTATTTTGGGTTCATGTCTGAGGTCTGGGGGGAGGTGCTGTTGCTGGGTGGAAAGACACCACCTCTCCCAGTCTGTTCTGCACCTGTCAAGAGCAGGCAGGTGTCTACGGCTCTGTTCCTAGCCTCCATCCCCCATTGCTGTGAATTCTCAGATACTTAGAAAATTCAGGCTCCCCATACCCAGCCCTGCTTTGAAGCTCAGTGATATGTAAGAGCAGGTGAGTGTGTGGTAGAGGAGTGCACACTGTGCCTGTAAGTGTCTATGAGTGTGTAAGGGAGTTTGTGTCACAGTGTAAGTGTGCATACACCCACCCTCAGTTCTATGCTCCCATCCCCTTTCCTCCCAGGACAGGGTTGCCCCCCACAACCCCCTATTTTAAGACATGTTTGCATTGCTCTCCTCAACTCTGCCCACTCCTAAACCTGATAAGCAGCCCAGCAATGGTTCTGAAGATGCTCTGTCCTCTAGTCCTGACTCAGCTGAGGCTACTTGCAGATGTGCTGTAGTTTCCAGTTTCATGCTCTAGGGGGCAGCAGATCACCATGTTTCCAGGATATCTGGCTAGGAATTTGAGAAGCCTCAGCTGGGTCTGTCTGAGCGTCCAGGGTACCCCATACTGACCAGGGATTCTATCCTTCTTTATCCAAACACACTGCTACCAACAGAGATACCTAGCCATGCCTTGGGGCTGGCTGATGGTTCAAATGAACCTTAGGGCTGTCTCAATCAGTGAGAAGACCTGGGCAGGAGTGTTGTGTATGAGTGCGTGTGTATCGGAGTTGTATAGCTTGGGCATGGGGACCACAGACTTGGCATTGTCTGCTTGGAGTCCAGAGGCCTCTGGAGGACACAATGCTATCTCTGCCTCTTTTCACTATGTAGCTCTGAGATAATGACATCACTGTTCATGCCTCAGTTTCCTCATATAATAATGTAAGCTGATAGCACAATGTAAGATTACATTTCCAACAGGAAGCTGCTGTCACAGTGTCTAATATACAGGTGCTCAGTGTGGCCAGTCTGAATACTCCATAGCCTCAGTTTTCCTGTTTCCAGGAGACCAGGTCTCTGACACCTAAAACCAGACACCCTTTAAAGGCTGTCTGAGTATAGCTTGCATGATCATGGATTCACATGTATTAGCCTTCACATCTGTTAGCTGAAGATCTGGACTCCTGCTGATCTGTGAGTGGAGACTGCCCAGAGTCCTGGGGGAGGAAGGGGGCTCTCCCTCTGACTCTGTGAGTGGATACTGCCCAGAACCCCAGGGAGAAAAGGGGGCTCTCCCTCTGACTCTGTGAGAGGAGACTGGCCAGAACCCCAGGGAGAAAAGGGGCTCTCCCTCTGACTCTGTGAGAGGAGACTGGCCAGAACCCCAGGGAGAAAGGGGGCACTCCCTTGGCCTCTAAGTTTTCTGAATGTTCATGATTTCTAATAGTCATTTTTAAATTCCTTGCAGGGATCATTAGCTGCTTCTATAAGCAGAGACACGGGGATATGACTTGTGAACCAGAAGGAAACAGAAAAAAATTAACAGTTCCCTCAGGGAACAGAATTTTGGGTGATATTTATGTCTGTAGTATTTTTTTAAAATTATAAATGTATTTCCTAAATATACTACAATGAGCATATATTATTTTTAAAATCAGAAGAAAATGTAACACTTGTTCTGGAGTAAAAATAGAATGAGTGGGAGACTGGGCGGAGAAAAATATATATATTTGTGTGTGCATATATATATATATATAAACTTGTATTTATATCTATCCCTATATATACACAGAAGGCATTATCTCTGGATATGTGATTATAAGTCATTAAAAAAACTTTATGCTTTTGTTGGGATTTCAGATCAACTAAATCAATATAATTAGAGATTTAAAATTGCCGTAGTGCTGGGCTGGGGGTGTGCTCAGTAGAAGAGTGCTTCTCTAGTTTGTACAAGGCCCTGGGTTCCACCCTTGGCATTAGAAGAAAGAAATCAATGAAAGAAGTTTAGTGCTACCTGTGGGGAGGAATTGATTTTGTGTCAATGTTTGATAAACAGAAGATCACACACACATGCATGTATACACATCCAGGCACTCACATGTATATACATGTGTAATATGGAGTCCATTTCCCGCTGAATATCTAACACACTTGCTCTTGTATGGTATCTGTTTCATCCCAAAGGATGGTCTGAACCAAGAGGCCAACTTCAGTCCTGTGGCTCCCAGCCTCGGGGACAGGCTGGCCTCTGTGGCCATGCTCCAAACTGTCCAGAGCCTCAACCTTGTATGCCTGGCTGGAACTCCCCTTTCCAGTGACCGTGCAGGGTGGATGCTCACCTGTTCCTGTCGCACCACAAACAGCACATCTTCTCTAGGCCGCACCGACACTGCTTCTCCGTGGATGCTCACCTGGAGGCCCCGGGGTGCTGTGAGGGGGCACTGTAACTGCACCGGGCTCTGCTGCAAGTCCACACCACCTTCACACACATTGGACACCACCTTCCGGTACCTGGGTAGATGAGGGAGGGGTCAGGTCCAAGATGAACAGTGGTTCCATGGGTAAGGAAGGTATCCTCTCCTGAGGCAACTCATGGCTCCGACCTCTACAGCCCTGTTTGCTGTGTGCTCCCCATGGCTGCTTCTGTCTACCTTAGAGCTGAGTGCACTGAGGATGAGGATGGAGGGGCTGGCTGTGCCTGTCTGCTTTGGAGAGCTGAAGCATCCATGGCCTGATCATATCACCCACAGTAATAATAACTGGATTTTGTTGTTTGTTTTTTGCTTTTTTTGTTTTTGTTAAGGGGTGACAGAGGAAACACTTTAAATCCAATGTCTTGCCAAGAACTAGGGAGGACTGAGTGGCTGAGAAGTGCTCGGCCTTGGCTTCCTGGGTGGCCATAAGCAAACATGTTGCTCTTCTTGGGATGGCTCCACCCCATCCACTACCCATCTATCTACCCACTCATCCAACAGTGGCACAATGGCCTCTTTGGCAACCCCACCAGGGCTTGGCAAGCAGCAACTCTTATCTGAAGTGTCAGCTAGGATCTGTATCAAGAGTACGTGAATTTAGAAAGATGGGTATTTGTGGGGCAGAAGAATGGGTAGATGGATGGAAGGGAGGATGGGTGGATATGTGGGTGAGCAGATAGGTGGATGGGTGGATAAATGAGTAGACTGATGGAATAAGTAGAGGGCTAGATGAATAGGGGATAGATGAAGTAGATGGGTATAAGGATGAGTGGATGGATGGATAAGTGGTGGAGAGATGATTTACAGTTGGGTAGATGGGTGGATGAATATATGGAAGGAATACATGGATAGGAGATATATGGATAGGAGATAGAAGTGGGTGGGTGGATGGATGGATGGATGGATGGATGGGGTTGCATAGGTAAGTAGATGGATGGATGGATGGATGGATGGATGGATGGATGGATGGATGGGTGGATGGGGTTGCATAGGTAAGTGGATGGATAATAGATGTCAGGCTATATACAGCCTAGGCTAAAGCATTCAGTTCCTGGTCCTGTCTCTGTTTCTTCCAGCTCTCCAGGGTAAGTAATAAGGAATCCCTCAAAAAGGATGAGGAAATGGGCCTATCACATGGAGCATGTGGGCCCCACAGAAGCTGAAGGCTCACAGATATTACGTACTTGGTATTTCTATATGAAGTTGATACTTTATAAACCATTTATTCAGCCTACCCCAGGTAGGGAGAAGGGTCTGCCTGCCACTTACCCATCTCTCAGAGTTTGTGGTCACTATAGCAGACTGTAGAAACACTCACTGTGTGTTCAATGGGCTTAGGCCTAGCAGGTGAATATGCCAGTGGCTGAGATTTAACTACAGCAGAAGAAAACCTGGGGGTGGGAGATGGGAGAGTGATCTACCAAGGCTTCCACCCAGAAGTTTGGTGTGAGTGGAGTCCCCCAGGCTTCAGAAACATCCCTGGTGCCATCACAGTACAGGCGTGAAAGGACCAGAGAAGGATGAGGCTGCTCTGGGGTCTCAGTCCCACAGAAGTTGGGTTGGTGTACTCACCCAAGGCTACTGGTGTAGGTCTGGCCCAGGACACAGTCTTCAGGAGGGGACAAGGGGTTGAACCAGAAGTTAGCGGAGCACTTGTTGGCAGTGGACTCGGAGAAAGATGAGCGCTCAAACCCGTAGTCACTGGGAAAGGAAAGCTGGGTTAAAAGGTGAGATTAGAGGGGACAGCTACACCACAGGTCTAGATGTGTCCATCTGTGGGGGCATGGGTGGATCCACAGGTTTGTCCCAGAGGAGAGCAGATGGAACATATTAGGAGGATGAAAATGAAGTGGAGCCTGGAGGGCTTTCTGGAGGAAGTGAGCGTCTCAAAGGATGCATGGAGATAGAGGGCAGCAAGGAGTGGCTGTACAGCCAGGGTCAGTGGCCTTGGAAAGGACATGGAGACCTGAGTGTGGGGTGCATGGTAGAAAGGGTGGGGCAGGCTGGGGGCAGAGGCTTTGTGAACTACATTGCCCATAGGGCAATGGGCCTCTGAGTGGATTATGTTCCTAGAGGGAGGAGAGGGACTAGGTGAGTGTAGCTGGCTCCCATGATGCTCTAAGGTAGAGGTAGACGTGTGTGTCTGTGACGAGGCCCTGAAGGATGATGTGGCCTCCACCCTGGTTCTGGGGACAAGGTCATCATGATATAAAGATGTCGGAACAGCCAGGAGAGAGGGACAGTGCCCACCAGAGGAAGTCAGAGTCCCGGCACTTGCACACGCGTGACGTGAGTGCCGACGTGAAGCTCCTCCCCTTGACACACCAGGATGTGGACTTCCTTTTCCGGTAACTTCTCTGCTGGCCCATGATGCAGTCATCACCCTGCAGCAAGAACACCAGGATGAGGAACCAGCAGAGGATGGTGACAGCTACCAGGGAAACTGAGGTCCAAAAGAACTTGACATGTCAGTCAACTGGCCCAGCTTCCCTCATCTTAAGACATATGGCTGGGCCCTTGGTGGTTACAGAACAGCTGGGCCTACAGGGGCCAGATGTGTGACCATCTGGGGATGAGCCATGCCTGGAGGGCTCATATGGACACACAGTAGATTCTCAGGCTGTGCTCACAGCAGCACTGACCGGATCCCAATAACAGAGCCCTTTGTAGTGATGGGGAAGGACTGGCGGGAACTCTGTGTAGCCACAGTGAATCGGGTTCTGGAACCTTCTCTAAGCCCATCTGAGTACTTTCTCGTAAACCAGTTTCTGCAGAGGGCCACTGAGCCAGAGACCATCCTCCAGGTGTGAACTCCCGATGTCGGATCTCCACTTACACAGGTATCTGGCCCCTCGCTGACTTCAGCTAGCATCTCAGTCAGAGCCCCCGGCCCCAGGTGTCTCCCCTTAGGAATCTTCCAGCTTCTGATCTTTCTTGGCTACAAACCCCTACTTGATTTAGTGGTACACAAGCAGCCTGCTCACAGCTCCCAGGTACCCCTAAGTGTCAGCCTCTCTTGTACCACCAGGAGCTGAGGTGGGGGGCGGGGTCTCATGTTCTGCTCAACCCGAACATGAAGGGTAGACACTGATGATGGATTATGACATAGGATGCCCCCCAGGCCCTGATGTCGGATAGTCTTTGCCCATTTCCCCACGAGCAGAAAAGTCCCAAATCATGTCATGGAGACTCTCTGGCTGAGGGTGGGGCTCAGGCTCTGCAGGCCCTAGGGGCACGAAGAGCCACAGATCAAGCAGCCACAGGCACCAGGGTGGCCCAGACAATCCCTGACATGTATGGGATTCCATGGAGGAAGAACGTTGCCTGGCCCACCTGGAGGTCAGTGAGGTCCCAGGAGCTATAGTCATTCTCGCCACACTGCCGGGGGAAGGAGGGCCGGAAGTCCACCTTGACCAGCTCCCAGTCAGAGCGGAAGCTGATGTGGCCAAAGACCCTGAGGGGAGACAGAAGGAAGGTCACTTCAGACTGACCCATCCCTAGTGTGCAGACATGCCCTCACTCAGATCCCCTGTGCCACCACCTGCGATACCTCTCCTGCCCCAGAGGGTTCAATGATGTGGCGTGACCTCCACCGGCACCTGACCTGATGTTATCATCCTCAGGGTGACCGCTATCTGTGGCTTGCTCAGGTTACCCACCAGACCCATGCAATCCCCTTCCTGACAGGAGCAGGCTCTCAGGTGGGCAGGCTCCCCGCCTTCTGGGCTGCCACAGGCCCATCCATAGCCTCACATGCCAGGCCTTGTACTTGCTCTGGGTGGGCTAGAGCCATGTCTAATGTTATCTGGTGTCTCCCTGCCTTTCTGCTGGCCTCCCTCTGTCTGCCATGTGGTATTGGGCTCCAAGCTGTTTAGCCCAGGCAGAGCTGGCACTCCAGAGAGATAACTAGTCATTGTGTGGCTTAGACAGTGGGATGAATGGGTTGGTGTGACAGCACAGTGCATCCTACTGAGCAGAGGAGGGGCAGAGGGAGGCCAGACATACAGGAAACACAGTGATGCATTGAGGCTAAGCATGCTTGGCTTGGTGAGCTGAGACCAGCATCCCACACTGGATTCTCCTCCCATCCAACTTCTCTGCAAACCATGGGTGGCCTTGTCTTGGGGCGCCTGCCATTCAGATGGGCATTCCTCTGGTCATGGCCCCATCGTCACCTTGACAGACAGCTGGAGAGGGGGTTCCCACATTGCTGTCCTCCCCTCTAAGGCTTATCACATCCTGTGAAGGACGCATGCTGATCTCCCTAGACTTCAGAGAGGAAACAGACTAAGGAAGGGACCCATCCAGGATTGCTATCCAGTACTGGTACCTAGGGCTGGCAGCTCACATTTGGTTATGGCCTGGGACCCATAACCAAATAGCCTGAGTTTGATAACCATGCAGCCTCCTATATATGGGGACATCCCGTACTCTGCATTCTGAGCTCAAACAGAGAAGCAGGCTGGTCTAGCTAATCCACTCTGTGTGTTTCAGTTCTTGTCTGTGAAGAAAGCCCAGACCTCAGCTCCCACTGTGAGTATCTCTCATCTAGTTGAAAGGTCCTAGCAGGAGAGGCCAAAGTGCTGCTGACTGCTTGAGAGAGAGAGCAGGAAATGTGGGCCATGCTGTGGAGTGGACTGCTGGTGCCTTCATAGGTATGGCCTATAGCCCTGCCAGGCCGAGAACCTCACAGTACTGCCCAGGGCTGGGGAACCCTTTACCATGTACTGTGTTGGGGGAGGCAACTGTGGGCAGTGTGGTGAACAACATCCTGACAAGGTGGCTGTGGTCAGCTTAGATGTGACCTTTGGGTAGATGAGGATAAAGATGCCATATGGGCGGGGCCCTGTTCTAGGCTCGCACAGAAAAGCTTTTCATTCTGCCAGCCTGTGTCTCCTCCGAGGCGTGCGAGTGATCTCCGTGTCCACTGAAATTGGAAGCTGTTTGAAGATGCGGCTTTGTGAAAGGCTCCGTAGGAACCTTACGGAGCTTTTAAAAAACTTAAAACAGGAATGCACGTGCCTGTGAACTTTGCTGCTTTCCCCGGATGAAATGCCATCTGCAGGGATGAAAGCCGCATTTGGGACCAGACCCGGATCTGAGGGCCTTGGCTGCACAAAGCACTAATATCCCAAAGCAGCTACAAAATGCAGACTGCAAGATGAAGTGAGAGGAGGAGGGGGTGGGGAGGTGCTCAGGGCGGAAAGTGTCCCCATGGTGGGGCCAGGCTGCAGGAGCTGAGGCCTGGGAACCATGCCGGCTTTCTGGAGCGCTGAGAGCCCTGTCAGAGTGGTCACCTTTTCGCCAGCTCCTCTTCTTGCACCGTGGGCTCCGCCCTGCAAACTGTCCAACCTCCTTGCAAAAAGACCACGGCTCAGGCTGAGTCTGCCGCAGCCCAGGCTGCAGTCAGATCAGGGAGTCAGACTTCCTTGCCTGTTTTTCTTGACAAACATCAACTGCCATGTCTCTGACTTCCCTTCCTGCATCAAGCCACAGCCTTCAAGGGGATGGCCCACAGACTGGGCATGAGCCTCCCCAAGGCCTTGGAAGATGACGGCATCATGGAGAACCTGACCAAGAACAACCTGCTATCCCCGGGCAGTCAGGTAGAGGGAGGTCTGGACCAGTTTAGCCTTCCATGCTTGGTGCTCAGCTATTCCAGGATGCGCACATCACCTCTGTCCTGCAATGAAGTCTGCCCTGGCTTTCCCCTGGCCACCCAGGAAGGAGACTGTGAGGCCAGCACCACAGTGGGCTTTCTCCCTACAGCCTGACTATGGGGGAAGGGCCCCATCTGCTCCTGGGGCACAGTCATGGACATTCTGCAGGGATTCCATGGAGCTGTGGACACTCCATGGGGCACTGAAATGCTCTGTGGGGTTCCGTAGAGGTCATGGATGCTCCATGGACACTTCATGGGACTCTATGGGTACTCCTCGGAACCCTGAGTCAGGAGAAGCATGCAGGTCAAGTTCCCTCCCCAGACTTCTTCCTGCCAGTCACTGGCCAGTGCAGGCAGCAGATGCTCCGTGGCCAACAGTCCCTGGGCCCTGGCAGGAGTCACTTAGTCTGGCTATCTCTGACAGCCCTCATTAGCTCCTGGCATGTGGAGGTTGTCACTGTATCCTCGACATCTATATGTCAGCTGTTGTGGCTTCACTGAAATCTTGTCTATTGAGCTCCAACCACTTACCAGGTACTACCCAGCCGGTCACATTAGTGACACAGACTGAAGGACCCCACCCCTTGGAGTCTCAGGAGGGTCAGGCAATCAAGGCCACACAAAAGGCAGAGCCCAGACTGGTACAAAGCTCTTGAAGGGGCGAGGAGCAAGGCCACTGTCCCGGCAGGCAGGAGGGATGCACAGCTTTGTGATCCCTCATCTCACAGGCCTGAAAAGGTGTGAGGCGTGTTTCCTGTCCTCTGTCCTACTCCATCTTCCATTCATTCCTAGGAGGCTGTCCCCATCACTGGCCTAGCTGGGGCTCATCACCAGGTGCCCCGAGAGCCACATGCCACTCAATCTGAGGTCCTATGCAGTCCCTATCCATCCTGGCAGATACAATGGCAGTCTCTAAATAGGAAGGTCAGGTTTCTTTGTCCATCCTCATGGGCTCCTAAAGCCAGGCCATGGTATGTTTTACAGTTAGCTCTCTGGGGACCTCAGTGTCAGCATACAATAGGTGCTCAATACATGCACTTTAAACATTAGGTGGTCTACAAGGACACTTCTCTCCACCCTGGTGGCCCAGCCTCACATCTCTGCTGTGCTCGGTGCTTCCTGCTCTGTAGGACAGGCTGGCATACACAGCTGATCCTGAAGCATGCATCTGAGCTCAAACTCACAGCTGTGACCCCACTGGACATGGAGAGACTCATGATCCTCCAACAGGGGGAATATGAAGTAGGGATGAGGAGATAGTCAGGTTCTCTCGGGGCTTCTCCACAGGTACATCTGTAGGAGCATCCAGTGAGCTCACAGAAGACAAAGGTGGGGTGTGAGCTGCTAAGAGCCCAGCTGGCCCTTCACCCCCACACCACAGGCAGCAAGGTTATACCTGCCAGGATGCCAATGCCCACTCTAGGTTGAGTGTGAGGTCACCCTGTCTGCCCGCCCAGTCTACAGGATGGGGGCTGGCTTGACTGCTTGGGGCCAGCATCAAATAAGGCTCCAGCTGCACACCCTTGTTGGGCCTCAGGACCTCACCTGTGCCATATAACCAAGAAAAGTACTGTCCTCACTACAGTCAGCTAGAAAGGTGACAGCATGCACTGGTAAGGGACACGCCTATGAAGCTTTGTTCCACTCCTGGTCAGTCAGTGTCCTGGGCAGGGATGGAGAGCCCCCACCTGCTGACCAGGGTGAGAGGAAAAGTCGCTGGCCTGGGACAGGGAGATGTCAGGCACACAAGAAGCAGAGGCCCAGTCTGAGGCCACCTCAGAGCTCAGAGACCAGACCCAGCATGCCTGGGGGGAGGGAGGGGTCGTGCTGACCTGTGACTTCCTCCTACCTTCCTGTTGCACCCACGTCCTGACACACACTCACGTCATGACCAGCGTCTCGTCCCCTGGCTCGCTCAGCAGCCCGTCCACGAACACGGAGGTGCTGGTGAAGTTGTGTGTGCTCCAAGTGTGGCCCTCGTCCATGCTGAACCTGTGAAAGGCCACCAGTGTTCACAGAGCAGCATGAGCTTACTCCTTTCTATGACTCTGTACCCCTGACTCTTATCCAACAGAGACCAGCTCCGGGACCATCTCTACACCTAGGCCACAGCTGGGCCACAGCCTTTGTCTCTCAAGTGAGACCACAGCAGATGCCTGCCAGCACCAGGTAGCATCCCTGACTAATTAGCAATGTGATGGCCTGCTGCCCTAGACATTGTCAGGATAACACACAGGCACTGTTCTCTATGAATAACAGGGACATCTGAGCCTTAGAAACTTCCAGTAATAATATACAAGGCTTGAGCCCAGCTCAGGGTCCTGGGGTCAGTGACACAACCAATATTACAGCGATGTTAACTCCCAGGCTATTCAACTCTTTTTCAGATTAAAATGACAGTGGCTGACCAGCAGTTTCCCAACTCTGCCTCCTAAATACCAATGTTAACCTGTCCTCAATTTAGCCCACTCCTACCTAGGTACCCACTGGCTGCCTTGTCTGGTCACCCTGGCCCCAATCCTCTACCAACAGGCTCTTGTTGATACTTAGGGTGCCTCCCAGGACTCCCCAGCCCCTCCATGTTACCCTGACTAGGCTACGTATTCTCTGTTCATCCTGGAGTAATATGGGTCCATCTCTGGGACACCTCAAAAGGGTTGAGAGGTGTGGGTCATCCCAGTGTCAGGCTCCTAGGGGATTGTTCTGGAATGCTCAATGCCCTCTGCCCATGATCTCACTTGAGGATCTTCAGGGGGATGGAGGTATCCTTGATGGCGGCAATGACACCACCGTGGTCCAGGTAGAGGACATGGTGTTCTTCCTCAAAGACCTGTGGGGGTGATACATACTCTCAGGTGAGATCGCAACAGGGCTGGCGGAGCCTGGTCAGGAGGGGATGCCAGCTCTCTATCAACACCCCCAGGCCCACCCCTGACTTAGCACATGAGGAATGAGTGGGATTTGGGGGACGGTGGCAATTTTATCTACCCCGAGGGATGGAGGGAACTGTGGGATGAGCTCTCAGAATCCTGCCCACGGGAACCCAGGTCAGCAAATGGCCCAGCAATGAGGGACGCACAGGGTACTCAGAGCCGAGTTCAGGATGAACCCCAGGCCAACATGGGGTGCAGGGACAGATCATGGCTCCTTGATACCTCTGATCTAAGTGGATGTGACCACCTCTGGCTTCCTGTAGTCCTAGCCTAACTGAACCACATGTGACATCTTCTGTTACCGTCAGGAAGCTACTGGGAGGGCAGTGACATTGAGTCCCCTGGGGCCATCTCAGTGGAGGTCTGTCTGAGCTGGGTGCCTGGGACTCTGGCATGTTGATGAATACGTGAATGAATGGCCACCATATGGATGAATGAATGAATGGATGCTCTGAGGATAAATAAATGAATGACCACTAAGGGTTTTGCGGGGAGGCAAAGGTATCTTGACAGGGGCCACCTAGGAGGGACAACTCTGTTGGCCACAGCCATCTGCTGATATCCTGGTTGGGCAAGTGCCATCTTACAGACAGGAAGCTGGCTCACAGTAAGTTGGTTGGAGACAATATTGGGGAAATGGCTGGGGAAGCCTCAGTGTCCACACTGTGGTTCTCGATACCTTAAGCAGCCCCTGGGGTGCAGAGCTGGAAGGGGATACAGACCCATGCCTGACTCAGCCTTTCTTCGTTCCCTCAGAGTCCTAGCAGGGTCTTAGAATGTTGCTGGTGAGGTCCTTGGTCACTCCCGGGAGCTTGTGGTCTTTGATATTTAGGTTTTTGAGACAAGATCTTGCTCTGCAAACCAGGTGGGCCTTGACCCTGCACCAGAATCTCCTTTCTTCACCTCCCAGATGCTGGGGTTACAGGTGGGTGCCACCAGGCCTGGCTAGCAGCTCATGGCTTAAAGCTTATGTCTCCAGGAATGCTCTGCCCTCTGGCCCATCTCTATCCGTCAATGCCTCACTGGCCAGGAAGGAAACACCACAGTAGCCCCAAGTGCTCCACTGATCTGGAGCCCTTGATAATTCAATTGTCTCCTCAACTTCCCCCTGACTATAACTGCCTATAACCACTACATGCGTCTGTTCCTCCCTGACACACATATGCATGTGCATGGACACACATATGCACACAGGTGCTGCACCATCAGGCATCTCACCTGTGAACCCTGCTGTCCTCTGGCAGGGGAACCCTACCCTGTAACACTGGTCCTGAGGTCTCCAAATTAAACCCAAGCAAACTGCTTCACAAAAGTGACCCCTCAAATGTCTATTGAGTGAGGACGTCCTCTAGTGCCGCCACTGGTGAAGGTGGACAGACAGTGACCTTTAAGAACCTTAGAGCGGCTTCACTGGCTTTGACGGGATAGACATATTTAATGCAATAAATCTCTCCTGCCCTTTGCAGACGCCTTGCTTGATGCATCTTATTAAAACAGCAGCAGCCTTCATCCTCAATGCAGGTGAGCTCTGTGTACAGGGATGAATGTTTGATGCCTCCCGGGGATGTGACTGCATGGGCAGGCATTGGGGAGATGACCTGGGAAGAGGACTGTCTGCAAAGCCATTGGGCTCTGATGCTCAGGTCATCTTACAGCCAGATCACCTCTCTAGTTGGCAGACCAACTCAGCTAGGACCCCATACACCTGAGAAGGCAGCCAGTGTCTGCGTCCCAGGGCAGGGTCATCCTGGGGGGTGTGGGGTAGAAATCTGCAGCTTCTATGTGTCATGGACTCTGTGGGGCTTGCCAGCCCTCTTGTCCAGTGTCCTCACTCTTCCTGTGCTAAGAGTTGATGGCGGCCAGTATCCCTCTAACCCGTGGCTAGGACATCCATGTGAAGCTGTGAGTCAGAGCTGCACAGGGTCCTGCAGTTGAAGAGATGGCTCCCACAGGCTTTCCTAATTTTCTCCCCCAGGATCCTAAACCTGCACTTACCACATTTTCTTCCATTTATGTGTCCACAGTCTCTACCTCTTGGCCTGGAGGAGCCCAAAGCCAAGTAAGAGGTGTCTATGTGGCCTTAAGTCCCCTTTTCCAGATGTCCCAAGGGACACACCTGTCTGTGAAGTGCTTCTAGGATGTATAATACCCAGCAGATGCCACAAAGCATTGGGCTCATGGCCCCACCCCCAACTGGCCCCACCCCCAACTGGCCCCACCCACAACAGGTCCTAGCCCTCAGCAGAGGCCTCAGATGCTTCTGGAGCCCTGAAGCTGGTAATCAGGTGCAGATGCCTCTCTCAGGACTCTAGAGAGCTCCTGTGAAGGAGGGGCACAGAACAGATCGAGTCCTAGAGGGCTGAAGAGCATCAGGTACTTTTGCTATCTTACCTGCCGCCAGGTGTGCCCACAGTCAGATGTGATGTACATCTCCTCTTTATACTCCACCAGCTGCGAGCCCAGGTTACCTGACCCAACAGAAAAGGCTGCGTTGTTCTAAGACCAGGCAGATCCCTTGATCAAGGTTTGAAGGTCCCCAGAGAAGGAAACTGTGCTGAGGCCTGTATTTCTACCATAGACACCTACAGCAGGCCCTGGCTGCCTTGCTTTTCAGACGGTGGCCCTGGTGTGGCTGCTGGGCTTGAGCTGGTCCCCAACAGGCAGAAAGAGCTCAACCAAGCCGAGCCCAGTGCAAGAGGCTCCAGCCTTAGCTCCAAGGTGAACAGGCTCAGGTGCTTCAGAATGCCCACAGGTGCTACTTGAGGGTAAAATGTGTGAGGATGGCCAGGGTCAGGCTGAAGGACACGAGCCAGCTGGAGCAGCGTGGGTTTGTGGTCCCTGAGAGATGAGAGGACTGTATGTGTATTTGGGGACATGTGCCCAGGAGACCAGAATGAATCTGGCTTTAGGTAAGCACATAGCAGATGCACATTCAGTTCCTGTGGAAGGGACAGTTGTGATGTGAGGGAGATGTAACAGGCAGCAGGGGCTGAGCCTTAGTCTGGGTCATTTCCAGGTAGACAGCATCCCATCCAAGATGCAGGCCAGCCCCACCCAGAGCAGCTACCTCATGCGGGTTGCTATGGAAGGGATGGGGCCTTCAAGCGAGGAACATAGCCCTGTAGGTTCACAGCATGGGACACATAAGGCTTCACAAACTGGGTGTGGTTTCCCCAGAATCCCACCATAGCCTGGAGCACAGGAGCTTTCTGATGAGCCAGATGGCTGCATCAGGATAGACCATCACCCACATGCCTGCCCATCTCTCCATTCACCCATCCATTCAACTACCCATCTACCTATAAATCCATCCATCCATCCATCCATCCATCCACTCACCCATCTACTTGCCTATCCACTCCCCCACCCACTCATTCATCCATCCACTCATTTATCAACCCACCCATACATTTACCCACCCATCTATATGCCCATCCATCCATGCACTCATCCACTCATCTATCCAGCCCTCCGTACATCCATCCCACAGTCACCATTAGGATTTCCAAGGCACTCCTGCCTCCTGAGAGAAGATTCCTATCCATGAGATAGGAGCTTCCCTCAGGCTGTAAAGGCTGTGGTAGCCACGCACCTGCACCCATGATGAGGCCAGGGGCAGTGTCCTTGGTGTGTACGGTGCCTGACACGTAGGGGTTGTCTGCCCAGCGCAGATGTAGGTGCAGGTGGCAGTCCGGCTGAGAGGAAAAGAAGGAAGAATGGTCAGTGTGTGGGCGTATCCTAGAAAACCAGTTCTGTGACCAGATCTGCCCCATGGCCTTTGTCAGTGAAAGCTGGGTAGGGATGCCTTGGAAGAATGAACAGAGGGTAGGAACCTGTGTTCAACTGGCTGCTCGGTGATGGGAGCAAAGGATGATCCTGCTGAGGATGGCGTCAGCAGGAGCTGCCTGGGACCTAGGGAACAGAGGAGCAGAGTAGGGACCAGCCAGACGCTGTCTTCTGGAGAACAGAGACTTGAGGTCTGAGAGAGGGCCACCAGATGGCTGCAGCTTCTCCAAGGGAGGGGCCTTGTGGCCTGGATTCCCCTCAGGATGGGCTTCCCTACATGGCCACCACATGGGTTGCTGGGCCAAAAAATGTGTGTGATTCTTGAGGTCTGTGCAACCTAGGCTCTCCTTCATTTATTCATCCATTCATCCATTCGCTCATTCCTCCATCCAGAACCTTTACTGAACACCTTTTCCTAAGCTTCCCATGGTCTTGGCTTGTCATGCTTGCCTAGCCTCTACATGGGTCAGAGGTGGAATGTCCTTTGCAGCTGCCCAGAGTGAGGCCAGGCCATAGAGGCAAGCAGGACCCACAAGGAGCTTGTACAGCAAGCCCAGGTGAGGCGAGTTACCCATTTCTGGCCCTCTCATATGCGGGAGCTGGCAGATCCTCTACAGAATTGCCCAGCAACTCAAATCTTGGATCACTGGGTAGATAGAGGGAAGCGGCTGACCCAGCCTCAGTTCTGTCTAGAAGTACTCCTGACATACTGGCACTTCTGAATACATAGGTTTCTGTGGCTTCATTTGGAATCCTAGATACAAACAGATTCATACCCATTTCCCAAATGAAATGCACCCTGTTAGAAGAGATCTGATTGGGATGGGGAGATGGCTCCATGGGTAAAGTGCTTACTTAAGTGCAAGCATGAAGACCTGAGTTCAATCCCTGGCATGCTCATGAAAGCTAGGCATAGTTGCATGTAACTCAAGCCCTAGTGCAAGTGGGTGGGTGTGGAGACAGGTGGATCCTAGGGGTTTGTTGGCCAGCCAGTCTAACCAATTGTTGCCCTCCATGTTTAGTGGAGGGAAACCCCTGTCTTAAAACATAAGGCCGAGAATAACAGAGGAAGACATCCCATTAGCCTCTGGTTTTGACATGTGCTCACATAAATGTGCACTCATATGCACACACACACACACACACACACACACACACACAGAGAGAGAGAGAGAGAGAGAGAGAGAGAGAGAGAGCTGATCAACTGTTCTACTATATAAATGTATCTATTTCCTCATAGTTGAAAGGAGACATCCCCTGCCAAGCCAGTCAGAGAACCCTGGGAGCCAACGCATGACCAAAAGTAAGAGAAGGCAGCAGAGAAGTACCATCGGCCTCTCCCTGTCTCAAGGACAATATCAACAAATGCACCGAGACAAAGACCCCAGCTGCTCCTGGGTGGCATGGCTCCATGCAGACCTTATGTCCCCAAACTCCCAGGAACCTTGCTACTGCTGTCCAAACTGCGAGCCACAGGTGGTTCAGAGAATGACCCTGCCAGGCATGAAAGCCTGGGCTTGGTCACCTCTCAGTCTGTGTTGTCCCCCACTCTGGATGGAGGCCTCAGTCACTCAGGAGGGAACCAGGGCTTCCAACTGTCATTGATGTATCTGTGGTCCACCGGCTTCCAGGCACTTTGCCTTGGTCTCCAGTATAATCTCTCTGTCTGCCTGGGCCATTTGTCCACTTTCTCCTCCTGCCATCATCCTTGCACCCCCACACCCCCCCTAAATACAAATCTTACAGAGGCTGCCTCCTCACTGAGCTGAGTAATTGCAGACAAGAACCTTCTCTTAGCTGAAAGTTGCTTTGGCAGATTAATGTGGCTTAACTTCCCCCAAAGATGATATGAAAATTAGCCTTTCACAGCAGCTCTGAACCCGAAAGGGTTTTTATAAATGGCAGGTACTTCATTCCTCACGCAGGTGGGCAGGGGTTGCAGGCCTTCTGCATTTGCAGTGGGGTCTGACAGTGGAGTGGAATAGAGAACTCAGGACATCCCTGCCCAGGCAAAGCTGCTCCTTAGGGCAGCTCATGCTCGGTGGCCCCCTGGTGACTGTGGGAAAACACTGCCTTTAGTGGCACCTGCCACTCTGTACTCTTCCTCCAGCACTCGCAGCCCTCAGTAACATTCAGCAATGCTCAGAAGCAGACTTGGAAGACTGCTCCTACTGTGGACCTCTGCTAGCACCATGGCATCACCCCAGCACTAGTCTGGTGGGGCATGCAGGTGTGGACAGCAGACATCAACCAAAGTCGGTGGTGGCTCCCTGGCCTGGAGCCATCTGGACAAAGCCTGTGGAGCTGAGAATGAGTGAGGGACTGGGGTTTGGGGCAGTTTCTCACACTATAATTTCATGGAGAAGAATGGCGTCCATGTTTCCCTCTGTGGGCATCCCTATGACTAGCAGAAACTGGTGGCGTGGGTGTCTCAAGTGTACCCTGGCAGTGGCCTCTGTGCCGTTCTCTTGGTGGCATGTGACAGGGCAGAGTACCTACCGGCTGGCAGTTGGTGAGCTTCCCATTCATGTCAGTGCTGGGTGGCCTCAGGTAGTCCCAGTCGCGGCCCTTGTTGTAGGTTATGAGTGTGGTCACCTTGCCATCCACTTTCTGGTTTGCCAAGAAGACTCCCTTCACCCCTCTGACCTGAGGAGACACAAGGACCCCAAGGCTCTACACAGATGGCCCAGAGTCTCAGTAGCTAGGCATCACTCCCTACTGAGGATGCTACATGTAGCTTTGCCTCCCCCTGGATGCAGCCTGACACATGGAGACTGGTCTCCCACTTGCATGGAAGAGTTCTGTCTACTCCAGGGTCAGGGGATCTGTAGGACATTGAACTGTTTACCCAGAACCTTTGATCATCAGATACCAGGGAGGGCCCTGGTCCCTTCACCAACCAGGATATCTGATGAAAGGATTCCCCCTTCACCAGCCCTACTCTGGATCCCCTCACTGCTGTGTCTGTTAGAGCTGCAGGGCAGGTCCTGGGCCACAGCAAACACTCCCTTGGCTTTCCTTGGGGCCCCAACAGGCCTACTGACAACAATGGGAAGTCCCTGTTTACCCTGACATGTACCGTCAGGACTCCACTCAGCTTCCATTTCTCTTTCTCAAGGGGTCTCACAAGGTCCCCAGCTGAGGTTGCAACATTCAAGGGTGGCCACTGAGTTGATTCATAAGAAAGTCCAAAAGCCAGCCATTTCATCACACTAAACCTAATGGTGCCCTTGCAGGAACACCTTATTTGTCAAGTCCCTTATTGACAAAGACTTAAAGTCACATTCACTGAGTACTTCCAGGGTGGTGTGACAGGTACAGGAATGCTCCTTCATCCAAGCCTCAGAGCAGAAGCATCTGTACTCCTCTTTGTATAGCATGGCATTGCTGCTCACAAAACTCTTCAAGGGATTGAGCCTCAGACAGCTGTGCATTTTACTCAGAACTCTAGAGGTAAGGATTCTGAAACAGTCACCAAGGTCATCAGTGATCTTGACATGCAGGCAATGAGCTTGGCATACATCATCTCATTTGAGTTTGAAAAAAGTCAGTGCAGTTATTCTTGATGTGCATGTTTGCAGGATGGACAGTCCACCAGAGATGTGCTGCTACAGATGTAGGAACAGAGCAAGGAATGGGTAGGTAGATGGATGGATGAGTGGGTTGGATGAAACATAGATGGAAAGGCATGTGGGTGGATGGATAGGCAGATGGTTTAGTGGATCAGTAGATGAATGAATGGATAGGTGGATTGATGGATGGTGGGTGGGTGGATGGGTGGTTGGGTAGAGGGATGGATGAATAATTGGATGGGCAGATGGACTGGTGGATGAATGGATGGATGGTGGATGGACAGGTAGATAAACGGGTAGATGGACTGATGTGTAGATGTCTGGGTGGATAATGGATGAATGGATGAGTAGATGGGTAGATGGGTGGATGAGGATGAGTAGATGAATGATTGGATAGGTAGATAAGTGGATGAGTAGATGGGTTGAATTGTGAATGAAAGAATGTGTTAGGGGATTAGTAAATGGGTGGATGGATGGATGGTTGGTTGGATGGATGGTTGGTTGGATGGGTGCATGGGTAGATGAATGGGGGGGTGGATTGATGGTCAGATAATGGATGAATGGATGATGGGTAAGTAGATGGGCAAATGAATGAGTAGATGAATAAGTGGATGGGTGGCTATATGGATGAATATATGGGTAGATGGTTAGTTGGATAGATGAGTAGATGAATGAGTGAATAGATGAATAGATGAATGGATGGGTGGATTTGTAGAGGGATGGCATCTCTACTTCCTAAAGGTGCTATAACATCACAAACTTACTGCTTCAAACAACACACTTCTCATCTACAGCTGTGGTGGTCAGAGCTCTGACTTGAGTTTCTAATGTGTTGTCAGGAGTGTGCTCCTGTCTGGAGGCTGTAGGGAGAAATCTGTTTCTCACTGGTGGTCTTTGGCTCCTGGATTTCTTTCCTCATCTTCAAAGCTAGCAATGCAGTTTCTGGCCACCACCATAGCTTTCCTTTGACTCTAACTGCCTCCCTGTTCTACTTTCAAGGACTCCATAACTACCAAGGCTCTGTAGACAGCGTGTAACAACAGCCTCAAGCCCACTGTAGCCTGGCCTCCCCTATGCCAGGTGGTGTGACACACACAGACATTGATTTTGGGGATCAGGAAAGGGATGGATGGTCAGGTGAGCCTCATTCCGTTTACCAAGTGCCCCATTTGATCTCCAAGGACACACATGAGTCTGTCATGTGACACATGTTCACCCTTTTGAAGGTCTGAAGTCTTCCTCTTATTACAACATCAGTATAAGTTTAAAAAAAAAATAATAAAAATCCCTGTCTAAATTTTACCAGTTCAAGGGCTACAAATCTTATTGAATAAGCATAATTATACATACGGGCCTGTGAAACCAGAGAGTGAGCTACCTGCTTCTGAACCACTATGTGATCCCAAGTGTGAGGTGATAATGGAGAATGAGAAGGAAAAGCAGAAGTCCCACTGCCAAGTGACCTTGCCATCCATCAGGGAGCACCCCCTGGTGTCACAGGTGGGAATGGCTGCTTGTGGCCAGGGCTCTGCACTCTGACTGCCTTCCCACTTCAGCATGGACAGCCCAGCAGTTTTCTGAGTCTCTAGAGCCTGGGTCCCATGCCCTTCTGCCATGCCTCCCTCTGTCCCTGCAGTCCACACTGCTGTGTTTCTGCTGTTAGCACGTTCTCAGGACCTCGCTGTCTCTCCTGCCACTATCATTGAGATTTGCTGCACTAGTTCCTCCACCGAGGCAGACACAGCTCTGGAAGCACTTTAGAGAGCCTCCTGTGACACACTGTGTGAGCACATGATCCACGAAGTGAGGTGATTTGGCTATGGTGCTCTGTGACACCCTGAGCACTCTTCCTAACTCTAACATAGCCAGCTGCTGAGGAAAATTCTGTCAAAATCCCATAGGACCCAAGGAGACCACATAACCAGGGGACATGCAGAACAGATGAGACATCCTTCGTGTGACTCAACAGCAGAGATCCTGAACAGGCTGCTGACTTCCTAGTGACTATGATAGCAACAATACTGGCCATATGCAGGAGATTCACATGCCAGTTCCCAAGCCAAGCCCTTCCATCCACCATCCCTAATCCCAGAGTAGGTGGCACTAGGAACATGGAGTCTTGTTGGTCTGAGCCCTGATGTTTCCTAAGAAAAGCATCTCTGAATACATGCAGTAGCCCTGAAAGAGAGTATTGTTAGCTTCAACAAAGTGCTTCATATCCCAGAAAACAAGTCCAGAGAGGTTAAGTAGTCTGCCCAGGACAGCACAGCACAGTAGACACACACCAGAGCCTAGATAGGAGCCCAGGTGATTGAGGACCAGAGCTGAGCTTGTCACTACCCCATTGGATGAAATTAAGAGAGGATAAGGCACCAGTGGGTGGGCAGTGGATGCTGTCTTTGCAACTGCTACATGTTCCCGAGGCTCTCCCTGGTGGTCCTCATGCATGGCTCAGCTCACTGCTTCCTCACCTAGCTGACTCCTGCTCTGCCTCATCTCAGTGTTGCAACCCCGCCTCCTCCAGGAAGCCCACCCTGACTCCCACCTGGACTTGTCAAAAGGCATTGCACCGTGGACCACCGACAGCATGGGCTTAAGGACACTAGGAGGAGACATCTATGTCTTTGGGGGTGGGGGTCTGGAGGGTGGGCAGCATGTAAGGAATCCTTGCCAGTGACTGAGGGTGAAACCCCAAGTGTGGCAGACAGTATGTGTGTGACATTTGTGGAGAGAGTAGAGAGCACACCCCCATCCCCCCACCACATCAGAGCTGTCCACCACAGCACCCCCATCCCCCCACCACATCAGAGCTGTCCACCACAGCACCCCCACCCCCATCTATCACTGCTCACCTTGGCCTGGGGCCACAGCCCCGCCTCTGAGTGCTCCAGTGCTCAGATGTCACCAGACACATCTGGAGGACTAGGGGAGGGCTGCAGGACAGCCCTATCCCTCTGCAGCCCCAGCTGGGAGGTAGCACTGACAAATGGTCTCTTCTCGAAAACAAACGATTACATTCATCATTTTGCTGGGAACAATGGCACCACATTGCTGTTGACAGCTGTAGACACAGAGATTCTCTCCACCTGGGAGGTCCCCTCTCAACCACAGGGACAAAGCCCATTGTCTGCCAAGGGCTGCCCTCTGAGCCAGACTCACTCTCCAACAGGGGCATCAGCAGACTCACTATCCAACAGGAGCATCAGCAGGCTCTCCCCACTGGCCTGGGGGGTCCAAGGGCAGATGTGAGGGAAGATCTTGGTGGACAGGTGGCTGGTTCTGATTTTCCTGCTCAGATCTGGTCTGTCTTAGAAGGTTGGTGGAGGGGGGGGGGGGGGGGGAGGGAGTGACGGTCTATTGAGCCTGTTACCTGACCCAAACATGGGCTAAATAATATTGTCACCTCTGGCCATTGAGTCCACAAGACCAAAGAGAGGACTGTAGTGTATCCAGGCCCATATCAGGTGCCTAATGGACTTTTTGTGGATTGGACCTGAGGATCAGACCACACTCACCAGTGGAGAGCATTGGCATGGATTCCAGAAGCTTGGGTCAGTGTCGTGGCATGAGTGGGAGCCCATGGCAACTTGTGTGGGGCCAGGGCAGGCCAGGACCCCTACAGAGGTGAGGCAGGGACAGACATCTCAGGTAGGTAGGAGGAGAGGCCATGTCATAGCAGGTCGGGTTGGACAATATATGTGGAGGGGGGAGGGCCAGCAGGAGAGGTGGTATAGAAGTGACAGAGTCCTGCTCTCAGGGCCCAGAGAGGAAAGAGGGGTCATGGGAATAGGAGGAAAGGAACAGTAGAGAGCCTCTTGCAGATCCAGGAGAGCTGGCTGCTTAGACCACACTTGTCTGTGGCTGCTTTGGCACAGGGAAAGCCTTGCATGCTAAAATACTGAGTCCACTTCTGCAAGATGTTACCCATCAGGAATTTACTTCTCGTTAGCAAATACTCTTCCAATGAACCTCGTTAGAAAATCAGCTTCCCTCTGTTTTTACCCCCCTATGATTGAGCCTCTGTGGCATTAAAGCCTGAAACATCTGGTGTTTTGCAGGTATCTGTAACCCCTGGGCAAGGAAGAAGGAAGTGAAGCAGGTTGGGGAGGGGAGCATGAGCAGCTGTTCCTACCCTGCCTGGTGCCTACCTCAAGGATGTCGATGACCACATTCTCCTCAGCCTGCCTCGAGCTGCGCACATTCTCCAGTACCAGTGAGTAGTGCACTCCGCGCAGGTCTGACTGGTACAGGTTGTAGGTGTCTACTTGGTTCCATTCCTGGACGGCCACGAACACCTGCTGCTCATCTGTGCTGATGATCTGCAGGTCCTAGGGACCAAAGAGCTGTCAGAGATGGTAACCTGGAGCACAGGCACCACCTTGCTGCTCCCCTGGAGGCAGGGTGATCGAGGCTGGCATCCCAGTAAGTCATGCTTAGCTCTGTGGTTTTGGGCAAGTGACTTCACCTCCATGGACATCAATGTCATATCTCTAAAATGGGAGTGATGTTTGGACACCTCACACCAGGTTAGGGGGTAGCCTGGGGATGACTTCTCTTTCCCACCCCAACTGTAAATTGGCTATCTCCCTACAATGAGGAAGGGTTTTCCCCAAGTACCCCACATGGTCAGAATGAGTGTCAGGCTAGGCTTCTGGGAGTCAAATGGCCCTTCAGTTGTCCAGCATTTATTCATGAAACATCTGCCTTTAGGACCTGCTGCCAGCCCTACCTCTGCCCTGAACTGCAGAAAGAGAGAACCCGCCCTTAACAGTCAGGGCATGGTGCCCCACACAACACTCTACAGACAAGCTCCACATGTGACCCAGGAAGAAGTATGTAGGGCCCAGTCCCATATGTGAGATGGGTCAGCACAGTGATGGAAGTCTGTGGGGTGCCTGTGGGAACATGCTGGTCAACACTGTGTGCCCACCTCCAGTCTCTGAGTTGTGGGCCGGAGGCAGGATGTGCCACTTTTGCCTGCTGGCCATTTGGCTGCCCTCCAGGGAGGTCATGCCCATCAGCTTGGGGTGTGGTGGATAAGCAGATCCACCAGAACTGTGTGGAGAGTGAGAATCCTTCCCACAAGGAGGCTTGGCAGGGTCAAGCTTATAGGAGGAGAGAGCACAGCAAGGAGCCTGCACAGCAGAGTGCAGTAATTCAGGTGACAGCCCTGATCCAAAGCCACTTACAGAAGCTGGCTAGATGTCCTGGACAAATGCTTCCTATAAACTATGAAGCAGTTTGGGGCCATCCACAGTGCCCCTCTGGAGAGACCTAGAATTAACACTTCAATATGTTTATGTTCAGGCTCTCTCCCAAGCATGATTCACGCACTCTCCGAGTCTGGTTTATAGCTTGCTCCGCACACTGTGTGGGTGTCTCTTCCTCTGCCATGAACGTTATTTATACACACCACAGTTAATGACTGCATGATACGCATTTGTGGCCCAGCCGTATTTCACTGAGTCCTGTCCCTGCTCCAGAGGACCGGAGGGGATGTTTCCCTGCCAGGGTCCCTCCCTGCCTCTCTGCTTGTTTCCTTCTCATAAATTCTAAGAAGGGAGGTCGCTTCAGCAGAGACAGGGAATGTCTCTAGAATGCCTGTTGCACGCTGTAAACCTGCTGCTGTGATGTCCAGATTGGTTCCTTCCCCAGCAGGCTGCTCGTGTCCCTTCCGTGGGGCAGTATTGGGTCACACAAAAGCCGCGCTGACTAGTGTGACAAATACTTTGCACCTCCATAGACATCCATTTGCTTTCCTCACTATTTCAATCTTAGAGAAGCAACCAAAATCATCCCTTAACTCCATTTTTTTTTTCCGGAGCTGAGGACCGAACGCAGGGCCTTGCGCTTGCTAGGCAAGCACACTACCACTGAGCTAAATCCCCAACCCAACTCCATTGTTAATAGGTGCACAGAGCCTTCATGTATGTATCTATGTGGGCACATGTGGCCTGGAAAGATCTGTAGAAGGGAAACACGAGTTTGTTAATGTTTCTTATCAAGTGGGATTAGGAGGCTTCAAGAAGAAGGTGCTCATGGTATCTTCCCAAAAGAGGGATTCTATGAGCAAGGGGCATCAAGATCATGATGGGGAAACCTACAGAGACAACTGAATCAAGCTAGTGAGAACTCATGAATTTTAGACCAACAGCTGAGGAGTCTCGATGGGACTGGACGAGGCCCTCTGCATATCAAGACAGTTGTGTAGCTTGGTCGGCTTAAGGGGAACCTTGGTTGTAGGATCAGAATCTATCCCTGGCGTATGAGCTGGCTTTTTGGAGCCTGTTACCTATGGTAGGACACCTTGCACAGCCTTGATGCAGCGGCAGGGGGCGGGGAGTTGGACCTGCCTCAGCTGAATGTACCAGGCTTTGCTGATTTCCCATGGGATGCCTTACCTTTTCAGAGGAGGGAATGAGGAGGGTTGGGGAGGAAGGCTGGAGGGGGGAGCAGGAGGAGGGAAGAGAGGGGGATATATGGTTGGTATGTTAAATGAATAAAAACATTTCTTAATTAAAAAAAAAATCTTCTGAACCAAAAAATATAAAGAGAGAGAGAGAGAGAGAGAGAGAGAGAGAGAGAGAGAGAGAGAGAGAAGGAAGGAAGGAAGGAAGGAAGGAAGGAAGGAAGGAAGGAAGGAAGGAAGGAAGAAAGAAAGAAAGGCGGAAGGTACTCATCCCTCCTGGCTGTGAGAGAAGGCCAGTGGTGGGCAGGCTAGTGCAGAAGCCCTACAAAGCCACCAAGGGCAGGGGCTCCTCCTGGGTCGTCACTACTGTCCCATGACATGGTGCTTGTTTTCAGGGCCCAAGAGAGGTGTTGGAGTTCCACAAGGCAAACAGCAAGGAAGTAAGGCAGCAGGGAGAGGGAGAAAATGCTGGACTTCCATATGGAGAAGTCACACAAGGAAACTTCATTAATATCTCACTGGCAGATCGTCAACGTGTGACCACGTGTAGCTGCAGAGGAAGACAGGAAATGCAGCCTCTTCCCTGGGAAGATGAGCAGCAGCTAAGACTTTGAGTTTGGCTAGGCTCAGATAAAGGGCAGGACGGATGCTGAGAACTCTCCACGACTTTCTCCATATCATTCATTATCTTGAGACAGAGATGGGAAATGAGGGAAGGAATGGGCAAGCAGATGGAAGTGATACATGTGTGTGGGTCACATCACTTGCATGTTTGTGCACAGGCTCATATACAAACGAAAAGTTAAAATTCGTAATTATAAACTGTACAAATTATAATATACTATACATATACGGAAAAGTTTTTGGAACATTTTAATAAGCATGGTGGCAGAAATTTCTCATGGACCTACCTTCATATGGAATCTCAGCAGAAATTTTCCATAGATTTTTTTTTTTAAGTTTTTATGTGTCTGTGTGTCTGTGTGAATGTATGTCATTCATGGAGGCCAGAAGAGGGAATCAGACCCTCCAGAGCTAGGGTTACAGGAGGTTGTGAGCTGTCCAACACAGGTACCGGGAATCAAACTCTGGCCCTCTGCAAAAGCAGCAAGGACTCTTCGCTGCTCAGCCCCCTCTCCAGCCCCAGTATAGAGTATTATATGAAATTCATGAGGCACTCCCATGAGCCATCACCTTCCTCCTATCTTTTCAGTGCTTTGGCTACTCTGGCTCCCTGCCTTCTGGTTCTGGGGCTCCTGTAAGACCTCTACAGGTTATCTCAGCGGGGGATCTCTGTCTAACAAGTCACATGGCTCACGCTGCTTTCCAGATTCCCTCTTCATCTTTCTGACATTATCACATGATCATAATGCATCTTCGCATGTGCCTTTGTCTTGGCACTGATCAACATTTGAAATATTCACATTCATGTGTTTCATGATTCTGGGGGTAGGGAGCCACTGTTTCTTAAATCAATCTCTCTGCCTCTTGTTCTCTTGTCCTTTTAAGATTCTCAGTGTGTGTGCTGCTCAGATGATGGTGTCCCAAAGGCCTCATACTTGGTTACTTCCACTGTTTTTTGTTTTTCTTTTTTCTTTTTCAGGTTCTCTGATTCATCCTTTGCCTGCTCAAATCTGCTGTGGAGTCCTTCTGGAGGACTTTCTTGCTACTTATTTTTCTTATTTCTTTCTACTTACAGTTCCGGGGTTTCTATGTGGGCATCCTTACCATTTCCTGCCTCTTCATGGACATTTCCTTTGTGCATAGTGTCCTCTTGCAGTTCTCTGAGCATCTTAAGACAATTCTATTAGTTTGTCCAGCAGGTCCACCAGCTGGCCTTTCGTAGGCATGATTTCTGTTCTGAGCAGATCATGTTTTCCTGTTTCTCTGTGTGCCTTGTGATTTCTGATGACTGAATCTGGAAATCGTGTGTGTGTGTGTGTGTGTGTGTGTGTGTGTGTTGAACTTTTTTTAAGGCCTTACTTTTCAGTCCATCCTGGCCTCAAATTCATGGTCCCCCTCCCTCAGCCTCCCAATTGTTAGGATTGTAAGCCTGTCCCATCATGCCTACCTATTTGAATATATGATACACTGACTGAAAATTCAACTGTCTCTTTTCTGAAGAGACTTCTTGTTGTTTTTGTCTCTGATCACCAAAGGCTCTGTCTACAATGAGGCTCAGACCAGCATGTGTGAGGCATAGAGACTTTATGCCTCTCCCCCATAGATATGCTTAAAAGTCTGCCTCCCAAAGGAGAAACAAAGAAAAGGGAGGTGGATGGGCTCTGGACCTGCTTTAGCTGACCATAGCCATTGACATCAGAGCCCAGATCTCATTGTCTGGAGGGAAAGGTCCATAGTGTCCACCCTGGCCCCACAGGCTACTTGCTAGCTGCTCTAGGAAAGTGCACGTATTTGCCTGCTGTGAGACAAGGGCAGACACGGCTACTGTTCCTAGGTCAAAAGCTTAAACTGGACACTGAAGGCATTATAATGGACTGCAGAGTCCCAGGATAGTCATGAGCCTACACTCTGCAGTGTGGCTGTTGCCAAGGGGGAGGGTAGAGAAGGTTCTGGAGCTTTGACTCAGCCATCCATCCCAGCATCACTCTCTCCTCTATTATATGTGATATGCATTTTATTTTACTTTAAATAAATTCATTACAAATAAAGGATGATTCTTTCTTTCAAGTAAATTTGCATTCACTTTACCCAGTGGATGCTTTTTATGTAATTTGTGGTTCTGTCGAGTCTTCTTATGAGCATTTTTCTCTGCTAGGGAACTCCAGGACTTTAGAAACAGTCATTACAAGTCAACAGTTCAAGCGAAGGATGCTGACTCATCCTAACAGCTGTCCACCTTTCAGAGAGTCCAGGAGTGGGTAGATCAAAATGGCAGAATGGCATCATTTATCCCCCTTAGAACAGGAGAGGCAAGGTGCAACATAGAACCAGGCCACACAACGTTGAGTGTGATCTAACTCCATGGAATGGGATTCTGCTGGAAATCAACTAAGATGCGGGAGGACTGTGTGTTCAGTCCATTTCCTGAAAATATTCCCGATGAACCCCCACAGTGTAGGGGGTGTACTTACAGGGACACCCACATGTCTGGACTAGAGACTGGCTGTGGCTGTGTAGACTCCTCAGCTCAAAGCCCTGCAGCCAGTCACTTATTGTGGGGGATCATGTATCCATCTAGAAAAACCCACCGGACACACTGTCATGCTAAGCAGGATGCTGGGGTTAGCCACACCAAAGTCACTTTGGCATGTGACCAGGGGGGACCAAGACAGGGTGGGATGGGGGAAGGGGCTCTCAAGCAGGGGATCCCCTTATGCTGTGCCAGCCTCTCTCATTTTGTTGACATTATTCAGGTAACTTAAGAAAGAAAAAAAAAATGAAGAGATGGCTTGTTGGGGGGAAGCAGGCAAGAGTGAGAATTCACCATAAAACAATACAGTCTGATGGGAATTCGGTTAGTGTGTCTGTGGGTTGCTGATGAGATGCTCTTCTGTGCTCTCCTGAGCAGCTCACATGCCTCTGGTAGAGGGCTCAGGTGCTGGGAGGTCCCAGACAGTTGTGCTCAAGGTCATAGAAACTATGACTTCTGGCCATAGGCTCCTTGTCAGAGGTCCCCCTATGTGCCATATTCTCCACACCAGGACCGGGGTGCACATCCCTAGAGTTGTGCTGTAACCCCAGCAGGGCCAGCCAAACCTCTCATCACCGGAACACCTGCCTTTGCTGAAGGGAAACTGTTAGCTCTGAATTCGCTTACTCAGCCAGGCCTGCAGCTAATTTAGTGAGCTCATTACTTTCCTTCCCATCCTCCTCTCTCTCTTTCCTTGAAAAGATGTTGGAGAAAGGCCTAATAGACTTTTCCCTTTGGTTCAGAAGAGTCTGAGGTACCTAAGTCCATAGCTTTCCGATGAGGGCATTAAGAAAGTGTGGCCACATCCATTCTTAGTATCTGTCTCTCTTGACCTTGGGACCCCCAACCCCAGTGTATAAGGCCTCACCGTCTTTGCATCTGGCACAGGGTGGGGATGGGTCTCACCTTGGGCAGGGCATACTTGGGCAGCTTCATCAGGACAAAGTCGCTGCGGCGATAGGAGACATAGTATTTGGTTCGGTTTGTTGAGGTCGTCTGGGGAGAAACACAGCGTCAAGGGACAGAATCTCCAGCGAATCCCCACTCTCAGCCAGTGGCCATGCCCTTTGCTTATAGCCATCATGGTTCCTCTTTTTTTTGGGGAGGGGTTCAAGACAGGATTTCTCTGCGTAGTTTTGTGCCTTTCCTGGATCTCACTCTGTAGCCCAGGCTGGCCTCAAACTCACAGAGATCTGCCTGGCTCTGCCTCCCGAGTTGCTGGGATTAAAGGCATGTGCCACCACCGCCCATGGTTCCTCTTCTGCACTGATGACAAGACTTCACTAAATGACTCATCTGTGAAGGGAGGGACTCTACAGTCTGGAGGTGTCCAGGCCTCTATAGAACTGCTGTGACCTGGACACACAGAGGTCCTGGGGACTTGGAGAAAGGTCCCCATGGTGGGAAGGTCTGACACCCTTCCCCCACAGCAGGAGCTAACCACTGAGGTGGAAAGACAGGCCCCTGGAACTCACTCCTCCACTCACTCATCCACTCACTCACTTGCTCATCCAATCATTCGCCCATTCACTTACTCTGAGAGCACCATCCCATTTCCTAAGAAACTGAGCAGAGAAAGCCAGTGTCACCCACAGCAAGCCCCAAGCCTTTCTCAGAGCTGGAATTTGAATCTGTACACTAGCCACAGGCACAGAAACCTGTGCACACTGGGACTCACTGAGACAGAAGGTGTCCAACAGGTGAGGGATGCTATGCCTGGCTGAGTGTCCCAAAGAAGTTTGATGGGCCCATTCCCAGAGTCCATCTGGTAGATAAGCTCAGGGCCAGAAGCAGAGCCAGGTTTCACCTGTTCTCATCTCCTGGGGAAGCCACTGGGGTGCCTCAGTGGAGGATTAGTGTGCAAGGGCATGGCCACCCCCATCCTGCCAGGAACTGACTGTGAAGCCAGCAGGGCCTTCCATGAGGCATAGTGGGAAAGAGACCCTCATCTCCAAGGTCCTTCCCACCTGCAGGTGCTGGGGGCAGGGCAATGCACAGAGGCTTTGAAAGACAGAGTCTGGGGGTGGGTGGATTAGGGACAGGCTGCACTGCACTGTCCTGAACAGCAAAATCAGCAAAAAAACAGTAGCCCACACAGCCCTTTCATCCTCTCCATTCCTCCTAGAGTGACCACACTGTGGGGAGCCACTGACAGGCTAGAGTGAGCTGGGAAGGCTGGAGTTACAGTGCCATCTGCGGATCCAGTGGCCGCTTGTCTCTGTGAGTGCTGTGGTGTCTGGGGAGGGACCACCAGCCCATGACACGGAGCAGCGAGCAGAGACTCAGAGGCGATCTGGTGGCTCCTTTGAAGCCAAGCAGTGGCAACTTGGCATCTGACACCTGCATGGTCTGGTGAGTGGCCCTCCAGAGCCATGTCCCTCTGTCATCCTCTATCACCTTCTCAAAGCACGGCTTCAGAATAGTGGAAGCAACAGCATCCCAGCCCAGCCTCAGCAATGTGACCTTGCCTGCTCCAGGTAAACCAGAAAGAGCTGCCTTGTCTAGGTGTGTCCTCCCATGGACCTTCCACCTGTTCCGTATGGGGTAACCTTGCATTTACTCCAAGACTGGTAATACTGGGTCTGCCCAAGTACGGCTTGCCAGAGAGGTTCTGGAGTCCTGTTGACTCCCAAGTTAGCCCCATTCTACCAGGGCAGACCAAAGATGTGGCTGTGGGACAAGAGACATGTCAGATGCCAGCTGTCCCTGGAAGGTGATGGTGTGTCACCTGGTCTGATGTGAGCCAGGCAGGGAGAAGCAGTGGGGCCCCACTGGACTACCTCAGCCCTGGAGGGAGAATGCCCAGAGAAGAAGTGGGATGCTGTCTAGTCCTTGGTGTAATGCTTGAGCTGTGTTTTCTGGGACTTGGTTTTCTCTCCAGCAATAGAAACCATTGTAGAATGGGAGTGGGAACCAGTGCCTACCAAGAGAGACAGGTATGGGAGCCCATAGGTACAAATGCGGAGCAGGGAGGATTTGGTGGACATGGCCACTGGTGATATAGCTGGGACAAGTGGGGTCCAGGGCCTCCTGCCAGGCTGGGAGAGAATGGCCCATGCTGAGGGAGAAATGCCATGGAGACTGGGCAGGGGAGAAGTATGGGAAGCTGGAGGACCCTCTGCTGACAGGACTGGAGTTTCCTTGCAAGAAGCTCTGTGCTTGTCTCACAAGGTTCCAGAGTGCAGAGCAGGGACCAGCAGTGGGATCCAAGGAAATGGCCTGTCTCTGTAGATGAGTTTGGAGATGGTGACAGTCTTGGTTGGTAACTTGATGGGATTTAGAATTACCATGGAAACCAACCCCTGGGCTTGGCTGTGAACTGTTGGCTGGTTGATTGAGGAGGGGAAACCACCCTAAATGTAGGCAGTGCCACTTTACGGGTGAGGACTAAGCAAAGTGGGGAAGGTAAGCCAGTCCCATCACTCACTCTGCTCTCTGTGTGCAACCAGAGGAGAAGGTGAGCCAGTCCCATCACTCACTCTGCTCTCTGTGTGCAACCCAGCAGCTGCCTCATGCTCCTGCCGCCATACCTTTCCTGTCATATGGACTGTATCTCCGGAATTGCAAGGCAGAAGAAGCCCTTCATCTTTAGGGCATTCTTTTCGGTACTTTGTTGCAGCATAAGAAAAATAAATAAGACAATGATGGTCTGCACTGGGCCAGACAGTCTAGTAGGGTCCAGGCTTCCTACTCTAAAGGGGTCAAGAAGCTTCCCTGCCAATGTTCACTAGCATTTCCCAATTGGCCTGAGATATATATTGGGGCGGGGGCTGCAGCAGTGTCTTGGTTACAGGGGTGCAGAGCCCCAGGATAAGACCCAAAGCATGAAAGGCACAAAGTGAAATATGTATACTTGAATTAGTGGGCCCCAGATGGTGGTCAGAGGGAGGAGTCAGGAACAATCTTCAGCCAAGGTTCTGGTGCTGGGGCCTCTGTAGATGCATGCTCCAGTCACAGTACAGGCACAAAGACGCTGAGCCCTGCTAAGTGGCATTTGGAAGCGAAGTGCCATTTTGTTGGTAAAGGCTCAGGCAGTGTCATCTCCCAGCACCTGGAACACTCACCTTCAGAAAGATGTACTCATCCTGGACAGTCAGGGAGCCACGGTCGATGGGGCCAGCAAAGGGTGCTGTGTGGGGCTGAGCTGAGCAGTTGTGGATCAGGCAGGTGAAGTACAGACAGCCTGCAGGAGACAAGAGCAGCCAGGACGTGCAGACCCTTCTGAGGTCTCCCATAGCAGGGAGGCCTCCTGGGCTCTCCCCTTTGTAACACCAGCACCTTGGCTTGGTCTGGCACTTCACTTCCTAGGATTCCTAGGATTGTTTACTCACTGCTCAGCTATTTTCTCAGTCACTCACTCATCCACTCACTCACTCATTCATTCATTGTTTTATTCACTCATTCACTCACTCATTCATTCACTCACCCACTCACTCATCTACTCACTCATCCACTCACTCACCCATCCACTCCCTCAACCACTCACTCATCCACTCACTCACTCATCCACTCACTCATCCACTCACTCACTCATTCACTCACTCACTCATCTACTCACTCACTCATTCATTCACTCACCCACTCACTCATCTACTCACTCATTCATTCACTCACCCATCCACTCACTCATCCACTCACTCATCCACTCACTCACTCATTCACTTCACTCATTCACTCACTCATTCACTCACCCACTCATCCACTCACTCATTCACTCACTCATCCACTCACTCATTCACTCACTCACTCATCTACTCACTCACTCACTCATTCACTCATCCACTCATTCACTCACTTACTCATTCACTAGCTCACTCATGCACTCATTCACTCATCCACTCACTCACTCACTCACTCTCAAGCTCATTCATGCACTATTCATGAGGAAACTGCTTGGAGGAAGGTCCTAAGCAGTGAGTGACTGTCATGGAGTGCTGGCCCCTGGAGCAATGGGAACTGCAGCTCTGGAGAGAGGCAGATAAATGATGAGACCACCATTGGTGATAGCAATGAGCATCATTCTGTCCATCACACAGGCAGAATGCCCACACAGGGGTGGACTCAGGGTATCTGGTTTTATTTAACAGTTTTGCTGGAGACACTGAGGAGAGCCAATCAGCACTCAGCCTCAAGGAGCTCTCAGGCCAGGGGAATGCAAAGGAAAGCTGGGTGTTAGGATGCTGTGGAGTCCTGAGGAGTGACTGGTGAAAAAGTGGCCTGGGGATGATGGGGAAAAAACTCATGATGGATAAAGGGGGGACAGGCAGCCCCAGCCAGGCTAACAGGAGTGTGGTGAGCCTGGAACAGGGTCCTCTGGAAGGCCTGGCTGGCTGGAGGATAATGGAGTGGACAGGTTAGGAGTTGGGACCTCAGGACTCTGAATGGTCTGCTGTCAGGCTCTGAAGACTGCTCCAGCAGGGCTCTAGGCAGGGGGCTGGTGAGTGGAGAAATGAAGTCTTCAGGAGCTGGGCAGGATCTCATTCATGAGCCTAGTTGGTCCAGGGCCTTTTGATGCAGAGTTCAGGCTGCTGCACACAGACTCTGCTTCCTCTAGGATGGAGGCTATGTGAAGGACCTAAACAGCCCTGATCCAAGGCTCAGCTCATCTTTCCCCCTGGAGCATAGCATGTCCAGACCCTCGGCCAGGCCTGCTGGGTGTCACCTTGGTACATCCCTACGTGAGGTAAGTGTCCTAAGACCTGGCAACCAATTGCCCCCTCTCTGAGCTTTGCTCCGTGCTTACCCAAACAGTAGCTGCAGTAACATTTGGTCCCACCCTTTGAGGTTTGGAGCCCTGGCTGATAACTTGGAAATAGCATATGTCATTATCTGGCAGCAGCTACCTGCACAGAGAACTAACCTGTGTGGACCCAATGTTTGCCACTACACATGTGTCAACCCACTTCCTTTCCCCCTTCCTGCTTTACAGGTAGGAGGACCAAATTTACCTGCCTAGGACCCCCAGGACTCCACTTGGCTGGTGCCTGTGAACTACATAGGACTGCCAGGAAAGACAATGACTTCTGTCCCCTTCACAACATAAGAGACTAACGTGCATATATGAGTGAGCTTGCTCAGTGTGAAGGCTGTAAATGGCAGGAAGTTACAGGCTGGGGTGACCCAGCCCTGCCTATGGGAGGGGAGTGACAGAGACCCTGAGTCATCTCAGCCCTCAGCCAGGCTGGGTGGGGCCATACAGTAGGAAACACTCAATGCTCAGGAGCCAGAACAAATTGCCCTGTTAATAGACTTTCCACAGAGCTGGGCTCCTCCACTTCAATTCATTCCCAGCGGGAAACAAGTGCGTTTCCAATTATGACACATCAAAAAACAATGAGGTCGGTCCACAGGGCTGGCCACTGAGGATGCACCAGTGAACAAGGGCCAGGCTGAGCAGCATCCCTGGACAAGGATGCTCAGGGACACCCGTGGGTGCCCACCTCCCACTTACCTCCACTGAGGTCCTGTGCTTCCATGTGGACCAGGTTGGGGTCAGCGTCCACCCCAGACACAGCCCTGGAAAAGAATTGGCGGAGGGTAGCATCAGCAAAGGGGTGGTTAAACCCTTTCCTTGGGCTTCCATAGACCACATGACCTCTCTGGGTCTGAGACAGCTCTTGTTCTGTGGGTCCAGAAGACACAGCCCTCCCTACTAAACCTACAAGCTCCAACAGGAGCCTGGATGAAGCCAGATAGAGCTTGATGAAGCTGGCACCTGCTTGTTCATAGGACTGTTTATAAATTCACCTCTTCCCCAGGGTCTCCCACCCCAGATGAGGCATAGGCTGGGACCCCTGGCCCAAATCTACACAGAGGGAGACTCACAGGTGCACAGAGACATGCCCATGGTCGCACAGCCCTAACAGGTTCACTGGGATTCCAACCAGGATCTGGATTTGAGTGGTTGCCCTTGTCTTTACCTGATGGCTGACTGGTCAAGTTGCCCATCACAGGGGATGCTGGGAAAAACTCTTTCCACGTTTGTCCCCACCCCTCTGTATTGGCAGAGGCTCTGTGAGAACAGGATTCCTTCACCCTTGCTAACCTACACCAAGCTCCCCTAAGCCATGGTTGAGTCTTGGATCTCACAGGCCAGGGACTATGTGACTCAGGTACTAGTCAGGGTGACCTGAGGCTCCCACCAGGTCTGCTTGACCCAGAAGTCATGCGCCTCTCAGAGCCCATATGCCCCTACTCCTAAGGTCCATGTCCTAGGACATTATTGAGAAGCCTGTGCCGAGCCTGAGAAAGGCAGCCACAGGACACCCAGAGAAGCCCCACAGCACCTCAGGAGCCAGTGGAACCCACTCTGCCAGCATCATCCCAGGCCTTGAGGACAGAGATCAGTAAGACATGAGGGGTCAGGAAGCTCCGGCTGGGACCTCTCCCAGCCAGCAATCCCCTCTTCCAAATCCCAGGTGTGCTCATTTATATAGGAGAGCCAGAGAAAAGAGACAAAAAAGGAGAGGAGGGGGGAGGGGAGAGGGGGAGGGAGGGGGAGAGGGAGAACATATGCACATGGGCAGGAAGTTCTCTTCCTGGTACAGAGGCCATAGGGACCCAGGTAATAGTTACATACACTGGCAGGTCCTGGGAGCAGGGGGCATGCTAGGTGCCTTTTAAATACTCATTCACCCAAAACACACTTAGTCCTTCATTTGCATTCATTCACCCGTTCACTCCCTTACTCATTCACTCACTCACTCATTCATTTGCTCACTCATAACAAGACACTCACTGGCCAGCATCTGCTCCTGTGGTTTTTCCTCCAAGGTGGCTGACCACTGAGGGGAGGCAACAGTCCCAGAACAGGCACCTTGTTTTTAACACCACCACCACCACCACCACCACCCCCACCCCCCACCCCCTCACCCCCCCACCCCCCATCCCGTCTCCTTAAGGAAGGAGCCAGTGCCGTTGTGTGCCTTCAACACTGCTAATAACTCAGGCCAGAGACAGAGCAGAGGTCCTGGTGCTTTCTGCGGCCAATCCAAGGACAAAGCTGTCAAAACAGCATTATCTGTGGCATACAACAGGGGCCATCCCTTGCCTGTCACCACATTTCAGGAGGGACATTCTGAACCACACCCAACCAGCGGCACAACTAATCCAGAAGGGATCCAACCAGTGGCACTGCCAAGCATCCTATGGTTCTCCCACATAGCAGCACAGCCCAGAGCCACAGGAGAAGCTTGTGGGCAGAGCCAGTCCGACTTGTCCAAGGCTACCCTTTCATCCCTGCATCCCAGGGCTGCTTTCTCTAGTCAGAGAGTCTCCATGAGCCAGGCTGGGACACTCCTTAGCCTGGCTTGGGACAGGTAGCAGTCCTACAGTCTCCCTGAGGTCCTTGTGTCCATGGAACTCAGAAATCATGCTTCCTTGACCTTAGTCCCCACCCCCTGGGAGTGCCTCCATGGGCAGTTTCTGCTCCTGACAGAGGACATCAGTGCGGGGCCTGTGATTGACAGCAGCCCTCTGGTGTCAGGGAGGGTACTCTGCTGGGCTGCTGCAGAGGGGTAATCATCACTTCCTCCCAGGAGCAGAGGGCACAGATGCCAGAAGTCAGTGTCAGAACCAACTTCTGGTACATGGGAACCAAATCCTTGTGAGGAGAGCATGGAGTCACAAGAGGGTTGGAAGGGGCTGTTTTCAGCATGCATCCCCATTGGAGACAGAACTGTGGCCTGGCTGGGAGGCCAGTACAACGTTTTGTGTCCATTTGCATTAAGACAGAAAGGACATAAAATACATGTATGTGTGTACATGTGTGTGCATGCAAGAGAAACCCCGTGCAGGTAGGTGTTAGTCTAGAAAGGGAACCATGGTCACAGCCGGGTACAGTGTGAGCTCCAAGCCAGCTGCCCTGGTTTCCTGCTCCCTTTTTACTGCCTGGGACCCTAAGCAGGTGCCTGTCCTCTATGGTCTTGCCTGAACAGCCATCATGTGCCTCCTGAACTTGAGAGCTGCCGGACTGGGAATGCTGCCCAAGTCCTTGAAAGGGCTCCCAGAAGGTCATGCCAATGGGGAGCCAGCACACCCTGCTTTTTGTCTGGGACCTGGGGCCCATTCCACTTTCTTTTGCCCTTTTCCCAGCTTCAGCCCTTGGAGGCTGCTGGGCACGCTGGGTCTCTGGTTCCCGGCAGGACTGAACTTTGTGATGTCATGGGCCAGAGGAGTGAGCTCCAGGGTACTGGCTGGACAGGAAAGTGAGCCTAGGCAGACAGAGCCTGGGCATTCCTGGAGCATGGGAGGTTGACACAGGGCACCTCTCAGGAGCAGGTGGGGGTTGAGTTGGTGAGGAGTTGGGAAGAGGGCAACCAAGAGCATTGAGTCACCCTGAGCTGTACTGTGCCAGGGTCCCTGTGTTTTACCTCCTTTAAGTAGGTGGATACAGAGGACAAGGTGGGGTCTAAACATCTGAAGCCACTAGGGAACAAGGCCTGAGGGATGCAGAGCCCCAGACATCCTCAGGAGCACAAAGAGGACCCTAGAGTTCTCCTAGGGTGAAAAGGAGGCAAGACCTATGGAAAAGGCTGGGAAGGGCTCTCACCAGAACACGTGGTCCTTGGTCACCCGTTCCTGTAGCAGTGTCCACTTCTTCCCCAGGTCAGATGACACATACAGCTGCAGGGCAGACAAAAGAGAGACAGAGCGTTGGCAGGGAGCTCTGAGTGACAGGGATCTGCTACAAGGCTCTCCCAGGGATGTCGCTCTTGTTCTGCAGGCACACCGGAGCTGCAGGCCAATCACCAATGACTGAAGCCAAAGAGAGGGCTCCACACGGAGGTCTTCTTACTCAGGCTGGCTGGTAGGTGAATTCTTGGGGTGTCTGGCCCAAGCTGGACAAATAACAAAGCTCAGAGGGCCCCTAGGGTGGATGCCTCCTCCCTTTCCAGCTCGGGGTGGTGCATGTAGTCTGGCAGATTCACGTGGGACCCCTGCCTTTTCTTTTCCTCTTCCAGCCCTTCTCAGGACTTCCCTGAGTTCAACTCCCTCTGTGAGACATTTCTGCACAGGCCCTGGTGACCTCACTGGACAAGAATTGCTGCTGTCTGCAGGCAGCCAAGGAAGAGGCTATTGGTTGAAGGTGAAGAGCATATCCAGTATGGGCTGTGACTTTATCTCTCAGGCAGGTCAGGGAGAAGTTTTGAGTAGAGTGGCCTTGGCTTCCTGTCGGCCAGGCGCTCTGTCTGTTATGATGGGGGTAGGGCAGTGGGAAGGTCTTGAAGGAGGCAGACTGACTTCCCCTCTCCAAACAGTCAGTGTGACTTACAGCTGGCCAGCTTTGGTGCCCATCTGTAGAACAGATAACCCAGGTGTGCATTTGCTACACAAGAAACACAGTGAACCTCAACACACACCTCCCTCATTCTCCTATGTACCTGGCCCTGAATCTCATGTCTTCCTTGAATGGTTTTCATGCCAGCCCTTCACATACTGAGAGAGTAGGCAAGGATGTGGCAAGTCTGTCACCACTGTCCACAGGGCACCTTTTGCTTGCATTATTGCATGCGTCTTATGGGTGTCCCCTCCAGCGCTGACTTATTGTGTCCTTCCTCTGTTCCTGGAGACATGTGGACATTGGAAGCCCCTTTGGCCCCACATAATTCTGCACACTGAGGTCCATCTTCATCTGAATAAAGTCCAGAGCTGTGTGGTACTGTTATTGGCAGCTGTCTGTGGCTCAGTCTCTGCTCTCTGTGCCTGTATGGCACTTGGTTCCCTTACCCATCAAACGTCATCCCTGGCAGTGACGTTCTGAAGGGGGAGCCTGTGATTCCAGCAGGCACGGCTTCTGTCGGAGCCCTTCATTCACAGCTGTGGGATTATGCCTACATGCCAGGCTCTTCTAAATTTCAGTTTCCTGCTTTAAAAACTAGGATACACATCTCTGTCTTAAAAGGGTGTGGTGGGATATCTCAGTCACCTCACAAGGTGGCAGCATCTGGGCAATGTGCCGTGGAAGCCCCTCAGCTCCAAACAGTGCACTGGGAATCAGCCCTGGGTTTGGAGCCCCCAGCTGCAGGATCTCTTCCTTCCACTCCATTTCCCATCTCCGTGTACCCTTGCTTGCCTGGGGCACTCACCCGCCTGGCTCACCTTCTGCGCCACTGCTGAATGGATCCTTGTCTGCCAGGTATGCCAGTGAGTTTTCTGAATGAATGTGCACATTTGGCTGTGGGGCAAGGGCTAGCTAGAAAGGGCAGGAGATTAAGTATTTCTGGCTTGGTGGACTGAGTGGTCTCTATGGGAACACTCACCTCTTCTGAGCAGAAATTGAGAGAGTTGAGAATGCAGGCTAGACACGTAAGCATGGCTGGATGCCAAAAAGCTTAACAGGTAGCTGGACATTATGTTTGGACACCTGCTCTGGAGCACATGATAAGAAAGCATCGCCTTTCATTTGTAAAAGGGCTTTAAAAAGGGAAGTTTTCCTCCCTAGGATGACCACCAGCCAGGCAAGGTACTCCTGTGCCCTGTGGAGCCCCTGGACCTGGGCCTGGTATGACCTAAGGCTCAACAACTACCAAGGCACATGGCTGTGAGCTACATCAAACACTGTTTCGCTGAAAGCCTCCCCACACTCTCACAGACACACATATTCAAACCCATACAGACACATATACTCATGCAATACACACTTACCAACACAACCATTAGATGAACAATTTTTCTGTCTTTATGAGATGAGAAAACTAAGGCTAAGAGAGGTAATCATATCCATCACTGTAACAGCATTTGTACATAGCAGCAATTCCCATCTCATAGACCCAAGTTCACAGAACTATGTCAGTGGTGGAGCTGTATCCCTAGGAAGGATGGCTGGTTATCTCTGGCCCTCTCTCTGGGTCACCTGAATGACTGTGGCCTGCCCCTTTCCACCTCATGAATCAGTTTATCCATCTGCAAATTGGTAGAGCATTGCTTACACCCACAGATAGTCAGTCAAGAAGACAAGCATTTAGGGGCCTAGTTACAAAGTTTTCACATAAATGAGTGGCATTATCACTACCAATGTGCTGTGTTTATGATGCCCATACCAGAGCTTTATGGAGCTTTTCCAATTCATTCTCATGAGGGACACTGATTTTACTACGCACCATCAATTGCTGCAGAAATAGAACGCTTCTGCTTAATAAAAGATAAACGTGGAAAATAAACAATAACAAACATCGGAGGGATGCCCTAGTTCCCATAGCTAAAATCTGCAGAGGTAGCCTGTGTCAGGATGGTAGATCAGCTCAGGAGAGTGATGGAATGTGCTTTAAGGCATTGCTGCCCTGAGAAGGAATAAGGTGAGAAAGTGCAGCCAAGGCAAAGAGAAGATATCACAGGAAGGTGTACCCTAGGAGTGCACATCAGTGGCCTTCATGTGAGGCCAGAGGGGCAGTATCTCTGCCCTGGGCTGTGATAGCATCACTATTAAAGAGCCTCAGTTTCCATCCTCCCATTACATGTAATGCCTTGTTGTCTTCATAGGTGGGGACACTAATGTCTGTCATTGCTGACTCCCTTGCAGCTAGACTGCTGGGTTACAGGAGAAATGAATTCACAGAGTTTGGAAAGCCAAAGCAAGAAGAGGTATTTTCTTTTCTTCCTTGGAGTTCTTCTGGTGTCTAGCATGTCCCAGACAGCATGCTCAGCTATGGGGTGCAGAGGCAAATATCCACTCTGCTTTTGCATAGCTGCTGGGGATTTGAACTCAGGTCTTCATGCTTGTTCAGGAAGCATTTTGCAGACCAAGCCATTTCCCCAGACCCAGAAGAGGTTCTTGACTGGAAGAGGAAAAAGAAAAGTAAGGTAAAGCAAAGCAAAACAATGTGAATCTGACCCTGTCTTACAAATAAGTAACCTCAGCTCTGCCAGTAAGTAGGTCCACAGCTCAAGCCTAGGGAGATGAGGCTGTGGGTGGTGAGACAGTAGTCCCCAGAGAGCTGGGTAGGAAGGGCCTCCTGGTCCCAGGAGCTTGCTAAGACTTGGAAGGAATATATATTGGGTGTCAGCCAGGAAATCTGGCCAGACTAAAGTAAGGTACCTCAGATTGTGTCCCAAATATGACATAGTGAGAAAGGAGCAGAAGGAGGCAGAATATCCCAAGTGAGGTAGAGTCTTTGTCAGAGAAAGGGCAGATATCTGAGAAGAGAAGGAGGAGAGGTGGGGGAATGGGAGAGCAGGGGGAAAGAGTCAGACAGTGACAAACTTAGTCCTGTGCTTGCCCTGGTAGCTTGGGGCTTGGTGTATGACTCTGGTCAAAGCTTAAGCTGGTAACGTTTCTGTGTTTTGTTTCACCCATGTGGTGAGAACAGCATGCTCCCTAAATGAGAGCCACATGGATGCCAACACCCTAGTAGCCAGGAACCACATCCAGAGGATTCTAGCAAAACCTGGCAGAGTCCCAGCTCCCAGAAGACTCAGGACCAATTCCCAGTGCACTGCTCTGAGCCAGGGGGCTTCACGATGTCCGCCTCTCAGCACAGTGTCTGGATGCCTGGCTAACAGCAGGCTTGTAGAGCCAGAGTTGGCATGATTCCACTACACACTCAGACTCTTGGACATCCAAAAGCATTGACAGACCACCAAGCCCCCCCCACAAAAAAAAGAACCTCAAGATGGCCATCACTTACTAATTTCCCCAAATCCCTCATTCCTTTTATAACAGCAATTAAATCTTTTTCCTCTCCTTTCTTTCCTTGTCATCACAGAAAAGAGCCAAGGAAAATAACCAAGGTTTCAGCTCCATTAATTTTTCAGGGCACCATAAATTAAAGAGCAATTGCAACACAGTCAATTTCTTCAGGAAAATAACTTGCCATAGCCACGCTTTAGTCTAATTACATGGAAGGCTAAGTAGCACTATTAATACCCAGAAGGGTGTGCAGCCCTGAGGGAAAGAGGTAGGAACAGACAGGCAACCACAGGCCAGGGACACTAGACGATACGTTTTAGACCTTGCCAAGGAGGCTGGACTATAGGGAAAGTTGGACTTGGCTACCACCACTCTCCACTTGGGGCTCTCTTACTTGACTGATCCCTGTTAGTAGGAATTTATCATTAATCCATATGTTTATTCATATAACCAACAGCTCTCCATCCACCCATCTGTCCATCCATCTATCCACCCACCTGCCTACCCATCCATCCTTTCCCTGGTCTATCCCCAATCCTCCACTTTCCACTCATCCATCCGTCCATCCATCCATCCATCCGTCCATCCATCCATCCATCCATCTTTTCCTTTGTCCATTCACAATCTATCCACCCAGCATATATTTTCAGAAAACACTTGAGATTAAGATGGTAAAATATAAATCTAACATGGCTGCCTTTGAAGAATTCAGCCCTAGTGTGTGTGGGCTGGAGACTGGGATCAAAATCTAGCAGAAACACACATCAGCATGTTAGCACCAAGGAAGAGACACAGGACCCTGGAAAAACATGGAAGGCAGATGCTGCTGCTGCACTTCAGTTACATATGTTCATTTATCTAACCAACTGCCATCCACCTACTCACCCATCCACCCACCCATCCATCCACCCATCCATCCATCCATCCCTCCCTCCCTCCCTCCCTCCCTCCCTCCCTCCATCCATCCATCCACCCACCCACCCACCCACCCACCCACCCATCCATCCATCCATCCATCCATCCATCCATCCATCCATCCATCTATTCATCCACACACCCATCCATTCATCCTTGGATGGATCCATTCTGGCCCTCACACCTTTCCCTGTCCTGGAGACTGATGAATAGCAGTTTCTACTGGCTGCTCTTCTGGTCTCTGGCTGGGTACAGCCAAAAGAGGAGTGAAGACTGGCTGGAGGTAGGGGAGGGGCCATGGTTCTTCTTCCTGCTCCTCTCCCTGATGGCCACAGTGTGGCAGGCACTGCATAGCTGACACCAGGGCCAGACTTCCTTCCTTTCTCTTGCCTGCTGTACGGTGTGGTGACAGGCTATCCATCCTTCCACTCCAACACAGGTATATTCTGATCCTTAGAACTAGTGACCATGGCCTCATATGGCCCCAAACAGCTTTCCAGAGGTGCTTTTTAGGATATGGGGAATATCTGGTGGGTCTGGGGTGGAGCTGCCTCTGTTTTTATGAAAGACGGGGACTGTGAGAGGGTTAAGATATATAGTCATGGACACAAGTACACTAAACATGTCCATGTATACATGCAGAGGCATTCTAAGGATGAGCAGAGACTTAACCTGGCTGTCCTGGAAGACACAGCAATGCCACTTTAGCCCAAAGCACATGGCGACCACCAGGACCAAGAAAAGGGAGACCAGCTCTCCTCAGAGTCTCAGAGACACTTGACTTCAGCCCAGAGATACTAATTTTACACTTCCTGCCTCTAGGTCTGTGACAAAGCACGTATGCGGTCACTGGCCACCATGGCTACAGGAAACTATCCAGTGCCCCTCTACCTGAACACCCAAGGGCCATTCACTGCCACCTCCATTTATTCTAACACACACCTATCATATCAGTGTGAGACTCCCTGTGCTGATAGGTGGCTACCTGTGTGTGTTACTAAGGGCAATGTTGAGGTTCTTGCCTCCCAGCTCAAGCAAGGCTCTGCCTCACCAGTTGGGGTTTGGAGTCCCCTGGCAGGAAGAGCTGCTTTTGTCCTCGTGTTTGTCTGACTGGGTCATGTGGCCTCACATCCCATGTTCCCTTACCTTGCTGTCTTTGGTGTAGGCAAGAACCTTGTCCTCCTCCTTTGGGTGGAAGAGGAGCGTCTCCACGAGGAAGGGGACAGGATACTTCTGGAAGGTGCTGCCCTCGTCGGTGCTGAGGAAGAGGCTCTGTTCCCGGTCACCAAGGGACGAGCTCACCAAGATGATCTGAAACACAAAGTGTGAGGCTGAAATCAGGGTTACTGCTGGGAGGGATGTTCTCCTTTACTGCACCCCCACTCTTTCATGGAGGCTCCCAGCAGGCACTATAGCAGAGCCGAGGCTTGACCTGGAATCCTGAAGTTCAAGGTCTGTACCATAGAGGAAAGTCGGCTCTGGAGAGAGCTGAGGCAAGTGTGGGTGTGTGGGAAGTGGGTGACGGGAATGGAGGTGTCGGCCTGAAGAAAAGAATGATGCGTTAGATGGGTTTGAGTTAAGTGTAGAACTCAAAGGCAGGGTGAGGGGCTGATGGAGATGAGGGTTACTGCAAGGTCACTGCAGTCAGCTAACTAGTGTCCTCTGAAAGGATGTACCCACACTCTAAGCCTGGGAGAGCGAGTGTTGAGAGCACACCCTGCTCTAGGACCTTCCATGCTGCGTAAATAGTGGGTTTGGAGCTCTTCCTTGCCTGCAAAGAGTCCATTTTACCAGTAGCATTTGGCCCCATTTTGAGCACAGACATGGGGGCAGATGACTGTACCTTGGTGGGCATATAAACATGACCACCTGGCCAGCAAAACCACTTGTTCCTAAAAGCGGACTGGTGGTCACCCTTGAGATTTATCAAAGTAAACTGGCCCCCATCTGGATGCATCGTACCACACCAGGAAAAACATGCCAGGAATTTACCAGACACAGTAGATCAAGGAAAGGGTGTAACACCCTTACCTGGACTCCATAAAGTGAAGAGGTCACCTGACACCATGATGGTGACCTGTCATCTGGCTCACGTATGTATTAAGGAGTATGAAGCAGAGAATTCCTGACTGCCTTGAAGTTAACTCAGTTCCCACGGTTGACAGGGCCTACTCTGACTGCTGGCCCCTCCCTGCCCTCCTGTTTGCCCATATGACATCCATTCATCATCCATCTGTTCTTCCCTCTGGATCTGGTCCTGCCATCCATCTTAAAGTCTCCACTGTTCTGCACCTCTTCCTTGAAATGGGATTGACCCTGAAGCTCAGCTCAACCTTGAGCCTGGAGCTGACTTGGCAATACAGCATCCAGCTCACTTCATGATCTTGTTCCCATAGGGACTTGCCTTCCACAACACCCCCCCCACACACACACACACCAGCGACTTCTGATTGCCTTCAGCTAGGTCTCTAGACTCCTTGAACTCGGCTGTAGCCTCTTCAGTCCTTTGTATCCATGCTGTAACCTAGTGTTTTAGTGAGGGTTTCTATTGCTGTGATAAACACTGTGACCAAAAGCATCTTGGGCAGGAAGGGGTTTGTTTCAGCTGACAATGCTCAGGTCACACACTCTGTCATAGAGGCCATGGAGGAGTGCTGCTCACTAGCTTGCTCAGCATGCTTTCTTACAACACCCAGGACCGTTTGCACAGAGCTGATACTACCCATAGTGAACGGAGTTTTCTCATATCAATCATTAATGAAGAAAGTCTCCTACAGACCAATGTGATGGAGGCATTTTCTCAGCTGAGGTTCTTTCTTCTCAACATGACAAAAAACAAGCGAGGATACCTACCTATAGAGATAGGCAGGTAGATAGATAAACCAAGACACTTACCTATAGAGATAGGCAGGTAGATAGATAAACCAAGACACCTACCTACAGAGATAGGCAGGTAGATAGATAAACCAAGATAGATAGATAGATAGATAGATAGATAGATGGATGGATGGATGGATGGATGGATGGATAGATAAAAACATGCGCACACATACATACATCTTCTGGGTGCTATGCAACTGTGCTCTGAGAGTTAATATTGGTAATTAAGATTGGAATAAAGAACCAGTATTCACCTTGGCCAGCTATCTAGAGAATCGGGACTAGCTGGCAATTGCAGCCAATAGATTGAGGTGGCCTGTGAACTGAATACAAGACAGTACATTCTGACATTGTGAAAGATGAAAACGTGTCTGTCCATCTTCCTGATACAGCACAGTCACAAGGACCTTACTTGGGAGAATGGTCACTGGTGACAAGTGTAGGACCTCAAGAGGAGACCATCCTAGATTTAGGGTAAGTCCACCAACAGTGTCCTCATTAGACGAGACAAGAGCACAGAGATGGTGACCTGGGGCTGCTGGACACATGATGCTAGAAGAGGCAGAAAACAATGTCCCCTGGACCTCCTGGGGTGGAATCCAGCACACCCTCCCTTGGATGACCAGCCTCTACCCTGAGAGAACAGTCCATATTCAGCCCCCATCACATATATCCTTAGTTTGGGCAGGAGCTCTGCTCTGGATGAAGGGGAGACAGGCATCTGGTTTATGTTTCCACAACATGAATTTGGTTCTACTGGAGGCAGGTCCCCAAGAGGCTCCCAGGAGTGGGCCATTGGGAGACTGGCAGCTTGGTCTTGTGGGGAATGCCACCTCCCTTCAATGTGCACACCATACCCCTCTGTGGAGCGTTTGAGGTGACAGGGGGCCCACAGGCTGGATGAGCATTCCAGGTCCCATGTGGCTCTGAAGCCAGCTGATGAAACTCCACGACTGGGGTGATGTGCCTCATCAAAGCCTCCCAAGGAGAAGTCACCACAGTACCTAGCTTTGTGGTGTGCAGGACCCTCAGGGAACCCTGGTGCGAGGGAGGCCACCTGACCCACCATCTTTTACATTTCTTTTTATGCTGTCGAGTCCCGGGGATACCTTCTTCTTTGGACTGCTTGGGACTCCCCTCTGCTTCATGGAATAGTCAAGAGAGGTAACCGAGACCCTGTTGTCACACTGTGAGTCTCAGGAGGGCTTCAGGGTTGAAAAGGCAGAGTTGGAGAGCTCCTGACAAGCCAGACCTTAGGGTCTGGGTAAGCTGGGGAAGTGATCCTTCCACCCAGCATCCAGGCAAGGGTTGCCAGAGCCATTGGCTCTGCAATCCCTGAAACACAGCAGCGATGGCAGAGTGAGGACTGGTCTCATGCCATGAACTCTCCAGTCCCAGTCCACTGTCTACCCCCAGACTACCGGCATCAATGAAGCCCCCAGAAACTCTCCTGGTTCTCCATAGTCCCAGGAAACAGTCTGCCCTCACAGGCAGTGCCTTAGGCCCTTTTGGGTCTGTGCTCCCTGCCTCCTGTTTGTGCTGTGACCTCTGGTGGAGTCACGGCTAACTTGTAATCATTCCCCTTCTTATGTGTGCAGACTCAAGTCCTCAGGCAGGCCTCCCTCCCTCTGGGCCACCTGCACCCCAAGGTGTAACTATGTTGTATTCATAGAACTCTAAAAAGGAGTTCTTGTCCTATCACCATCTCTGCTTGCTAGGTGTGGAAACCGAGGCACAGAGAAGGGAAAGAGATGTCAAGTTCACATGGTCGAGGTCTAAGCAGTTGACATGCTCTGTGGGGCGCTATGGTGGGAGAGACACTCTGCTGGGTCTGGAGCTGTCTGGGAACCAGCATAGTTGAGGAAGACACGGCTTCCAGGAGGGTGCAGGGCACTGAGACCAGCCTCTGTCTGGATGCTGCTGCCATGGCCTTTCCGAGGTCAAGCTTATCTTGAGAAGACAATGAACGACCCATGAGGATCAGTGGGCTGCACAGAGCGTTTGCTCCAATCTAAGTGAGCCGATGATAATCCCACCGCACTTTCTTTCCAAGGAATCTTAACGAGCTCTCTGGGAACATTAATTAGTTTCTTCCAGCACAAAGCCCACTATCTCTGTTCAGGAAGACCTGGGAAAGACTCTGTAACAGAGACAAGAGATGAGCCTGCAGGTGTGGAGGAGCAGGGTAACTCAGGGAAAGGCCGCAGAGTGGTATTAAGAATAGATACAGGGTGGGAACACAGGGTGATGGATACCGTTCCCTGTGCTACAGTGACCGAGTTCTAAGAAGCTTGTGGCATTGTGTAACACCATGTGATGTCCCAGTAAGCAGGGATGAGTGACCGCAGAGAACACCCAGGGCTTCGGAGAAAGCCAGAGCAGAAGTCAGTTTTGAATGGAGATTAGGATTAATTAATTAATTAATCAAATTAGGATTCCAGATTTCACTTAAATAAACTTATCTGTAGTGGTTCCAGGTGGAAGATGTGCCGATTGCCACAATGATGGCACCAAGGTCAGCCAATTAGTATTATCCAAACACCCCACTGGACTCCCATGTCATTGGCTTCCTGGTTCTGTCCCAGGACCTCACAGCAGACACTATGTGAGTAGGTGGTCAGGTCTTCTTGGATCCTGTTGGGGACAGTTTTATGCATGGCGGTGGAGAGGCATGCAGATTGGTTCCTGCGGGGTCCCTCCAGGGAGCCTCGCTAGTGTGTTTCCCACATTTGCCTGTGATCTTCCAGCAAACACCACTTTGGTAGTACTTGCTAGAAGATCACATGGGGAGGTATTGTAACCAGGACACACTGTGGTCCTGTGCCACGCTGGCAGGCGGCATTCAACAGGCCCCTTTGCTGTGGCTTGCTTGTGGGTCCTCTTTGGAGAGGGATGGCATCCAGCCTCCCTGAGGGCGAAGCAGCTATGAAGTGACTGGAATTCTGCACTAGAACTGGCCCCACCTCCCCTGCTGTTTACTTAATCATTCAGTTATATCACCAGGGGCTCATGAATATTTATTTTAGACATCGCATTGTAATTCATAAACTGTTTACTCAAAGCATCCAGCTGTAGCTCTCAGCAACTTTCGGCTCCTCCCTGTGTCCCTTTGGCACATCCTTTTGTCCTTCCTTAGATGATCCAAACTATGTGTAGACACCTAACAAGAAGAAAGATGACACAAGGCACCCAGACATCCTGTGTTCAGCTCATCAAACACAGGCCTGACATCTTTTCTCCACCCCAGGCTCTCCATGCACCCCTGGTTTGGCTAATCTTCCCAGAACCCATATGCCCCTCATTAAAGCTCTTTCCCATGATGCATTCTGACACTGCAACTGTTTGCTAGGGGCCTCCTGTTTGGAATGCATGCTTTGAACAACTCTGTGACTACCAGCGCAGGTGTGGGTGGGGCTGGCAATTGATCAATTCTGGGTGGATAGAGGATAAAATGCATTCTTGGAGGAGGGGATGGCCAGCCACACCTCCACTTGGACTCCCATAGGATCCTGTGTTTGCTTTTCTCTTTGGGAGAATATCCTCATGAATATTCAAGTAGCCTAGAGGCCAACAGCTAGAAAGCCTCATTCACTTCTTCCTCCTCACTGCTCCCAGTAGCACACATTAGTGAAGGCTCATTCATTCATTAATTCTCCTATGGCTGCTGAACCATGATCAAGAAGGGGGCCTTCTCTGAGGAGGGGCACACAGCTGGGCCTTGGATGGGTAGATTTGACTGGCAGAGCAGGGTAGTGAGGTCATGGGACAGGGTCTCAAAAGCAGGGTCCCTGGCCCACCTCCCATCTCCATCCCAGGCTCTTGTATCAGTCACCCCAGTTCTGTATTTCTGCAGTGGGCTGAGACAGTAGACACCTTGCCTTTGTGGGCATGTGCTGCTCCCTGCACAGACACACAAGAGGATGGAGACACCCTGACTGGGATGACTGAGATGCTGTCCTTGGACTTCTACCGTGATTCGAGACCACATATGAACAAACTAAAATAGCTCCCTTCAAATGTTCTGAGTACAAACTCCCAGGCAATGATGTCCTACCCGCAGGTGGCTCCACACCAGTCAAGTGGGGCCTTACTCCACCATCTGTTTGTCAAATAGCTTCCTTCGGGGCTCTCTCCAGAGGATGCCTCTTCCAGGAGACCCTCCTGGTAGAGTCAGTGTGGCTCCCTGACCCTCACCCAGAATCGCCTGCACCATGAACCTTGTGGCCCCTGGTGTTCTTTCTAGGGAAGCCTCCCGCAGCCTGGCAACGCTGGGTCTATCTGCTATAGCCATATCCCAGCCCAGACAACTCAACTGGCCCTGAGTAGGTTCTGTGACTTCATTACTGAGTAAGAGCCCTGGGCTGGGCCACCACCCCCGCAGGTGGGCCTGGGGCTCTGCCTAGGTGACCCTGAGGTGAGAGGGGCCAGGGGCCCAGCATTCTCACCAGGGTCTATTTTCAGCCTTTGGGAAGAGGGAAGTGCTGACAAGGACAAGAGTACCAGGGCAAAAAGCAAATCAATTAGTAGCTCGAGGGTGGAGGTGGGCAGATTGCACTTCCAAATTGAGAAGCAGAGTCTATTTTCAACCGTGTATTTTTACTGCTTACTATTCTGGGGCAGACATATGGTACCTGAGCTAGGTCCTGGGGGCTGTGAGGCCGGGTTTCCTGAAATCAGGGGCACCATGTTCAAACATGCTGTGGGAATATCCGACACATTCCTTTGACTGATGGCTGGGCAATTCAAAGCCTGAGCCTCAGGAAAGGCTAGTAAGCTGCAGGGCCCAGCCCAGGGGCAGGAGTATGGGTCAGGGAAAGGTATTTGGAACACTCACAGCATATCTGCCGAGGAACTGCGACTGCCCTCATTTCTCAGAGGAGATGCTGAGGCCAGAGAGGCTGAGGTCCCGGTGTGTGGAGTTCACTGTTAGTGTGGCTGCACCAACTTCTCTTCCTTCATGTTTCTCTAAACCACCCAGCTAATGCCTAGGGCATGGTTGCTTCTGTCTGGAAGACAACTAGCTCGCACCAGGGGACTTGATACAGCAGGAGATTCTATGAAGGCCTCTCTCCCAACCCTAAAGGCCAGAAATGGCTCCCAGAAGTCTACACATCACCAAAGCATTGGGGGTGGATTTCTGATTACATGAAGGCTCCCTGGACCTTTCTCCCTGCTGGTCAGAGTTCTTTACGACCACTCTGTCAGTACACATACATGCTCTGATACCCTATTGCAGTGAACGCCTCCTCTGTTCCTCCAGCCTACAGAGAGAAAGGGGGGAGGGGAGAGAGAGAGAGAACCTACAGACATTCTGGGGTGTTGACCATAAATGACCCCACCCCATTGCCCTGCTGGCAGACGTGGGGCAGATTGGGTGGGACCCATGCTGGATCCCTGTTCCCATGGCCATATCAGGAATCCTGACAGCTTAAGGGTCTACATGCCTTCTTCTGGGCTTCAGATTCAGTCAGATCTCCTTCCCGTCTGCTGTGGTTCACAGGACAACAGTTTGGACCTCCCAGTCTGATGTGTCCCAGTGACTGCTTCCCTTGGAGGCTTCTCATGGTTTCTCTTCCCACCAGATGCTGGATGTCACCGACCTGGTCCACTTCCTGCCATGAAGCCTTTCAGCCCATCTCTTCCAAAAGGCAGTGCTAACACTCAGCCTGCCCCAATGACACACATCAGATTGCAATCACTTACGTGGGGCTTACAGGAAACAAAAAAAAGTATATGTCATCCTTGCTTGCCAGAGCCCTGCCTGGCAGCCCCACAGACCCTCCTCTCTCTCCATTATGCCTATATGTGTGATTGTGTGTATGTGTTGGGGCGGGAGGTAGGTGCTGCCAGCCCAATCCTCAAGACTGGTGTCACCTGTCTATGGAACACCCTGCACACACACACACACACACACACACACACACACACACACACACACACCAACCAACGTTCCTGGCCAGCCAGATGGAGCCAGCTGGGAACTCAGGAAACTTGATTTTGACGGTTGGAGATACAGACAGTGGAGACAAACACAGAGGCACCCACCCCCACATCTGAAATTAGAACCTGCTAGAATCTCATCTGGGCCTGAGTGAGTCATGAGTAATTAAGAGTTCTCCAGCCCAGTGCCTTTATCATCCCCCAAGACTTGCAGATGGGGGGGGTGGCTGGTACCCTGAGGTGGGATCTCTGGAGTGGCAGAAGGGGTCATCTATTTGGTAACCCCCTGGAGACAAGTTGTACACAAGAGGATGGGGCCCATAGAGCCAGGTGGGTTAGCTAAATGAGATTCAGACAAGGGCAGCATGCCAGAGAAGATGGGTGATTACTAACAATGCCTTGGAATCGGGGTTCAGGAGCTTCGGTAGGGATTGAGTGCCATGGGCCACAGAGAATGCTCTGACCTGTTGGCATGGGCAGATGTGGATGATGGTGTCATTTACAGAAATGTGGACATGAGACAGGCTTGGGAGATGACCAGATGATCAGAGATCAGGCTGAGCCTCCAAGGTTCCTGGGACATACCCAGTGGAGGGAGAGATCTTCAGGGCAAGCCTGGTAGGAAGCTGGCCTGGGGGCAGGCGTCTGGGGACTACATGCCCACACATGGGGCTGGGAACCAGCTGTGGCTTGTATTATTCCAGGGAAGGTCATTTGGAGTGTGCCCTCTTGGCTGTTTTGGAATGAGATGGTGTGACATGGCAAAGTTCTGGCTTGGATGTCACCCCATCCCCTCACCATCATGACATACTAGGCTGAACAGCCTTCCCAGGAGAGCTGACAGGTTGACAGCAGGGTCACTGATTGTCTGGTCTGGCCTCACAGTATCCCCAGCATCCTTCCCAGCCAGACCCAGCACAGGGTGAGAAGACAGTTGGGAAAATGGACAGCAGTTCCCAACCTTCTTATACTTTGGCCTATGACCTTCACTCCAGCCTGTGCAGGCATCCTAACATGTGACCTTCACCTCAGCCCATGACCTTCACTCTAGCTGTCCTCTCTACCATGTAGGGAAGTCTTGGGGCCCATACCTGCTGTGGTTTCTGATCAAGGCTTCATGATGGAAAGATCTAGAACTATATTACCAGTCAAACACCAGGATCTGGTCCATTCCATCCTTGCTTACTGAACAATGCACACTTCATCCAGACCATTCCCTGTCTTTGGTGCTGATGTCTCTGACTTCTCCTCTTTGACCTACAAAATCCAGGACTTGGCTGCCTTACCAGCAATTCCTTTCAGCAGCATGAGCTTGCTGTGAGCTAGAGAATCCATTCTTGCATCAAGGAGACAGAATGGAAATATCTGCGGGGGCAGGATGCAGATGACACCTGTTCACAGCATGATTCCCGAGAGATTTGAGCTCCCATTGTGCAGAATACATCACAACAGGACCAGAGCGCCCTTGCCCCCCAGCTGTGAACTGCTGTACAGTCTTAGAAATTTACCAGGAGTGCTGCAAGAAGAGAGGGCTCAGGGCAGAAAAGTACTTGGCGTACAACCCCAATGATCTGAGTTGGATCCCTGGGACCACGGTGGAAGGAAAGAACCAACCAACTTGTCCTGAGACCCCACAGGTGCACTGTGGCATACATGTGCCCACCATCCCCAGGAATGAACAAACAAACCAATTCACCAGAAGCTGGTAGACTACAGCAAGACTGGATGGGTGGTACTGCCTGTCTATCTAGAAGCAGGAGACACAGTTGGTTCTCAGCAGGGCAGCCCGATTGTCCTTACCTAGTGGGATAGTGACTTTTCTGCTGCTGTAATAAATACCATGACCAAGGCAACTTCAAGAGGGAAACATTTATTTGGGTTCATGGTTCCAGAGGGTCAGAGTCCATGATGGCAGATGGAAGGCATGGCTGCAGGAGCAGGAAGCTGAGGGCTCCCATCCTGGACCACACACGTGGAGCGGAGAAATGCCATTCAAGCCACCAAACTACTTCAGAGTTTATGAAGGAGGGGAGGAGAAGAAGGGCTCCCACACATGGTGACTGACAGGAAGCAGGGTGTTGGGGCTGTGGAGGCACCATGCATAGGATTCCTGTTATTTATCTACACCAGGGCTGTGTGGAGTGTTGGAGTCACCATGGTGACCAGGAGAGCACAATCCCCATCCTTACCCCCATCCTCTGGGGCAGGATGCATTCATAAACACAAGTCTTAGTCTTTCATGGCAGCCTGGGTGGGAGATGCCCTTGTCTCTCCTCCAGACAGAGGAGTAGGAGCCTGGAGGGGGAAGTAACTTGCCCAGGGCCATACAACCACATGCATCCATCCATCTACATGGATGGTCCAGCTTGCTGTGGCAGCCATCCTGCCTCTGTGTGAACACATGCGCTGCTGAGTACCCAGTGTTGATTTAGTAAAACAGCCACTCAAACACAATCACAGAATTGATTGTCAGCTAAGGGCTGGTTCAGCTTTAATTACTGACTTGACAATTGCTAAAATGCCAAGAAACGTCCCAGGGCACACTTGTAAATGGAACGGAGAGGCACGCTTTCCCCCTAGCCAGGGTCCGTCCGCCTTGAAACCTGGCACCTGATCGATACTCATTGAAGAAGGCAGATGTATTTCAGGAGACATAAAAACAACTCACCACCCACGTTCTACAACCTTGATTTATGGGAAATCTTGTCAATAACAGGAAACTCGAGGTGGGGCCATTGTTGAGACCTCTGTTCTCTGAGGGGCTGTGCATGGAGGCCCTGGAGGAAATGCGGTTTAATTGCGTTTGTTTGCCTGTCTGAAGGCATTTCGCAGACAATGCAAAGAAGCCCATTTGCCTGGGCAGAGTACAGAGGATGGTGAATTCTCTGGAGTGACTGTGTTTTGCAAGATTGTCTTTTATCAGGACAGTTGTGTTAACTGTGTAAGATTAGATCAGTGAACAATTTGTTCATTCATCTGCCCTAATTGAACAAGGGAAGGCGAGGGAGGGAATGCACGGCAGTATTGTTAGCATTCTGGCTTTGCAGAGTGCCTGCGCCTGGGCAATGGTCGCACTGTGGGGATGCCAGGACCCCTGGGACCTGCTAGTCAAACATTGCAACCAGAGGCTGAGATGTCCTTGTCACCACTAGTCCAGATGCCTAAAGTGCTGCCTCAGCTGGAGCTAGAGGCCATTGTCCCTGGAGGTGGGTGATGGAGACCTCAGAACCAGTTGTCCCACAGGTCCACTTAGGGACTGTTGATCGTCTGCTCACAGAGCCCAGCGAGGATAGAGCAGAATGGCCCACACTGCAGCTTTCTGTTTGTCCCACACTACAGCTTCCTCACTGCAGAACCCTCACTGCAACTTCCTGTTTGGCCCTCACTGCAGCTTCCTGTTAGCTGCTTACCACCCTGTTAGGTCTTCATCTCAGCTTCCTGTTCAGCCCTCGCTGCAGCTTCCTGCCCGACCACTACAATTTCCTATTTGGTTCTTACCAAAGCTTCCTCTTAGGCCCTCACTGTCACTTCCTGTTTGGTCCTTACAGCACCAGCTTCCTGTATGCCAGAGAAAGAACCTTACATAGGAAACCCCAGTCTCCAGCCATAGTGGGTACCTTGAATGACATGGCAGTGACACACTGATGGACAACCCAGGTGACAATCAGGCTTGGATTTACACTTACTGTGTGTTGGTCCCAAAGAAACCTGGGACAAATGGCTAGGAGGTGCCTGTTAACATATTGAATTTGGCTGTCAGTCTCTCTCAGCATAGCAAGTATGTTACAGAGTCTTGGCTTCTCTCAGCACTTCTTACACAAGGGACCTCCCTGTCCCCTAAATCTCTCCATCCCCTTGCCTTCCCTGCCCTCCCCTCCTCTCCCCTCCCCTCTCCTCCCTTCCCTCCCCTCCCCTTCCCTCCCCTCCTCTCCCCTCCCCTCCCTTCCCTCCCCTTCCCTTTCCTTTCCACAGCTTCTGATTCCAATATTACTCAGATATTTTGGCCATATGCTGTCTTGGTTCTGCCCTTGGCTTCTTCCTTGGTACTCCACTCTTGGCTCCTGGTCCCCCCCCCCCCCCCCCCGGCCACTCTCCTCTTCCTCTCTCACTCTCCCCCTCTTTCTCTCTTCTCATGCCCTGGTCTATTTCTGTTGGCCATGCTCAGTCTGGATTCTTCCAGATGCCTCTGGCTGTGTTCTCCCTCATATCTACAATAAAAGATGTTTTTATTCTCCTCAACCACACCTAGGACAGTCATGTCCTCATTCTCATTCATGGTGTGCCAGGACTGGACAGAATGCTCTCTGCATCTTTTAAATGATGCTCTCCTGAAGTGAGCCAGTCCTTGCAGGCATTCAGATAAGTGTCTCTCTAAGGTCCACGTGACAGAGGCTTGGTCCCCATCCTGTGTAGAAGTGAAGGAACCTGAGCGGAGGCTAGTGGGAGGGAGGTCATGGGGGAGGGGTGTTGTAAGGGGTCTCATCTGGCTCCTCATTATGTCATCAGCAGGCGACTGCATCCCAGCCAAAAGGCCAGACATGGACCCCACATTCTCTCTCTGTCTCTCTGCCTCTGTCTCTCTCTCTTTCTCTCTGTCTCTCTGCCTCTGTCTCTCTCTCTCCTATCCCCTCTTCTCTCTAATAAAGCCCATTCTAACTCTGGTAACCATGGCTTGTGATTCCTCTGCTCTCTTCCACCGCCAGCCAAACCTCAGCCACCACGGGTTCCCAGTTCTAGCCACCAGCACCGCCCCCTTTCAGGTGTGACCTTGAAAGGGACATGAGCCACACCCCTTCCTCCACATTTTCTCTCTTTGCTTCCTGGCCACCGTGGGGTCAGCAAGCCCCTTCTGTCACAAGCTCCTTCCATGATGTATTGAGACAGGACAGGTTTACAGCAGCCAAGCCAATGAGAGCATGGATCTTTGAACTATGAGTCACACAAACTGTTTCTCCTTAAAAACCAACGATTTCCAGTATCTGGAGATGGTACCACACAGATCCCAGAGACACCATGCCTGGCAATGTGGAGGTGGGATGTAAGCCAGGCAGTAACTCTGGCACCCACCTACAGAGATGAGAGAGGACGCACACAGGGTGTCTTCCAGCCTTTTGTGTCCGACCTTAATTGAGCTGGAGAGGAAGTGCAGCCCAGACCCTTGGCTTCACAAGGCACAGACTGGCAGACAGATAGGCAATGACCAGACAGGCAACTGTGGACTCAAAGGAGGACTCAGCCCCTTAACAAATGGGGAGTCAGGAGGCCGGTGATGTCAGGTAGGGCTTTAGCAAAACAAAGAGAGTGGATGGGTCAGGAGAGCTGTCCAGCAGCAAGGTGACCAGGAGGCCATGGAGTGGGAGGAAGACGGGGTGGGGGTCGGGTGGGGGGGGCTCAGGAGCTATGGAGAGGCAGGCCTGAGTCTCCTGGGAGGGACTGTGGGGAGCTCCCAGGCTGCAGCTATACAACAGGAAAGCACCAAGCCACATGTGTGTCTCGTGTCTTCTCCGTGGCAAAGTCCGGGAGGGAGGCAGAGAGATGGTGCCCAGAGATGGGACAGGGGCCAAAAAGGACAATGCCATAGGCCAATGTCAGGACAGGGCAGTACTGCAAAAAACCTCAAACAGGGTGCGGGAGGAAGGACACTGACTTCCTGTATGTGACGCTATGTCCTGAAGGGACTGAACTTTCCCGCTTTCCCAACTGAATTCAGGGTCCAGCTCTCTGAGGAAAAGTTCGCTGACAAACAGATGTCTTTTCCATTTATCTACAAGGCCCCCACACTCAGGGCCGAGGGAGAGGACAAACACAGAGGGTCTAAGTCAGCCTCACAGTGTCTCAAGGACAAACCCAGCAGCCCCACCTGAGCCATGTCCAAGCTTGTGCAGATGTGTTCAAAAATGATTAAGACTAAACCTCAGTCAATTAGAAATATACTAATGTAACTGCTGCTTGCTTAACCCATTAGGTAGCTGACCCTGAAACTCCCCTTAGCTGTGCTTAAAAGGAGCCTGCACATCCCTCTCGGGGTCATTGTCATTTTGTACAGGTGAAGGATCCCACATGCATGCTGGTATAATAAACGTTCTTTGTTCTTGAATATAATGTGAGTCTGGGGTCTTCCTTCAGCGTTTCCTTGGACCCTACAGTCCGAGCATCATCACTGGTATCTCTGAGCCTCATTGTCAGTGGCGGGATGTGTTTGTTGTCTTGTAGCCCCTTTGTCAGTGGTGTGGTGTGGTGTTTCTGAGTCCATTGAATATTAATGGTAGGCTATTGATGTCTCAAGGCATTAGTCAGTAGTGGTATATTGGTGTCTATATATTAATAGTTGGTGATGCGGTTTTAGTAACTGTCAATCATGGGATGCTGGTATCTTTCTGATCACTAGTGGTTATGAAACTGAGGTACTGGTATTCATAGAAAGGTGTAACTTCTAATGTTATCATACAGTCCTTGAACATGACAGTGGTGGTGGCTATTTGTTTTGTTATTTCCTTCTCGCTCTTCTTGTTGGGTAGGGAATAGTGACATCATTAACATTCTCAAGAAGAGGGTTCTGGAGGGGATTTCCCCGGGCCCACAGCCACTGCAGGGAGACTGCAAGACAGGAGATCTGACCAAATAGGTGGTGTGTCCTGATAAAAAAGGGTGCATGTTGTTCTGTACCCAGAACCCTCCTGTGGTGGCCTAGCCATGGCCTCTCCCACAGGCATATAGAGGGCAAGGCAGGGTTTGGATGAGAAGCAGGTAAGGTAAGATCGTTCCAGCCTCCTCCAAAACTCAGTGACACCTGAAGCTAGGTCCTGGCTGAGTTGCAGAGATGGAGTTGGCTGAGGGCAAGCTGGACCATATGCTTTATGATGTGAAATCATCACCTGTATCCCTGAGCTTTGCTTGAATGGTCCTGGTGTTGGGAGGCTTCATACCTCCATCTGTATGGAAGTTTCTCTCCTTAACAGTGTCATCCCAGCATAGGAAGAGCTTTGCAGCCAGCATACCTGAGCTGAACTCTAGCCGTGTATGTCCATGTGGCCTGGAATCAGTTGAGTGACCCATGGGAGCCTCAACCCAACCCTTGGAAAGCAAGAAGGCACTGGACAGCCTCTCTTTTGTTTTTTTCTATCTCCTGAGCTTCAGGCTAGAGTTGAGGAAGGGCAGAGAGGTTTATAGCCTGGCAAGGAACAGACTGATCCTTCCCAAATTAAGGTTGCTCTGGGCACCTCCCTCTTTGGAGGACCCCAGGGAAGAAGAGCTGGGCTTCAGGGAAGGGTGTAGTACTCTTCACCAGAATGCCATTTCAATTAATCCCGGTCATGCTAATGATAACTCATAGGATTGCTGTGACATTGGGAAGATGTGACAGTGTGTGGAACTCAGGTGCAGCAGCCACACTAGCACACTGAAGACAAGGTGTAACAGGTGTAATTAACTGTTACTAGATGCCCAATCACTTCACCATGTCCATACTTGGTCCCTCCAAGATCATGATACAAAACCTCATGATCCCTGTTTTTCTGAGAGGTTAACACTCTTCCCTGAGGATGCCAAGCTCCATCAGTGCAGCTGAGCAGGGTGACAGGGATGCCCAGAAAGCAGCGTTTCTAGCCCCAAGCCTTGTCACAGCCACATTGCTTGCCTTTGATCTGATTTATTGATTGTATGACTCTGTAAGATTTTGTTCAGCAAAAGATCTTTGCAATTCAGGAAAAACATGTTCTACAGTTGTAAATTTATCATCACTGCCCTAGTGCACATGCGCGCGCGCGCGCGCGCGCACACACACACACACACACACACACACACACACACACATGCACACAGAATGAGAATGAGAAAGACCTAGACAGAGGGGGAAGGAAGGAAGGAAGAGGAACAATTGTAGGTAGCTGTGATAGGTAGGCACTAGAAGACCTATTAATGATTCTTCTGTTCACTTCCACATACTATCTCCCATTGGCCAGGCTCTAGCTGGGCATCTGCTGACATCCCACAGATCTTAGTCACAGCTAAGCAAAGCCTCTAGTGACTGCTTAGGAGTCTCCTCCCCATGGGCATCAGTGGATGGTGTCACAGCAGGCTGGAGCAGATTTGCGCCTCTGATTTACCATATGGATTCCAGCTCTCACCTATGGTGGGTTAGAGTAGTCCACTGACTTCAGGGGCAATAGGAAGGGGAGGCGTACTTGGGGAGATACTTGGAGAGGCCTGGAATCATCAGATTGATTGACTGACACAAGACAATTCATCTGACTGCCTGCCAGTTGGGAGATAGGAAGGTATATGCCAAGAAAGAGATTCTGTCATGGACCTGGTCCTTCATTCATGACCTCTCATTCCTGGTTTTAGCGTAGGTTCTAAACAAGGCAAAGGCCTGCAGTGGGAGCCAGAGATGCCAGGGTCATTCATGGTTCCAATGTGGATAACTACACATAGGCCCAGGTGATAAGACACTTGGCACCCGATGGAGACAGTGGGGACAGAACACGGCACAACTGATGTAGGGTGCAGGGATGAGGAGAGGGTGACAGTAGCCTTGCAGGAGAGCCCATGGCACAGCTTTCCAAGATGTCTTGGAGCAGACAAGAATGTCACAAGATGGAGACCCCACGATGCCAGTGGGCCACCAGGTGGAGATGTCATGAGGTAACTTGGAATCTGGGGGGGACATTGGGCCTGGCAGCCCCGGGGTGTTAGGTGGTATCTGAAGTGGTATGGTGAGATCACAAAGGCAGAGGGAAAGCTGGGGGATCAGGAGCACCCCTGTTCCTCCCCAGGAATCTCTAGGGGAAGGCAAGAGGGGGAAGGTGAGGCACAGCTGAGGGGGCTGATGGGTAGTAATGAGGAAGCCCACTCCCCTCCCCTTCACAAATCAGAGGAAACTTCCCAAGACACAGAAACCAGCATGTTTCTGGTTTGGGGGAGCTAGAACCTGAGCTTAGTGGCCCTGAATTTCAGAGCAAATGTCATTCTCTTCTCTCACAGATGCAACTCCTACACATTTGGCAGTGAGCAATTCAAATGGACCTCCTCCATGGAACACTTCTCATACGCCCCCATCAGGACCCCAGAACTTCTCACTCCTCTACTTTAGAACTTTCTCCTCTGGATATTGGTTTCAGAGTCTCCCTGTCCTGACAGTCCTGGGGCTGGAGAGTAGATGATACTCACTCCACTTCTGCTTGCCCAAAAGCAAGGTTCAGGAAGAGCTGTCTAAAGGCTAAAGGCTTGCTGCGTAGTTATGTATGAAGGGGTGCATGTGTGTGTGTGTGTGTGTGTGTGTGTGTGTGTGTGTGTTTGTGTGTGTGTGTGTGTATCTGCAGTGAGTAGATAAATATACAGACAAATGGCACATGCATGATGGATGGATGGATGGATGAACATATATATACACACATATATACATGTTGTGTGTGTGTGTGTGTGTGTGTGTGTGTGTGTGTGTGTACAAGTAAATACTCAGATGGGTTAACTGAAACATATAAATAAGACAGTCAACTGGCTTTGATTATGCAGATCAAGAGCAGGGAGTGAGTGATGAGTAGATGGATGGGTGGATGGATGAGTAGTGAGGTGGACAGTGAGTAGATGAGTGGATGGGTGGATAGATGGAAAGGTTAAAAGAGTGGATGGTGCATGGTTGGAAGGTGGTTGAATGAGTGGATAAATGAGTTGATAGGTAATCAGTGAATGGGGAGCTGGATGGATAGGCGGGAGGGTAGAGAGTGGATACTTGAGTGAATGGATAATGGAAAGGTAGCTGGATGAATGGATGAATAAATGGATTTGGTAGGTGGAAAAATAGGTGAGTAGATGAGAGAACAGATGGGGGAGTAGAAGAATGGATGAGTGGATATATGGATGGATAGGTGCACAGAAGAGTGGAAGCATGGGTGGGTGGATAAATGGGTGGGTGAATAAGTAGGTAGGTGAGGGGGGGTAGTGGAGGGTGGATGGATGGATAGGTGGATGAATGGGCAGTGGAAGAACGTAAGGTTTATCATCAAACAGTCCAAGTTTTGTTGTGCCTCCTGCTCACTAGCTGCCATTCTAGGCATTTGGGTCCTTGTCTCTGGGCCCTGGCTCCTCACCTTTGATGAGAGGTTCAGGGGGTCATACAAGGGCCTCGGGGAAGGCACAGGGAGGCTGTTTTGGGGAGCCTGGAGTGCTACGAGCCGCCATAGAGTTCCCTTGCCAAAAACTGCATCCAAAATGCACATTGAGGAAACATAATTTCCACATGGCTGCTTTTAAAATCAAGCAATTAAATGGGTTTACAGTCGGTTTTTAAAACAAGCTCTTTGAGTTATGAGCTTAAAGCATGTCTCCGTCATGTCCAAGTTGCTCTGTCTTGAGATTTTTAGCGCAGCGGGTTTTATAATTTGGTTGCCCGGCAGGTCCACTGTGGCTGAGGCCACTTTGCAAAGCTTATTTTGTGGCCTGATGTGACATAATTATCCCTAGAAGCTCCCAGGGAAGGGTTTACCTGGGGTCGTCTTATAAGGAAGCTGGAGGGGATAGGAGCTGCAAGGAGAGCATCTTAGGAGACACAGATCGCAGCATGGAAGGGGAAGGCCCAGGATGCTTCCAGATGAAAGCCAGTCCCTCCCCGAGTGTGTAACTGGGGTAATCTGCCATGGCCTCAGCCACTGAGCTTGGAGGCCACTGGCAGGCTTGACTCCATCCCCCAAAACATGTCCTCAGTGGCGGGAGCCTAGGGGAAGCAGGGCTGCCAGCCAATGGGACGGCCACCAGTTGGATAAAAATTTCCAGTAAATGAACAAACGCTTAGCATAAATATATGTATGATATTTGAGACACAGTAAGAATAGTTCATTGCTTATGCGAAATTCAGATTTAACTCTCAGTTCTTTCTCAACTTATTTTTTGTCTCCTCCATCAGACGGACACTGAACTTGAGTCTCTGAAGTGGGTTCAGAGCCCACCAGTCCCTTGTGGCCAGTGTGAGGCCTACTGTGGCTCCTCGTTACCTAGGATAAGTGGCAGGCACTGTGAGAGGAGAATTTGGGTCTAAGGGGTGCCAAGGGGCCTGCCAGTGCTTGGAGGGGAAGGGAAAAGGGGGGCTTCATACCAGCATGACCGAGCATAGGAAGCCAGTTGGGAAAGTCGCTTTAACGGATGTGACTCTAGAACCTGGAAGAGGGAGGTGTGCAGGGACCTGAGTGTGGCAAGAGTAGAGATAGCAGGCTGCAGGCCGCATGTCACTCCCACCCTCTCACATATCCCAGGATGCAGGAGCAGCCTGCAGTCTGAGGAGCAGTGCTGACCTGGGCTTGGGTCAGGGCAGGGACCTGGCTTCAAGAATAGCTTCTCCCCAGGCTCCTCCCTTCCCACCTTTCTGAGCTGGAGCTGGGAATTTCGTAGGTCTGCCATGGGGCACTCTGTGGCAGCCTCAACTTGTTTGGTCCTAATCATCCTGGGCCCACAGGGCTACAACAGACAGGTGTGACGAATGCAGATGCAGAACCTGGGAACATGGACACGCTGTGGCATTGGGGTCGCTCACACTGCCACACACACCTCCTTTATGCCAGGCCAGACTCAAGTTCAACTGGAAGCTGTGGGTGCACTGGGGACAACCTTGATTCCACCTGGGCATACTCCATGCATGGGGACACTGATGGCTTAGGCAGAGGCTTGTCCTGGAGACAGCAGTGGGAACTTACCTGGACATCCAGCCGGGACTTGGAGGCAGGGTGTGTTGTCCTCTTCTGCTGTCCCATGGTGCCTCTGCATCCCCCACACCCAATCCTCTTTCCTCCCACTCTGCAGCCAACCTCCATAAAACCTCGTTCTGTCTGAGTGATCCCACTATTTCAGGATAAAACTCCAGTGTCCCTGCCCATGGTGCTCAGCTTGACCTCCAGCTCCTCCTCCTCCCATGTGCCCAACAGATCACCCATCATCCCTCAGCTCTCCATGCCATGCCCCATTAAGTTAAACCCCATGTTCCCAAACACGTCAAGTAACAGACTCACAGACAGAGACCAGGACCAAGGACAAGGCCAGAGTCCTTCCTCCTGCCATGAGGGTCCCCTTAGAGCCCAGGTGCCCACTGTAGGCTCTGGAAGCTGCTTCCGGAAGCTGCAGGGCACTGTGTTTCAGTCCAGTGCCATAGAACCTCCTCCCTGACTCCAGCTCCACCGCTACCCACAATGGCAGCCAAAGGTCACAAGGGAGGTAGTGGGGGCGGCCATGCCACATACTGGTGCTGAGCTGACCTTTGCCTTGCTTTCCTGTGCCATGGAGGACAGGGAATCTATTCATTTTCTCCACAAAACAATTTAAACCACCGTTACCTTGTGGTCACAGGGACATAAAGCCCGAGGAGATGGACAGTGGGCAAAAACATGTATGTCCCACACCCGGGTCACTTCCAGAGGGGACTTTGATGGTGTGTTCAAAGTTCACGAGTGAACTCATGATGGGACTTGAAGGAGAGCATGTCCCCCATGTGACTCCTGCAGCCCAGCACGTGTGTTTGCCACTGCATGGGCCTTGGGGCAGAGGAGTGAGACATGCAGGCAGACCCCAGGCCTCTCAATCAGGCAGATCTGGGACCCTCTGTCTCCCTGACTGCTTCATCTGCCCTGGCAGACTCAGCAAACAGCACCTCTGTCAAACAGGCTCCAGGTGATCCACCCAGGTTTTGGTGCCAGTCTTTAGAGGTGATAGTACTCAGGAAGGTTTGTCCCGTCCCTCAATCCCTCAGTGACTTCATTTCTCACAGCCCTGGTAGCTCCTACATGTGTGCTCTGCAAGGGCTGGCTGGTCACTGTGCTGCTCAGTTCTATTGTGTGTGGTAGGTGGTGCTTCCTTTCTCCTCTCTTGTCCCTGCGAGCATGTGTGGGCTGAAGGCTAGACATCTTTATGGACTTCTGGGAACTCAGTGAATGAGGGATGCTCCAGTACCCAGTCTTATGCTTTGGGGTGTGTGTGTGTGTGTGTGTGTGTGTGTGTGTGTGTGTGTGTGTGTGTGACTGCCTGTTACCATGTCTCTCTGCATCCTTTTCTTCCAATCCTTTAAGAAGCTGTTTCCCTAAAGCTCCAGCTGCCAGGCTTGCTAGCTGGGCTACCACCCTGTTGCCTGGCAGTCCCTTAGAGTCCATCATTCCTGCTTTCTGGGTTTTAAGCCCTTTGGGATGGCCTACAGAAGAAACAGAACTATTACCAGTGAGAGTGAGTGGTAGATAACCCTACTACTTTGCCATAGTTTTTGAGGCACCCATGCACACACCCCCACCACACACACAGAGAGTGGAAAGATATGGGACCAGATCAAGCACAGAGAACTCTGTTCCCTGAGGTAAAGACCCATAGCTTCTAAAGAGCACAGCACTGTGCCCTCATTCTTTGTTCCTTGCTGATGTCATTTAATTGGCAGAATGATGTAATGCACCTTGGGAGGGTACACACAGGGATAGGTGGCATGGTGGATGGGACATCTCAAAGTCATTTTTCCACAATTTCCTAGTCTAGTCCCCAGCTGCCTTTCCTGAAAGCATCTGAAAATCTAGTCATTTTGGCACAGGTAAGAGTTCCAAAAAGGCCTCTGACATTGTGAACTCTACATAGCACACCTTTATAGTAAGCCTGGGCCCAAGAAGCTGGTCCAGAGCAGGCCTTAGTGAGCTAATGACCATCTCACAATTACAGAACAGCAGCCTGCAAGTCACTGTGGTCAGGGACTCAACAGTGTGTCCACCCGGAAATGGCCAAGGAAGGGAGGGAAGGCCAATGTGGGCTGCAGCGGCACAATGCCAGACACACCAGGGTTTGCTGGTGGCCCTGGCTCACAGGGCTGGAGAGACTCCATGTGACAGCCTGAGGGTGGGATACTGAACTAAGATACAGAGAAGGCTCTATGAGGACAAGCCACAGAGCCTGTCCTGGACTCAGTCCCCTCATCTCCCACAGCACATCACAGGGCCACTTCTGTTCTGCTCCTAGGAGCCCTCAACCACCCTTGCTGCTACTCTGCCCAATACTGTCATCCTGTTATTTAGATGCTAGTCTGTAGGCCAAGGACACAGAGCAGGACATGGTCCCCGTCATTCAGGACGCACAACTCAGAAACCTACAAAGACCAGGCAAGGCCAGGAGGGAAGAAGCCTCAGAGATTGGAGATGGGAAGAGTCGGATAGGGAATGTCTCAATTGCAAGTATCAGGAGTGCTGCCTGGAGGAGGTGACAGCAGAGCTAAATGAAATTCTGCCAAGACTAAGACTTTCCTGGAGTGGGAGTGGGAGTAGGGAGTGGCAGGTGTAGCAGGCTGGGGGCCTGGTAGTGTGAAGGGCAGATCTCTGATGGCTCCAGACTTTGTCTCTCTTTCCTGCTTGCTATTCTCAAGAACAGAATGTGCTGAACTGTACCATCCCAAGCTAAGGGGTACCAGCAAAACCAGCCTACTCTATTCCAACTGGCCTGAGGCCAAGTGCATCTCAGAGTCCAGGGTGGGTAACCCAGGCTTCCTGGAGCACTTGCTGAGAGATGGGCAATGAGGGTCACCAGTTGGGACTCTATCTGCCCTGGGTAGCTTTCGATACCAGGGGGCCTGGCTGTGATGGGCCCCAGCTTCCATTGCCCCGGGCCTGCCAGTCTAACCCATCATAAAACTGCTTGCAGAGGGCTGGGGATGTGGCTCAGTTGGGAGAGATCTTGTCTAGCTTGCACTAGGCCTTGGATTTGATCCCCTTGAGACCAGGTGTGGTGACACATGTGTGCTGTCTTTGTACTTGGGAAGCAGAGACAAAATGGGTAAGAAAGACATGCATGGTTATCCCCTCTGCTACAGAGAAGGTTCAAGGCTAGTTTGGGCTACATGAGCTCCTGTCTCAAAACAAAGAAACAAAACCTGCTAATAGGCATCCGTATGTTCTACCTTCATGAGTTCAGGGCTAGTCAGGCTACAGGGCTAGAACAGGAACCTTGTTCCCAGGCTTGAGGGCTGCATGAGCCAAACACAGCAAGTTAAAAAAAAAAAAAAAAAAAAGTAAAGGTGAGGGTCCATGGTGAAGTGCTGCCTTTTATTTGTAACAAAGAAAAGAAAGACTCTGTGTCTTTACCCACAGAATCTTAAGAGAAAGGACAGGCAAATATTCCCAGAGCAGGGAGGCTCAGCAAGAGGGCGGGGCTTCAGCAAAAATGTGGGGCTTCTAGAAAAGGCACTGACCAGCACTTATCAAAAGGCCTTATTTGGGAGGCATAGGGTGGAGGCAGGGTGGGAGTGGCAGGGTTGGGAGGTGTGGGAGTGGAGCTGAGGAGGGTGTGAAAGGGGAAGAGCTAGTGGATTCTGGCAGTGTGTGTGTGTGTGTGTGTGTGTGTGTGTGTGTGTGTGTGTGTGTGTGTGTGTGTGTTGAGGGGGTTACAGTTAGATCTGGTCCGAGAGCAGGGCTGACCCCTGGTGGCTGTTACAGGCTGAGACTTTTGCCTAAGGGCACAAGGAGCTCCCGCTCCTGTGCCTCTGTGCCTGATTCCTGCCCAGTTCCTGCCCTGTCCCAGCCTAGACACTTCTGGGAGTGGGTGGAGGAGTCCCATCTCAAGGTCCTGCCAAACCAGGGGCTAAGGTGCCCCCCCCACTGTCTCCAAGTCTGGACCATAGCTTCCTGAGTGGCAGATCTGTACGATCCCACAGCGTTCCCTGGCTCAGGATTCAGTCTCCTTCCCCACCACCTCTAAAGAAGGAAAGCACATAGCAGGAGTCCTCCTGGGATTCATGCCTCAGTTTCCACGCTAGAAGTGAGCGTGAAAGCTGCCTTCCACAGTGCTAAGGGAGGAACACTGCATCCTCCACTGACTTCACAGCGGCTGCTCAGGGCCCCTTGGGCTCCCTCCTCTCTGTGCCCAGAATTCCCTCAAGTGCTGTCCCTTACTGCACACCAGCTCTTGACCCCTCAGATGGGGTCCTTCAATGACTATGATTTGAGAAAACAAGAAACGAGATCCACTTACACCCTCACTGCTCTTATGCCAGCAACTGAAAACAGCTCCCACAAAGTCTCCACAGCGCTTACATCAGGGGAGCTTACTTGTGGATGCTGATGGAAGCCTGGGGCAGGAGAAAGGAGGCAAGAAGGTGGGGGCCAGTAGGTAAAGTGGGCTGGGGTGGAAGGGTGGGTTTAAGAAGGCTGGGCCAGGATGGCTGGTGTAGGAGGGCTGGGGAAGGAGGCCTGGAGCAGGCAGGTTAGGACAGGAGGCTGGGGCATGGCTCCCTTGGGTTCACAGCAAACTAAGCATGTAACTGCAGACTGTCTGTCAACCTCTTTCTCTTGTTTGTCCCAGGTCCCTCTCCCAGGCCAACTCTGGAGCATACTTACTAAGCAGCTGCTTGTTCTCAGACCCTGTCTTAGGTCTACTTCTGTAGGAATCTATGCCAAACACAGGAACCCCTGGGGAGAACCGCAGCACAAAGGACTGAGCCCTGGGCTTGGAAACCCAGTTCTAATTGGCCACTCCTTTACCATGGGATCCTGGAACACAGGCTTCCCCTGGAACCCTGCCCCTAATCGGCAGAGTAAACAAGGACCTGCACTGGTGAGACTCCAGCTGCCTAAGCCCCGGGTCTAGAGTCAGAGCCTTGGCTGAACCTCAGATTCACCCACAACTGGGTGTGACTGTCATAGAGTAAGTCTGCTGTCCTCTGTGCCCTGATTTGTCTGCAAGTCAGATATTGATTCTGGGTCTACAGCTGCTGTGGGGATGAGGCGACACTGCCTTGGAACATCAGGCACCAGGACACAAGGCAATTTTTAAAGACCATCTGAATACAGAGAGGAAAGCTGTCAGTAATGTATATGTTATCAAGACCAAAGCTTTGACTGCAGGCCATGACCCCACATGGGGCTGAATAATTGAGCGTGCCAGGTGTCCCTGGCAGTGCTGGCCCATGTGGTATTATGTATTTGCACTGCAGCCTTGGTTTTAAACACTCCACACACACACTTTGCACTGTCCATGTTGCCATGTTGCACAATACCAACAGAGCCTCCTGAAGCATCCCAGCTTGCATTAAAGATTATCGTGTATTACAACCGCATCGATCTGCTGCATATACAGCCTCTGCCCTTATAGACATGTAAGGGTTTAATTACAAAAGACAGAGACTTCTAGTATTTCCCCATCGCCATTCCTCAGCACAAATCAAAACAGTATATCTTTGGATCACATCATGTTAGACACCCAACCATGTCAGTGTACAAGCTGGCTTTATTCTTTAATATGGTTAAGATTGTAGATATATACTAAGAAGTTATTTTAAAATTAATTTTTTTGTGGTTCATCACCAGGGAGTATTTGATTTGTATACTTATTTTAAATACTTATGTATCCAGTGTAATGAACATTTCTCAGCCAAAAAGGGGTCTCTAGCAGAAACAGTTTGAGGATGTCCATTGTTGTGGGAATTTGTTCAGCCAATAGCTTTGGGGTACAAGCCCTAGGGTATGACTTTGTCTGTGTATGTGACCCCTTAAGAGCTGAGAGAGAGGAGTTGTTCATTCTCTTGGGTGCCCAGGACCGGGTCAAGCTGTATGGAGCAGCTTGCAGTTGGTCCCCATTCCCCCTCCCCCAACCCCTGAGGCAGAAGGACAGGACAGCAGCAGCTGGACCAGCAGGATCAGCAGCAGTGTCTTCCTTGTTATGTGTTAGTGATTCTGCATACCAATTGCACCCCCTTAATAAATTAATAACAGACCCCTGTGGATTGTCTCATTATCTGGTGCCCAACATGGGGCATGAGCCCATGACCCTGAGATTAAGAATCATAGAAATACCCATCTTTAAGAAGCCAAAAGACCTTGGACATCTAGGCATCTAAAGAAGAAGGGAAAACTATGAAAAAAAAATTACCAAGCAAAGATAAATCTGACCTAACGGTACTAATATTCTTACAGGGTAAAATCTCACTGCATAAACGTTAATATCTCTTTAATTCTCAAAAAAGTTGGAATCTCAACTCAATTAAAAATTAAAGCTGGCTTTGGAGTTGGAGTGTGGCTCTTTCCTTCTCTAAATCCAAGCATGTTTGTTAAAAGAAAAATTCAGTCTCTGCCTCAAATCAGTAGAGCCACCTGGTATGGTACAGAAAAAAACCAAATCTATGGACTTGTTGTCACAGTTCTCTTTCTCCTCATACTTATTTTTGAGTCTTTAGAACTTTCTTTAGCTATATTACCATAGTAAAATTTAAACGTTCTGTCTTCATATTAATAATATTTAAGTTTTCCACAGTGAACAATAAATTTTCCCAACAGTGATCTCTGAAGTCTCCAGAAGGATGATAGGGCCCCACAACAAAAAATTCTACCTAGTTCGTATTAAGACCCTTGAGCTGATAAACTTCACTCAAAGACCAGACTTGGACTACAAACTGCTCAGGACTGTTCCAAGATGGCTAGCTGAGATGGTCCACCATCTTACACCACTCTAGCCAGAACTTCAGATAAGCTT